>NC_140307.1:5606605-6206605 GCF_964211825.1 Aythya ferina
TGAACAGATAAAATAAGACAAAAATGCTGCATCTGGGTATGTTGCCGTTTTAAAGGTGGGGAAACTAAAGCAGAGAGGTGAAATGACCTGCCTGAGATCACAGACAATTAGTCTAATAACAGTGCTAAGAAAAAAAGCCAGACTTTTTATTCTTTAATCACCAGATCATCCCTTCTGGTTATATTTAACATGTGAAATGCATTGCTAGAAACACTCCTTTAGATGACTCATGACATACTAAGCAGACTTAAAAGCCTCAAACAAACTATAGACTCATCAAAAAGACAAAGACCAGAAAAAAAGAAAGGAAGAAGATAAGAGATTAATGAGGATGAGGAAGTGATAACATCTAGGATTGATATGCTGTATACTCAACTGCCATCCAAGTAGGGTTAGTGTAATATTAGCACTACTTTACACCACCTTGAGGGAAATGTGGGAGGCGTTAGGATGTGAATTTCAAAAATGACCCATGAGCTTCTCTGGATACCTAATGCAGACATCAGGAAAGGAAACAACATGAGCTGCAGGCCTCCTAGTATTGCGGGCATGTGGATATGGTCCATGTGTTGCCCTCCAGTGTGCTGAATTATCAGGCTTTGGCTGAAGTTGCTTCCTTTCTGAGGTTGCTGGTGTCATTTAGCTCCATCTCCTGTGTCAAGGTCAGAGAGACAGCACAGGTAATGTCATGGCACAGTGAAGCACCTGTGGGAAAAAATCACCTCTGGAGTGAAAATGTCCCATCCCCTCCCTTGGCTCTAACACCAAAACAATTAGAGTACCTACCAACCTCAAAACTAGTAGTTCTGTCAGACAGAGTGGTTGAAAGACAGATGGACAAAGGAGGAAGAGCTCTGACTAACGCTTAGGTGTTTATCTTGGCTAGTGGAGAATGTAAGTCCTATGTACAATGTATGTTTTTTAAAGAAGGTATTTTAAACTGATTTGATTACCATAGGGCTGACACACACTGCACAAACGGAACAACAGGCGGGGAAATTCATTTATAATAGCCAGTAAATGAATTTTCCCAATGCTAGCTTGTTCTTTTTGCACAGTATGTGTCAGCTCTATTGTAATCAAATCAGTTTAAAATACCTTCTTTGAAAAATATAGCAGTATTTATTACCAGCTCATACCTTTTTGATCTGGAACAGATATATGTGTGTGTATATATATATATATATATATATATATATGCATATAAAACACCCTCTTTGAAAAATATAGTTGGATTTATTACTAACCTACCTTTTGGTTCTGGAATACATACATATGTATATATGCATGCGTGTATGTATACATATATATGAAATGGGATTTTACATATGTAAAAGGATGAGGGAAGCAGAAAGTTTCACATAGTTTTGAATAGTTTCACACAGTCAGCCTTGAATTCAGACAGAAATCTCAGAGGGAAATTTACTCCAACAGACTTGCAAGCATACCAGTGAGACAAATGCATAGCGAAGAGTGGGTACAAAAGATTAGTCTAAGGAAAATTTCATGTCTCCTCCCAGCTCATCACACAGGAAGGTGGATTTTATGGGGCTCCTTATTCAGTTTCTGTTGCTTCCCAATATTAGCATGATGGCAATGACAAGGAAACTAACTGATGCTCTGTACATGGACATTGTGTTTACCGCAGCCTTTCCTGCTAACATGTTTTAACTCTCTAAAATGAAGTTGTATGGTGGCACAGCCCATCTGGTAGCAGCAGGGCTGAACTTTGAATTATCCCATGAGCCAGAGGAGTCTCTTGGTCATCTGCTCCATCTCCTGCATCATGAGGACAGATTCAGGCACAACTCTGCCTGCTCAGGCCCAGCTCACCAAGTACCAAAGCTGTGATTCCGTTCTCCCAGGTGGCTCCCATGTGAAGGGACAGGGCCATTTCACCCAGCAGCTACAGATCAGCAAGTCTGGGACACTTACTCCTCCCTGCGCCAGCTTTTTGTAGGTGCTGAAAGGCTGGCTGCCAGACAGCAGATTTACAAATTCAGACCGCAGCCCATGGGGAAAAAAAAAAAATATCTTTCTTCACTTCTGTTTAGCCTCGTTTACTAAGGAAAGGGCATCTGTGGGGCCATATTCTTTGGTTATGTATGCTGTTGTCTTATCTTGCCCCTCTCCCATTATTTCTGACAATTCTGTCTGACTCCAGATGAATCTGGAAGAGTGTTGTGGCCTCCAAGCTATTACATTGCCAAAACCACTGTGAGAATAAGCCACTGGGCAGAGGGCAGAAGTGCTGTTAATGGAGAAGAGGGCTGTCTCATAAGCACAACCTTTATTAGACATCAGAGAATCAGGGCAGAGGAATGCCCCTGAGGCAAAACTTCATTAGGTCCTGCTGCTTGAGGAATGACTGGCTTTTCCGTCCCGCAAAAAAGCCTTCTGGGGTATAGGTTACGCCTCTCACAAAGATAATTACAAAAGGATGCGGCCGATAACTAAAAATGGTGCCACATTTTGTGCAGGGCAAAACCATTTCCAGCCTGCAGGAATCTTTCTGGGGACTTCACTGGGCAGAGAAAACATCTGTGTTTCTGGGTGGAGCTCTATGGGAAACATCTTTCTCAGCCCAGGAAAATGTTGAAGATTCCAACGTTTTCCTGTGCTGGCTCAGGAGGAATCACAAGTCCTTTAGAGGCTTTTAATGAGCAAGTTGCCAGGGGTCGGCAGGACACCCACCCAAAGCAGTGTGCCTGCTTGCAAGCCCTTCTCCTGTCTCATTTTGCCAAAGGGTTGTGTCTTGGTGCCCAGGAGATTTGTGATTTCAGGGTGGTTCCATCATTTACTTCCTGAAAAGTATCTGATCTCTATCATATTTCAGAGGTGATGCAGTGCTGAGGAAACATGTTACAGCACATAACCTGTTTGCAGCAGAAATATTACTGGCCTGGACCAGCACATGGGTTGGATCCTTGTGCTGCTGGGGTTAGGGGCTGACATGGCTTTAACCTGGATGAGGTACTTAACCGTGAACTGCAAAGGTATTGTATGAGACCAGATCACACCCTGGCCTGACTTGTGTCAAAGACCCCTTAGCCCTTCACAGTTTGTAAAACACACAAACCATTGCAGTCAGAAGCAATCTGCTGTTCTTGGGCAAGGGGACTGCCTGCTCTGAGTGCCCTGGCTTGGGCCTATCTCCTCTTTATCAACATTTGGCATTGCTTTTTGATTAACTTTTTCTTATTTCCTTTGATTTCCAAAAGAAAAAAAAATGTTGGCAGAAATTTATTGAAACAGTATATTCACCCAATAAGAGAAAAACAAAACAAACAAAACAAACAACCAAACCACCACACCTTCAAACAATTCCTGGACAGGAATGCTTGCACAGACAGGCACCTCCAGGCACTTTATTTGCCATGAAGTGGAAGCAAGCAAGCTTTTTAGGCATCAACCAGACGGATGCTGCTGGATTTTCCTCGCCACCACTGGGGGGAGGCTGAATTTTCTTCCCTGAATTGCCTGGCTGATGGGAAAATAAAGAAAGAAAGAAAAAAAACAAAAAACTATCACATCACTGAAATGTTGAAGGCACTTCAAAAAGACTCAGATGTTTAACTATTGTGCTAGTGATCATACATTCACATTGGGCTGCAGGCCAAAAAAAAAAAAAAAAAAGGAGAGAGAAAGAGAAAAAAAATAAAAAACAAGAGTCTTGCAGCTGAAATGCTATAAAGTGCTGAATTTTACCTTAGAGCTAAACACTCTTCAGTGACAAATTTCAAAGGCCATATGTATAGTATTTTCATGAAAAGCAGAAGACCCTAAATTTCTTTGTTTAACTGGAAGCAATTTCCCTCCCTGAACAGGAGGCTTCTGTAGCTCACCTCATTTATTGCGAGGCCACAATTTTTTTCTTTATTTATTTTATTTTGTTCTGGCATTGAGAAATCTCAAATAGTAAGGGCACTAGAAATTGAAGAAAAAGTATATTTGCTGAAATGCCAAAAGTAAGGTTTGGAAGAAAAGAAATGCTTCCATCTTTGATTGTTTCTAGGGATACTTCAAGCACACTGTGCATTGGAGAACAGTTACCATGCAATTGTAACAAGAAGAGATAGGAAGGGTGAGAAGGGTCTTCTTTTTTCTTTTTTTGCTGTTGTTTTTATTTTTCCCCCCAGTACAATCAAATTGGAGACATGCTACAGTAGTCTTTCTGCTGTCAAATTAAAGCTTTAGAATAAATAAGATGGAAAAGTTTCCATATGTTGCCACCTTCTGAGCTATGTTGTTAGACTTGAGCTGTAAAGTTTTGGCCATTGTGTTATTTTTAAGAGGCTGAAGGCACTGAGATTCTTTTAATCTTCATCCTATATTTCGACCCTCAGTAACCATGTTGCCATCTTTTCCCTGAACTTATAAGGTTTAGAGATGTACTTTTGTTTTTGGTAAATGGAAGTTAATTTCCCGTGTAATCACATGCTTCCAGGAGCTGGGACTTCAGGAGCTATTTTTAGAATTGGCACCACTAGAACTATTTAGATATTAAGTTTACTATGAAGGAAGCTGGAAGAAATCTGTATGTGGGAAGGCTTACTGAATATTCACACAAATTACTCCAGTGAACCTCATTTTCTAGTGCTGTCTTCTCTTCCTGGCTGTTCTTACCAGCAAAGTTTTGATCTCAGTGTTTATGTAAAGTTCACTCTTGTCCCAGTATTTTTGTTCCCACTCAGGAACAGCTTTTTGCATGAGAGCCTGTTCTCTGGGAAATTGTGTTATATCCTCCTGACAAAGCTGAAAAGCTAAAGGTCAGTCATTTGGGAAATGGAAATGATACAGCGTCCGATCGGTGTGCATCATGTGAATTTTAGTGACTGAAAGTTCATGAGCTCCAGCTGAGCCAACGTTTGCTCACTTTCAGCATTTGCTGAAGCTCTGTGGATAACAGCAAAACCCATGACAATGACAGGGACACTGTCAGGGCAGAGACAACTCCTTTCCGTCAGGACACACCAGTGATGCCCATCCTGAGCCAGGCACTGAAGCACTCCTTGCCTCCAGGGATTAAAACCAAGCTCATTTCAGCCGCCCTCATTGCTGCTGACCACATTGCACTGGTGAGAGCAGGCGGCGGTTCTCCATGACCAAGGGTTGCAGCCTCTGCTCATGGACTTCCTTAGAGCCAGTTTGCAGCGGGCATGACTGATTTTAATTTTTTCCGAGCTTGATCCACGGTATTTATGTTCAGCGCTGGTTGTGGCAGCAGTTTTTACTTCTCACATTCTTGATGCATCAGAGCATCTAAAACACAGCCAAAGAGCCAGGGTCCTGTTGCCATTAGCTCATTAGACTTTACCTGGCACTTGGGAACACAATATAATTAAACAGAAATGGATGCAAAAACACATGCAAAATCACATCTTCTTTTTGTCATCAGGACTGCTGCTTGATAGACATCAATATTTCCTGTCATCTCCAACAATGCCAGAGAAATGCATGCCTCTCTTTCCCGTTACCTTTTAAAAATAGTTTGCTTAGGCCACCAACTTCCCCAAAGTGTGCAGCTCTCTGCATGGCTGGCACCAGGGCTTGCACATGAAATCCTCTCAAGATAAATTCGTGCTCATGAAAGATGATTATCCATAGATCTCTGCTGTATCATTTGCCTTAAAAGCAGGACTTCATTGATCAGTGATGGGCTGAGGCTGGCCTTGATTAACCAGAGAGATTTCCGTCCTCTGGGTCTTGTGGAGATGTAGCCAAAAAAAGCAACCCCTTCTATCCCCCTGCTCCCTGAAGATGACAGGACAGGCTTGACATCCTAATCCTGCAGGCTTGTCTTAGTCAATGAAAGGTTCTTGCAGTGTCAAAGGAAGCAGCTGATCGCAATCTTCATGCCAAACCCAACATCTTCATTCCAACGAGCAGGTCTCACATTAAATTTCCACATGTTGTACCCCCCCCTGCCCTCCACTGCCTCCACTCCCCCTTTTCAAAGAAAGGAGGCTTCTCTGCTGGAAAACAAAACAATACAGACTTGGAAAAAAAAAAAAAAAGGAGAGGAGAGGAGAGGAGAGGAGAGGAGAGGAGAGGAGAGGAGAGGAGAGGAGAGGAGAGGAGAGGAGAGGAGAGGAGAGGAGAGGAGAGGAGAGGAGAGGAGAGGAGAGGAGAGGAGAGGAGAGGAGAGGAGAGGAGAGGAGAGGAGAGGAGAGGAGAGGAGAGGAGAGGAGAGGAGAGGAGAGGAGAGGAGAGGAGAGGAGAGAAAAAATTCCAAACCCTTCAAGCAATAACTGCTGTACAAAGCCAGTTGGGACACCGTCAAATTAGAGAGTTATTATTACCTAGGGGACATTAGAAATCGAGTTTGTTACTGGCAGTTCCTGTTTCTGTAAAGACTTGTTAATAGCTGAAATTTTAAAGGGTGTTGTTCAATTGGCAAAGTATTATTTTTCTAAGCAGCCACCATGTTCTCACCTGCTGCTGCTGCTCCCAAGATCCCCCAAGCTTGAAGGAGGCAGAGGTTGCCAATGGGTGGTGGGGGCCTGCCCAGGGAACCTGAGGGAGGTGATGCCCTGCACAGGAGGTGCTCCAGCTGCCTTTGGTAGGGAGCAATCCAGCCTGGCATGCCCATTTTCAGGAAGGAAAAGGATCTTTGAGATGTAGTTAATGTGGAGTGAAAAGAGAAAGGCAGCCTGGGTTTGTGCTCCCTTCCTCAGTGATAATGACTCAATAAATCAGATTTTCAGCCCAGAGCTGAATCCTGCCCTTCTGACTACCAGTGACACTGGCTCAAGAGGATCTCTGCAAACCTCTGGTTTCCATTTTGGAGTGCTGTGGTTTTACATAGTGGTGTGACAGAAGCAGGCTTCTTGGCAGAAATGTGTCCCCAACATAATTTATGTAACCTCTGCGGTCTCCTTGCAGTTTATATATGCTTTATGGCAGGGTGACTTCTTCATTGGCTAAAATTATTTGAAAAAGAAAAAAAAAAAAAGAAAAGAAAAGAAAAGAAAAGAAAAGAAAAGAAAAGAAAAGAAAAGAAAAGAAAAGAAAAGAAAAGAAAAGAAAAGAAAAGAAAAGAAAAGAAAAGAAAAGAAAAGAAAGGAATCTAGCAAGAAAATGGAACATAAAAAATACTTGGATTTTGAACTACATATGTTTTTAGAACTTTTATTATTGATTGTCTAATTAGGATTTTTGGAAGAATCTCAATGTGGATGTGGAGGAGAACATATGTTTCCATCATGTGTTTGCTTGGTCAGTACACTGGAAAGTAAACGCTCTCTAAAACTTCTTGCACAAGTCCTAGCAGCTATAGTACAGGAGATGAGAAAAACGTGCCCTGTCTATATTTTAGCTTTATATATAAGTATGTGCACACATGCATATTTACAGGTGTGCATGTATACATTTATACATATAATTATTATTTACAATATGACCAGCTACATCTGTCCAGCTGCCTATAAATTTATTATAGGCAATTATGTATGTAATTGAATTCTAAAATGCCCTATAAATTGTTACCATCTGATATGTATATAATAAATAAATATTATGTAAAGGCTCATACACTCAAGCCTTTAGTGTGATATAACCCTCTTCATACCTAACCCAAAGGCCAGTGTTTAGGTGGGCACAGAGGACACTGAGCTGTGCCCCCAGTTCTCAGGCTCTGTTGGCCAAGACATTCATCCTTGTTCTTTTATATGATTTTTCTTTTTTGTTTTGTTTTGAAATGAGGGGCTGGGCAGCCAGCTGGAAGGAAGCCTTGCTTGTTGTGCAGGGCTCAACACAGCAGCTCGGGGCTGGGACCCTGACTGAGCTATGTGATGTCACTTAGTCCTCAGTTTACCCATCTGTAAAATGGGCACAAAGATCACATTCAAGCAACCAAAGTGTGTGTGTCTGGTGGGACTGCGGGGGGCAATACCCCCCAATTACCATTGCTAGAGGGGAGGGGATGAAGGCTGGAGTCAGTGCAATAAGGAGGGTGGTTGCAGGCTGGACATGCTCCCGCACCCCGCCACGGCCATCTCCAAGAGGAGCATCAACCACAACAATAAACATCAGCAGCTGCAGAGGCCGCGGTGAGGGATGTCGCCAAAAGCAGCAAGAATCCAACTTGCTCGGCCAACTTCTGTTTTCTCAGCAAAAAGGGAGGCGAACGGGAAAGGCATGGCTGGAGCTGGGGCTGCCATTCCCTGGACTTGGGGGACAGGATGGGATGGGACAGGAGTCCCAGCTGCAGGAGCTGGGGAAGCTTTGCCTCTCACCCGCGGCGGCCCCCAGCTCCCCGCAGCCCCCAGCTCCAGCCCCTCTCCCCTTCGCCACTTTTGCTTTATATACGAATATGTCACTGGAATTCAAATGAGTTATCTATTCTGTGGCCGCCTCACTTTCCCACAGAGGGCCAGTGCCTGCCTGACGCAGGGTCCGGCCGAAACAGCGCAAGAAGAAAAGGAAAGAGCGAAAGAATGCTTTTCAGCTCTTTTTTATTCCTTCCCCCCCCCCCCCCCCCGACCCCCCTTATTTTATTTTGCGTGTGTGTCAGGCGCACTCTTCCCTGGATGTCCCCCTCTCACTCCCCTCCTCCCCTTTCATCCTCTTGGCCCTGCTTTAGCCCCCTTTATGTTACATGATAGCTCGAATGGAAGCCCAGGAGGGTCCTATAGGGAATGCATAGGATCCCTGGGAGAAAGAAAGCCCCCAACAAGCTATACAGCAGATGTATAACGTTATATGGTCAAACTGGCAAACACAAAAGCGGAAAAACAAAAGACGTGAATTAGGGAGAAGCATTCAAAGGCGTGTTTTGAAAACAGCCCAGCCAAGAGGCTGGATTCCCCCTCCTGAGACTAAATGTTTGAAAGAAAAGGTGCTGGAGAAAGAAAGGGAAGAGGGGGAGCAGGAGGGGTTGGAAGAAGAAACCTATTTTTTCTAATTAGCTGAAGTCTAACAGGCCCTGAATATTGCAACTAATTTTGGGCTTTTTTTTTTTTTTTTTTTTTTTTTTAAATCGAGCAGTGGGGATGAGGGGTCTGCAGCTTGTGAATGTAAGGGGGGTGGTCAGAGGGGTGTTATGCTGAAACCTGCACTGTGTCTCTCCCTCATCGAGGCTAAAATTAGTCCTGGGGCTTCTCCCTGCTCTGTTTTCCAAGGGCTGCACTATCCTGTATACAGCATCCCTTTCCTAATGTCACTCCCACCTACTCACAAACCATGAAACTGGGAAGGTACTGATTGGGGGAGATGAGAGTGGAGGCATCTGCCTTTTTTCTCCCTTTTAATGAGCCTCCATTAGCTCAACACCCAGCACGCCTGACCTGGCTGAACCGCTCTGACCACTGGTCCCAGCCTGAGGTGAAAAAAAAATAAAAACAAGAGAGAGAGAAAAAAAAATGCAGGGATTGCAATTTGCAGTTGCAGAGATTGCAGGATTACAGCCGCAGGTCAGATGCTCTCCACTTCCACTGCTTAATGCCTGCTCAGTGCTGTAAAGGTAGGCCCAGGAAAATTCATCCTTCATTGCTTCTGTGGAGCAGCATCTAAAAATCACTGAGGACCATACTTTGCCTTCTTTCTTCATGCATGAAATTAATGGGGCTACTAACAGGATATCTTGTAGGGGTGGGATGGTAGCAGTCTCACCCTAATTAATTTTCTCTAATCTTGCACAATGATGACTAGGGAGGTCTTCCCTCTCTCCATGCACGCAAAAACACACAAAGCCAAATCTGCTGTCCTGGCCATTTCCCTCTGACTCCCTCCCCATGTTTGTAAAATTGCAAGAAATATAAAGATGTGCATGGGTAGACGAAAAGGAGGGGAGATGAGCAAAGGGAAAAGGTGAACCTTGCTCATTGGGGAAGGGGAGCAGCTACAAAGAAGGCCCCTTCCAACAGCACACAGCATTGCTTGTCGAGTGTGGCTGTGGACCACATGCTTTGTAAAAAAAGTGTGATCCTACAAGCTTGACCTATTGCAGGGCTCCCTGCATCCATCAGCTGGAAGAGCAGGCTGCTCCGAGGAGGTGACTGCACAGCCTCACTGCTGCTCTAGCAGTGACGGCTGCAAGACAGCTCTCCCTATCTCTCTGCAAGCATTAGCCCTCTCCCCTCCTCTTCCAGCAGCAGACTTAGAAGCACAGCAGACTATTAAGATATCCACTATATAACAAGGGGCTGGCAGAATTACCATGCTGAAAATGTATGTTCACAGTTGAACAATTCATATTTTAGCTCCTTCACCTGGTGGTACATTTTTTTGATATACTTGTGGCAATGGATAAAATGGATTCATTAGCTTTGATTAACCTTCTTTAACTAGAGTTAAAAACCTGCTGCAGACAGCTCTGCTACCAGTGCCGCCTTTAAGATGCTTTATCATGTTTAAGACCCAATTACTGTTGTACCAAATAAGAATAAACCATCACAATAAAATGTGGAGCACACAGCCCTGTTAAAGCTCATGGCAAATAATCATTAATTTATAACAGCGACTTCCCCATTTCTATAGTTTTATTGATGGCTACAGTTAATTCAAGTTGAAAACAATGTAACTTGACACTGATCAGACCAACTAGTTTTCTGGTTTTATTGACTTTTTTTTTTTTTTTTTTTTTTTGTTATTTTTTTTGTTATTTTGCTTTGTGTTTGGAGTCTCAAATGGCTACTTCTTAATAAACCCTCATAAAAACCAGGCAGAGAACAGCAAGGCGTAGATGAAAAGGCTTTGGGGGAGATTTTCAAAGGCACAAAAGGTGCCTAACTCCCATTGACTTTCAATTACTGATTCATTTTTATTATGAATTTTGAGGAATTAGGAGGGAAAGTTGAGTTTTATGCAGCTATTTGTTTGTACCAGCAACGAAGCTAGCACTTTTAAAGAAAAATGATGCTTTAAATCAGTAATTGCTTAGAAACTTTTTTGTTCGTTCATCTGCAACCTATTTGCTTTTCTGTTTTTCAGAGAGCTCTTTGATCTTAATAAAAGTCCAGCAGGAATACAGAACATAAATACACTTGTTACTGCAGCTTTTTCATTTTCGCCTAGGACCTGATCCTGCACTCACTTTAAACAGATGATTAACTTCATAAATGTTCGGTTAGGCTTACTCATCAGTGTAAAACTGCCTATCTGCTTAATTTCTTTTGCAGGATCAAATTTTGTGCTAATTGAAAGAGCTTCCATGTGTTTGTTTTACATTTCCTTGCATTTTGGCATAACTGGATCTGGAAAGCAGCTGCAGAATGCAACGTGTTAATTTTGGACAGGGTTTGACTGAAGTGGGAATAATAAACAGTGAGATGCTGCAGCTTTCAGGCAAAGCAGAGTAACAACAATTAAAACAGAAAAAAAAAAAAAAAAAAAAAGGAGGGGGGGGGGGAAGATGCTAAGGAAACAAGTCTCCAATCAGTAAACTAACAAGGGTAGCTTAGTGTTTGATTTAGCTGAAGCCAGGCCACCAGGATAGCTAGCTGCTGCTTGGGAGTGGAAAATGTTAGTGTTTGCAGGCCAGTCTATCTCGTCTTTCTTTTCAGCTTTATTTTCTCATTTTGGGTTACACAGCTCTGTTTCTGTAATAAGCTAAAGATTGGTGTCTATTTTGACTATAGATTTGTTCAGAAAATGAAATGCAAATTCTCAGTAACACAAAACATCAAGGAAATAAACTAAATCCCCGTGGTTACTATTTGGAAGGTTTGGGTCAGAGGAATGGTCTAAATCCAGCTACTCCTTGGCTGAAATTGTATGCCCAGTGCTAGGGTCATGACTATTGTTTCTGAGCTGATTTTAGTATGATTTTAGTACACACTGCTCAATGAATTTTACCCCAGCTCAGGACTGATGCTATGTCTTCTGTGCAGACTTAGGACCAACTCGCTTTTTTCTCAGTGTCTTTTTTCCTTGTCCCATAGCCCCAGCAGTTAGCAGAGGTGACCGAACTCATTCAGACTTTATATGTTGATTCTTTCCACAGAATTGGGCTCACCACTTGTATGACCTGATATAATGCAGCTGAATTAAATTAAACTTTATTAGATCTGTTCCTGGCATAAACTGTTGCATCTCCAGGACCAGCTGATAATTTCAGTACAATTATTTGGATTATACACATTACCCAGGTACATAATTCTAAGGCTTGCAGTGGAACTATTTCTCCATGAATTAAAATGCATCCATGAATTTCCAAAGATAACTCACACCTTTTAAGAAAAACTTTGAGAAACAAAAGAGGGTATGTGCTGAATATATTTTCCTGTAAGAACCTGGTGCTGTTGCTACTGAGTGAAAGGAAGCCTTGCTACCCTTTTTCCTGGAGCAAGACTAGAAATGGAGTTGCTATATATTATGCTTTGGACTTTAATGCTTGCAAAGAATACCAGATACTAGACTGCAGCTAAAATGTCTTCAAAAGAACCCAGATTTAATATTTCATCAGAAGAACAGAGAGGGAGATTTGCTAAACATCAAACAAATATTAATACAAATGCCTCCTGAAAGCAAGTCGGTTATGAAAATCAGTGAATACAAATGTTCCAGTTGACATTACTGGTGCATGTTTGTGGGCTTTTTGTTTACACTGCCACATCATGAAAAATAAAATATGCCCAAACTGTGCATATTGATAAGGGTATGTATGCTTTCATCTCTGAGTCTGGTGATGTGTGAAAACCATTTCAACTTCATCCTTGTACCTGATACTTGCACCAAGAAACCCTGAAGAAAAATCCTGCTTCTATACCAGTTAGGTGCATTTTTCTTTAGTCCAGTACATGCACAGGGAAAACAGCTTGAGGGAAGTGATTATGTCTGATCCTGCTTTAGACTGCAACTTTCTTGTGCACATTCATGGGGAAAAGGGTATAGAATAAGGATGTCACAGAATGAAAATTGTTAACCTGAAAGTTAATTCTTTGATTGGCTGTTTATTTCTTTGTAACCCTGCTAAAATCAGCTAAACTCAAAGAGATCAGTGGAAGTTGAGATAACTATAATGAAAAATTCATGGCTACATGAAGACAGTATTTTGAGGGCTATTCCAAGGCTGTATTAATTAATACATTTTTGTCTTTTTGCTACACAGAGGTAGTGGGATCCTTGTGTCCACCTGTGAGGTAGCAGTCATTCCCAGGATTTGTTTTGGCTCAGACTGTGACCAGGTTGCAGTCTTTGAACATGAAGAAATATAGACTGAGCCCCTGAAAAAAACTTCCCTTCAACTTTTGCAAGCTTTAATCTTGGTTTTGGAAAGGAAAGGAGGTACAAAACTTTCCTATCACCCATTTAGTTTTATTATTATTGTTGTTTTCATTATTCCTTAGAAGAAACAGTTGAAAAGATGGAAAAGGGAAGTAAGGAAGGAAAAATTGAATAGCTTTATGTCATTGGAAAGGTAGCTAACATTTTCAATGAATTTGGGACCACACTCTTAACTTTGTATTATGCAAACTTTGGGGACAGATATTTCTTCCCCCAGAGAGAGAAAGCAATAACATTGGAAGCAAAACTGCTGAGTGTCAAGAGACATGAAGGAATCAAACTGACACTTGAAGCTACTAGTTACGGTCTTTGTCAGTGGGCAAGCACTCTCATTCTGTGGCACTCTTACTAGAGAGAGCTTGATCTGTGGCCCTGTTCCTTAAACTAGATTCCAAACAATTTGGAAAGAACAAAAAGGAAAGGAAAGGAAAGGAAAGGAAAGGAAAGGAAAGGAAAGGAAAGGAAAGGAAAGGGAAGGGAAGGGAAGGGAAGGGAAGGGAAGGGAAGGGAAGGGAAGGGAAGGGAAGGGAAGGGAAGGGAAGGGAAGGGAAGGGAAGGGAAGGGAAGGGAAGGGAAGGGAAGGGAAGGGAAGGGAAGGGAAGGGAAGGGAAGGGAAGGGAAGGGAAGGGAAGGGAAGGGAAGGGAAGGGAAGGGAAGGGAAGGGAAGGGAAGGGAAGGGGAGGAAAAAGAACTGTAAGACAACACCCCCTCTCCCCCCCAGGAAAAAAAAAAAAAAAAAAAAAAGGAAAAAAAAAAGGGAAAAAAAAAAGGAAAGAAAAAGAAAAAAGAGAAAAAAAAAAAAAAGAAATTGAATCTTTTGGAGCTGTGAAAGAATAATAGGAAATTTATACTCAATTAAGCCACTCAAGCAGAGCTGTTAATTAACCTTATCAGAAAGGACATTCCATTTTTATAGACCTGAGGCTATCAGCAAGCACTGGACTTTTAAAGTGGATGAAAAAGGTGCAGTACATTGAATTTGATGTACAAAAGCATAGCCAAAGAAAAACTTAATACAGATCCAATCCAACTTTTAATACAGTTCCGTATAAGAGTAGAGAGTACAGGGAAAAATATGATGAAAAGCTCAGTGCTTTGGATTCTATAAAAGTTCGTGGATCGGGGGGGAAAAAAAAAAAAAACACAAAAAAAAAAAACAAAACACACAAAAACACAACACATCATGAATCACAGCCTATGACAATGAACTAAACAAAATCTGACTTCATTTAAAAGGTCAAAAATCTGTTGGACAGTCAGATGAACAAAATCATATGGAAGTGATATACTAGACCTACACAAAGGAAAATATCTGAAATATCTGCAGTCTACTGCATCCTACCCCTGAAGATGACAGATAAAATTTAAAAATATCATCAAGAAATCTGGAAAATTTATTACAAATAAACATGGAAACTTGATCATCCTAAAATGGCAGGAAAAATATGACCCAGTAAAACAGAAACTATTGTGACATAATCAGAAAAGATACCATAAA
Organism: Aythya ferina; assembly: GCF_964211825.1. Classification (NCBI taxonomy): domain Eukaryota; kingdom Metazoa; phylum Chordata; class Aves; order Anseriformes; family Anatidae; genus Aythya; species Aythya ferina. The sequence goes on from NC_140307.1 coordinate 5,621,331, forward strand.
TCATGTGGAACATATCAAAATATAAAAGCATTAGAAATAGTTGGTAATGACCTGCTCTAACACAAATTATGAATGACCAGTGAAACCAGAGCACATAAAATACTGAGAGAACGTGATACACTGCTCTCTTGGAAGTCATCTGACTTCTCCTGGATGTACACCTGTGTAAATGAGAGAACAGTCTTGTTTGTTGTTTAATTAATTAATTAATGTAATGCAGCACAAGAGATTAATTCATTCCATCTTGGAGTAGCTGTTTTATCAGCTAGCATTTGACCTTATATTTAACTATCTGTATGAATGTAGTCACATACACATACATTGAAATCCGTAATGGAAATTAGGAGGATTTTTTTAATGAGAAAGTTTTTTAATGACATCCCTCTGATGTTCAAGGGACATATTAATTCCAGGAATATGAAGAATATGCTTAAGTTGAAGCATTTAAATGTTTTGTCTAAATGTCTAGCAATGGTTCTTCTGAAAATTTTGTGCCTTTAAATTCTACAATTCAGGAAGGCTTTCTTTCACAGTACTGGGTTAACCAACTCATTTTATTCAGGATAATATTTCCCAAATAGAGCAGTAATAGAGACAATCTTCCTTTTGGAAAAATTATCTTTGAGATTGAAAAAAAAGAATTCTGAGCCTGTGACAGAATAGAATGGAGATTGATGAAGTCTCTCATGAATGGACACCCAGACAGGAGCAGTGGTCAGAGCTACCGGTTAGAGTTGGGATGTGAAAGACCAGATCCCAGCTTCTTGTTAAACAAATATCACAGGGAAAGTGATGATTGCTGGGTCATGCAGGACAAATGCAGATTGCTTAAGTGGTTCTACTTGCAACTTCTATCATTAGAACTTTTTTAGGGCTAGTTACAGTGTTTTGAAATTTCAATGAAAACCTCAGTGAAATTTCTTTCCTGAAGTTTATTAATATAAGTATGCTAGAAATATGAAATAAGATTAATAGTTTGTCCAATTTTAAGAGGAAGAGCAATTCCCTGTGCCATATTCTGTTAATGTATTGTCCATTTTAGCATTGAACAAAAGTTTACAAATTTCCGGGGGAAAATCCATCCTATCAACTTTCATTTCTGGAGAAAGGTTTCCCTATTTTTTACTATACACTGAATTTACATTTAGTCAGATACTTTTTCTTTGCTCATTTCATCTCAAATGTTTGAATGGTCACAGCTCCAAAAAAGTAAGAAAAAAAGAGAAGGTCAGAAACCATATCTTTTTAAGACATCCAAGTTTTGCAGCAAAGGTATATTACATTGATGGATAACATATAACATTTGATTTCAGCAGCACCTAACAGTGTCATTAACTCTGCTGTCACCTAAACAGTCACTAGAGCTCTAGAGCATATGCAGATATAATAAACTATACAGCCTGGGGAAAAGTGAATTTCCTTTACATTAAAGTACAGTGGGGACTTTCAGAGTTTTATAGTATGTGGTTAAGTCACACCTTCACCTCTAGATCTTCTAAATTCTATCAGCCATTAGCAGCTGGAAATGAAAAATACAGAACAAACTTGCAGGAAAAATATTGTAATCCCTATATAAGCTTGTAAATACTAGTATTGTAGACTGCAGGTGGGTGCATGTGTTTTATAATTCCAGAAAGAGACAGGTAGGGGAGCTCTTATAAATATATTATTAAGCAGTAAAGAACACCAAATGTAAGAAAAAAAAATGTTTAGTTTACTGAAGAGAAAAGGAGAAAAAAAAAATATTTTAGAACCCCTCCTCTTTCATAGAAACAGTGTTGGAATTTGCCAATATCTGTCAAGTGAGGCAATTGCTTTTCAGCGGGTAACATCTGCGTAACTAAGGTTCAGGGACACTAATGCTGAAGGCAAGTTCAGAGCAAAATTTCTGAATGGTTTTGGCTGAGAGAAATAGGGAAAGGCATTATAAAAATGTTAAAAAATATCATTTTGTATATCACATCTGAAATATTGAATATCTGTCTATTTTGAATAACATCCCTGTACTCATGGAAAAAAAGACAACATATGTATATATATAGATATGGGTAGAAAAGAGAGATAAAAAAGTTTAAAAGGCAAAATAATCCCTTTTCCATCTATTCACCTTTTACCTTTCCCTTCCCAAAATACTTCTGATCAATAATTCAGATTTTTCTGAATAATATTTTCCTGTTGTTTCAACCTGGACTAAAATTGGTCCTATATTTTCAGTTTTTCCACTCAGTGAAAGGACCTGTATTCACATACACACATATTTTACATGCAAGTCTGCTTTTCTTCATGTTTATTTGAATATAACCATTGGCTACACAACTTTAGTGATAAAACTCTGAATTTTTTCATTTGCTTCTCTTTGAATAACTTTCAGCAAGAAGGGCCAAATTAGTTGCAGGACATGAAAAGGATTTTTGTCTTCTCGTCCTAAGCTCTATACATGGAGGTATCACAGTGTAATTTTATTTATTTTTATTTTTTTTTTCTGCAATACAGGTTAATGCATCAGATATTATAAACCAGAAAGCAGTACATCTGCCTGCAACTTGCTGTGCCAGCCGTTTTGCCCTTCTGTGTCTCAGTTTCCACTACCTCTGTCATATATTTAGACTGAAAAAAAAAAAAAAAAAAAAAAAAAAAACAAACAAAAAAAACTGTATAACTGTATGGAAGGGACATCTTTTTATGTCTTTGCACAGGGATGCAAAGAGAGGGGCATCAGTCTGGATTAGATCTGCTAGTCCCTGCCATAATGCAAATGAATCCTATTAAAGGATGGAGGCCTTAAATAGCCTGTACTGAACCTTCTGTGAGTAATTTAGATAACTTTTTAAACAAACCCATTTGACATTCTTTTACGAACAAAACAGAACTACCGTGCTAACCTCATCACATCATTCCTAAACCCCAGAAGCCCTACAAAAATGTATCAGCAATTAGTTTTGAATTAAACAGAAAATGATGGAACAAATGCAAAAGTATTCACCTTTGTAACATGGCCACATTGCAGAGATATAAGAGCACAGCTGTTCTCGCCTAAAAAGGAGAATTCCAGAAAAAGAGGCTGGGAAAGAAGTCAACAATGGGCCCTGGAACTGAACATCATGCTCAGATTAATTTAGAAACCACTAAACATTTTGCCAAAAAAGAAAAAAAAAAAAAAAAAGACTTTTTTTTTTTTTTTTTATTAGGCAATAATACGTGTCATTTAAATCCAGTACTTGAAGCAGAAGTTCAGGCTTCCACTCTTGACACACCTTAGGTTGTGCAAGCAGAAATGAGGCTGGTACATTATTTAGTGGAAAATGAAACTGATCCAGAAAAATCAATACTCCCAAGACAGGTTTGGATTCCAAATTTACCTACTAGCACAATATCTAAAAATAATAGGAATCCAGGAGGTCTGAGGGGAGAGAACAGGGCTTGCTAGAAAGGAAAGAATCCAGAATGAAATGAAGGAATTCATCTGGTTCATATTAATTTGTATTAATTTCCATTTAATAGTATAACCACCTGTATTAAAAGAATGAATGTGAGATATTTTCACTGATTGTCCCACGTAACTTGATACCTAAGGATACCTAGGGATATGGTATTGGACTTGGCGAGAGTGAAACCACCCTGCAGAGCTCCACTGGCTCCATGCTAGAAGTGTGAGCATTCCAGGCTGAGGGCCCTCGCTGATCCTGCTGCTGCCGGTGGGTAAAGTCCAGCTGACATTGGGCTGAGGAGCCAGCCTTGCCTTTGGTATTTCAATTTTGACTCCAAGGTTGGCCAACTGTAAAAACAAACCAAGCAGTGACATTTGATTTGGACTCCAATAATAATTTGGCAATGTCAACCTTTTCAAGAGGTCTCCCAGCATACATACTTGGCTGTTATTGTAAGAGGGGCTTTGGATTTACTCACTGAAAAATCCCCAGCTCCAATACTGCCCCAGTTTGCTGAGCTTTGCAACAACACCTGCACCATGTGTGTGAGCGTTAACAGCTCCGGAAGAGAACTCTACATCTCCTGCCTTGAACCAGGTTTCAAAAATTGCTGCATGTCTTCAGGCTTGGGTGGCCTTATTTAACATGTTCCTAGTCTAGGAGTATTCTTCTGAAACCCAGGCCACCCTTCCACGAACTGACAGGCAACCCTTGCAAGGAACTGGGTAGTCTTCTATTTGCCATAAATTTGGTCAATCTAAGTCCTGTGGCTTCTGGTGAGGGCAGAACTGGCAAAGTGCTCTGTTTTTTGTTTGTTTGTTTGTTTGTTTGCAACCAATGAAGGAGCTCAAAGGCCACAGCACCATCAATGCAGTTCCCTCTGAAAATCCTAAGACTGAAAGCTTTGCCTGGGTTACGGGCCCATCCTTGTGATTTCTCACATCACAAGGAGTTACCTTTTGGGATGCATTATTAGCAGGTTCCCAACAGATGGTGCTAATGAGACTATTAAGTAGTCTAACCCAATATGCAAATGATGCTGTGAAAAGGGCTACTGGGACCTGTCCTTTTCTTCTTTCTAGCTTGTATTAAAATGGAACTTTATTAAACATTACTGCAAGCAGTTTCCACAAGCTAAGAAATTCAGAAGGTTTTAGAACTGCAGCTGGGGAAAGCCCAGAGAACTTGGCCGCTTAACCGAAATCTAATCTGGCTGGCAGCGGAGGGGTCTGGGAGCTGGGAATTAATTGATACAGGTAGACCAATCTTGAATCCTTGCTACTGGTATTTAAAAAAGCTGTGTCCAAAAGCCCTTTCTAAGACTGCAAGAAAGTCGTCTTTGTTTGTGTGGCTGATTAAATGTGGCTCAGTTACCTCCTTTTACACACCGCAGTGTTGTGTAACGCACCAAATACAATGTTTAAGTAAGGTTACTGCTATGTTTTACAGTCTAGCAAATAAAAGGATGTTTAAAGTTAAGGCTGACATTCCATCCTTAACTTTTTGTACCTTTGTGTTACATCACACCTCAAACATAACATTGATTTAGGGCCCCTGCCCTGGCTGTATCAAGACACAGGGAGATTAATTACATTAAATACATTATTCCAACCTTTGCTTTAACTACCCATTCCTTTGTTGGTTTAATAATTTCAACCTTTAGGTAATGCTGCCTGATAGCACACTCTGTTAATCTTTATTATTTTTTTTTCCTTATTTTATTTTATTTTTTTTTTTCCTTTCTTTAACTAGAAACATCCGTAACATTAAAAATGAGATATTTCAGTGTACTCAAGGTCATGTTTTGTATTTTCTTTTCTAAACTGGGCATTATGTATGAGGTTTTCTGGACTAAGCATTAACATAACATTAACATAACACGTTATGAATATATAAACTTAAATTCAAAATATGACTCTTGAATGAGTTTGTTCATATGATGTTTCTGGGATAATGTGGTATTGGCAGTTCTATATGTACAATCAGCCACTCATTTGTGCTTACATGGGAAGGCATGGCCTTATACTTTCAGAAATAGATAGCACTACTGAACAACACTGCATTTGAGTTACTGTTATCTTCATTATTAAGAACTTTCATTTTCAAATCCAGAAAGCTTTTATATAGTGCTTACACCCAGTGTACAATGCAGAGCTAAAGCATATTCTATTTTTCATTGGAGAGTGAGGAAGGAAAAATAAAAGATCATTTTATTTGTTTGGCACCATGAATACTCTGTAATATCTTTTTTCTTTTTCTTTTTTATTTTTCTTCTTTTTTTTTTAATGATTTTTCAAAACTTGAAAAAATGACTTTACAACAGAAATCAGGCCACTTCTTTTCTACAGAATTTCCAATAGTCTAAGAAGAGCTCTCTTAGTGTCAGTCAGACCACCTGTCCAGTATCTTGTCTCTAAGAGCAATAGTTGGAAACACTAGTTGGATGTTGTGCCTGTTTATGAAAAAAAGGAACAGAATCAAATTCACCTATACTGTACAGAAATTCTGGGGCTTATAACATAGAAAATTTCATTTGAGATGTACAGCACAAAGGAAATATGATAGGAGCTTCACTGATGCTCTTCTAATGGACCTTTAGTCCTTAAGTACTGTAGGATTAGTGTATATGCTGTGGTCTTGCCTCTAGTGTTGACTTCCGTGGCTGTGAACAAACAATATACTAACACTGCCAGCAAAACGGAGAAAGCATGCTTACTGGTGTCTAAGAGCATGTGGCAAGGTCTTGAATATTGTAGGGACATTCTGAAATTTGTTGAGTTGCTGTCTGTGAGGGCTATGTCCTCCTGGTGAGGAAGCAGGAGCTGTGGTTCTTTCAGCAGTTTTCTTATTGTTACAGTTGGTGTGTTTCTTTGACACTCTCAATAACTTTTAGATGCATTCCTCCCAGCTTCCACCCTTTTCTCTCTTAAACTACCACAATGACTTCAACGACATGGGAGCCAAGCAGTTTGCTATCATGGTTTCCTGTAGCAGTCATTGGTGTGGATGACTGTGAATCAGGCGGCAAGAATAGTAGCTTTTACTATGTGCATAATTTTTTGTTTGTTTGTTTTAACCCTGAAGGGGGATTGCTATCATCAGAATCAATTCCTGGTTGAGCTATGTCATCTCAACTCTCCAGCTGAAGGCCAGACTTTTCCAGCTCTTATTTTAGATCCTGATTCTGTGTTAGGGGAATCCAGTTAAGCTTGCAGCGTAGTATGATTCTTATGAATGGTTCTTGGTACGTAAAATAACAAGGACGATTCATAAATTATATTGCATATGACAAATCTCATTGGGACTTGACACTGTGGAGGATAAAAGGTGTCAAATGTGTTTGGATTGTATCAGTCTGCTTACCACAGACCAGCATTTGCACTGCAAATGTATTGTGCTGCCATATACTGCAATGCTGAAAGAAGGATAAAAATAAGCGACAGAATAAAAGGGCACATGATTTCCACTCCTGGCAAGGTGACGTCTGCCATCCTGGCTGACACAACGATGATTAAACTCCAGACTTCCAGAGCTGCTGCTGTTGTAGCTTGAACTGAAGTCAAGCCTACATAGCTGGGCTGTAACCGTCATGGTCTTAATGTATTGGACATGCCTTGTGACCCCTAATGCACAGACACGCACAAAGGGCTGAGATTGTCCCCAGATGCCTGTTAGAACTTTCCAATCTGGGATCATGAATGCTGAAAGATAGCTATTAAGTCCAAAGGATGTAAAATAAATTTCAAATTAACGCATAGTTTGGCTATTGCATTAAACGTCACAACTCTGTTTCCCTGAAAGCAACAGTATGAGAAAATGTCATGTGCTAAATAGGACCAAAAGTTTCACATTTCCATTTTTTCTTGGGAGACAACAGAGCTATTCTTCTTTCCAGTAGGAAACAAATGTTCTAATATAATTCCTTATGTATTTTGACATTTGCATTGGCTATGGGCTAGGTCAGGGTGAGATTATATAAAAATGAACACTAGCGGACAAAAGTTACCTTTTCTAAATCACTGCAGTTTCCAGCCATTCTGGGGAAAAATATTTGAATTAATTGTCTGTTCATGTTCACTTTAGATAGAAACAAATTTACTTATCTTTCATATTAACATAAATTAGCATTATTTTCACTTAAAAGCCCTAAGTACTTTCTGGGACCCAACTTCGTCAGACACTGAAAATAAAGAAAACTCCAAATAGAGTGTTCACTTACCCCAAAGAGCTTGCAAATTAAATAGGTGATGAGACATAGGAGAAAAGGAGAACAAGACAAAGCAAGGAGACACCTCGCAAGCAGAAGTAGTGGTCATTCTCATAGTAGAGTTTAGCAGAACTGCACCAGATCCATTTGTGCTGGATATGTGCATTAAAGTCCTAAGCTCACTAGCACTATTAACTGACCCATTCTTCATTATTACAAAGAAGCTGGCATCACAACTTTGGCCAGCTTTTGTTTGGCTCAGTGTTACACCAGCCCTTTTCTACCTTAGAGGAAAAATGAGAGAAAGCCACAGGAGGAACAAGATGATAATCTCACTGCTAAAAAAATACAAAGCAGAGATGCAAATGCAAGCCTGGTTTGCACAATCCAGCAGAGGTCTTAGCTGTGACTCCCAAACCTGTATGCATCAATTAAACTCTTCACAAGAATTTAAACTTTGAATGAAACCTCCCTCCAGCTATGCTGGTGCTGCCTCTCTGGTGTCTTGTATATCTTGTACATGGGGAAGGGGCAGTGTGGAAGAAACTTTTTCCCTTTTTCCTGCAGTTCAACATGCCTGCTTGAAGTGCAAGGGTCCAAAAGAAGAAAGCAAAATATCTTTGCTAATACAGGGACAGAAGAAAAAGTAGAAAAGCTGGGAAAAGCCAGATCTGAGTCTTAAATGGGAGAAGAGCTGCAGTGGCTGCTGGCAGGGGGAGTAGGGGTGTGGGGATGGGAAGGGATCAAGAGTACAACTCTGAGTCCCCCCCAGGGATTTCCTCTGTGGATTGCACAGTCATTTGTAAAAATTGACTGTGACTGTTACACTCGTGCTTACTTCTCATTGCTTTATTCCACATGTGGCCCAACATGTTTTTTCACCGATACGCAGATTTTAAGCTGTTTTGTTTGGATTTGCCAGTGGAGGGGCTTCAGTTGACACAAAGGGCTTATCAATAATGTTGAACCCTCTCTGACAGCTGGTTTTGCTTCACGACACTCCTGTTAGGGAGCAAAAATGGGTGGCTGCAGGGAAGAGAAGCTTGAATAGCAGCCAGTGCCTTCCACGGGTAGCACACTCCAGGCAAATCTAGAATTACCTCCCTCCCGGCTTCAATTCCCCAACAGTGCTGAGCCCCCCTTGACAAGGCACCGCCAAAATAAACCCTCAGTTGATTGCTTTGGTAAATCCATCATTTTCGCATCCTAATAATTAGCCCAGCAGCTGTTGCAAAGCTGGAAACATTCATGTTTCCTTTTTATCGAAGGGATCACTTCTCTAAATGAGCAATGTCCATTTTAACTCTCCCCAGATATACATAAATACATACACAGCTAGTGTGACTTTAGGCATGAAAACTCGGTAATGGGGATGTGATTCTCAAATCTAGTAGAACTGATAAAAATCAAGGTTGCCGTCAGCTGTGTAAATTGAGAGCTCTGAGTGAATTTGGTGGTTGGTCTGGGCAAAGGGTTGTTTTTTTATTTTTTGTGCTGGTGAGTTGCTCCCTCTCGTGGAAAGCCAGCTTGTTCAGTGCAGCGGAGAGCGCTGCTGCTTCTTGGATGGCTCTGCTCGAGGTGCAGTGTGAAACCCTGAGACAGGCACACACACACAAGCTCACAAGCCTGACCCTGTGAGCATGGAAAACATCCCTGCTCTCTGGGTCTTATGCCAGGAAACTCAGCTTGCTGAGAAGAAATCTTTAGGAGTGAAAAGAGGCTGCCCTCTCAGACCTTCATCGTTCCTGCCTTATGCAGCCTGGTTAGTTTGGCTGTTTCAAAATACTTACACAGACTGGATCTGGTGGTTTTGAAAAGGAAAAGACATCTGAAGCTAAGAAACAAAACTGTCTCTTTCATTTTTTAATTTCTCTACCATCCTCCACCCCCCCTTTTTCTTTTATTGGCATTGTTCTTTGGCTTTCATTAGGGCAAAGTAAAACCTGTTTTGGGGATGAGTGATTATTGATGAGTTATTACTATGCTATTAACTGAATAGCCATTATTACTAGACTATTAACTGAATAGCTTTCCTATTCCCTCTTTCTGTTTAAAGGTTCCCCCTATTTCTGTAGTGCAGCTAATCCAAACCCTTATCCATTCTCCAAGCCACACGAATGAGCCAACTTCCCTGTCATCCCATGGGTATGATTCCCCTCCACACTCCCTGCCCCCCAGGATAATCACATGTTCTGGACTAGTATTTTTTTTATTGCTTTTATCGAGAGATTTTATTACAGAGGAAAATATGTCCTGTATTTCTTAGGCTGAAAGGATATAGACTTGGCAGTTAGGAACCACCATAGCAATTTTTAGCATAGCGGTGTGGTTTACATGGATTAATCTGCAGTAACTCTTTGGAACGCTCTTCAACCGCTCAAAAGCTGCCTTAGTCCAAACAGTTTACAGTCTAAATAACAAAAGTCTTGTAAATATTTATTTAACAAGACATATTTTGAATAACTGACATGTATAGAGCCTTCCTAGAGAGTGCGTTATCACCATCAATTTTCATGGTCTGATATAATAACAACTACCAGTGTAAACCATGGCAGGGAAGATATTGACAGTACGAGGCCACTGCTAGAAGCAGGACAATAATAGGGCAAAGGGACTGCACCAAGCAGCAAAAGCAGGATGCAAATTTAGGTTGCGTTCTCTTGTCAAATCACTGGGAGAAATCACTGTGTGTTATCTGTTACCAGAGAGTGACAGTAAATATGTTGTAGTTACCATGCTATTGCAGTGTAATTATACAGAGGTTATGCCTTTTTAATAACTACCTACCAGGCAGAAAAAGAACACAATTTATAGAGCTTTATTTTCTTCTTTGGTCTCCTAAATTCTGAGTGGTGTTTTCATGCCACAGTGACGGACACTGTCATACCACCTGTATAGACTAAATTAATCTGTGGAAACAGCAGGTTAATTGCCAACACATATTGCTTATATTTAACCCTATTGTTTCATATTTAATACATGTATTTTTAGAAACTAGATAAAGTTATTTATGCTGCAAATGGCTCTCAGTTATGAGTTCATGAACCTTCTGATTAATATAAATTAGAAATGATAACACAGTAAATGTGTAGATGATCTTGAAAGAGAAACCCTGTTTGCTAGTCTTATAATTGTTACACACAGACTCAAGTCTTTCATTCAGCTCTTTTGCACCAAGAAATGGCTTCTCAGCCACTGGTATCGAAACCAGATCAAATTCTGGGCATATTTCACAACCATTTTTTCCCCTCTGTGTGTCTATAGTGATGATGGATGGCATGGACTGACTGTCCTTAGAAGTGAATGTATTTATTTGTCCACGGGATACGGATAGCACACGAAATTGCAGTGGTAGTGTAAACCTCCCCCCACACATCACCCTCTGTCACTGTGGCTCAGCTTTGACAAAAAGGGACACAGTGAGCCATGGGGAAATTGTGTTTAATTCCAAAGTCAAACAGCAAGTAGGTGGCAGGCTGACAATGAGGACTTCCAGCTTCTCATCGGCATTCCTCTGCCATAACCACAGGGCACAGACTGCAACTGTAATGACACACAGAGTTGCACTTGGTGTAAGAGATGCTCTGCAAAAAGTCCTCCTTTACATTTGGTTACAGTGCTCCTAGTGGGATGTGGCTCACCTAACTTCAGACTTCATATAGCTAGTATGAAAGCCAGGGGTGTGTTTTATTGAAAAAAAAAATAAATAAAAATAAATAAAATAAAATTAAAATAAAATTAAAATAAAATAAAATAAAATAAAATAAAATAAAATAAAATAAAATAAAATAAAATAAAATAAAGATCTGTCTTGAAAAGATGAGGAATGAAAACAAGGAACATGTGTTGTTTTTTTTATTATTATTTTTAGGTCTGATTTTTTTTTTTTAAAAAAAAAGGGAGCTGTATACTCTTGCCCCTGTGGCATAAAGTCATCATGGACACGGTAGAGTGGTGATCGGAGCTATGTGGGTATTGGCTGGTCACAGTTCTGCAAAGTTACCTAAGATTAGAAATTTATGAGAAAAACATTGGCTGGGATTACCCTTTAGGTAACCTCTTGCAACATAATAGTGACACAGGATACTGTGATTTGCCACTTTCTAGAATCCCAGTCCTGGATGTAAAACAAGTTGTTGTTTTTGAGACTAAAAACCTAGTGTTTTTTTACTGATGCATGTAAATATTATATTGATCAAACTGGCAGAAGACGTGTATACTAAGATCTGATTTATCAGAGATGACTTTTCCCAGCAAGATACAGGTGGTAGGTAAATCAGCTTATTTCTCTTAAAACTGACATCAATATGACAATACGATTTCTCTGGTTCTGGTGTGATCAATACAATTGTTTCAGATTCCAGTGTTGCAATAAATCCGCTATAAACATTCTGTGCCATTGAATAAAGCTCAGTGGTGCCTCACACCATTGACTGTACTCAGCCTGTGAGAAACTGAGATCCAGGAGAAAAAGGAGCTGCAGATAATACTTCTAGGGCAGCTCAGTTTTCATCAAACCCTTGTCTCCCCATTTTCTTAAATACCTTTGATTATCTTCATTACTGAAAGCTTGTACCTTTACATATTTCTAGAGGTATCTTCAGTTATTTGAGCATAAAATCTATCAATACAGATTTATTTTTTTTTAAAGTTCTTCTGAAGAGGTGTGATTTCTTTAGTCATATTCCAGCTATACTCAGTCCTAAAAAATAAAACAATATCACACATATGATTATATCAGAAGGCATGCTGGTGAAGAAGTTATTTATTTATTTATTTGTTTGTTTATTTTTACATTATCTGTGATGAGGGAATACAGCTTAATGCATAGGCTGTGGATTCCTATATCTCTCTGGCACTGACTGAGTCACCAGTGCTCTGACCCTAGGTACACTCCTTTCTCTCTGACTTTGACTTTCTTATTATGTAAGTTTGATTTCCTTCAGAGAAATTTTGTAAAGATAATTGATTTGAAAAGCATATTGAAATTCCTGGCTAGAATGTACTGTTCTTGTATATGCACACAGTAAAGGACATAGATGTTGCAGACTATGAACCACTGGTTAGTCACTTTATATTTGTGACTTGCTTGTGCTGTCTTGTGAGGCCAGACTATCTGGGTGTAACTCCAGAGTAATCTCTTAATGCTGGCTAATAACCTGGCCCAAGGAATCTGCAGCAAACCATCGTAGTGTTTCTGGAAAACATGATTATTCACATAGAGGTTGCACCTACGCTGACTTGTCACAGCATTCATGATGATGCTTTTAAAACCAGATTCCTGAGCTGTCTACTGATTTGGGTTTTGTGTGACTTGGTGCACCTTTGGGAATAATCAAGGATGTCTTAGTAGAACCCAGCTCCTAGAGTCTTTGTTTGCAGTAGGCTTTGCTTGGGATGCAGTTTTGCAGGTGAAGCCTGTAACGTTGGCTGTTGGATGATGTGTGTTGTGCGACTGGAAGGTCTGTCAGGTACAACTACAGATAGATGTAGCAGTGAAGAGTGGGAAGGTGCATGTGAGTGGTTGATCCCTTGCTTGCAGTATCCCTCCTCTCCTTCCCACTGCATCTTCACTTTTACCCTTACAATCTTGTAGAGAGCATGAATAGAGAAGCAAATAAGGAAAACACTGAAATAGGACACTTGGTATTTCTAACCTAAAATTATCTGGTATAGAAAAGAATGCGTGTAACATAGAACAATTCACTTTAGAAAGACATTTCTTTGTGGTCTAAGTATTTTTACCAGAGGTTCTCTGTTAGATGAAGGTAATCCTGAAATATCTTGAAATTAATCTATGAATGAACAACATGAGAAGGGATGAGCTACCCTACTGGGATAGCCATAGAAGTCAACATAATGAAGAGGGATAGATCTTGGGGTAAAAGGCTGGTATGTCCTCCTCCATCTGTGTGAGCTGTTAGCATAGTTATCTGTTGCCAAACCTGGAAAAATGTCCTCTTTCTACTCAGCCTCATGGAAGAGTCAGGACAGGTTTTCCAAAGCTGGTCCTCTTCTCCTGCACAGCCTGTTTGTTATAATTGAGAAAGGCAGGTTAAACAGGAATAAAAAGCCATTGCTCACCTCACAGGAAAAACAATTGACAAACTCCCATGAAACAGCAACAAATCAAGATGAAATTATCATTCAAAAAAGAAAGAAAAAGAAATGAACATGCAAACTTGAAACATCCCAGGAATCTAAACAGAGGCCGTCTCACCATCCAGACTCATTCCATTTTAGTGCGCTATTTCCCAAGTTGTTGTGTGAATGATCCCAGTGTCTTTGCCTTTACAACCTTGCCTGATAGGCCATTCCACACATTTATTATCCTCGATGTGAAAAAGTGCTTCCTAACGTCTGTTCTAAATCTGTTTTAATTTCCATTTATGCTCCATTGTCCTATAATCTGTTTGGAGCTGAAAATAGAACCAAGGTATGATCTTCTTACAACCCCTGGCAATAAATTTTATTAGTATTTTTTTCCAAACTTCACAACCTTGCAGTAAATAAGAAAGCTTTATGGGGAAAAATAACCTCTATCCTCCTCCACTCTCCTGCCTATCCACAGACCCCATGACCTTTATAAACTTTGACCAATATCATTGTTTATTTTTTTTTCCTTCATTTCCCATTTTTTAACTTAGTATTACATTGGTTACAGGAGTAAACCAATTATATGAGTATTAAAAATGGAAGCAGTTAGCATGCTGGCAATGTATATCTTTTACCAATGGCTGATGAAAAAAAAATTCTCCCAGCTGCTCTGTAAAGCTCTCTCTATGCAGCTTGAAACATCTGGTTTGTTTTGTGTGCAGTCTTTTACACAGGGCATTTGCAATTCTTTATTCAAATTGGATTTTTAGTTCACTTTCCGGTAGGAAGGTTGATATGTTTGTCATTAATAAGTATGGTAAAAGTAATATGTGTGTAATTAGAATTCAACCATCAGAACTGGGGTAGCTGAGTCCCCTAAAAGATGTTTTCATTCACCTCAGTCTGCAATCAGAGGATGAAGTTTCCTCAATGAGTTAATGCGGTTCGGTCCTGGTGGACTATAACATTGCTCCAGCAAGGCATATTTATTTGCATGATTGGCAATTAGAATTTATTGATTTCAAAAAAGGAAATCCTTCCCTGGGTACTAGTGTTTCACTCCCTTGGCTGATGTTGGACAGGAAAAGCTGTCAAGATATGGATACCACATCTGGGTTGGAGGAGGAGAACATAATTATTTCTATTTCTCAACAGTAATTTCTCAGGATCAAGGGCACTGATGGACTCTGGAGAGAGTTCATGCCAATATTCTTTGACAGGAAATGAGATGGTTGATGACTATAATAACAAGACCTTTTTGAAAATCTCTGTGGAGGGTGCAGTGTAGGCTGACACCCAAACTTGTCCCTGCTAGATATGGGCACTGGATCAGGCTGGTAGGGCTTGGGTTTAGTTTTCAGCTTGAATTTGGTATAAAATCAGAAATAGTTTTCAAAGTGGATTCTAGAGAAGCCCTTAGGATACAGTTTCATCACCATAGACTGTTCTGAAGATGTCCTGTCTTTTTTGTCTACATCTAAAACCAGAGTCAGAAAAATTACTTACCTCAAGTAATGACAAGGAGTAGATAAGTACCTCACACAAGGACTCCAAAAGGGGCAGTTTAGAAACTATAGAATTAATAAAATAAAATATATATATATATAGTATCTATAAATAAAAGGTAAAAATGAAAAAAATAAATAAAGGAGAAAGGACATCTTTCTAAATCTTCATTTACCATTTACCCTGTTTTACCTTGGATCCAGTATATTACAGATAATATCCACCTTGTATCACTGTCAAGGAGAATAGACTCAAGCCCTTGTCTAACACTTGCATGGCAAATGACAGTATACAGCCCACAAAGAGTTGAAATATTTTTCATTCTCCACCCTCAACTTGACCAAGAGCCTGAACGGACTTACAGCTCTCCCCTTTTGACCCATGCCCCCCATTTTCTCTCATCTATTGTTGCCAAATATGCAGTTGAAATTAATGGCACTGCTTCACCTGCCACATGTCAAACTTAATTTTACTTTAAATCAGTCTTAATTATACCAGTGAAGTTTATAGTTTTAATGGAAAGACATTGCTTGCTTAAACTATAACATTTATTACAAAGGGCCAAGAGAGATTTAAAGTCATGTTGTCTTTGCAAAGTAAGCAGCTTGAACTAGATGATATCACAACTCACATCTTCTAAAAAGGTCAGCTTTCTGAACCCAGCATTTCTGCTCCTGCTGCCTTTTGAACCTATGGTAGCTATTCAAGACAGGCCCAATGAAAAACAAACAAAAAAACAACAAAAACAACAACAAAACAACACAAATTAAATCTAGAGACAAAATCCAGTGCCCAGTGATTTACTCATTTACAGCAGAGTACTCCAGCACCAAAATGTTATGGACTAATTCTTCCCATTAACTACTTTCGAGGAAAAGAAGACAGAAGAAAGGTAATTCCAGGAATGTGGCTGTCGTTTGATAGGCTGACAAATCAGGTCAATGGCTAATACTGGTCAGTACGAAATGTTTCAGCTCTGAGGAAGATTTAATGGTGCTCACTACGCTGTAGCTGCCTCCATCTCCCATTGGTGCCACTCATTTACTTGCAGGTGAAACATAAAACTAAGGGCTATTAAAGAGCCCACACTTTTTCCAGGAAGGAGGGTGTAAGGTCTGCATTAGATCCTGGCACTAATCCAGAGCCTGTAATCACACCTTGCCAACTGTACCGAAAATTTCCCCTATGAGTTCCTTTGGCAACACCCCATTTTACAGAGCTAAGTCTGTGCAGACTGACAGCAGCCTTTCAGTCCAGCTGCATTTCAGTCATAGGAAAATAACCCCCTGGGCACAATTTATTAAGCACTCTGGGACATCTCTGGCAGTTTTGTTTAGTGGTTAGAACATAAGAAAGAGCATCAGAATTTGATATCTGGTTATTCAATGACTGCAAGTAAAGTATTTAATTTTTTTGTGTGCTCTGGCTTACCTGACTGTGAAATAAGTAAAATTTTGCTTAAAAAAAATTATAGTCCATAGCTATCGTTTATTACTTGCATAAATTATGCCAAGCTACAGAGGAAAACTCCCTAAATTCACTCTACCTCACTAAAAGCCAGCTACCCAAAAGCTAAGCATCAGCTGAAGGTTTTATACATGCATTGTTTCTTCCTTTTTTATTTCTTTCTTCCTTCTCTGGGCTTCCACTCAGAAAACAGATGGTCTCTCCTCACTGACATTTTCTTACAGTTTTTAAATGATGCTGTGGTAGGGGAGAGCTGAAATGTTCAATCTAGAGCTGTTCAGTCTCAATCTAGGTTCATAATTAACAGTAACTAAGTGAAGTTTAATAAAAGCAGCTGACCAAGTTTTTATCTTTTTTTTATTATTATTTTTTCCCAGTGCATTCACAGCAAGGCCATAATGAATGTGCCCCTGACCGTGACTCCCTGGAATATTTAGTGTTTACCTTTCGTGATAATTAAAGGAAGGGAAATGAAGCCTAAAGGAAGATGGAGTGACATCTAATATTCCTTAATATTCTCTTGTTTCTTTAAGTGATGGCTTTTGCCAAGGAAGGCCTCCTCCTCTTATCATCAGCCAGGTCCTGACCTGTGGGCCAGGGATCTAGCTGTAATTTGACCCTGGGACCAGGTGTGTGCCTGCAGGTCACAGGGCTGACAAAAAAATATCAGCACATGCAGTGCAAGCAAGACCTTTCTAAGCATGTTATTGCCTTTAACTCCTTCCAGCCCTGTTCAGGAACAAGCACTGGAGCAGCCACTTCTGTGCATGGCTGCTGGTGGGCACATGTATGGCCAGCAAGCAGCTGCCAATGCACCCTGTGACCCTGCACAGGCACCACCTGCACAGATAACCATGCGTGAAGCTACATGGGAGCATATATAGACTTGTCCTTCTGATTGGGCAACTGGGTTTATTGCATCTGGTTGAAAATATGGCTGAGAGAGCTTGTGACCTGTGGAGACGTTTGCTTCCTTCCTTCGCTTTTCCTCAAGAAGAAATTCAGTGTTAATGCCTTCACCCAGCCTTCATAGCCACTGCAGGTGCTGGGCTGTTAGGCACACAGTGTAAGTGGTCTCGAGGAAATTCACAGCTGTCCCTTGCAAAAAGGCAAGGTTGTGGTAAGCCTGGGCTACAAAACATGTGCACACACAAGCTATAGTCTAAGCATCTGGCTGCTCTAAATTCTCAAGGATTTTGAGTATGGCATACTCATAGCTACTCTTTTTCATTATTTTATTTTATTTTATTTTTTTTTAAAAAAAGCAAATATATGCAATATATATATGTTTTTATTTGCCTGTTTTTTTTCTTTTTTATTAATTTTTATTAATTTATTTTTCCCCAGGCTTCAGCATGTCCCCAGGTCATACCTTCAAGCATTTGTCCTCAGCTGAAATGTCTGCAGACTTTTATGGGGGGCTCATGTCATCACAAGCATCCTGGTGCATGGGCTTTTAGGCAGACTTCTCAAACTATGAATTAAAAAGCACAGGACCTGACAGCACTGTGAACTACCTGTGAAAAATCATACCTGGGTTTATGAAGCTATTATGTCTTCAAGGACGTTCGGCAGCAATTCTTGAGGAGACAGTGTTACAGGGGAAAAAAAAGGCTTTTTCAACATCACTAGCTACTGTGTAGTCCTGGTACAAAATGAATGCCACTAAGTAATAAGTAGCCTGCATTGTTATGAGCATAGAGAGTGATCCAAAATCTATTAAATAGGAGAATTTCCAGTGATATCAGTGGACTGTAGTTGGGGTCTTCAGACAGAAAATCTCACTGGTATCCCATTTGCATTGTAACAGTCTCGTAACGATTTGTGCAGTAAAATCATTACAAAAAGCCATTAATAATATGAATACATGAACACTTCAGCTCTTTCCAAAGGGGCTAAACCCCACTTTTCTTCTAGATTAATGTATAGTTAAAGAAGTCAAAGCTTTTCCCTTTTCTTTTACTGGTCATAGAGGTAAAAAAATGTAGCCAGCATCAAATGCTTTCTTTCTTCCTTCCCCTTTTCCTTTTATCTTGCTGTTGAAAAGTAAAAATAAAAAATAGCCAAATCCATTTTAATGACACTTTATATAAACCATTTTTCCAGACTGAGATTACGGACATCACTATGTTCCACCCCCTCACAAACTTTTACAGCTGACTTATGAAATCCCAGAGAAGGAGATGCATAAAATTCATGCAGACCATGGATACTGGAAAACATATTTGGGAGCTTAGGCAGGGGTTCCCTGGAGATAGCTAATTAGTAATTGAGCAGTTGCCCTCCAGCACAGAGATCTCAAAAGAAAACAGGTACCTGGTTGCCCAGGTAAAGCTCAATTTAACTAGTGATTTTAAACAGATAGAATTTGGTGTTGAAGATTTATAGCCAAGTTCTCTCACTGGCACAACTAACAAAACAATCTTAACTGGAGAGAGGCTCATGAGCCATGAAGACACAAGCCATGAAGCCAGTTCTACCTTTAGCTGCCTTGTAAGATCTTCCCTTGGGCTAAAATTTTTCTCCATACTACACTCATTTAGAGTAATACGATGCTAAATGTACACCTTCATGCCTACATGTGCCATTCTGAAGACTCAGACCCACAGGTTGTATGTTCCAGCTGTATGGCTGAAAAAACAAAACAAAACAAAACAAAACAAAAAAAAAAAACAAAACAAAACAAAAAACACAACTACAAACATGCATTAAAGTGTTAAAATCAGCTCTATTCATACCAGTGCATCCTACTTTGTATGACTTAAATTATACAAGACCCTCATGGATTGGAAACAGTGTATTATCCTTTTCACACCATCTATCTTACAAAGTGAATTTATGAATTCTATCTCTATACCAGGAAAATTATCTATTTTTCACATGGCTTTTTGTTTTGTTTTGTTTTTGTTTTTGTTTTGTTTTGTTTTGTTTTCTTCCTGCTATTGATTTCTTTCAGGAGGGTTAGGGATGATGCATTGGAAATAGTGGAATCTAGAAGCTTTCATCTGCCAGTGAGAACATCAGATAAACTGAGTCTCCAAGTTTGGAGGGAAGATGATTGACTGGGAAATGATTTAATAATAACTTCTCCATGTGGAATTCTCCTTTAAAATGTATCATGTTCTGTGTATGCCTACAGGTGTGTGAGTATATAAAAATAGTAGATCTGGCTGAAAACTCTGCTTTGGCAGTTTTCAATCTTTCTGGGTTTGTTTCCCAATAGCAAGCAATTCTTTTCACTGAAAATGCTGACAACAATGAATTTGTTTACATGTCAATGAGGGGAAAAATCCTTCATTTGTTTTCACTACTGTCTTGCATTATTGTTTTATAGCCATGGCTATTAATTTTACCATTTGACGTAGTGCCAGACAGTTAACCTGCACCACCATACCATAATAGATCCTGCCTATGTCATAAACATTGCTAGCAGAAGTTCTTGAGTACCTGTTCCTGGCCCCATTTGCCCACATGGCTGTTTGGATTAATATGTTGATGCCCTGGTCCTCTTCTTTGAAGGCAAATGAATGATAATCAGACTCATGGCACTTGTTAATAATGAGTTTGCAGAGAGAGGGGAACCTCTATTTCAGGCTGAAGTTCACCTGACACCTGTGTGTCTTTGGGTCAAAGAGCAAAAGAAATGCACAGTTCAGTCCACCTGGGGGTGCTCCATCAGGGAAAGGCTCAGAGGCTCTTGTGGCCCTTTGTCAAATCCTGACCTTCTCCTAGGACAGATCATATGCACAGAGCAGCACTAATGTACATACAGAGGGTAGGAGGTGATTGCTAAAATTACAGCAGTCATTAGAAGCTCCTCAGCAGTGTTCTTAGCTCTTCTGGAGGTACTGGGGTGGGACTCTGAAATTTGGCATTGTGATGAGAGTTATTGTCACACATGATGTTTCCAATCAGCCTCCAAGTACTGAGAACCTCCTGAGGCAGCAAAACCCTTCACCCTCCTGTTCAGCTCAGCAATGGCAGGCTCCCTCTTGGCAGGCATTTTCTGTACCCAAAATAAATAAATAAATGAAAACACAAACACCCCACAAGTGCATCCCTCACATGTCTCCCTCCACCCTGTGTGAGAAAGCAGAGTGGAGGGGAAAAAAAAAAAAAAAAAAAAAAAGGCAGCCTGAAAACAAAAGTTAAAATCTTGCAGGTGGAGTAAGAAGAAAAATCTGCTCAGACAGAGAGACAAAACAAGCAACTGCTTAAGGGTTTTGGCAGTAAATGAAACTGCCCCCTTCCCCCTCCCCATTTGGAGCCTGGTTCAGCGTGTACTGGTGGTGGATCACAGTACCAGCCACACTGAGATGCAGGCAGACACTTCTGTCTCACCAGCTGCTCTGACAATCCATTTTCATAAAGTAACGGGAGGGGAAGCAAATCTGCAAGATGGAGCTCCCGGTCACTGTGCGAAAGCTTCTCCCCACACCGCCCTGTGCGTCAGGTGTCGGGGCTGTCAAGGAAGTTTGACAAGAGAGGAGGGTGGCTTTCCCTAAAACATACAGCAGCACCAGCCGTGATGCCTTTGACAAGTACCTGCACCCGGGCTTGAAGATATACAGGGGCAGCTGGGATCACGATGCAATTTTGGAGATCCCTACAGAAAAGCTGAAGTGCAGCACTGTGATTGATGACTGGAATAGGTATTCTTCCCACCAGGCAGTTAATGAGACAATCTCTCCACATTTGTTTGGGAAAACACCATCTTAAGAAAAAGAGCTCTGGCTACTTTAGGAATTAATAATGTGTTGTAAATTTTTTTCCCAAAGGAGAGGGTGTTAACCCTTGTAGTCTGCCCAGGCTAAGGAAAAATCTGGATAGTTATGTTCTGTCAACTTGTCTGCCTACATATATAATAAAGTATTGCGTGATACTATGCATTTTTATGCAGTTGCAATGATTCACCCAGCTAAGATATATTTCAATGGGGGAGAATAAAAGTGATTCTTTACATTTTGTTTGTACAAGCACCAAAGCTTGTAAAGCACTTTGGAGTCCATCTGGCTGAAATGTGCTATATATAAATGTAAGATTGTTATCACCAAAAACACATTCAGTATGGTGTTTCTCGCACATATTTTTTGTTAATTTCAGTGAACCAGTTCTTTTTAATGAATAATTTCCATTGGAAAGCTTTGTTTTCCCTGTAACATAAAGCTTTTTTGGTTTCAATCCCTTGTCTGGTTTTCATTAGCTTTGCAACGAATTAGCCAAGAGGGCTTTTCCTCTCTTAGGTTGAGAAAGTACCGCTGGCATGTGTCTGAATTTTGTGGGAAAGAGCCTTTTTTTTCCCCTTTATTATTTTGATTATCAGTTCTGCTTGTATTCCATTGCAGATTCTTGCCATCTCACCGACAAATTGGGCCATGCAGAAGCTGCTGTCTGTGCACATGCATGTGCCTTTGCGCCTGCATATCACTTTCATGCTCATCACCATGTGGTTCCTATCTTTCTGAATACACTGCTTTAGAAACTATATAAATGTCTTCATGCTTGGAGCTGCTAGGAAGCGAGTAGTTATAAAGAGACTGCTTTTGAGCTTGTGTGGATAGGTAATGGCTTCATTTCTAAATCTCAATTAATTCTTTTTAGAGGGTAGCCCTAAATATACCAGTCAAGTTTTGCTCATGCCTGCCCAAACAGTCACCAAACCCTTATCCATATAATAGAACCTTCTTTTCAGATCAGGTATATTAGCACTTCATCAACAGGGGGAAAACATTCTTGGGTTGAATATTTACCCTGTAACAGATCTGGACTGTCTTTTCACTGACATCGTCTTCAATGCTGGAGCTGGCAGATATATGAACAGTGTTTCTCAGCACTCTGTACTATTCTATAGCTATTATTAACTATACCACAACAGTATTCAGAAAAGTGTGGAGCACGACGAGCTCCACACTGATTATCCAAACCTTCCTAGAGAAAACTTCACAGAATAGGTTCCATCTTATTTGTTTTTGCTTGTAGAATTTTAGTAGGTACTAAGCATAAAGCTCTCATCCCATCCCAGACCAGTCAAGACAGGCAAACTATTGCTTATCACTTGAGTTTGCCAGAGAAGTATGTGTTTAAACAACCTTTGACTAGAGGGAAATCATTTAAATCAAAAGACGTGGTAAAGAAATTAAAACAAATGTACATAAATAATATTACCTAATGTGTCGCACCACATTTTACTTGCATATTAAATGTTTTTATAAGCCCCTTTATGACCTCCTCATTTGTGACTTCTGGGTCTTGTTATTATTAACTGAGTAGGGAGTATATCTTACTGTGTCCCAGATGCAGCTCCTTATGAATTCCTTCTTTCATACACTGAATAGTTTATGTATATGTATGTGTGTACTTTCTCTCCTAGTAGTTTTTGCAGTAGACAGAAATCACACACAATATAATAGAGTTACATCACTCCTCCGGGCACCTTCCTTTGCACATCATTAGCTTCCAAAGATAGACACAGCCCTCCCAGACAGAGATGGCAAGTTGTCAGACTTGGGCAAAAATCTTTTTGTATGTGGAAAACACTACTGTCGTAGAGCTGGAGCTGGATCATGGATAGAATGTGATCTGTACGCCTGCTTCAAACACTCCTACATCTCTTAAATGGCCAGTGTCATAAAACCCAACATGAATTATTGCCTTCCAGCCAGCTCAGTATTTTCATCTGCAAACTTTTATTACATTGTTCAGCACTGACGTGAAATACTGGAGAGATTGCCCGGCTGCACAATGTACCCTCTTGTCCCCATCTGCACCAAAGCTGCCAGCTGCTCGTGCACTGACTGAGAGCCCTAAGCGTTTTGCAACTCCAACAACACTGGCATGCCAAGGTGCACAGGTGGTGCCTTGGTACGGCAGCAATGAGGGACAGGTGCTTCCAGTAGGTTGTCAGAGACCAGTATATCTGGATCTACCTCCACACTAACATTCTCCAGGACCTTGAGGCAAAGTGCAAGCACTGGGAGTACTACCATGTAGTAATTGGTATTACAGTGTCTGGTGTAGAGATTTGCACTTCTATTTAATAATAATTTCTTATTTTCTAGTACATGTAAGCCTAGTAATGTTGTCATTAAAGATCAGAGTCCAAATCAAAGACAAGGGCATTACTGCAAAGCAAGAATTAGAAGTTATCTTAAAGACAATTGTCTCTTCCATAGGTAAAAAAGACAATAATGAACTGAACAGAAAGAAAAATATCTATGGGAAGAATTATAGTTGAAAGATTAAAAAAATTTTTGATGTGTTCTGGTTTCTAATGTTTTAAGCTGACTTTCTAACCTATCTGAGCCCATTGTTGTGCCATTTTACCTCCATATCAGCTCTCTGGTTCCAAGGGCTGATATTGTGATGTAGCACTCAGCTGAAGCCAGAATGGAATCTGGACCTATGAATTTGAGTTAAATTTAGCCAAAATCAATATACCGGGTTGTCTCCCAGTTCTATCCTGGAACTGTTCTGTAGGATCTGTTCTAATCACTATTCTAATATGAAGCTATGACTGGTTATTTGACTAAATGAGGTATCTAAATCCCATTAAATTAAGGACTTGGTTTCCATTTTTATGGAAACCTATTGAACAACTTGCTTTGACATCAGTGGGAACTAGGTCTGGTCCATGTGCTATATTCTATTCAGGCAGTGAAAATGGCAAGGAGGAGTGATGTTTCTGCCCAAAATTCATAATCTGTTTTTCAGACCTTCACAATATTTCAAACATATCTAATGTTCACCCATATTTCCTGGCTCCTTTTTCCATGTTTCAATGAGAAGGGGATTAATGGATAAAATCTATTTTGCCATGTGTGCTAGTCCCTTTGAGTGACCATTTGTATATTTGAATGTTAGTAAATGATGAAAAGTTCAGTATCCATGGGAAGGTCATTTGAAAGTCTCAGAAAACAATTTTATATGCAAGAAACAAAAACATGATCCATTTCCCATTTCAATGGGCATCTTTTTAGTACGACAATGACCCACGAGTTTGGGGTTTGTAAAGCTTATTCTCTGTCATACAAAGGCTATTTTCAGTGCAGTTTCAAGGCTACAGGAAGGGTTAACCTCTCGGCTGCCCTCCCACGCTGTGTTTTGATCGGTGCCCCAAGCTACAGGACAGATATCTCTTTGTTTTTAGTCTTTAATATCCAATTCCCAATTCACTTGTGTAGATGATGGGTCTCTACAAAACACCCTTTGTATGAAGTAAGAGATGCAGCACTTACTCCGCAACTGACTTTTAATACTTGACTTTTTCTTCTTACTTCAGAAAGCACCTGCCTGAGGAGCTTGATGACTAAAGAGCCTTTCAAACTCCCTGCCACCATTTTTAGATCTGGTGTACTTCATAAGAGATTGAACACCATTGTGGCTACTGCTAAGTTGCATGGGTAAAAAAGAATTGATGGTGTTGATGCAATTGTTAGAGGATGAGTGGATGTCAGGAACTACTGCAATAATTGGAACAGCTATGGGGAAGTCTGAAACTTGAGGCTGAGACCATGGAGCTTTATGGAAAGGCAGCTGAAAGTGGGATATTCATTCTCATCACTAATGGGCTGGGTATTGCATCCTGGAAAGACAGAAAGTTAGATCGTCATATCTTTATATTTTTGTTTGTTTATTAATCATCAAAGGTTGTGTTCAAGGGTAAAGATAGTATAGGATAGGGCTGAACAGACAGGAGACCAGTTTTTATATAACTTCCGAAAGTTGGTATTGAAGTCTCTTCAACTTAGAGTTATACCAAACTGTCAAAGATCAGTACAGAGCATCAGATCAATATTGATGATGAGGCATCCATACAGAATGAAATTTTCACTTATCTGAGACTGAATTAAACCTTTGACACACCTGAGATGTTACTATTGTCTCTTACTCTGACTCTTATGCAGGAAAGACACAAACATCAGTTGTAGATTGTGGTTAAGAGATTTGATGGAGCAGAAAACAAGCATTGAGAAACAAACTTTAATTTGTAAGTTCATAAGTGAAAAGTAGGTCTTTGTTCTTCCTTCTTGTTTGCAGCATCTAAAGCCTTGAGGAATAAACACTTCTATAGTCAACTTGTTTATAACCTTATGGTAGGTTTTGTTTATTTGGCGCATGTGTAAATCTCATGGTTATAGCAAGAAATAAAAAGAAAAAAAGAAATCAGAGTTGATTACAGACACTGGTGATGTGGCTGGGAAACAATGGATGCTTTGTGAGGAAAATCTCACAGCAGCCCAGAAATACACAGGAAATAAAATAAAATAAAATAAAATAAAATAAAATAAAATAAAATAAAATAAAATAAAATAAAATAAAAAGGAAAAGACAAACAAAGCATGAGAGGGAATGAGAGATTTCTTATGCAAACACATTAACCACTTTGCCTTAAGTCTGCATTGCATATAACTGAGTAAAGAAATTTCTCTCAGTGCAAAATGCTCTGTGGTTGTTTATTTTGTTTTCATTTGGTGGATGTTCTTTAGCAGGGAAAAAAATGCATAAAGCAGTTCTTCCAGTAACCTCTGACTCTTTCTCGCCATGTCTCTCTCTTGCTTTCGCTCTTGTTCTGTTTTTATTTATTCCCTGCAAATACAATGGAGAATAAAAATGTGGTAGGACCTGCTGGCGGCAACTATGGCCTCCGGATCCAAGCTGACAAAAATGTCAAGAAACTGACAGTAAAATATGCGAATAAAATCCCTGTGAACAAGAAGAAAACTCAGGCTCACACTACTACTCTCTACATTGTGGCTTTTGAGAGTATTCCTATCAGTAGCTATGACTTTCTCATTAAAAAAAAAAAAAAAAAAAAAAAAAAACATAAAAAACCATATACATTCATCATATGTATTGTCTTCTAAAATCTTTCATCAAAATCTCATGGGGGGAAACAGCACACAGAAAGATAGGAAAGCAAGAGACATTTAGGGCAGAGGGATCAGAGAAGAGCTGACATTCGATGGAGAGAGAGAACTGCATGCCGAGCACCAGACATATGGATCCTGTATGAAGCTGCAAGGCAGACAGACTTCTGCTGCTCCCTTCTGTGATCATGAGATGAGGGAGATGAATAAGAAATGTCTAGGAAAGAAAACTCCTAGGAACACTCAACTATCCAATGAAGAATGTGTTCTTTATCCTACCTAATGGGGAATCTTTGCTTTGAGAAGATCATCACCTTCAGGTGGATCTTGGAGTTAGATAGATGGAAGGGACTGGGATGGTTTAGTCTGAAAGAGATTAACCAAAGCCTGAATGTGGTCTTTCAATACATAGGCATACGTGTAGGGAGATAAAGAATAAAAGATTTCACTACAGGTAGAATGAGAAATAACAGGCTTAAAAAGCTGTGAAGAAGACTTAGTTTGGAAGAAGTTTACTGCCATTAAGATACTTTAATCACCAGAAGAAAATAATTGTGCAGTTTCTACCTTCTAAGTCTTGTAGGAAAAATAAATAAATAAATAGCAGAAGCCTCTTTCTGAAGGACATAGACGCAGTTAATCTTGTTTGGGACAGGGTGGCATGGACTCTGATGTTCTTTACAGTCTTAGTTTCTGCAGAGAATACTGCAGAGAATCGGCTAACTAGGCAGAAGGATTTTACGTTGCTAATCATGGACGAAAACAAGTTCTTGCCATGGAGACATAGAACTGCAGAACAAGAAGGACTAAATTCCCTTCTTGACTCCTACAAACTGTCCCCACAGCTTTGAACAAGCTGTCTCTTCTGCTCTGTGCACATAGCATGGGAACCGGATCTTCTGCTTCAGAAAGGGAAAGTTAAGGGTGAAAATACTTTCCCGTGCAGAGTACTAGCATGAAAGCCTATATGCCACTTATGTTGTATTTAGAGCTCTTTTGAGACCTAAGAGAAACTGAAGTGGTGCAAAGTCTTTAGCTGGATTTATTTATTTATTTATTTATTTATTTTCAGAAGAAAGTTTCACCCTGCTATCTGAGAGATGTGCAAATATTCACTGAGGGGGTGTCATAAAAAGGTCTATAAATAATCAAATATGAGCCCCCATATGAATTATGCATGGGATACTTATAGAAAACGTGAGCGTCTTGCATTAGAAGAAATCAGAAGCAGTGCCACCGAAATCACATTGCTATTTCTATGAGGTATTAACTGAAAGCTACAAGACCTCATTTTTAAAACAGGCTACAACAGGTGCTTGCAGGTCTGTTCAGATAAAAATTATGGCTTTGTGGAGGCAAATATTAAGAAGTCTCTAAAATGTGTTAATTTATTATGAATAGAAAGTAGTTTGATGTTACTTTTTAAGAAAAACAGTCACAATACAACATTCATTAGTCCCTAAGTGAGACAGGGGCTTGTCAGTCAATTAGATTTCTGACCCTTAAATCATGTATGCTCTTCTGAAAATTCTGCATTCTGCACCTGGAGGTGAGAGGTGCAATATTAGTAAAATGTTTTACTTACTATTCATTTTATTGAACTGCCTTGCTATTAGCACTAATA
Organism: Aythya ferina; assembly: GCF_964211825.1. Classification (NCBI taxonomy): domain Eukaryota; kingdom Metazoa; phylum Chordata; class Aves; order Anseriformes; family Anatidae; genus Aythya; species Aythya ferina. Next base: position 5,649,525 of record NC_140307.1, read on the forward strand.
CTTCATTTACCCTCACTAAGTTAAACCTAGAAACAGGAAAAAAGAAGGGGGAAGGGGGGTGCATTATAAAACAGTTTATTATGGAACATATCACCAATAAACTTTCCTGATATCTGAACAGAGCCCTGTTGGTACCAAACAAAAAATAATTTATTTACAGAAAGTCCTTGAGCTGAGCTTATTTTCAATTTGATTCAACAAAGTCCAGTGAAGGCAGGAGCTTGCTAGAAGTTTTTCCAAATAACCATTCCCCATCTTCCTCTAGTATCGATACTTTCATTATTTAAATGTTCCACTCCATACTTTATCTAATAGTGACTACAGAATTAAACTTACCCTCTTTTCTGACGGACTACGAATAGGCAGAATGCCCTCTCCTATTGTCCAACAGGTAAATAGCCCAAAGGATGAAAATTCTTATCAGTAAAATGAAGGACAATATTATTAAAGTCTTCCCATCCCTGGTCCACATACTGCCCACAGATAGAACCTTAGTACTAGCTTTTTGGATGGTTGCCTGGGGGTCAAGGTGGTCAAAAATGTACTGCCATGTTTACCACATTTTCGATATCAGCTAAGTAGGACTAGTTATTACTCGCTGACACCAGAGAAAATGAAGAATAATTCCATCAATGTCAATGCCATTACAACATCATAAAATTGGCATAAGTTAGGAAAAAACTGGGCCTACTGCTCTGAGGTTCTTTCATCTCCTCTGCATGTTCCCTAATTTGTCATTACTAGAATAGTTGCTATAACTATCCTGATGAAAATATAAAAGAGAGACTTGCATGGCCCATAAACTCAATGAACCATTAAATAGGTGACAATAATCTTGATAGAAGTTTGGAATATTTAATTAGCACAAAAATGCACTTAGTGAGTGAGTTCAATTGCTATCACGGGTACTCCTCAAAATAATAGCTGAAGATTTTATGTGTCCATGAAATGCCTTAGAAGACATTTAAGAAAAGAAACAGACAATATTTCATGTATTAATTGAGGATCAGACATATCTGTAAGTGCCCAGTAATAAGCATTTCCAAGGAAAGTTAACCTAGATCTCCTGGAATCCCAAAGGTGACTTCGTTACACCTGAAGTCAAATCATTCATTGGCAACTTTTCAGTAGCAGAAGTTCATAAAAATACAGCTGAACAGCAAATACTTTGTCTTTTCAACAAACCAGGGTCCACCTACCAACAGAAGATTTTGTAAAAAATAAAAGAAAATAAAAAATCATTGGAAATGATGTAATAAATTTCCATTTTAGGAACTTTCTTCCCACTTGTAGTTGCCTAACAGAAGGTTTCTGTGCATATAGTTTCAGTACTTCGTATAATTTTCAGTAGCAGGAATCTGTTTATACCAATATTTTCTTCCCGTGTAACATTGCCTCCATTGGTTATGATTGAAAAGACTTGTGTACATCTAGATTAAGCAGTATAGAATAGAAGAGTGTTTTTAATAGTTGTGTCTTTGGCACTTGTGCTGCCACTCTTGAAATATCACACCCACTTTCTGTCATCCACAGGTGAGATTGTGTCTACATTGAAATGTACTGCAGAATAATCAGAAAGGTTCTGTACAGTGAAGCAACTAATGCAGAGCACCTGGTGTCACTTTAGCAGTTGGAGCTCATTAGGGTTGGAGCACTTAGTTATATCCAGAAGGGGAGTCCAGTCTGGGCCTTCTGACATGGCTCACGATGTGATTCAAAGGAGATTAAGTAAGGACGATCAAGCAATTTGCTACAAAAATATTCTGCTGATCTGAAAACAAAACAAAAAACTAATAGCATAGCACCCTGAAGATGCTGAAAAAAAAAAATGTTGTTGGGTGAATGGGGGAGGGGAGTAGAGGGAGGAGGTGTTAGAGGATAGCTCATGAATGAACAAAGGATTGCGAAACATTTTGGAGAAAGAGCCTTAAGGAGCTGTTGGAGACAAGATAAAGCACTGACTTGATCTCAGTTAGAAGTAAGTGAGTGTAAGTACTTTGTCAAGTACCAAATGCTGCTACTTTGGCTGGAAATTGAAATTAGAGGAATTTAGACCAGAAACATGATACATGCATGTAAATTTATATATAGCTATGTATGCATGTGTATATGTATGTGTATATGTACATATATATGCATATGTACATGAATACACTTTTACAACAAAGGTAAATTTTAATGTAGAATAACAACATTTACTCCAATTATACTTTTCATTGCCTATTGCTAACAATTTTCTGATTAAAATAATATCTCTCCAATTCCCTTCCATGATAACTTTATGTTAGCCTCAGCTGTTGGACTTAAAACAGAAAAAGAATTCAAAGAAATCTTATGACCTCTAGTATGTGGGCAAGCAGAATAGAGATCTGCAACAATCTTTTTGCTATTAACTTCTGTGAATCTGTCATTCACAAGCTGCAAGCTGAAAGCTGATACCCCATACATTGCGGTGACCGTTCTAGGACATCTCTACTAACAGATGTTTCTATTCTTGTCCAAACACCTTCCTTCGAAGTTCTGTTCTCACTGTGACCTTCATACCATGACTTGTTATCTTTCTGGCAATGTTTCCAGAGTAGTTTCATGGAGCAAAGCTGCTAAAATAATTTGTATATAGGTCAGATAAATATTCATAAATGTTTGCCTGCTCATCAGTACTAGAACAGACTGTCGAACTTCTTGATGATTTGTCACCTTTCTTGTTGCAATAGATACAACATCTGGGCAAAATTTTTTATTTCTCCCTTTTCCTTACAACTACATGGATCTTACAAAACCCAAAGTGATTTCTGTCACAAACCTTACTGTAAAGCTAGGCTCTTCACTCATCATCTACCTTAATTAGATGTTAAATACCTTAACATGATTTTTATCATGTTTATTTTCTTTTTTTTTTCTTTTTTCTTTTTTTTTTTTTTTTTCTTTGTGACTATATCAAGTGTTTTTTTCTCTCCTTTTTCTCTTATGCTTGTCAGTGTGCAACAGTCAACTTGAAGCTTTTGCCTGACATTTGGTGGTCCAGATGCTCATATTGCTGCTTGACCTGCAGGTGTTCTTATCATTGGAAATAAATTAGTTACCGTGTTAATACTTACATCATCTTACTTACGGAGTTAGCAAAGTCTTGTCTTACAGTGTCTGTAGTGAGCAGGAGAGGTGTCTGTTGCAGGGACTCTCCTGTGTAGCACAACTAGAGCCCCCAGCAGAACTGATGGGTATTATGGTGGCTTTCAAAGCTTGGTGATTTCCATCTGTCTATATTTGATTGTGTTAAAATTTGAACAATGAAACTTTCTTGTTACTGTAGTCACGCTTGGTTTCATTACAGTTTTTCATGGATCTTTGGAGATAGTGGGAAGAAGGGTTAGAAAAAAATGTTTCTTTGATTTATACCAACAGAAATATTTCAAGAGAAACAACAGTCTGTTTTAGTTAAGCTAGTTACACTTGCATTGCTGATTTATTCATCTGAATTTACTTTTGTTTAAGAAAAAATAAAATGCTTGACTGTATAGCTAAGAAAATGCAGGCATAGCAGACCTAATTGCAGCTTTTCCTCATGACTATAAAATTAGGGGCTAGATTTAGTTTCTCAGAGTCACGCTCTTCTCCAGGCCTTCAGAAGGCATCTATACACCATGGATAAATACTTTAGGAAAGAGGGGTTGAATGGCTAACACTGAAGTGATCTTGAATCTCAGTTAATGGCCATGAGATCTGGAGAAAGAAATGACCACACTTTATTTTCTAACCAGGAACTGCAGCTGTGGGAACAAACAGCATGTAATAAACACTTGAATCAAAGTTTGTGGGAGTTTTGTTATTGACTTTGAAGTAGGCAAGTCTGAGGCCTTTACTATGGAAGCTGTGATTCTGTTTGTGGTTTTTTAATGGCTAAAATATCCCACGGTCAGCTTGAGAGTAAGGATTTCATTTTTGGTCTTAAAAAGAAAGGCATGAAGGAGAATTCCATATTGTTGTGCAGTCTGCCTTTTATTTTGAAGGGCATTTAAAACAAAATAAAATAGCATAACTTGTGTGAAGAGAGTTGTGTTTAGGAAAAAAAAGTTCAAAAAATACCATGCATGATTGATCTCAAGTCTGCTTGCCGATCCAAAGACAACACAGCACGGCAGTCAAATATACATTTTATGGGCTTTTGTCTGTTTTGCAATAACAGTGGAAAGCATTCTTTAATTAAAATTTAAAACCGTAACTGATTAATTTTCTGTGTAAACAATCCCTGTAAACATGGAAAGTCAGCATTTTAAGGGCACAGAGGTATAAATTCTGCTTCCTCTCCCGGCTGCTCAAGGGAAAGATGGCAAGAAGGGAGGGGGAGTTCACAAAGAGACCCAGGAGGGGGGGAAAAAGTTCAAGGCCTTGGTGTTCCGTACTCAGCGTACACCAGCTGCAGGATCTCGCCTGCTGCCCATTTCTCTGTGCAGGAATGTTGGCATAGACTCCCTGGTCTCTCTGGGATATGATTTATTCTCTCTCAGATGCTGGAGGCCCATTTTGGAGCACCCATTCTCCCCACGAAGAGACGCTGTGGCAGTAAGTTGTGCAGAGGGATGTGCAGCTCTTGCAAGATGGGAAGAATGATCTTGGTACATTCTCTGTGGTTATTTCAACTTCTGGTGGTGAGAGTGATAAAATGGGATTAATTGCAGCTCCTTTCTTAGTTGTCTCAGCTTTCATCGGCATTTTGTTATCATCTTCCATAGGGTGTTCATGGAAAGCCTGACAAACGTTAACATCTAGGTTATCAGAAATACTTTTCTGAGGGATCTAGGTAACCACAACATAAGGACTCTGCTGAAGTTGCTAAAGTCTTATGATCAATGCCCACCTTATCCTTCTCTGGGTGAGAAAAACAACCAGTAGCTATTGCTGCGAGTGAGCAGATAAAGTCTCAGGTTTCCCATTGGCACTGCAGGATAGTGGAGTTATCCTTTAGGAAAAGATCTCAACATGCATAATAAGTGGAAGGGCTTCCACCAACAAAAGAAACATTAGATCTGACAATTAGGATCCGCTTTCCCACCCTCCCAAAGTAAGATAATACTTCACACAGCAGTTTTAGCCATATCAGTGACCAATGGCTTTAATGAGACTGATTTTGGAGTAAGATATCACTCTGAGTAAGCATCGCAGTAGTAAGACTATGCTGATATTTCAAAGGTTTTTTCCTTTTTTTCTTTTTTTTTTTTTCTTTTTTTCCTTTTACTTTTTTTCAGTTAGAGGATAAAAAACATTCACCAACACTTTTCTATGCTCTGTTTCTTTGCCCAACTCTTGTTAAGTGTGAGCACATCCAATGCAATGATTCAAAAGTGTCAAGTGAAAGCTCTGTGGGTGAGATGAGTTGCAGGCACTCTGTCTTTTATACAAGTGTCTTTCCACCTTATATAAAAGCCTATAGAAATCAATAATAAACAGAAATAAATTATGCTTTTGTTACTACTGCTTTGCCTGCGGACTTAGAGGATTTTTATCAATTATATTAGATTATGTTGTAGGAAAGGAAAGAAAAGGAAAGGAAAAGATGAGTTTGAAATATGTCTCTGATAAGACTGGAAGGCTTTGTTGGCTCACATGAGAGTTATTTTATGTAAATGCATCAGCATTTACCACCGTGGCCATTACAACTCCCTTGCCTTAACTGAACACGAATCTGATTTTTGTTCACACTTTCTTCATTCTTTGTCATTTTGCAGAAACCAGAATGCAATATTTCTCCCTGATAACACTCTTTCCTGCCTCTCCCCAAACAAGATTCCTCAAGAGACAAATTCCTCCGGAGGTCCAGTGCTGTGAAACATTTGTAAGGATGTCTCCCACCACTCCAGTCTTGGAAAGAATCATGCCATCTCACACAGGCCCTGCAGTTATTTGGTGAAACAGATCCAACTAAAGTCAATGGTAAAACATCTGTTGGAGTTTTACCCAGGAACTTTAATGGAGCCAGGATGTCAGCCACTGAATTTTGGCACTCTGTAGTAGACAAATATTGTGATCTGAGATTCTCAAGACAGCTGGCCTCCAACCTTCCTGTCTGCACACTAGAAATAATTCTGGAGTTTATCAGTTCTATACCATAATCAGTTCATCCAGCCATAAAACCTATTGGTGTCCTTGCTTAACCATTTATCTACCTCCTTACCCTCTAATATGACTATTAACTTTCCTAGTCTAATTAGTTATATTCTTATCAATACAAGGTTGGATTTAAGGGAATAAAGCATTTTCTGCCGAACTATTTGTCCCCAGGGTTTTTAAATCTTCCTTTCTTTATTATCACTGAAAAGGGATCAAAGTGAAACTCAGGAAACATATGTGGAACTTTCTTCTGGAAGCAGGGAATGTAGGTTATATTCAAGGTGTGCTGGGGAGCAATTTAGCTAAGTGGGGACACTAACATGTTACAGAGTGCTCCACAGGCAATTTCTCATGGTTGTGCTCCCAGCATTCTGAAATACACATGGGCCAGCAGAGGGTGGAAAATATTGGAAAAACCAAGGCAGAAGTGGTGTAACCCCTAAGGATTGGCTCCTCTATGCTGAGAGAGATTTACTGTAGCTGTTGCAATGGCTGTTTATTGAAGAGAAGATTAAACAGGAGACCCTATTCAGAGTTAGTGGTCACTTAGAAGATCTTGGAAGCATTCCTGGACAAGGACACAGCCAACCAAAGCTCAAGCTGAGCCTTGCAAAGCCATCCCTACTGCACACAAAAGCACCAGGAGCTGTTCCCATCCCATATTCAATTCAGCGTAAGTACTCTTTTAAATGTTAGTGAAAAGGAATATCAGCCAGGCACAAAAAAAGGACAATTACGTTATAGTTTTGAACTAAAAAGCCAATCTTTCTGCATTGAAATGAAACCTGAAAGGCACAAGCAAGGGGGTTAGAAGAGGAGGGACTGGGAAAAGGGGGGTGGGGTGAGGACCGAGATGAGAAAAAGACTTCAGAAGCTCCGGCATTTGCTCAAGAGCCCTTATGTCTCTGAATGGTGCTATTTCTCTCATGCTACAGAGCCACAAAGTTGATTCCACCCCCACCCCCCCTTCCTCTGGCAACGCGAACAAGATCATAAACGTCAGATGCAGTCTTGTCGCTTTAATGGTCTCATGGCTATGAATAAAAATGGCGCGGTAACAGATTTGTTAATTGACTTTATGTGCAACTGGCATACATTAGGCAGCTCCGTTAACACCGCTCACAAAGCTGGATGTGTTGCTGTTCTCTCCCACCACCATCGAATTAAACTTTTAACAGTTGAGAGACCAGAGGGTTAAGCCTAGGAGGCTGGAGTGATATTTTCACTGCCTTTGATGACACACTAAAATACAGAACGTCTCATTTTGCAGCAGAACATTGAGTCTGCGAAGCCGATGTACATGTGGTTACTATTTGCAGAATTTGGCATTTTCTATGAATAGCATAAAACAGGCAGTGGATCAGCTGTCATGTTTTGACAGGGTTGTCCTTTTTTTCCGAATGCCATTCTTTTTTTTTTTCTTTTTTTTTTTTTTTTCCTTCTTTTTTTCCTCCCTTTTATGCCACAAACCACTTTTTTTTTTTTTTTTTTCTTTTTTCAGTTTTCCAAAGAAATCTATAAGTTGCTGAATATTATATTAAAGACAGTTTTTGCCCATGGGTCCAAAGGAATGAAAACCCTGCTATTATGAGAGACTGTGAACTCCAGGATGATGGTAGAAGGGAATAGCATCTGTGCATATGGACCAGTATAAAGGATTTGATCAAACATCAAGTTTTTAAAAACAGATTGCACAAATATCCACCAGGATTGATGTCCACCTGAAAATCATCACGCCATGACAGGAGTTTTTTGAGATGTGCCCTTGAGATCTCTACTTGAATCCTATGATTCTTTGATCTCCTTAGGGCTAATGAACTTATCTTGTCCCTTCTTTGAGATCAAGATTGAGAGTCTATTTTTGAGACACTGATGTCTGTGAGGTCTTACACTAAATATTTTAGTATCTCCATTTTTATACACTATTTCTAAAATGATGAGATGTTTTACCCCACAGTTTGATAGTGTCTGTCGAGTTGGACTATAACCTTAATCATGATTATACAAAAAAAAAAAAAATCCTGAAAATATCAACACGTATCCAGTGCCCAACTCTTTGGCTGACCCTCCAATCTGCTCACATCATGAATGCATAAACAGTGCATTTGATCATTAATTTCTTTGCTGATGTATTTTGCAAGACTAGATTTGAAGTGTGCGTCCCTGGGTAAAAAGCCATCAGAGCGCTTCTCCTCTCCTTGCTCCTTGTAGGGGTGGACGGAGCAGCTGGGTCCTGGTCTACATGCATTGTGGATTTGGTGGGATATCAGTGTTGACCCCACACTGGAAACTCATGGCAGTGTGGGCAGGCTTTGCCAACAGCCTTGACATTTCATGTCACAGGACAGCCGGTACCAAAGCATGAGTGAGGGCTCCAGGAAAGCCAGGAAAGACAAAAGAAGTAGATCTAAACAATAGAGTTATTGCTTAAACTCTAAGCACTCTCACTCCCATCTGTTCACCCTCACCTCCTATGCATCTCCTTCACCTTCACGCACCACAGAGGTTGGCTTGGCTTATTCTCTCTTGAACACATTCATATTTTAGGATGCCAGATTCAGACATTTGTTATGGCTATTGGCACCCTACCTCACATCCAGAGCTAAAGATTCCTGCCTCTATGGATATTTCCCTTTTTCTTCACTCCCATTTTATAAACATCACCATATTTGACCAGATTAAATCTCTCAGTGGTCAGAAGTAAACAGGGAAATTAATTATTTTAATAGTCAATTTTCACATCAGTGTGGTTTTTGTTTGTTTGTTTGTTTTGTTTTTGGTGGATCAGGTAGTGACATGGTGATCTTAGAGGTCTGTTCCAACCTAAATTATTTTCTGATTCTACAGATTGACCATAATATTCTGCTCTCGGTGCTATTCCTCAGATCCTCTGATTCTCTCTTAAACTTTTGCTAGAAGTTTCCTATGGTGGTTTGAAGAAACAAAATGATTTAATAAGTGGTAAGAGAAATGCAAAAGGAAATAAATAGTCTACTTTAAAATGACTGTCTTAGTGGTACTTTTGGAAATAAGATAGTTCCTTCCATTCCACAGCCAGAAGCACTTTTATTCCTGAAAACAATTGCATGATGTCTGCAACCAGGAGACATGTGTCTGTAAGAGGTGATTCCTTCCAATTCAGCTTTTTGCCCAACAATTTTTGCTGCTTCCTTATCATCTTTCTTTCTGTTTTAAATTTTCTAGATAGCTTGTCTTGGTAAAAGCACATTTCAGGTCAGATGCAGGCTGATCATGGAAGCTTTTAAACCCTCTTGCTGACCTGGAATTAGTAGATTCATGCAACTTTCCACCAAAACCATTACACCATAAAATAAGTGTTTTACGCTACAGTGGTATTGCTGGCAATGCATAAAATAAATGTGTGTGCAATGCCATAACTTCAGTCTAAAATACTACCTACAAATTTAATAGAAGAATAGATATTGCTTCAGTTGTACAGTGTCTAACATGGTAAGTTTTTTCTTGGTTGTTCTTTATACATTATTCGTCTAAACGCTTAGTGACACTGAACAGACAAGACACCTACATGGATATACATGCAGTAAACTTCCACAGCTCCATGACATCCCATATCATTGTAACAGTAAAATACAGCCCTGTTACCCACTTAGCTGTGGACTGGAATAAACTTTCTGTTTATCGTCTATTCACTCATCTTCCAAATGTCTCATTAATGTTGTTTTTCTCAGTGTCTTGATGTTAATCTTTCAGCATTTTATCCCAGAACTTATGATAATGAAAAATGAGTCTGAATCCTAACTAATACAGCAGATTCTGAATATTTAGAGGACTGCATTCTAGTAGACAGGTTCAAAGTAACCTTCACTTTCAAACTTGAAAAGAAAGTTGTGTTTCCTTCTATCTGGTTTAGAATAACCAGAAATAAAACTGGCCAGAAGCGTGTTCAGCTATGCACCAACTATGCTCACCAAAACATCACAATGCCCACACCTAGTCCTCTATGTCTGAATAGGAGGGTTTTCCTCCTGGTTTAGCAGAAAAAGGAAATTAGCTGTTGGCAATGGATGAGTGGGGCATATAAGACAATGGAGAAGGAAATACTTGGAAGTTAGGGTGTGTGTGTTTTCTTTTTTTTTTTTTTTTTTTAATTTTATTTATTTATTTATTTTCTGAAAACGCATTTTATTGTGAAACTTTTCTTACATTTTAGATCATATATTCAATTGTTTAAATTTCATATCTGAAAAGGCAATAAAATATTTTCACTTGAATGTATTTTTCCATATATCAGTAACAAAATCAAAACAACAGCGACAACAACAACAACAACAACAAAAAGAAAAAATACAACCTTTTGGTTTTATTGATGAACCAATGGAAATAAATTTGCCATCCTTCAACAACCTTTAGTTTCCTCTTTACCTCAAACCTATGTGGACCCCTCCCATGTGTAGCTGGGTTCTTAGAATTAATTAAAAAAATAAAAATAACTGGGTGATAGGAACTGGAGTACCCCTTTGTGTCCTATTTTTCAGAGAAAAAAAAATCTGTAATGCTTCCTTTTTTCTTGTAATAGGTGAAAGCTGTTTCCAAGAGGTTGGTCATGGAGTGAGATGAGAGAGAGCTTTCATTTCCTGCCATGTAGAGGCTCTCCAGACCTGAACTGAGTGTAGATGGGTTTTGCATCATTCCTCTCCTGCATATTCAAGTTCCGCTTTCTTGATATTACACACAAAGATCTTTGCCTTTTTTTGTCCTCAAAATGGCCTCTCTTTGTTTCTCTCTCCCTCTCTTTTTTTTCTTTTTTTAAAATTATTATTTATTTATTTATTTATTTATTCTGGGGGGGAGGCTCTTCCTCCTTCATTCATGGATCCAGAAGGAAAAAGGAATAGAGTGGGAGGAATGGGATGGAAAGAAGGGAGATGAAGGGAATGTGAGCGCGTGGGGGGATGCCTTGTCCTCCAGGGAAGCAGTTCCTGTCAAGAAGATTACAATGGTTGTCACTTGAGCGATCAAAAAAAGAGGGAAACACTAAGGATGAGTTCGTACAGCTGTGAAGGGCTGCTAATGACACCACCACGTGTACCCACACCACCACCCATACCACAATTTGTGTGAAGAGTGCAGCAGAAATCTCTGCACAAATTGGCACAATGGGCTGCCTGTGACCTGGGCACTGCAGGCACTGAGTGGCCAAAACCAGACAAAGACCACCCCCACTCCAGCAGCAAGGACTTTTATCCTCCTCACTTTTTGCTTCTGCATGGTAATTATTCTTTTTAACAACAGAATATTTGGGAAAGGAACAAGTATTGCAGCAGGAAAAAAAAAAAAAAAAAAAAAAAAGTGTTTATGAATAATGGAACATTTCAAATCCATCTGGTTTCCGAGACATTTTTTAGTTTCTTGCTACAGCCAATTATATAGCATGCTTGAGTGATAACTGGTTTTATCCTCAGGCTCATTCTGCACACTAATTTCTACACTGATAGTTGCTACCAACCTCTGAGGTTAGTAGCCATATGGTAGTCCAATATGGCACTTAATACTACACTTGTTATACAGTAGGCAGTATTCCGGCAATCATAAATCCACATTGTAGTAGGCACTGTAAAAAAGCTGTGAGTCCTTTTCTGAGTTTTGGCAGTGATGGCTATTTTTAATTTAATTTCAAGGACATTATAGAATCATTTGCAACTCTTTTTTATTTTTTTCTTCTCTGTTTTATTGCTGATGAAAGTCAAATTGCTGGCACCAATACTTCCTGTAAATGGCAAAGACAGTGGAGAGCGATAGTTCTTTTCCTAGCAGAGGATCTCCTGATACCGATGCTTCTGTCAAATTGATCCCATCCAGTAGGAATTGGAAAGCCTCCTCTAAATTGTGCTCTGTGTTGCTAAACAAATGCCAGTCACTAGAAATAGCAAAGTGGCATTTTGTGGGCTACCCATCTTGCAAAATAATAATCACCCTTAGCATTAATTCAAGGATTTTATCATGCTATTCTCCTCTGATGAGCCATACTGCAGCCTTACTAGGGCAAGGTCAGTCATTATTGTACCTATCACAAACATTAGAGGCACAGGAAGATAAACAGTCATCAATGTAAATGCAAATCCCTTCCAGACTGGGGAAGGAAATGTAGGTGCACAGAATGCATCCCTCTACAAGCAATAAGACAAAGACTTTCACAGGGAAGGGGGCAAATACTCACATGCAAATGTACAGGAAATCTCACAGAAAACAAATCCATCCTTTCATCAACCTATTCTCATTTCAGCACCATATTTCCTATGAGGTTGAAAAATCTGCTGCATGAGAGCATATGTTTCTTCAAAACTCATTTCAGATGTAACTTTTTTTAGGCTTCACCTCCTCTTCATGCTTTCTTTCCATAAATTGCTTTTGGACTGTTGTTTTTCCTGTTTATTTGCTCAGCAGTCACTGAGAGATCTGTCTGTTTCAAAGAGGACTTTTCAAAAAATGAGGAGAATAATACAACAGATAGTTTGGTGTAAGAAATAAATTCATTATTTTAAATTTTTAAATTATATTAGAAAGAAAGAAAGAAAAGAAAGAAAGAAAGAAAGAAAGAAAGAAAGAAAGAAAGAAAGAAAGAAAGAAAGAGAGTTGCCTTGTATTCTATTTACACCTCTCCCTTCCCAAATCCAGCAAGACATGTTTTTTTATTCTTTTTTTCTTTCCCCTCATGCTTCAAGTAATTAATCAGTAAGTCTAACTTCTAAGGAAGTTTTATGGTGCATGGACAGCTTTCTACTACAGAGGACAGATAGTCTACATGAAGCTCAGATGGAGGAGGTAGAATAAATAGACTCAAAATCTTATCTCTGACAGACAAGTTGACTGAGGGATTTAGGGAAATTGATATGATGGTTAGGGCCAACCTGACCCAATGGCCTGAAAGAGGATGGAGAATTAGCTGTCTCTTATCCCAGATCAAGTCTGAAAACAGAGGAGAAAAGCTACATAGCTACATAAAAGCTACAAAGTGGACGTGATTTCTTGATATAATAACACCATGTTATCTTAAGTGGTAGCTAAAACCACAGAGTCATTACAGAGCTAAGTAATGTAGCTAGCAAGTTAAAACTGTATTAACAGGAGGAAAGAGAAACTTAAAGGATAAAAAGTACAATCATATTCTTATATGCTTCGAGATTGGTACCCAAGGCTAAAGAGCCTGTTATCAGAATTCCTGAACATGTTTTCGTATGATCTTTATAGTGAAATCTTGAATTGGAAAGTAGGCATAGACACAGAGAGTTTCCATAATTACTTTTGATTTGATTCCGAAAAGAGAAATAAAATAGCCTCCACTGACATGTTTGCTTTGTTTGTATGATCATCAGTACCACAGCCCAATTTGCAACATTCCATACCTTTCTTATTACGTGTACTAGATACTCCATTACCAATTTAGAAGTGTCAGTTTGTAGTATAGAATACCTGGTCTCTATCTGAACATTGAAGTCTTCAAGTTATTTAACTTCAAAAGTTCACAAATGGATATGCATTTGATGTAGCCTCTTCCTGCAATGAAATTATTGAACTCCTCAGGAATATTGGGACAACCATGAGTCTCCTTCAAGCAGAAGACTTTGCTCTTCTTATCTGAGAGCATCCATATCTGAACAATCTGATTTTTAATTTGGTCTTTACCTCTACAGTAAAGAGAATTTGCAGAATTTGTACTGGATAGTTTGCCTGGGTTTCTGTACCTGTATCTAAGTTCTGTGTTGGAAAAATGAAGCCAAACTTTTTTTTTTTTTTTTTTTTAATTTATTTTATTTTTTTTTCCAAAACAGAAAATTCCTCTTCTGGCTCATCTATTTGGATGCTTGCCAGCAAACCTTTCCTTTAGCTAGCTTATTTCACCTACAAATTAAATTGGTAAAAGGCAATCCAGAAAAAGAGTGTATACTGGGGGAAGGAAAAGGGGGTCTTTTATAGTAACGGATGCCAAATGCTCTAGAATCTCTATTCAAATACATTTCCAAGTGTAAACAAGCTTTTGTGAAAAGCTCTTGCAAAGTTTGGGACTTGGCAGCATTGCGTGTGTATCACCACTACTATCTCCTTCACTTGCTAGCTGAGAGGGTGAAAAATGCATATATTTTTAAAATAGTCCTCTTTTCTTGGCCATGGAGTGTCATATATATATATGTATATATATATATACACACACATACACATATATATATATTTCTTAAATGCAAATTCCCCCAGTAGTGACTTCTGTGATCTCTGTGTTTAATAAGCTATCAGTTAAGTAGCCCATATTCAAATCTGAAGATAACTTGATTGGGTTCCTCAGGAAACTAGAAAATGCAGAATCATCTTGCTATGAAGAGCCTCTGTTCCAGCTGACACAAGGAGGAAAGTCAAAAATGGCACAAAGAATCTAAGTAAATGTATTTGAAAGCTCAAAGGGAGGGGGAGCGATGGGGAGAGAAAAGGGAAAAACAAAAAAAAAAAAAAAAAGAGAGAGAGAGAGATTGATAGAAAATAGTTTTCAGTATTCACCAGCTCTGCTCATCACTCTGGTCCAGGGCTTTGGAATAGACCCAGTGGAGGGCAGCCTCCTATCCACATTTCTGACAGACGGGGCATGATGCTCACCTTTCCTGCCATCTAGTTTGTGTTTTGACAATTCAGTATGGAAACTCCAGCAAATGTATGCAGAGAGTGAAGATCCCGGCTCCCATTCTCTTCTTGAGGAAGTTAGCCAGGCATCGCAGAAATGTGATGCGTGAATAACACAGAGTCTAAGCAGAAAATGAGTACGTTTTAAACAAGTCCACCGGAAAAGAATTAGCAGTGAAACTGAAAAGAGCCATATGCCAATAAGGGGGAAAGTGACTCAAAGTGACACGCTGTAATAATATAATTGAGTTAGGATTAAATTGCAGAAGGATAAAAGCAAGGACAGAGCTAAAAAGGTAGAGACTGCGACATGTGCTGCCTTGTTAAGTGGGAGATGGTCAACAGGAGGGGATTCTCTTGCCGTTTTCCTTTCATTTATAATTAGGCAGTGAAAGTACCAGGGGCATGTCAAGCCATTTGAGGGTTTAAATAAAACAGCACTTCCCTGAACCATCATGGCTCAGTTTCAGCATCTTCCCATCCCCCATGACTCCTCGGAGGCAGTGGGAGTCTACAGCTATCTCCTCCTGTGGGAAACCCTCCCTGGCAGACAGCATCCGGACCTTCTCTGTCTCCCACCCTCAATCTTTATTGTTAAGGGAAAAGGGGAGGTGGGAAGGGTGTGAGGCACCCTGAAGAAATCCCCTGTTTATTTAAGAGTTTTTTGCAGGCAGGGGTATGGGGGAGGGTGCCTTTCTTCCTCCTCTGAATTCTCCTCTATTAATATATTCCATTTAAATTGCTCACGGCACCATGTACTAATTAGGACTAGAATGACAGTTTGAGGAGAACAACTGAACCCACTTGAACTCTTGGAGTTCAGAGTTCATGCACATATGGGAAAAACATCTTCCCATTTATTTCTGCAAATATGCTGCACGTATCATGGAAAATATAGGTGATATGGACAGAGCTCATCCTAATGGCTCCTGGAAATGTTTCAGATTGCAGCCAAAGAGATTTAAAATGCTCATTTAAAGAAAGTACACACTGAACCAGTTCCACTGATGACCATACACAGAGTTGTACTGATTTAAATGAAACAGTTAATTTGATACTGGTTTAGACCTAAAGAACAAAAGCACAATGAACATCCTAAGGAATGTTAAAGTAGGCAGTTCAGTATAAGGCAAAGAGGAATAGTTTACAGCTACACTAAAACAAGAAAAGTCCACAAAGCTACATGGAGCTGTGCATGAAATAAATGAAACTAGAACATGTTTGAGTCCTGGCAAGGCCCTCCTGTTAGCTAACATCAGACCAGACACCTCAGCACTTACCTTCAGTCAAAAGTCAGTGTTTTTGCAACGTTCATGTAATAATAGCAATACTTAGTGATTGTAAGCATATATCTTACAGCATTTTAGCCAGGTGTGTAAATTGTACTAGGCGCACACATTGATTTAACTTCCCAAAATCAATTTTCTTATTTTGATGACTTTTATTTTGCCCATTTAAAACTACACTTCAGGTGCTGGCTTTCAGCCACTTCCATTCCCAGTATAGAGCATCCAAATATTGACTTGTACCAGCTTAATGAAATTGATTTTGACTTCTCACCTTTTATTATTTTGGCGGGAGGTTGTGTGCAGACCAACTCTATAATGAAACTTGATGATTTACTCAGTACTACACAGCAAATCAGTCCCACAGCTGGAGATGAGCAGGTTTTTACACAAACCCACCATACAAATTTGACTACATGTCCTGAAAAGCAGCATGCCTGGATTGTCTGAAGACTCCAGTTTATGTATTGTTTTCTCTCAGATCTCTTAAGCAGAGATGTTGTAAGAATGACTTGGATTAAATGTCTGTTACTGATCCATTCCATTCTGTTCCATTCTTTTTAATGTTCTTATTGCTATGATATCTCACTTATGACACTATAAGGACATTAGTTGCTGTCAGTCACGTGTGGTTCATTTGCTTTCTTTTACTCCCATATTCTTTCAGCCTGAGGAGTTTAGAAATGGTTTGATGGAAGTGTGTGGCAGGTCTTTGGAGACACAAGCGATTCAAAGCCAATCAATGCATCTATAAATCCTTGTAAAGCTCAGATCCTAGATACCTGGTTACTCTTTCATTATGCGTTGACCCAGCAAATGAGGCTGGGATATTCCTAAGACACTCTTCATTTTTCACTGTGCTGCATTCTGCGTAATTTCTCCATGGCATGTACGAAGCAAAAAATGTATCCTGTAAACACTGATCTACTTATTATTCTGTTTGTTTGGATAGCCTTAAAAATGGGCATTTATCTATTCTCTCAGACAAAGACGGGTTAGCCAGACATACACAAATGTGGTCATACAGAGACCATCTATGACGACCATTTCAAGAGTACTCTTCTCACCATTTCCTAAAACTGACTTTTACATCCCAAGGGAGACTGCAATTTAGTGTAACTACTTCAGGAGCACAGAGTTCTGCAAAGCCCTCCATGAAAAGCTACCATTCTTCAGGTATTAATGTTTGAGGGCAACTGTTTTGTTTTCTGGAGGATGGAAGGAGCAAACTGTAAGGACTTCAGGCAATATATATGTAATGACTGACAGCCGAAATATAGAGACATAAAGAAATGGATGTCAGGGCTAATGCAGTTCTGCACATCTCCATCACACAGTTCAGACATGGACATTTTTCTTTTTCAGCCTCTGTGTTTTAAAACAAACCGGATTGGGGCCATTGCTGCCTGTAGATTATGGCCCTCGAAGTGATAAACATGCTGTTCCATTGCTATTTGCCCCATGAGATAAACATTTCTGATGGATTTTTCTGACAAAGCTGAGAAACCTAATAATCGCAACGTCAGAAAAAAACTGAAAACTGATTCAGTTTGATCCCCAAAGGACAGGAGAGGGAAAACTGCAATAGGAGATACAGTTCTGTAAGACTGAACTTGTCAAAGCTTTTTTGACTGCTTTGAATAAGCATATCCGCTTGGTATTATAAATAAAGGCATCAGACAGTAATTTGCATGGATTAGGATTGTTAACGTTTATCAATTGCTGGGTTTTAAAGAACTCCCAAATTCTTGATAGGAGTATCTCTTTGTAGTGAAAGATTCATGGTGGGAGTGAAAAAAAATATCTGATGAATTTAAAGCTACAGATGAGAGAAAGCAAAGCCATCCAGATCTAAACTGAGATACCATTAGTGGTTCCCATAAATCAAATCATGTTTATAGCAGGGATACAGTTGAATTACCATCTGGACTTTTTAACCTCGACATTTATTTCCGAACCCTCCTCCAATATTGAAAGTAAACTTAACCCTTCCTTTCATCTTCAGGACTTTGACACAGTGCCAGTTCTTATTTTGAAGGAATGATCTGATTTTTGATGCAGACAGAATGGCACACGTGGCTCGAGGTTGGAAAGACTGGGAGTTTCTTGCAGAAGACAAAGTCATAAAAGAAATAAAATACACTCAGTCTTAAATGAGATCAGCTGAATAGAGGGTCAGTGGGAATGAAGTCAGAGGGAGGATAAAGAAAGGAGGGTTCATTTTAATTCAGGTAGAGGACGCAGATGGGGTCCAAGGACAATGTAGCAAAACATATAATAGTCAAAGGAAACCTATATTCCCTCAAGATTGGTGGGATTATCAGGAGGGTAGATGGGTGATGAAGAGCTAGATCCTGTTTTCATTTGTGCTAATAACAATACTGTCATTGCCTCTAATAGTGCAGCCACTTACTTCAGTGCAAATGAGCACTTTAACCCTTTACTGACCAAAAAAATTCAAGCTACTGTTACAAAAAAAAAAAAAAAAAAAAAAAAAAAAAAACTACAAAGATATTTGGATCTTGTCTTCTCTTTTTCCTTTTTTTTTTTTTTTTTTTTTTCCTCTCTGTGTCTGAACTTCCTGATTCAGACAAGGAGCTGCCAAAGTAGTTAATAAAGGATACTGTGCTATTTCCAGCTCAAACTGAAAGGAGAAAATTTTCAGGAGAGACTGGCTCTGCTCTGCAAGACACTTGGCCCCTTCTGCAGAGGTCGCTGGTCTGAGTGACCAAGTGGGCCAGGGTTTGCTCAGAGGCAAACAGGAGATATTTATGATTGCAGTTTCCCAGGTCACAGGTCCAGCGTTTTTCTTTCTTTCTTCTATTTGGGCCCATAGGCAGCTTGGCACTGGGACTGCAGGACCTGGCCAGCAGTCTCTGGTTCTCCAGAGACTTTCCACATGAACATGTGCTTCTTGTGCATCTCTGCAACACAGGGAGAGGAGCATTTCTGTACATCACACAGTGTTTAAAGAATAATTGTATTAACTCTGAGGTTCTCCAGAGAAAGGTAACAGTTCTTACATAAATATATACCCAGACAACATGAGGCATGCTAGTGAAACTGCACTGCATGCATGTGCGGCTGTGATACATGCTTCTGGTGCTAAGAAATGTGATCAGAGGGCCTTTAGTTGGCCAAGAGGATCAGGAAGCTCATCCTGAAGTCATAGCATTTATCAAGGTGAGCCAACCTGGCCATCTTATCCTTGAATAAAGAACAAGATGCTTTTCTTTGAAGGCTAGCTTCCCTGAAGGAAAAATGTCTTCCCACCTTCCCTCCAAAGCTGTTTCCGTAAAAGCGTTTGGTGTCATGCATTTCAATGTGAGCTGAAGTCCTTATTAGAGACAACCTCATATTTCACACCCAGGCTGGTGCCAGGATCTCTTAGTCTATTGGTGACATTACTGTCATTTCCTATCTCTCTCCTTCCTGAATTTACCTAACCCAAAGCTCCAGCCTTTTGTTGAAATGATTTTCTGCCTTCCGGCCCTGCGTGCCATGTGTCAGATTATGTGCAAAAGGTCGCAACCCACTTCCCCTGACTTTAGACACAGGATGAGGAAATGAAGAGGAGTGAAGTTACTGATTTCATTCTGGAGGTCAGGGTGGGTCTTCTTGGGGTAGAAGTGGAGTCTGAAGAGCACACATTGCCATTTGTTATCCATATTTTGTCAAACAAACAAAAAACCTCAGCAATTACTCATGCTGCTGAATCGGAAATACTTCTCAAAACAGCTGACAAATAGAACAGAAGGACAATAGGTGGACGGTGAGGAGAGATTATATATATACCCATATGTATATATATAGCACAGATACAGACACCCAGTTCTGTTAGAAACAAAGTGAAGACATGCGGAGGGATCCTAGGATCATCTCTGAGGCACCCAAAGGGCAGGCAAGCTGCCTTGCTTGCTTGGTAATTCTCTTTTAGCATTGCACAGTCTAATTATGTGCTAACCCACATTCAAAAATTGTAACGTCAAAAGGGTAAGTGTCTGAAAGAGTGCCAGGAGAATGTTTTCCAGCACTAGGGAATCCCAAACTTTGCCCAGTACAGGACTGCACTGGCTCCCAGCCAGTAGCCTGAGGCCACACTGAAAGCATATGCAGAAGAAAACATCTTTGCCAACCTCCACTTCTATTAGGGGATAAATATACGTATCCCCCTGTGTGCTGTTAGGACATGTTCTGAGTGGCCTTCTGGTGGGCAGAGACAGGACACTTCTGCCTGGAGCTGCTGAGGGCAGCCATCCCATGCAAAGGACCAGGAACCACCACAGATAGTGCAATGGGAAATCTACAACTGATGGTTTGGGGATCAGCAAGCATAGACCTTGGTTTCATGGGTGGGTTGGAGACAGTGAGCTCCTCCCCCAGTGTCCAACAGCTACCTGACCCACTGTTTCACGCCCCTTGCATAATTCCAATAGTGGTTCAGTGTGCTCCAAATCTGCCTGTTTCCTCTCAGATCTGTTGAATTAATCCTGAACTGGAGAGGGAGCAAAAACAAAGAAAAAAGCAAACAAACAGAAAGGCAAAAACCCCAAAGCACTTCCTTTCTGCAGGTTGTTGGTTGTACCTCGAGCTTTCTTTGGTTTATGTATGCATTCAGAGTAAGTCCTCTGAGGAGTATCCTGCAGTCATTTCTCAGCGAGTGTGAACAAACTCATTAACAGCTCCTTTACTGGAATGATAAGTTGTTTCTTAATGAAGGGAAAAATAAATACCCTCACTAACCCAGGCTCCATCACTAGAAGTCACACATCATTCTTAAAGACTCCTTATTTTCCACCAGAGACATTTGTGTACAGCCTTTAAACAAAATGAGAGAGCTTGCTTCTCCTTCTTAGACACTCTTTCAGATACTTAAATTGCACAGCATTTGTAGATGCTTTTCAGAATTTTACCCCAGATATGAGCAGCTTAGGTACAACAAAATAAAAAATGTAATCTGAGTCTTCACCCATTTTAAGAAAGGAAAGTTTGTAGCACTTTAAACAGGGGACCAGGACCCCAGGGACTGAGGATCTATTCCAAGTGCTGTGATTGACCTGCTATGTAGTTTTACTTGTAGGGAAGTCACTTAAGCTCTTTGTGTTTCAATGTGCCCATTTGTGAAATGGAGATAATAATGCCAAGCTCACAGGGGGGCTGTAAAGGTTAATTAAATAGAGTTTTTAGGTGATTTTCCTTCTCTGGATGAAAAGTGTGACAGAAGTATTGTTTATTAATGGAGCCAGTGCAAAACTGATAGTACTGAAATTTTTCAGTACAGAAATACATGGTGATTTTTGTATAAATGGTGATTTTTGTACGTATGAAAAATAACCACATAGCAACTTTTTTTTTTCTTTTTTTTCCTTTAGCACTGTCATTTATTCAAGGAAAATTGATCCTCCAAAATATGGGACTGTTTTGTACTTGTTTCTACCTTTTTCCTTGTAACTACATGATGATGTTAGTATAGGCAAGAAGAATGACCAGGCATCACCATAAGGACTGTGAAAAAAATCAATTAAAATAATATTTTGGTCTCTTTAAAAGCTCACATGCTTCAGGACATAAAACCACTTCTAAATTTTGAATGTCAGGAGCAGGTACTGCAAGCCATTAGATTCATCTGGTTCTTGATGTCTTTATAGGGCTTGATGCTGGCCATTTTCAAATGCAGATGTTTGGTTACTCTCATCCAGTCTCATATTTCTAACTCCATGTTTCTCTAGAAAAGGAAATGATAATACACCCAGGAAGATCTTATCCTTGCAAGTTTTCAGACTTTACTGCAAACTGCACTGACCCAGCAGTGTGATTGCATGATTTGTTGCAGGTTGGCACAGCAGGGTTGGGTCAGACCCACATATGTGGGGAATTGGGATGTGCTCTGCATTCCCACCCTAGTGTGTACGAATGTGGGAACCTATGTTAAGCCTGGTTCCAGCATTGAGCCATGTGCTTTGCAGAGACCAAATCTGCTCATGTCCCTCACTCAAGTCACTGGTGGGAATTTTCACTTTCATGCCATGTATGTGAACACAGTGGATTATTTTTATGTTTATTTTCATTACTGTTGGGGCCCTTGCATCACTATTCTGTAAAGGGATGCCCCAAGAAATTACAAGATAACAAGAGAAGAAATATAAATTCAGCTTCTCTGAAAGTTGCTTACACTGGAGCTTGAGTTTGGGCTGAAGATTTACATGCTTTCCCTCTCTCATTGAACAAGGTGACCTACCCCATAACCACAGAAATTCCAAATGAATAAGAGCTATTAAGTTATCTTGTCCACCTGCCCCCTCCAGCACAAGATTGAGAGGGTGACATGGTTTCTGGCAGTGGGCTGCGCACAACCCATGACAGAGGCTGCACACAAGTATGAATCATGTTGTACTTAAAAGGCCCAAATGAGTTTACTCTGGGCTCTTCACCCTTCGTTGTAGCTGGTCAGAATGGGGCCCTGGAACTTAAACAGGTTGACAAAGCAGAGATTGAATCAATCCCTGAAAACAATAGTTTTAACCCTGTGAACTCCTCAGATGCTCTATTGGCTGCTAGTGCTTCTTGTGCTGTTTTTGCCACGGAGAGATTCCCCTAGGATGCTGCTTTTAAGAAAAACATATATAAAAACTATCCACTGTGTAAATCTAACATCAGTTAGTGGTTTCCCAAGTACAGCTTGTGGGATGGCTGCCCGAGTCTCAGATGAGAAAACAGTTCACTGCAGATTGGAGAGCCTTGTAAATGGAAAAGAGAACCTGGAAAGACAAAGAAAAATGAGTCTTTTCAATAGCATCGAGGGAAATAGCATCTTGATTTTTTTCTAGCTATGTAAAGGCTCCTCTCATCCTCCTCCATCTCTTTCTAACTACTATGTGCCTGCATACCTGGAAATATTCCCTTTGATATTAAAGACTGAGATTTGTTCAGACTGCTCCAAACAAACAAACAAACAAACAAACTTGACATGAGCTTTGGGCTCTCTGACAAACTCTTAAAAAGGTAATTCATGTGTAAACAGTCTCTGGAAGTTACCCACTGATGGCAACAGGAATTGAACCAAAATATAGTAAACCCCACCAAGACTGTCATGGTGGACACTTGCCTCAGACATCTGCTTGTTCTCTGTAGGTCAGGGAGAAATGAAGTTCCTCTACCAAGCCTGGGAAGCTAACAGGTATGAGCAGCCCTGGACCAAAGCAGAAAGAGATTTTCAAAGTCAAGCCCCTAGCTAACATCTTTTCTCTCTCATTTTAACTGAAATTATCTCATCTGATGACAGTGCCTGCAGCAATGTCACTGGCAGTGTAAGGAGGAGGACAGCACCTCACCTGGCCCCAGTTTTCTATGAATTCATCTCTAAGAAAGACTGCAGCATCTTTACAGTTTCCTCTCTGGTGTCATGGACTTTCCCCTACACATTTCCCTCCTCAAGAGTCCAGCTAGATCTCATTTTTCCAGACCAGTAGGCTTAGGCCTGCATTCAAAGAGGACCAAACATCAGCAATTTTAAGATCAGAATTTGGGAGTCACTGACCATGGCAGAGTTGTTGCAAGAGTTGTGCTGGCCTTGTTGCACGGGTACCATCTGGGGGGTAAAACTCCTTAGTGTACACTGTGTAAATCTGCTTGTTCAGAGGGTGTTTTGAGAAAAAGATTCACAAATATCCTATCCATTGGGAACGCCCTAAAATGTCCCTCATTGCTTTCTCATACACTAGCCAGAAGCATGACTTTATTGAGATTATTTGTATTGAAGATGTCCACTTTTTCTTGGGCTGTCAGTGACAAATACTCATGTACAGTTTGAGAAAATGCCTAGCTTCACTCAATATTTGTCCCCAGAAATATCTTCAGTAACAATTATTGGCTGATGCTTCTGAAATCTTTGCCTAAAGATCTTTGCCTAATCTGAATGTTGCTGGATCAGGATTTCACATATGATTCCTGAGCATTCATCTTTTATCTCTAGTTCTTAAACAAAATGTGTATTGAAAATTTCCACAGTGAATATCACTGTCCTTAGAGATAAGCAACTGTACTTCAGTTGTGCCAATGACACTCACTGGCTTCACTGAGTGTTAAGTGATTGCTGTGGGAGGAAAAAATGCTGAAAAAAATCACAACCAACAAGCCTGCTGCATGTACTTGAGCTATGAAGAGTGACAGAGACCTAAGCAGTTTGCACAGGTGAGGTCAAAATTTTGGCTGCCTCGCACATATGTTAGGACATGTGGGTGCATGTAGATATGTATTACTGTGAACATCTTCTGTGCTTCTAAAGAGAAGTTTATAGAGTTGCTGACATGATTTGCTCTAAGCTGTGATCTGCAGAGTGTCAGCTGGGAGACCATTTTCTTTTGGAAATGAAACAGAACAAAATAAATGCATTTGGTTGTTTCACTAAATTCTGAGATGTAAAACAGGTTTCCCCAGCAAAGTATGAGAAGCTGTGCTTATTCCAGCAGCAGAGACTTAACTAAAATACCTATCAGTCTTAGTGGGGTTTGAGCACAGTGCTTATTAATTTAAATTTACATATCTCCCATCGAAATGGAGGGGGGGGGTTACAAAGTGATCTGAATTAACACGAGCTGACAGTTGCTGTGCTTACAGACCTTCAATGCGCTGTGTACAAGGAAAATAGTTTCCTTACCAGTCTTTGACATTCTCTGTTCAGAAGATTTTTTATTTTAACCCCAGTCCTAATTGCCCTTCAGTATCAAAATTAATTGTGTTTTCTGCTAAAAGGCCAGTGCAGTTTAAGGTTACTCCAGGGTCCCAGCAGCCGATGCATCTTCTGTAAATGGCTTGATTGCCGTCTGTGGAGAGGAGTGCTGGGAGAGATTTGCTTGACCGAGGCTATACATTACAGTCCAATTAGTGTGAAGATCACTACATGAGTCTTTAACTTTATCTAGTAACTGTCGGCATCTCTAATGCTGAGAGCAGGGTGAGGAAGAGGGATGCAGAGCCCACCTGGGCAGCCATGCAGGGGCCGCGCAGCTTGTTGGCTCCCCTCCAGCCACCTCACAGGCAGCAGAGGGAGCAGTCAGAGGAAGAAAATACCCAGTGAGCTGCACTTTTCCTCTGAGAAATACTGAGACAGATGTCCCTTTTTTCTCCTTTACTTCTTGGCTGTTCTACTGAGATATTATTATATCATTTTGTTTTTGTTTTGTTTTTGTTTTTCTTTGTTGTTGTTGGTGGTGGTGTGTTTTTTGTTTGTTTGGGTTTGTTTTTTTTTTCTATTTTTCTTTTTGGAACTCTGCTGATCATAGGTATGGACTCATTTAATCTAACCCAAGGCTATAGACTGAAGAGCATGGGAATCTGCTAGGCCTGGGTCCTCTGAGCTAAGGGAGAAAGATGAACACATCCAGAAAATGAATGAAATTCTCATGATGAAATTCAGAACTGGTTCTCACCTGGTATTGTCCCTCTGCCATACAGCCAGGACTCCAGGCTCAGATGCTTCATTTAAGTACCTCAGAGTAAGCAAGAATTAGATCTTTCACTGGTCTTTGCAAGATCTCAGAAGTCCCTGCATGATTCATAGGAAAAATATAATTCCCAAGCAGAAAAAAATAATTCCAGACAGAAATGCACTCCATAGATCATAGAGTAGATCTAGGAGACAAGTAGTACAAGTAATCCCCTATAGAATAGAAATTACTCTCTTTTTGATCTGCAGGGATGAAGACAGGCTGTGATTTACAAGTATAATAATAACAGTGAATGGTCATCAACTGAAAACATCTCAGTCTAGTCTTGAAGGGATAGTGGCCTTATAGCCCACATCTTGTGCAAGCACCAAAATATAAATGTCCTCAAAAATTAGTGTAAAGTATTTCATTGCTACAGTTATGTTCATACAAGTTTAGTCCATCATTTACATAATCACAGTCTCTGTATTGTTGTCAATGGTTATTACAACTTTTGTGTTGAAACTCCAGGTTCTGCCTTATCAGCTAGAGTATAGAAGCCTCAAACATGCGGAATTGATTTTCAGTTGGTCTGTGCCCCAAGTTATTAGGCTTCTTGTCTGAAGTATATAGGTTTCATGTCTTCCAAAATGTCTTCTAATAGTAGCTGGAACAACAAGTATTAAACAAGATTATTAAGAAATGTTGAAAAAAGTTTGAAAGCTCATGAATGTAAAGTCCCTGACATTTTTCACATCTCCACCCTTTATTTTTCAGCTAATTTTAATGCTTAATGTCTTCATTTCTGAGTCAGTCTCCAAACCAGGAAATGAAGAGGCAGCTGCAAAAGTGGGAAAAACATGGGGAGCAAAACTTGTTATTTGACACCATCTCACAGAAGTTCCAAAACAGTGAACTTTCTGTAACAACTCCAGTTCTCATTACAATCTCATTTGACACTGAAGCAATCACGATTAAAACCAAATAAAAATAAAAATCTACCTCATTATTTCAGCATTTGGGAGGTTATATGGCACCATAATATGCTAGACAGCACACCCCTTCTTTAATTTATTTTTTGCTTTGTGAATATTAGTGACATTAATGCACTTATGGTACCCATCACACTAATTCTCTGCTGTTCTCATTTCTGTGCTCCTTCAGTAACTGTGACTCAGCCTTAGACCCCAACCGTTATTTTCAGTTCTGTTTTACCTGCTGGATTCACATACTTAGGATTCCACACACCACCATTTTTTCTACATTGTTCACTACAGATCTTGCATCAATGTGCAGTGTTGTGCTTGCCCAACTTGGAGATGAGGGAGTCTCTCTCTCTGAGGCATTTAAGATTAAATAAAGCTGGTAATGGGATGAGAGCTGAGCCTCATTCTCTGCTCTTCTAAAGGTCCTTTAAAATGACAGCAAATTGAAACTCATCTTCAGCTGGTTGAAGCAGCACAACCATACCAAACAACATTTATTTTTCCAATGGTAACCAAAATTGCAGATGGCTCAAAGTAGAAGCAACTAACACTTACCTTACCACAACATATTAAATTTAATATCCAAAGAGAAATAATAATGTATAACATAATTATTCAATAGGGTTCACCACCACATAATAACTTAAAAGAAACAATTCTTTGGTAAATAGGTAACAAAAATAATGGTCAGGCTACCTCACCTTTCAGATATACATACCACAGGCTAAGCCCTGTGGTACTCAAATTAGCAGCAGGTAAATTTCTTCTGTTTGGGATTCCCATCAATACTTCCAAGGGCTAAGTTGAGCAGGAATGTAAGGCTGTGAAAGAAACTTTCCTGTCTGTAAGGTCCTTGTCAATGGTTAACAAAATTGATTTCTTGGTCCTTTTTGTAAAATCCTGACCTAGCTTCTTTCAAACGCAGGAAGCTGGAACTTGGGGCCTTTAGTCTGATCTCCTCTGCAATGAGAACACGAATAATAATTAAAAATTGCTATAATATACCACTTATTTGTGGCTGCAGCATTTCCAACCTTTCTGTCTTAACAGCTTGGAAGGAATACAAAGGAAAATTCCGCATGTCAGAAAGTTATGAAACAAAGGCAAAGTGGAGAGAAGATGGAAATATAAAGTCAAAATGAAACCCTCCATCTTTCTGTCAAACTGAAACAATAAATAATAATGGCATCTTGCATTTATATAGTGGCTTTCATCCAGAAAGCCTGGAAAGCTCTTTGGAAACTTTACAAACTACTGTGGAGGAATAGGAATGATTTCATACACTGATCTATTGAAGGCTCCCACTTCTGTAAACAGTTACAGTCTACAGCAACATTACACCTCAGACTGGGACAGGTAAAGACTGATCCTGAGAGATATTAGAAAGATCTGTAGTTAATCAGAGTAAATCTTCAAAGTCCTTTGGGAGTTTACACTGCTGACAGTTATTGTTTCTCATGATCAGGCACTTGGTAAAGAAATAAAATTACAAATAGATGAAATAGCTACTGATCTTAGTCGGTGGAGTGTGGCAATAGCAGCCAAAGATTTACAATTAAAATCCCTAGTAATTCATCAATCTCAGTAAACATACGAGTAAACATACTCCTTTGAAAAAGTCAGATCTTCTGTCCAGACATTTGGCATTCTTATTATATGTCTGACATCCTTTCTTTCTTGTCTTAAACCATGTGCATATAGAAAAAGGTGTTTTCAGAGGTGGTTGAAAGCAATGCAAACCTCCCAGTTTTATGTCTCCGTCACATTCAGTTGTCAGGCAAAGCACAGAAAAAAAAAAAAAAAAAAAAAAAAAGGCAACAAAGAATGAATAATTAGTAATCTAAGGAAACTTGATTAAGCTTTCCATTTCTATCATATGTTTCACTTAAAAAAAAAAAAAATCACACCAGATACTTGAGAAGTCTGTTGGATATTAAGAGATGGCACAGATTTCCAGATCCTCAATGGAGGAAAATTCTTTCTGATTTTCATGGTCTTTTTGTTCCAGGAAGGATCACATAATTTTGGCTCTTGAATAATATTTCTAAAACTAACAGTCGGCTCAGGAATTCCCTGTGTGTGAATGTATTTCTCTATCAGCTGGCGCGCTGTATTTCTGCACTGGAGTACCACATTTAAAGCATCCATCCAGCACCTCCTAATGGTGGCAGCAGAAGGAAAATGAGGAAAATGAATGAAACTGAGAAAGAAACAGCTCCAGGAACAAGAGAATTAAGAAATTGCCTTCAGATTTATGTCTCTTCATTTTATTGGCCTCTGGCAGGGTATTTTGATAGGATCACATATTACTAGGGTAAATAAGCCTCTGACTCAGCCTGGCAACCAAGTCATGAAATTTCAAGAAATTTTCCCTTGTGCCAAATTTAGTTGAATTTGGCCAGTCTGGAAGCTGTTGCATGGAGCCACATGCAGAGATGGACACATAAAACCAATAAGCACTTTTTCCTACTGTTGCAGGAAACAAAGCTAGAAATTGAGCTTCAAAGCAGAGAGGTCTAAGCAACCCTCAGAACCTGTTTTGATATCCTGGCTGTTTCAGAAAGCTGCTTCACCTGCTATTGCAAGATGTGACAATATGGCATTTGAATAAGACTCATATTGCACACCAGTACAGCACACACATGCATAATATACATGTACTATATATATATACATGTGTATAAAATTCTCTTTTCCATTTATAAATTTTCTTGTCTCTGAAGACTTTCAGCCTCACTCCTGGTGCCCTGCTCTAGAAGACTCTGTAATCTCCAGGACAGTGTCCACACTAGAGAGCCTGGGAAGTTCTCTAGCTCTCTTCCCATCCCCATCCGTGCCAATCCATCTGCTCTGAGATCAAACTTTGTGGCAGCCAGCCAAACTGGTACGTAGCATTGCTGTAGCTAGTGAATGGAACCACAGTACTTGCTTTCCCACCTTTTACACCCAAACTTTGCATTGCCCAATATATTTAAGGGGAGATGGGGAAAAGGGAAAAGGAGAGGGCATGTGTACTGCCTTCACCAGTGACTGGAGCAATGATTAAACATGTTCTAGCTTTACTTATCAGCCTCTCCTATCAACGCTTGGCAAAATTGCAGCATAAATACAATGCAGCCCAAGAAAGAAATGTTTGTATCCTGCCGTTGAACTAAGAGCAGCTCTCCAGAGTTCAGCTAAGAAATGGCTAACTCCTCTGTGGGGAGATTTAGCACCAAAAGAAGGTGAGACAGGGGCAGTGTGTCTGCAT
Source organism: Aythya ferina (assembly GCF_964211825.1). NCBI lineage: Eukaryota > Metazoa > Chordata > Aves > Anseriformes > Anatidae > Aythya > Aythya ferina. Next base: position 5,679,226 of record NC_140307.1, read on the forward strand.
TTATTTAAAATGTTTTCAATATTCTGTGAGAATAGGAAATTGTGGAAAGGAGTCTGTAGGCTTCTCAGTATCAGTGTTGTTTTAGGCTTTTAGGAATGTATTTCTATGCCCTCTAAGGTTTTCTTAAGTCACAGTGGTCTCCTGAGAGAGGAAATTTTACATCAGTGCTGTAAGTCTCTGGACCAGTAATTCTCATTTACATTAGAATGTAAGCTCCAGAAAAGCCTCACAGCTATACTTTGTTGCAAATATGAGCCATTTAGCTACCCTGATAGACACCCTAGATTTCGCACATTAAATGATGGGATCTCCAGCTTCACAAAAATATCATTCTCCCTAAGCAGTAGGAGCAATGTTGGATATTAAGAAAAAAACTCTTTTGTTCAGGTGAGTAGTTTAAGGTTATGTTAAATTATTTTGAATTTCTCACTGATGGTCTTTCAGGTGATTATTGTGGGAGCTCAGAGAGTTCATTATGCAAAAGCTAGTTTGCTGGTGGAATATAGGTTGATATGTTCAAAGGCACACAGGGTTGTGATAGGACAAACTTTTGTTGAAAGTGAGTGAAAGTCGGGTGCTTACTTCTTCACGCTTTTCAAAAATCTCCTGCTGCTTTTACTTCTTGAACATGAGAGGGAGGTTGGTCAGAGCAGCTATTACAGGCTACTGATAACGAATGCTTCAAATCACTGATGACTGGGAGCCCCCAAGAGTTCTTGTCCCACATTTTTTGCCTAGCAATTAAATAGGCCGAGTTATAATTTGCGCCCCATATTCTCTGTGTCGAAGGCAGTAGGCTTCTTCATTTTTAGCCTAACTCTTCTGTCACCTTCGCCAGTTTTACATTATTTGTGTTAACTCTGTGGCCTAGAGGTGGGAGGGAGAGGGGAATTATTCCTAATTTACTGAAAGTGAGAGAAGAATCAGTCACTTCTTTCTTTAAATTTTTGTGGAGGATTGTTAATCAAAGTTAAAACAAATCTGTGTTCCAACGCAGAGGTGGGCGAAGAAATGTGTGCCTAACACATATGCACTTTGGGGCTCCTGCAGAAGGAAACAGAGTTCTGGAAAGTGTTGTGAGAAAAACATTAAAGACACCAGACTGGATGCAATGCCGCTGACTGGAAATGAAGCCTCGGACAAAATCCAACTATGTTTGAACCTGTTGGAAGAATTGCTTTTTATTCTCTGTCCTGGGATGAACACCGTAAATTATCTCCCTTTCTTATTTGCCTCATGTGGAGGAGAGCCTGGCATGGAGTTGGACAATGACTTAAAGTAGGAGCTGGGCAGGGAATACATCAGGTATTCGACCTGCAGGCCTGTGAAATGCAGTGTCATCATAACCCAAAGGGCGTATCATTAGTCACTGAAGGAAGGAAGTGCAAGCATGCCTAGAGAAATCAATAGAAGGTCCTTGTCTAGTAACACGAAAAGAACAGCACCAATGTTTATGTCTTTGCCCTTCACATACTTTGCTCTTCCTTCCTCTCCAGTCACCTTTTTACTTTATCCAGAATTTCATTTTCCTGATTCCTGACTATAAACGGACGGACATCTTAACCACGACTCAGGCTGCAATCCAGTCTTTTCTCAGAAATAAATATCCATCAGGCCCAATGTTTCTGTATGGTGGTTATCTGATTTGGCTCCTGCTAACTAAAAACATATGCAACTGGTTATCTCCATCAACACAGTTTAATTCAGCTCTGGTCCGTATTAGTGCGATTTCTGCAACTGATGTCTCTTACTGCCACGGGTGAACTGTGACTGTTAAAATCATGTTTAAATATGAAGATCAAACAAATGGTCCAGAGGTTTCTTGCATCTAAAGATTCATTAAGAATACAAAAATACTTTGCCATGTTTTAATTTAACATAGTAATTCTTCCCCGAAATACCATGTTGTAGATAAATGAGGAACCATATTGATATAAGATTTCAGAGTTTTGCTAGAATATGGGATTGTCTTTCAAAATTGTCAAAACTTCTTCTATTTTTGTAGCCTACACTCGACCTGTTTTTTTTTCACTGTTTGTCCCTCAGTTTACCCATCCATGAAATGAGCAAAATAGTAGTAATGTATAGACAAGGGAAGCTACAAAGCACTACTCATTACTCTCAGGAAAATGCTTTGAAATTATTCAGCTCTATTCATGGCAAAATAATAAGGAATTAACAAAATATGTTCAGGCAATGCACATTTGTTGGTTTCCAGGAGAAAACTTTGAAGAATTATGAATAATATGGTTTGTGGTGACTGTTTGTTCTAACAATCCTGTTTTGTACCTTACAAAACAAATAAATAAATCTTTTTGTGCTCAGTTTGACCGTTCCATGCACTGGCCCTGGTTTGTTTCCATTCTGGCTCTTGACAAGAGTGCAAAATACACATCAAGGACAAGAATAACTTTTTAGACTGTGATAACATTTGTATTATTAGAAGAGGTTGGGGTGTGCCTGGGAGGGCAGGAGGTAAATCTGCTGAACAGTCTAAAAGCTTTATTTATAGAAATGTTCCTTTTTTTTTTTTTTTTTTTTTTTTCTTCTTCTTTTAAGAACAAAGAAGAAATAATACTGCTAATATCATAATAATCTCTGAGATACCAAATCAGCCACGTTGTGCCTGTGCATACACATTCATACACACTCCAGAAAAGGTTTATCTTAGTATATCAAGCTCAGACCTTGGATCAATTGTCCAGATAAAGCAAATCAGCATAAGTCTATGAAAATCAAAGGAATAATGACAATGTTACCTAGCTGAGGACTTGTGACAATGTCTCATTATTTCAAGTAGGAAAATCAGAGGTGTGTTCTATGGTACTGGACACAGTTAGTTCCAATGGGAAGAAGTAAAATATCTTTCCTGACAAGTCTGAGAGCTTCTGACACTGTTTCTTTGGTCATTTACCTAATAACCTACTTACCAGTGGAAAACCCTGAAATCAACATCTTCAAGGTCAGCAGAACTACCCAGAACTTCCTGAAGGGAACAAAGAATCTTCCAAGCTTTTCTCAAGATTATTATTATTTTATTATTTTTTTTTTTAATAACAATGGGTACGTTTTGAACCTGCTTGTATGATTTAGGAACCAACACTTATTTTTTTTTTTTTCTTCCAGGCTTTACTTAGCTTGGCCTCCTTTAACCATTTTTAATAACCACTCCTATTAAACAGTTTTGTGGGACTTTCTACAGTTAGTGAGACTTGTCCCTTTATAAAACCGAGTCCAGGCTGGTAAGTCATATTCCCCAAAGATTTCGTAGAATATTACTGCTGCCCTATCAAGGCACAAATGGTATGAAACTGTAGCATTGGCTGCTGTTCTGTACTTGGAGCATAAGAGTGCACTGTAAAGGGGCAAAGGCCAGGTTGAGAAAACAACAAAAGAAAGCAAAGCAAAACCTCCCACTGAAACACCTTTAGAAAAGGCTGCCTTCAAATGTTATTCATGGTATGCTTTAAAGAGCCTACCCCCACAGCTAGCAGTTTTGTAGGTGCTGATCCAACACCTAAAAAGGGGCAAAGAGATAAAATTCTAAGTATTGGTATCTGACTCCTCAGCTGAGATCTGTCCACCCTTTTGAGACGGAATTCAGGATCAGGAAAATGAAAGTCTGGCAAATCTATGGGAATTCAACTGCATCATCTTGCTCACAGATAAAAAAGCTAAATCAATAAATAAACAAGACATCATTTAGGAGGTATTTTTGCATAGTATTTTATAGCCACATAAAAATAATACAGTGAAATATGACTTTTCTCTCACAACAGAGGGTTTGGGCTGTCTCTTTTAAATATGCACTGCAAACATACTGGGAGCTTTGCATAGTTGGCTTTGCACAGTAGAAATGTAATTTTATTTTGTGCATTTTATTTTTATTTTTATTTTATTATTTTTCACTACACATGTACCACCATGCCATATTTTTAACGTAATGGTGTCTGCACATCAGTGGCTTCACTTCACAGAATGCCCTAGTGTGGAGCAGAAGTTAACTGGGCTCATAATGCATGGAAATCAAAACCCTGCTAACAGCATCTAAAATCAAAACAGAGAAGTTTTTTGACACCCGCTGGATAGTGAAAATGAAGCTTTGTGAAATACTCGTGTACATCACTTAGGAAAATATATATATTTTTTTAATTTTAGCCAATCTGAATCTTCTGGATTTTTAGATAATGTATATGTATCCTTTTTGTAGACAGCTGACCCTTTAAGGATAATAATGTCATCACTCCTCATATATTTGACCTTTTTGTGCCACACTCCACAATATAAATGTTGCCTGGAAAGATGGAGGAAGATGTTCCAGTGGCATAAGACATACTGCCCATATACAACATCTCTCTCGTATTTACATGTCAGTTTTATTAATAATTAGATTTTATTGTGATGTTTTAGACACCATCTAAAAACATTAAAATACACAGTCTTTGCCCCAAAGTGCTTACAACAGGAAAGACAAGTAGTGAATGAATTGACTGTTAAATCTGGATGATCCCTGGCTTTCTCAGTTTATCAGCACATCCAAAAATTGCAAATATTTTACGGACATTAAAATATCTTTTAGGGATACATTTTCAGCATATCAAAAAGGAAAAAAAAAATAATAAGAGATTTATCTGGACACACACTATTCCATATTCCAGTTGTTTTTGCATATTTTAATGGTTTGAAAAAACAAACAACAACAACAACAAAAGCCGCAAGCTTGCCACCTTTAAAGGTGAATATTGGAATAATCAATTTCCACTGTAAAAATAAATATTTGAGTTGAGTTTTAGGCCTGAATGATTGAGTTTAACTGGGACAAATCCTGTAAATATGTTTTGTTTTTTTTTTGTCCCCCCTTTCAAAAGTTGTTTTTAACACTTCTCCAAACTCTGCCATAGGTGGAAAAACAGGAGAAAGCCCTGGAGCCAAGAGACTGCTCTGAGATTCATAGTTCAGTGTTATTTGTTTGGTTGGGGGCGCTTTCTTTTTCTTTTAATAAACTATCCCCAAAAGCCTATCTACCTAATGAGTATTATCTGCTTAATTTCCTGCAGGCTTCAATGCAGAAGCAGGTCAGTTGGTTTAATTATCAGCTATGGAGACGTGAAGGAACTTGAAATTCAGTTGAAATATACAGTGGCTTTTTCCCCTGGATTCCTTAGCATTAACAAAAATACCTGTTCAAAGAACAGATTGAGTCAGCCGTGACTTACAGAAAGATAAGATTCTGTGGCAGGAAAGTAATAATACTATTATTGTCCACTGGACAGGGTATATTTGCTTGATGATTAGTGATGGCTAATACAGTGAAATGTTATACATAAAGAAACAGGCTGGAATTTACCTTCTGACTATCAAATCTCTTTGATTTTAAAAAGCAGTTCTACTCTTTCTACTTATATCGTGCTGTTGATTAAGAAATGACTTTTGAATTTCATGGTGTTAAATGCCTATGATACTATTCAGACAGAAGGACTCTCCATCTCTGTGACAGGCACACAACGCTTACTCCAATGATTGGATCCTTCACTGGGAGTTTTTTGGCACAGGAGGGAAAAGCTTTTTCTTTTAAAATAGCCTTTTTCTGTGCCCTAGATAAAGTGTGAGGAAGGCTAAATAAGCAATAGTAGGTTGTCATGCCTTCCAAATTCACTTCTTTTCTCTCTCTCTCCCTCTCTCTTTTAAATCTTTATAATTCTGGGAGTTATTATTGGTAAGTCTTTATTCAGAGATAGTCTTGTAGAGGGCGCATTCATAAGGAAGGAAATCCAATTAATTTTGTTAGAAATCCAATAGTCTCCTGGTGAACACAGTCTTCCACCACAAATCTGCAAGTTTATAGAGCTGCTAAGGCACTTGGAGCATCTGCACAGCTGAAAGACGGGGCTTGGGCTTAGTATGGCTAGAGTGATATCTGTAATATCCCATAGAAATCCATTGAGAACACTTAAGAAAGTGCAATATCCTTTAAATGTAACCTTGATAATGAAAGGAAAGGGCTCCTGTTCCTAAATAAAAAACAACAAGCCCCGACAGGTCAGAATTGATACCAGCATTTGCTGCTGCCTGAAACTCCTGCCGAGCACTGAATGCTGCAAAAGTGTCTATTATTTTTAACTGTTGGGTTATTGTCCATCTTTAAGGATGGGGGAATTTTAGGAGCAGCAATTAATAAAAATAATAAATAAATAAATAAAAAAGTTTAGTGTTATTGCAGACCTCTAGACAAAATACCTAAGGGGCAAAGGGTGAGCAAACAAAGGAAGCCAAAGGAAAAAGCAGGCTCGTTTTGGATAGAACAGCTTAGAAAACCCTGAACGGAGGGTTCTTTATATATAGCACCACATTGAGTGACAAAATGGTAGCTGTCATAATGTGCCAGTTAACATGTCCAATATGAGCCGATCGTTTAGTGTCCCCTGGGATTAGAAGACAGAAACATGACAAAGAACAAAGAACTTGGATCAATAATGCTTGGGGAAATAAGACAGAGAAGGTTATTTACTCTGCATTGATCCGTTGCTGCAGTCGCGTAAACTTGGCCTGTTTTTCTTTTGTTAACCTTTAAGCTTGAGTATACTCACAAGCAACTAGGGAGCCAACTAACAGGTGTAGATTAAGGATCGAAGGAGGTCACCGTACCTCTGTCACCACTAGGCACCCATGTAACAACATCCCTGAAGAAATTTAAACATCAATAGCTATAATAAGGGCAAATTTATCAAGCTTGGCCTACTTTTGCTGGGAGCCTGGCTGTGTCCAGTCAGTTTGCCCTTGCTAAAGCTCAATTGATTTGGACATTCTTTTACTAGAGTTGATTATCAATTGTGACACAACAAATTTGTTAGCTTCCAAGCGCTGGAGTTGTTGTTGCCATTGGAGCCTCTGAAGTGAAAACACCTGGCTGTGTTCAAGTTTTACTCTTGTTGAGGCAAAGGGAAAAAAAAGAAAAAAAGGAAAAAAAAGAAAAAGGAAAAAAGAAAAGAGGAAGAATAGAAAAGCAGAGAAGCCCTCTCATAATCTCTCCATAGATGCTGGTTGTGTTGTAGATACCTGTACTTTGCAGCTGGAACATCTGGATTGCCATTTTTAGAAAATTAGGAGCATTAGGAAATATTAACTTGAAGGAAACCGTTTTCAGCAGGAAAAGTCCCAACAGCTGTTAGCTATTCATTTTTTATGTTTTATGATTTGTCACCTAAGTCATATGGAATCATTCCTGTTCCCTGTGTGGATGACAGACGTTTGAAACAGAGAAGTAATGAATACCGTATGATGGGCAGCAATATTCTATAAGCATGGCCATTCAAAAGAAATAATCATTCTTGCTGAACTTCACATAACTTGTTAAATGTGAAAATCCACTCACCGATGCTCAGGAGCTGTAGTTAATTAGACTAAGTGGACATTTTGTGTAGAATCATGATGGGATAGAATTTATTTGTTTTAAATAATGACCCTGTCTTTTTCAGTCTAATAGTAAACGTTTCATGTTGTGCCAACAGGATTAGCAGTACATTAAAACTGTAATTCTGGAAATATTTATCTTATTTACTTCAAAATCAAAAGGCTTATTTATTATTTAGCATCACTATAGTAGCTTTTCTACTTTTCTGAAAGTATACGCCCCTTGTCATGCTATAAAACATTTCTACTTGTGAATCACAGAATAAGTTAAAACAATCAAATAGCATAAAAGTGAAATACCTTACACTTAAAATTTGAAAGTCACTTTTAAAATTCAGAAAATAAAAAGTTAATAATGTATGGAAGCCTCTCTAAAACAAATACTTTATCCAGAATTTTGGGATTGGAAGAGTGGCCAAACTGAAACATTTCCTTTAAGAATTATATTTTGGGTTTTGATCAACCCTCTAAAATACTTGTGCAGTATGAACATGCATATGTCTGAAGTACAGGGGCATAAAATCAATTTACCACAAATGCAGGCAGTTGCAAATAAATTGCATTTGCTTGTTTGTCTGTTTGTTTTTTCTCTTCACTTTTACCTGGCACCTACTGCTACCTGATAGTGAAGGTGGATGAAATTACAAACATGGTCCTACTCATCTGCCACTCTGCAGTACTTTGGGTCATTGCTGGTACTCAGGCATTGTCTGGCATAGGCAAGGTTCAGCTTAGTGTTTTCTGATGGATTCTAGAAAGGAACCCCCTGTATTACATTTCCTCTGTAGCTTGATTTCACATCGCAGAGACACTTGCACCACAGTTGCTTGGGCTATCCTTTATCCTGGCAATCAGAAATCCTCAAATTCAACTGAAGAAAAGTTGCATCTTTCTTTTTGTTTATTTGTAATAATGAGACACAAACAAGGAACATATTGACAAAGGAAATGAGACTTCACTTTCCTCTAAGAGATGGGAATCTGCCATTTGAATCTCTTGGCGTGCAAAGATTCAGCATGTGACCCTTGCCCCATCACCCGTAAAAGTGTCACCACAGTTTTTAAGAGCATTTAAGGCATTTAAGAGCATGGGAGGGAGAAGGCAGCAGCTTTTAGGGCATCAGAAATGACAGTAATGTGCACTGGAACTGTCTGCACAAGCGAAGTGCGCTGAGGCAGTTGTATTAGATCAATCTGTGGCAGAAGAGAAGTCACTGACAGTTTATTTCTGTGTTGGAGAATAAGCTACAAAGTGCATACTCCTCATTAGGATAAATGGAGAACAGCTCAGTTTTGTCCACACCAAAACTTTTTACCAGCTAATGGCTATTCAGAGCTCTATGTGAAATGAGTTAGGACTCTCTTAGCCCTGCCACTATGATAAAAAATAGCACCCCGGTTAGCAATAATAAGCATCCTTGGCCGAGGGTCTATGGATTGAGTGAGCATGGAGAATGAATTACCTTCTTTCCACGAGATGTGGTCCCTTTAGGTCAGGGCTCAGGTGAGGGGGAAAAAATGTTATGGAGTTGCTCTGATTTACAGCTGAGGACCTGGTCTTAATGGCTCAATGGGGTCTTGAAGGTGCTTATCTGCACTGGGAGCCTGAGAGCAGACCTGCCTTATGGAGGCAGAGCAAGCCTGTCTTGTGGGAAGGCCAAGGGGGCACCTGCTCTTGGCACTGTCCCCTGCCCCATGAGGAGGGTGGGACCACAGCACAGGACCTTGTCCCCCTCCCAGGCAGGTTCCAGCCACATGCAGCCCTCATCATGCAGCTCTGAAACATCCAAACCTCCATGTGAGGCTTCTGAGCACTGTACAAGAAAAAGTTTGGGAAGGAGGACCTAAGATCAAGCTGGGGTGGAAACATTTCCCCAGACTAAACAGGGCAAACTTGTGGCTACTCTAAGGAATCTGCCTTAGTGCTTGCCTCTGCAGTAGACTGCTCCAAAATAATGGGGAGTCCATGAGCAGAACTGGAATGAATGTGGGATCAGGTCTTCCTCTGGCCAAAGAATAACTCATTATAAAAACAACATGAAAAGAAACAAGAGAAAATAAAGAGAAGAAAAAGGAGAGAGGGAATGGCACGCAAGCAATGCTCTATTTGCTGAAAGGCTTGTGCAAAAAAAACTCCAGCACACCTTATGAAGGGACTTAAACACAAACATAAGCAATGTAAATCTTTCAGACTGGGCTTTGGAGCCAGAAAATCAAAGCACATGACGCTATATCAAGACATCACATTTCCTGGTTGCATGCTTATGCTAGCATGCCTTCCTCACCCAGAGGCCTTGTCCACCCTGACCTGTTCCCTTGTATTGGCCAGTTGGCCACTTGGCTCCTCTCCCAGCAGCCAGCGCTCTCCAAGTGTGACATCGATCATTGCAGTAGTGAGGAAGATGGCACTTACCTGATGGGGTAGGCGGAAGCTCCCTCTCTTACCATATGCTGGGAATTGTCAGTGGCTGCTTGAAGCCAAGGCTGGCTTTTTCTCCTGCCAGGAAACAAGCCTTTTTCCAGAGCTTGCCAAAAATACATAAAAAAAAAATAAAAAATAAAAAAAAAGAGAGAGAGAAAAGAACTTTTTGCATATTACGTTTCACACTGAGCAGTTTTACTGCAGGCTGGGCAGCACCAGGAATTATGGATCACAGTTTCCTTTGGCGCTGAGGACAGACAGCAGACATTGAAATAAGCACTACAATGAGGAAAAAAAAAAAAAAAAAAGGAAAGACAGAAAGACAAAAGAAAGTGTTTATATTGATTCTCTCCAGAAATACAAGATCTGCCACAGCCAAGTAGACTACTGAGTCATTAAAGGCAGCATCCTGACTCCAGGGGTGCTTCAGAGGAAGAGGAGGGGAGGAGGCACGCTGCCAATTGTTCCATGTCCTTTGGAGAGAATCGCCTTCCTGATCCTGGCCTGACTGTGTCCTGGCACATAGCACTTCAATTCTCAGTAATATTTCTCAGTTGCAAAGACCCATTTCCCTTTTCACTGTTAGGCTAGAAGGAGCCTAGTGTCCATGCATGCTTGCACCACTGCTCCAGATAGACTGACAGTGAGACCAGCTTCCTGGTCCTTCTGGCCCTACACTAAAAGACTAAAGCCAACATGGATAACAGAGACATTAATCCTTTATAAACAAGACCTGAAAATAGAATTTTCCTTGGGAAAGTTTGGAAAGTATCCTCAAATGGGTAAATTGGACGAACATAATTGTAATGTCTCACACCACAACATGTAGTTTCCTGTAGATGCCATCACTATATGATAGTCCAAAAACATTAATTCCTAAAATGCTGTGACAACCCCCTGACTTTCTGGAGAATGTAGTTTGCTCTGTTGGGTACAGCAGCTTCAATATTCTCCTGCTGGCAGTGGGCAGACCTGACTCAAAGAAAGGAAGGACAACATCTCTGTAAAGGATCTAGAAATTTTAAAGATAGAAATAAATAAAAGCACTGGGGGAAAGGGCATTGGAGAAAAAAAAAAAAAAAAAAAAAAAAAAAAAAAAAAAAGTCTGCTCTTTCAGTATCTGGCAGTGCAAAACCTGATGCTGTATCAGAAGAAATCAGTTTTTGAAACAGATCACTTCCTCCTCTTCATAAATATCCCTTCTTTCCTTCTTTATACCTTTATACCATTTTTAACACACACACAAAAAAAAAGAAGAAAAAAAAAAAAAAAAAGCCATCCAGACAGTGATCTCTTCTGAATTACAAATCACAAAAAAAGTTTTTCTTTCAGTGAGGGGGTGGAGTTGATGTGTTAGAAATCCAGGCCAAGGGATTACTTCACATTTCTTCTAAGGAATGAAACCTTTTTTTTTTTTTTAAAAAAAAAAAAAAAAAAAGTTTATTTTGTATTACTCAGCAGTTCTTTTTGCTTTTTATTCTTCTATGGAAAGTTCTCTCTCTTTTTTTTTTTTTTTTTCCCCCTAATAAAGTGTTTATTACACAGTCCTGCACACTCACACATACACATGCGTACACACAAATGACAGAGCTCTTTATAAAGAGAAAACCAGGCTGGCGCTGCAAAAGTGCAGAGAAGATCTTTCGCTAAAATGATCTCAAGGTCAGTTTTGGGGGTCTTTAGGTTTCTATATTCAATCCAACCACGTTTCATGTCTCTGCTTTGCTTGCTTAACTTACAAGAAACTTGGGCACAATTTTGCTTGTGTTGGCAGTTTTTAGGTGTGGATTCATGCAGGCTATTTACAAGATGCCAAGGGATGTCAAATCCTGAACATGTGTTTTTGTCCTACAGTCATTCTCTGACAGCAGAAATAGTCTGCAGCTTATCAGATCCATTTGCTGATATTTAACATCTTTTTTTCCCGACAAAGGTTTGGGGTGAGATGAATTTTAATGTTTTCTGTGCTGAAGCTGACAAAAAAAAAAAAAAAAAAAAAAAAAAAAAAAAAAAAAAAAAAAAAAAGTCTTTACGCATCTAAGTTAGAAAGTGGAGCTTTAAGCTGTGACAGAAAAAAAAAAAAAAAAAAAAAACTACTCCCTTATTTACAAAATTTTTACTTTTCATACTTATATGTAATTTGTTTTATTTAAAACACTAAAGGTATTTGTTAAACATTTTACTCAATCAAGAGGTACAGATACTTTGTTACAGACTGAGACATACAGTTTAAGGAAAAGAATTCATTTTAATGTATATTCCTGATATAATTGACGAAACACTAAAAAGTCTGATTGTGATTTTTTTTACTGTGGTTATATTTCAATAAACTTGAGATAGATACAAAATTACATGTCCTCCTTTAAATATTAATTTGATAACAAACAACAACAAGAAAAGTAGTTTTTAAAACACAAAGATTTTGGTAAAACTGTCAAGTAAAATAGTGCTATCTGAGGCTATAATCCTAGACAATTTTAGGAAGCAGTGAACTCCCAAAATTGAGGGTTTTATAAAAATATATATGTTCTTGGATACAAGAAGAACTACACAGGGAAGAGACTAGAAACTTAAATAAGCATTTATATAGATATAGAAAGAGAGGTAGCATTTTGTAGAATATTTGCATATTATGAATACAAGCACAATGAGTGAGTTTAATTTTTCAGGCAAAAATTGCTAATGAAAAGGGGGAAATTTTTCATGAACCTGAGTCATAATAAATATTTGAACTGTGCCTACTATGTGAGACACCTTTTAAATTCATGGTGCCATATACCTATGTTTTCATGTAACAGCAGATTTGTCATCCTTGGTTTATGCAGACATCATTCTGTTATTCTGCTATTTTTCTTCACTAACCACCTTCATCAAGTTCTTTGTTTCAGCATAGCCTGTATGTTAAAACATGTCCAGTGCTATAACCTTATGCCTAGAGGTATTACGCAGCAGAAATAAGTTCCTAATTTTTTTCTGGCAGTGACAGAGAAAGCTAATCTGTAAATCTGAACGCTTGGTGTCTTCTCCAAAATTATCCAGACTACTTTTGTGCGCAGAAGTTGGGTTGTGCAAGCTGATGGTGTGTGGCTTGCCCCAGTAAGTTACGAAGAACAATCTACTTGAGAGGTTCCCAATTATTCTTACTTCTGGTCAGGTTAGATGTACAATTAGATCAAATCCCTGACAGATTTTTGGCTTCTCCAGTGTCAGGCCAAGCCTGTATTAGTCAAAGCGTACACAGATGGAAGTGATTTTTTTTTTTTTTTTTTTGGTTAGCTCTTACATGAATTTGATTGTCAACAAAATCTTTCTCAGCTTTCAGCAAACTTTGGAGTTGGCCTTCATATCTGAGGTGGGGTGTCCATTTCCACCATATGAGTTTGGCTTGGCAGAGGCAGTTCAGCTGATCAAAACTCATAGAATTTAAAACCAAATAGTTTGTACAGACCTCATAAACTAAACATTTCAAAGGAAAGGGACGTATAGGCAGAGGTGACTCCTGGGATCCTTCCTGCTCACGGTTTCCTCTTCTGCTGCTGTGCCGCCAGCTCTTCTCAATCTATTGCTGTTCCACTGGGCCTTGTCCTCTACTTTGTTGGCAAATAAGGTAAATGACCCCTATTCTGGCTGCCCATATGCTGCTAACATCACTGGTTTTGTTTCAGCAAACTGCATGAGGATGGTATAGACAGATGCCAAAAAAGAGGGCCCCCATAAGCCCAGTAGGCCCTGCTGTGAATCACCAGCATGCCAGGGTGAGTGGCAGCCGGCATCTCCTTGGTTATTGAAGAGAGCAGCTGTGTCACGTTCAGTTAGTTTACATCATAATCTAAATCAACCATGAAGGATGAAGATGCATAGAAGGAAAAACACAACAAAACAAAACAAAAACAATAAACTGAAGGGATGTGTTCAAACGAAGTCCTGTACACACTGCCTTTGGGTTCAGTCCTAACTAAACAGAGTGATTGCAGGAAAGGGATGGCTCGGTTGCCAATGCCTTACAAAGTGTCAGCCTAACATAAGAGAGAGCAGATTTGTCCTCTGCACGCAGATGCTTGTATTCTTATTATTCTTTCCCTCTGCTTCCACGTCCTTGTCTTCCTCGTGTAGCCCTGACATTTCATTAGTTCTCACCTCAGACTGCAAGCAGGTCCATGGAGAACACACAAATTCGTTACACTTTGGCACAAGGACTTGTGTTAATTGTGATACAGCTAAAGGCTGTTACTGCAGATTAAAGGACTCTGACACCTGTCCCCAAATCAGGGGTGCTGTTAGCTCAGCCTTTGGCTCCAAGAACTCTGATCATGCAGCAGTTTATTTTTCACAAAAGTATGATAAAATATGAAATGGCTTTATTTCTTGTATGTAAGGGGTTAATTAATTAATTAATTTCCTCTCCATGTGAAGCTGTGGGTTCACAGACCAAAAAAGAGGGCAAGGAAAGGGGCTATAAAAGGATGAGTGTGTGCTATGGGAACCATTTTGCTTTGAGTCAGGGAGGCTGAGGTGTTTTTACCACTCTTTGTGCTCATGTATGTAGCTTGGATGCAGATATGTAGGTTCTATAGAGTATGGTTTATAGGTAGCATTATAAAATAGGCTGAAAAGGTTTAGGTGTTGCTTCTCTTTTATACAATCCTGTGTTTTGAGGATTAGAACTTTTCAGTGTGACATCTGGGAAGATTTGGAACAAAGCTCTGGTATGAGAAAAATCACTTAATGAGCTCTAAAACGGGCCTTACAGAATTCTGTAATGAGATACCTTGAAGAGACTTTGAAAATGATAAGGATACAGTGAGCAGGATATAACACATAATCCTAGCTAAATTCTTTACTTTATTTCCTAAAAGAAGAGGGCAAATTTCCTTGTGACTGCTAGAAAGAAGTCCAGCTGTTTCAAACCACAGTGATTCCCAGCTCATCATAGCTAGTGTAGATTCCAGAAGCGGAGGTGAAACAGGCTGGTGGAGGTCTTGCTGGGGTGGCCAGGTTGTCATGCCAGCCCTTAAAGCATAGGTAGACTTATTTTTAAATTTATATTTTTCTGGCTGGGACTTGAGCTGTATTTCAGATGAACTCCATAACCTAGAGACATGGTGGAGACCAAGAAAGAAGAAGCAGCAGCAGGAAGAGGCAGCAGCAGGAAGAGCAGCAGTTGATCATCCTCTCACAGATGCAGCTGCTGAAAAACAAATGGAAGTCAGCAGTAGCTGAAGGCCTGCATTGGTTGAACGATCTGCTGAGGACTGTTCCAGGACGCTCCAGAGAAAATGATGAGGTTTGACAACTTTATTTCAAATATTTTGGTGGGCAGAATAGAATTCTCAATAGTGTATGTACCCTGTGGTATGGCACAGAACAGAGAGGTACTTAGTGGGTGTCCCTTGCAGCTTAGTGCTCTTCTGAGTGAAACATGGACCAGTGCCTACCCTAAATCTATTACTGAGTTTGGATGAGTTAGACAGGTCCTTGTCCACACTTATTGCTTACAAATTTTTCTCAGCGAGCTGCCTGTTAGAAACATCTTACTTCTCTGAGGGCCTAAGGGGGGAGCACAAGGTACAATGGCTCCCTGGGGCTGGAGTAGAACAAACATTGCATGGATACAAGTTTGGCTTGTTTCAAGAAGCTCCTTACAAAACTACAAAAACAAAACAAACAAACAAAAAATGCTTTTCTGTTTTGAGTGATATCTATTTGAGGAGATGTTGATTTTGTTGGTCCTTGGGGTGGTAACTCTAGTGCCAGGTTACACCAGCTGGTATTGTAGGTAAATGGGCTGCTTGTAGCAAAAGCTGTATCTGCAGAGTGCTGTGGGAAGCTGGGTTACTTCTCATCTCCTGTGAAAAGTTTTCAGATATGAAGACAAAGAATATTTACTCCAGATACCTCTCACTTTTCAAGCACAATACATACTTTCCCTTCTTTCTTCAAATGTGGTTCCTTTTACAAATCTCTGTGGAGAACAATACAATAATCAGCTCTTAACATCTAATTATGCCTTTCCCTTTATAAAAGAAACTCATATTCTTAAATAACACTTCCTGGCAGCAAAGAGCTTTGTGTCTCACTTTGAAAGAGGGGGAAAAACAATGCAACCCAACCCAAATATCTTCAGATCATTAATGTACAGGGAATTGGGTGCAGAATCCTTTCTTAGCTTCATCACTAGATGAAAATAATACTTAGCCTTAAGCACTTTACTGTGTTCTTGTACTGAATGCCAACAATAATCTAATCAGTTAACAATTCTTATTCTGATGATCATTTTCCTGTGAATTGTTTCAATGGTAGGGGAAAAAAAAAAAAAAGAATATAAATAAATGAGACATTTTTTGCTGGAAAGATGACGGCCAACCAAGAGTCCACTCTTTTGCTCTTGGCTCCTTGTAACAATTCAGGTTCTTCTCCCTGCTGGGTGAAATGTCAACCTGAAGGGCAGTAAGCTAAAAAAGGCCCTTTACTCTGAAATATTACCCCTGTTTTGCCCAGAGGCATTTTGTAGCCTAAGCAAAACACTTGAGGTCTGCAACTACTGGCCTACATGGCAACTTCCCTTTGTCTGTGCTGCAGGAATAAGGTTGGGTTTTGTTTCTTAATATAAGAATGATTGTGTTTTTTTCTTCTTGTGGAGTAAATTTCAGCCCCAAAAATGTATGATATGTGCTGCATTTGGTGCGCTCTCCCCGAGGCAAACCAGGGGATCTGTAAGTGGTACTATTTTTCCTATCAGCCCTGGAGAGTAGTGTGGCAGCCCTGCGTGTTATTAATGGATAAAATCTGAGCAGCAGCCAACCCCAAGGTGAACCCTATGCATTTAAAACATTTCATCAGACAGCTAAGTATTTTTTTTTCCTTCACTACAGCGGATATCTCTACTGCCACCACTCAATAGATCCCGATAGAAGAGAGCAATAGCTGGACTCACTAATGTGAAAATTGATAGTATGAGCTCTCCAATGAAATATAAACAGCTCTGTGTTTCTTAAGTGTCAATATCACGGGGCTGGACTGAGGAGGTGGTGTGGTGGATTAACCCTAGAATTATCCAGGAGGGGAGAGAAGCTGATAAATAGGAAATATTTGTCCAATCAGCCAGGGATCATTTCTGAAGTGGATAAGATGGGCTGCTGTTGACTCCCAGCTGCTGCCAGCTAGAAACTCAGCTACAGTTTACAGCTCCTGTTATTGGAGTGTTTCCGGAGGTAGGAGGAAGGTCAGACTGGACTCTTCTCTCCTCTCCCCCTCCCCTTTTGTCTGGAAGAATTGAGTAAAAGAAGGGAAGATGAATGGTGTGAGAATTAGGACTGCAACTCTGCAGATGCCTTTGCAGATGCACAGATGCAGGCACCCTGCACTGGGAGCAGTTCCTGGCAAGCTGCAACACTGCTGTCGAAACAGCATTTATTGGAAGAGCAGCTTACACTCAGGGGAAAACCTGCAATACGTGGAATATGCATGCTCACTTATGGAGAACTGAGACCTTGCCCACTCACTCCCTTTTACAGAAACACTTACCATAACCAGAAGGGACCCTGCAAGGGGCCCTACCTGCCTGCAAGGGCAGGGAGGTAGGCTGCCATTTGGATGTTTTCAGGGGTCAGATTACCTAAACCATTCCACTGTTACTGTCTCCATTCATGGATAATGAAGGAATGTTCCTGGCTCCTTCTGTTCTGGCTGAGAAACTGAAATCAGCCAAGTTGATTCCTTTGGTGTCATCAGAGTCACCTCCTGGTCCTACGCTGGACTTGACCAGGTGTGAGTTACAAATAACCCAGAGCAATGTTGTTCTTTTGTCAAAGAAATGGTTTCCATGGAAACTCTAAATATATCCAGGATTATGTAAGTTTATATCCAATATACCTCTGGAACATTTTTATAGGTAGGTTGCAGAAAGGCATTTTTGAAAAGAATTCATGTAACTTTCCTTGACATTTGTTCTTTTTGCAAAAAACAAGCAATTCTGCATAGTGGTTTTCAGTATTTAACTAGTAAGATTATGGAGTTAAATATGGGCAAACTGGTACAAATAAGCTTATCTTTGACTAGGAAGGGTTGTAGAAGGGTACAAATTTAAAAGGTGTAAAACATACATACTATAAATCATCACAAAGTCACTGAAAACCTCCTTGTAAATACATATTATATAAAGTGCTTTTCATGCCTATGTGGCCGGAGACTTGGACTTCTTAAGTTTCTTTTCTTCAGCTTGTTTACTGAGTTTTCAATCTGCTTGTTGAGGCTTAAGGACTCTTCTACTTGTGAGTCAACCCTAGAACCAAAGCACGTGGTGGAGGATCATACCGAAGTTGAGGGTACTTAACCCTGAGTGGGCAGACTGAAGATTTAGTAAACAAGCCGAAAAAGACTTGAGGTAAGGTGGCAGAGCAGCCCTTTGGGAGAAGGGAGAAAGGGAAATGTTATCAGGAGGGAATCTCAGCTGCACTGCAATAAATGTGTGAGGGAGGCCCTCCCTCCAAGCACTCTCAAATCAGCAGGGATTTTTTCTTCTTCTTTTAACTTAAGCAAGCTTCAGACATTTTCAGTGCCCTAACTCAAAGCTTTGTCACCAAGGTTTGAAAACAGCTGTTGGAACCCAAGACCTTACTCGGTGCCTCTTCCAGTCCCCAGTTTTGCCCAGGCCTGTTTTGATATTGCTGTAGGCTTTGTAGATATACAGTTTCCCCAGCCACAGCACTGGCAAACTGCAGGACTGAGCAGCTGAGACTTCAGAACAAGGCAGAGGTAAAAAAAAATAAATAAATAAAAATTAAAAAAAAAATCATGAAGTGTCCTAATAAATGAGAACTGGCAGCACCCAGCTAATTAAGACTGGTCTGGGAAGCAAAGACTAGAAATTGTTTTGGAGCTCAAAGAATACAATGCACCACTCAGAGCTTCGTTGGTCTTGCTTACAGTTAGAACTGGCCAAGTCACTCCCTCTTTTGCCGCCTTCTTACCATCTTCAAAATATACTGTTGTTTGAAGATAAAATAAATAAATAAAATAATAATAATAGAACAACATCCTTGCTGAATTTTTTTCCGCATTATTTGGTTAAGAATTTGACATGCCAAATAAAATTTTAAAATCTGCATTTGGAAGATTTTAGGTTGGATTTAAGGTATAACTTAATTTTCATAAAATGAAATACAGAATTCAGATTTATACAAACAAAATATTTTTTTAGATTTCAAACTTCCATTTTCCCATGCACAAGCTACAAATCTTTAATGTAGTCTGAGCATCTCATGTAATTCCATGACATCAAGAGCAGAGTTAAAAGACAAGAAATGAGTATCATGACAAAAAAAAAAAAAAAAAAAGACTGGAAGACCTTAAATCTGTGTCCATAGATCTGATCAAGGGGACTCTACAAAATCCTAGGACTGGCTGACTGCTTTTGGTCTACATGAACTTGTTATAGGTGGGGAACTTCTTTCTTTGAGAGGTCTCTCTGCTTGAGGAGGCTGGAATTCTTTAATGAAATATTGAAGATATATATATGAAAACATTTCATTATCTATTTTTATATTAACAATGCTTTTTTGAGAAAGCAATCCCCGTTTTCTGACAAACTAATGAGAGCTTAGTTTTCTGTTTATTATTAATGAGTATGTCCAAAAGTTTTGCTGACATGTTTATTATCAGTGGATCAAAGCTAGATTGATAAAATAAACTAATGTCATGAGTTGAGCTGTTTGGAAAGTTTTTCTGAGTAGCTGATGTAAAACTGAAGAGAAAGACATCCTGTGCCAGCTCTCCCTTTTTGGTTGGATAGAAAAGGCCATCAGATAGCAAATTCCTCTCCCCTCAGAGGGTAATGTTGAGAAAACCTGTGCATCCAAATAAGAGCAAAGCCAGGAACTGTCTGTGAGGAATAGTGTATACAGCTGAAACCAGGGCTTCTCTATCCTAGTAACAGCACATGAGATGACATGTATTGCTACCTCACTTGATTTTGCTTTGCTTCCTTCTCCTATAACTTTTCCATGGGCTGGAGTAGATATATGGGTACCAGGCTCTGAAAGTGGCACTGGGTTGGAAAAGGAAGGAAAGAAAAAAAAATAAACGGTAGCCTTATATGAAGGCTGGAAAAATTTTGGTGCTTTGGGAGGATGCCTTGCTCTTAAGTGACGGTGCAGTGTCACCAGTACGGTGTGTGTTTTCTCAGTTAAGTGCTTCTCTGGCTAGCAGTGGCAATGCAAACCTAGCAGGAGTGAGTGCTGGAGTGCCCTGAAGTTCATTAATGTGTGATCTGATTAAATAACTGTTCCAAGAAAAGGACACATTTATTGCTTGACTTCTCTGAGCCCCAAGACGGGGTCCTTAAATCTGGCAGGCTTCTCCCTGAATTTAACTCTCAGGTACTTGACAAAAGAAAATAACAGTGACATTACTTACCAGGAAGTCTAATTAATTAACTGCACTCTCTGTGCTAGGGAAGGGATGTTTCTGGGTGGCAAAACCATCTTTCAATTTAGTCCCATTTGATTCTCTCCAAAAACCATGTTTAAGGCCAGTAGTGAACTTTAACTACTCTCTTTAAGGATGAAGA
Source organism: Aythya ferina (assembly GCF_964211825.1). Lineage (NCBI taxonomy): Eukaryota > Metazoa > Chordata > Aves > Anseriformes > Anatidae > Aythya > Aythya ferina. The sequence continues at coordinate 5,699,624 of NC_140307.1, forward strand.
AACTTCATCTGGCTTTAAGAAGCATGTGAAGATGAGGGAGGATAGTTTTGCCTTTCATGAGGCAAACCAAGGACAGGAGGCTTTGTATGTGTGCTGTGGAAAGTTTTTGAAACATCTCTCTTCCAAAAAGTCTGTAAAAATGCTGAGCTGAAAGACTCAAAGTAACTCACTTGAGACTCATTTTCAGTACAGCTAAAGTTCTGAAACCCAGACTGCAAAATCTCAGGAAGCAGCTGGGTTCCTAATTAAAACAAAACGTTAATAGATTTAGCAGGCCAAATTTATGCTTTTCAATTAAAAATGCTATTGGTCTTGGTATCTGCTTGTGTGCATGTGTGCACTCACGAGTGCTGGAGATAGGTATAAAATGGTGCTGGAATGCACCAAGGGCTTGGGTCAAACCTCTTGTCCATGCTGTGTGCTAAGGGATTTGGAACATCTTGGTACCCAGAGCATAACTTCAGAGCAGTAGAGTATGTGTCAAGACAAACGCAGTGTCAAGGGTTCTTCATGCATTTATTTCCTGACTACAGACTGTCCTTCTTCATGAAGGCATTTTTCTCACAATAAGTTTTTGATTTGAAAGCTACAAATATTTTACAGTCCGCATGATGAGTCCAAGCTATTTATTGACTGGTAGTAACCAGGAAGAATTTGTCCTTCAATTAGCCCTGCTGTTGATTGTGTTTTTTTGTTTTTTCCTCCACATACTGCTGAATTTCACACATCAGACCAGAGAATCCATTTGCTTCACTAGGGTGGCTCTTTCACAGACATTTCACTAAAACTGGGGCAAAAGCAATTTTGTTGTTGGTGTTATTAAAATTATTTTTATAGCTTGACAATATTTCTCATTATGCCAAATTTGATGAACTGATTTTATTTCCGTCTTTTTTTTTTTTGTACTGAGACAAAGATTGCATCTGTATGTTTTTATCACAAGAAAGAAAGAAAAAAGCCATGTGTTGCCTCAAAACACTAAGCTGCCGAAAAGTACTTTTGTTGCTTCAAAAAATGAGGCTAGGATCTCACATAGTTGCTTTTGAACAAGAATAAGCTAAATACTGCTGTAATTTGGTAAAAGCTAATTTCTCTTTTCAAGTTAAATAGAGGGCTACTTCTATAGATAATTCCTGCTCCACAAATAAATAAATAAATAAATAAATCCAATTCTGTGTTTTCAAAAGCTGATGAGAAGAGAAACTTCTCCCTGCAGTGAAATGTGAGGTAATTTTTAAAATCAGAAAACCTTCACACACACACACACACACACACACACACACACACACACACACACACACAAAAAAAAAAAAAAAAAAAAAAAGACAGGAGGAGACCATGTATCTCCCAGATCCTGTCCTCAGCTGATCACGGGACTTTCACTGTGCCTGACCCCTGCATGGTGTTCAAATGAAAATAGAAGCTTCAGTCCCACCTCCAGTCCTCTGAATATATAGATATTTATTCATTTGTGCTATAAATGGGGATCTTGGGGTTATCGGTTCACTGTAGCAGATTCCAAGGCAAAATTGGGCCCCTCTCTATATACAAACATTTGTAACAGCAAAAGACTCTGTGGGCGCTATGGCTAAATGCAGGCTGGCTGCTCCATCTGCCTAAAGATTTGCTGCAATGCTCATATTTAGTACATTGCTTTGCAAAGTGTTTTCTGAGATATCTTGATGGCAAGCAAACAAATTTCTCTTATATTGTATTATAATGGGCAGCACTGACCTGATTTATCCTTGCTACACAGAGTCACGCAGTGAAGATGAAGTGGTTTTGCATATTCTGGAAATGCAGCAGTCCCTGAGATGCATTTCGAGTTGTCATGCTGGCAGCCAGGGGAAAGGGGGAAAAGCTGTGTGAATTCCACAGTGCTGCACTGAAACCCTGGGAAGCTCATTTAGTCAGAGATTAAGTTATGGAGCTAAATCTGAAAGTGAGAAAGGAGAGGAAAAGCTATTGAAAACTGAGATTCTACTGCTGACTATGGAGGCCACATGACCCTGACACATAACTTTTACTGAGTTGACTATATCTCACTTCCTTTAAGTGCCTGTCCCTCCTGCTCACTCTCAAGGACTTGGCCAATCTCCTTTTGTAAATAGAACAATGCTTTATATTTCTCTATTACTCTGGAGTGACTATATCAATAATGCAGGAAAGGCATCTGTCCAGCACAATGAGATTATTTTTCTGATTTCGGTTGACAGTTATGGTAATAGTTTGGCAAACAATCTACTCCACCATCAATGACCACAGATTACAGCTGTTTTTAAAAATCTCAGCTGCTCCTGGAAACTTAGAAGATTGATTACATGGACAGAAAGAGACAGAAAGATGTGTCAAAAGCTTTTATGGCTGAAACTTTTAACTCTGTCTTGCTCCCTTTTTTGCCCTGATTCTGAAAGTCGATGTGCAGTCAGTCCCATAGTCGCCTTACGTGAGTGCAGAACATAATGAGTGGAGCAAGTAAACAAATGATCATGCTTCAAAGGGAATCGAGGAGCTGCTTTGCACCAAACCATTCAAAAACCAGAGTGGGAGCTGTAAAATAACTGGCAAGGCTTTTACATTACTGAAAATGCAAAGTTTTGCATATTATTTCCTCTGCAATACAAGGAAGGTGCTGTATGCAGGATCAGAGCTTTCCTGGATCAGGTTCAGAGGGCTGAGCAAACCCTGAAAACTTCAGCCAGCTCTGGGTGGGGTGAAGATGTTGGTGTACCCTCCTGACTGAGGTGCTGGGGAAGGTGGCCAGGGCTTGCCCTTTTTTCCACTTACAATCTGAATTTGCTCTCATGGCTTTCTTAAGGTCTCATTGGGCAGCTAATGGATTCGACTGGGAGGTACCTCCAGGGTGATAAGAAAATCCCTGACAAAAAGCCTTATTTCCTTTCGTTATACATGTTATTTATCTCATGTGAATCAGAACTGGGGCCTTACAATCAAATATGAACCTTACAGAGCTTAACACTACATTAAAGGGCTCATAACTTCCAATAGTTAGAGTGGAAAATGGACTGTTTCATATGTATATGCCCTTTATGCAAAGAACAAGAATAACACCATGAGATCTGTGTGTCTGACTAGCCCTGGAATTTCAGATACTGAACGTTCACAGTGAACTGCTCAGGGACAAATTTGCAGAACAAGAATTATCCTTAGAAATTATTCAGTAGATATTTTCAATTTGAGTAACAACAGAGGAGAGAATATCAGAGGCTGCTTGTGGACAGGGCCATGGACAGGGAGAAGGAAAAAAAAAAAAAGGTTGATTCATAAAATAAATTATTCCCTATGAATTATTCACGCAGGGCTATCTTAACTGTTATACCTACTTTCCTGGCCTCCCTACAGGGGTTGACAATAATGCAGCTTTGTCAGTTTCTAGACTTTGATTTTAGCAGGAATAAAATCTCGGAGTGTGCAGTTAGGTCTACCAGAGTCAGTCAGGAGGTGAATTTGGTCCTACGAGTTGATTTTTCTCATTGGCCATGACAGTGGTATGTTATCAGCAATCATGAACCCAGAAGATGCAGTCAAGAATATTAGTCAGAAAAAAAAAGCAAAAAAAGTCCATTACAGCAATCTCCTGATGTTTCTTTTCCTTTCTAGTTAAAGAGCAAAAACACTCAAAGCAGTGGTGAATGTGGATTAAGAATCTGGCTGTTCAAGCTCTCAAAATTCAGGTGGGTTCATCTGTTTTATGAACTCTTTACCTAGGCCCCAATTAGTATTATATTAACCTCCTTAAATATCAGATTGCTGTGATCTTACAATACTCCAAAATGGTCTATTAGCTACCCTATTTCCTGGCTCTGTCAGATGAAAATGTCTACAGTAGGTCACCTGAAAGCATTACTCAATTAATTCAGTGAGCTGCAGTGGGTACCCAGGATGTCTACCAAGCACAGGGAGCTCAGAGGGTTTCTATTAGAAAGCCTTACGTTTTTACATTACAAGTGCATGTAAACATGATCTGAGGACTCATGCACCTGGATCCTTGAAAGAACTAAACCTTGACCTCCTGCTGAAATTGATAAGAATTAGGTGCTTAAGTCCCATGAAGAAGTAGTGCCACAATATCTTCAGTGGCTTTGGATTAAATCTCAGGCAAATTAAATTATTAATTTTGGATAGTGTGAACACCATATTGAGCCATCAAATATTCTGTGCATATTGCAGTTTACAAGAAAGGAATGAGATATTTCAATTTTTGGAGTTCCAGAGATGCAGGAGATTTTGCAGGTGGGCTTGGGGGAAAATCTCATTTTGTTTTCTAAGCCTATCCAATCATCTCCTACTGAAAGTTACTCAAGCTGTTGCTTTGAAAAAGCCTTCTGGGTAACTAGCTGTATATTTCAGAATCTGGCTTTAAATAGGCTTTGAAAATGCAAGTTAAGCTCCCAAGCCAGCAAGACATTTTGTAGGTTTTACCTGAGGTGCCTGTTATATAATTCTATGACACCACGTAAAACCTACCGCTGCTTGTGGAGTCATGGCATTTCCTTTACTGAATCCTTGCTAAATCAATCCAAAGTGCCATTTCCCATCTCCTTTCCCAATCATGGCTCATTAAGCATTGTGCAGAATGTAATCTATTAGCAGTGATTTCCCTGGCTGGTGAGAGAATCATTATGAGTCGCTACCTTTTATAAAACAAACAAACCAAACAAACAAACCCCCCCAACATTATAAGGCCTGCCACCATTAAAGAGATTGAATGCAGGAGGTGTGTATTTATGCCATTGAGCCAACTTAAATGTTCATAAAGACGATGAAACTTCAGTATCCTGAGTCGTTGATTTCGAGCTTCAGGTCAGAGACAGATGACTTCATGCTGAGATTTATTACTAAGAGGCGAAGCTTTGGAGTTTGTGTCAAGGTGGGCTCATCCATCACAGGAAGAATTCTGCCATAATATTCTGCTGTCAGATCCCATCTACCCTTGATCAATCTATCAGTCGGCCTACTTAGGAAATTGTACATAAACCCAATATAATCTGATTAGACATCCAAAACCACCGTCAATGGTTAATCATGCAGGTAAATTGTACTGTGCTAAATATGATTCCTTTCCTAGAGCATGCACATGGTGTAAGACATGGCAGGGAATGTCCCCAGATAGCTGTCTGCCTGAGGAAATTCTCAGTCCTCTGTGCCTGGGGAGCAAGTGTTAGTGCAGTATATCCCTGTTAAAAATCCAAATCATCCAAAATCATCTGCTTCTTGTGTATGTGTGGAAAAGCAATAGTTTGTACTTCTAAAGTCTGGGTATCAAATTTTAGCACGTTTTGCAGGTGAAAATGTTGGTGTTTATCAGCAGGTACAGAGAATAGGCTATTTCAAGTTAGTATGGTAATGTTAGCAGCATTTAGTGGTATCTAGTTGTGGGCTCTGTGATATAAATATCTGAACTCTGATTCAGGAAGGTGGACTTAGTGAATTTTTGGTTAGATTTTTAAACGTGGATTTCTGAACCTTAGGCGACTTTCAGACAAAGAAATCACTGCTTCACTGGACAGATTTGTAAAATTACTATAAAGTCTTGAGTGTCCCTTATTAGAAAAGCTCCATAGGGTAAGGCAATCATTTAAATATCAATCAATAATAAATATCAATCAAATAAAATTGAGCATTCTTGTACAGTAGCACTTACACAATGAAATCATAAAATGGTAATTTCCCTCTGATTTGAATCGCATCACATTCCACTTTATTTCCAAAGAAATACTCAGATCATACAGTTGAACAGAACCTTGATCCCATTATGCCAATTTGAATATTTGGTCCTTCCAAGGCACAGCTGAGATTTGGGACTGCTGGGTTACAATGCTGAGCTCCCATGGTTTAGCAACTGATGCTGAGCTTCAGTGTGGCTGAGACATTAAGAGAGATGAATTTTCCAAAATGGGGCAGACCAGTGAACTGTGCTGGCAGTGTAATTCCATTACTTTCAAGGAGTTGAGTCTGTTATAGCCAGTCAAGCTGAACAATGTTGTACCTTAAAGAAAAAGAAAAAAAAAAAGAAAAAAAAAAGTTTGATTTCTATTATTGTTATTAAAACTATTATTATTATCATCATTCATTCAGTGAAAGAACACCAAGAAATGGAGAAATATGTAGAGTTAAATAACAAATATGATACCCAATGGAAAGAATATTTGTTGTTATGGGGTGTCAAAAAAGTCTGATCATAGCTGAAAAAGCATCTGACAATGATTCCCAGATAAATTGTTCTGAAATGGAGTTGGGAAACACTTCACTCTTTGGTGCTTTGCCCATATGGGGTGTCTTCCATGCCAAGTGATATCTTATAAGTTTCCATTAACTAAGGGTTCAAACTCAATAAATAACCAAAGGGAAGAAGACTGAGGTTAAGGTAAGATGGGAAGAGCTACTGAAAGGAACTAGAAGCTCGCCCCAAAGTCTTTTGCCTCAAGTGTCTCAGACTTGCCTGTTTGGATAAGGAAAACTATGCAGATTGTCTAGACATGCAGAAAGTGACCACATCCTTCAGCTTTATCTGAATTTCCCTGAAGTTGCATAGGTGCAAGACATTGACAGTGTTGTGATAAGAGAAGATATTTCTCATCTCTTCTTTCCATTTCCCATCCTGAGTTTAGAATATATGGAAAGTCTCATAAAAGAAGACTTGAGGGGAATTATTCAGAGATGGGTTAACAGAAAGCCTCTGCAGGTACAGATGATGAGTAAAGAGAAAGTGGAGCTCAGCAGAATTTGTAGTAAAAATGACCAGAATGGAAACACGGTTTCTGCTCTTATACAACAAGGTCTTTGTAAACTTTTATCTGCTTACGTGCAGGAAGATCAGACACTATGCACCTGCCAGCTACAGCTCTGGGCTTGGATTTATTTTTTCTTGCAAGTTGTTTCATATCATAGCAATGCTGTCCCTTGGCTTCTGGTCAGATTGGACAATGTGCCAAAGCACCTTCTGTCTCATGCAAATAGACACCAAAACACCACAAGTTTTATTGGGCATCAGGTATGCCTGTTTCAGAGGGAAGGCATATGGTATTTAGATAAGAACAGAGAAGTAGAGATCCAAGGTCGATGGGGAGATATGTCCCAATAGCTTTCTTTAACCTTTAGGCAATGCTCCTTTCCCATGGAGAGATCTATGTTCAGGCTTTGCTGGGATATGAGATTTGTTAACCCAGCTCTTTCCATTGTACTACTCAGCACATCACAACCCAAGCACTGGAAATGCCCTGAATAGTTCATAGTTAGGGGGGAAAAAATGTCAATATTTATAATATCCTGAAGCCTGCAAAACACCAAGTTGTTTGAAAATCCAGCAGGAAGGTGCACTGAAGCTTAGCATCTATGTTTCGAAATACTGGAGGGAAGGCACAGAGAGCCAGGGACATTTTCCCTGGAGCCCAGCTCTGAAATGCCAAGCTTTAATGATTTGGAAAGAAACACATTTCCGCACTCCTGTGGCCCAGAGTACAACAGAGTTGTAGTCTGGAGTGTGAGTAGGTCTTTCTCCTAAATACCTAAGGGGAAGTTTGTAGCCACTCTGACCTGCGCATGTACCTCCCAAGGGCAAAGTGTTAACAGTGCGGTGGCCTTGTTGGGGTCAGGTGATACCGTGTATTACACCACCAAAATTGTACCAAAGCAGCTATGGGGGGATTAGGCGATGGTATTTGACAGCTGCTGTTAGGTTGAACTTTACTTTTACTACTGTGGGTTGAAAATGAACACTAAGTCAAGCACTATTGTTATATGAAGCCATTACCTCAGTTCTGGGTTACTGACCTGACAGGCCCTCCTTTGTTAGAGATCAAATTATTTGGATTTTTTTCAATGGCTCCATTAAGTCAGGGTGTTGTGGTTGCTTTTTCAAGTGTCTTGTTAATTGTTTGTTCCCTTCAGGGCATTTTTTTTAAAAAAACTTCCTTGTACATCTTTAGCCAAAATAAGTACAGTCCATGGTAAGTATTGCCTGGGCATGTGATCAATTTTATTTATTTATTTATTTAGGTTTTACTGTAGCAGTTGGTTTTGTCTCTGAACAGTTTAAAATAGTGTAAGAGCCAGGCAGTCTTACAATCAAATGACCATTATAGAAGTGCTTGAATTCTGAGAACATTTGCAAAGGCTAGACAGCCTTCGCTCAAAGCAAAGCATTTTGTTTTCTTCAGGTAGGCCCCAGGCCTTCCCAGGTAAACTGATTTCTTCCAAGACTGCTACCCCACCCTTGCCAGAACCAGGAAAGAACATGAACTTAACATTCCAGTACAAGGACTTGGTATTTCCAAGATGTGCCTTGCTTGAAAGAATTCATATATATCTTTCCTCTCCCAACCACTCACTTCTGGCTATTTGTTTGCCTATTTCTCAAGAGACCAGTTGCCTGGAAAATATGATGGATGAACAAATAAACTTTTTTTTTTTTTTTTTTTTTTTTAAGGGTTTTCTACCTTCTACAGATATTTTTCAAACATGAGAAAAACATTTGTTCTCCTCAGTTTAATTTAATGACTGGGTGGTGCATACACCTGTACCATCATGCTGCGCCATGTGAACTTTCCCTTTCATGTTACGATGGTGTAATACAAGTAACTCTGCACAGGTCAAATGCAAGTGTCACCAGACTCAACCACACCACTCACCATATATTATCTGTGTTTATGGTAAGGCTGCACCAGATTTTTTGATATGTTTCCAACTCTGACTAATAGTGTGTTTCTCTATTTCTTGTGCCCTTCTGGGAAGCCCTTCTATTTCTTAAAACACAGGTAAATTTATATACTTTCTTATAATTTTGTGAGGATGGTGTAGAATAAAGGTGTTGTTGTTCAACAGCAACTACAATAAGGTTTCAACAGTGCTGAAGTCTGACTTTAGGATACAATAGCACAGAATTAACTACGGATAACTAACTTCAGGTGCAAATTTAGTAGCGGAAGGTGAAAGGGCCTTTTGCTTTCCAATTAGTATCAGTCATTGGATCCAACCCTCATTATTAAATTTAATAAGAGGCTTGCCCAGGATCACAAAGGCGGTAAGAGTACATCACAGCAAGAATTGGCTCCCAGTCCTCAGTCCCAGCCATTTCCTCTTCATCCACACCAGCCTTCCCTTTTGTACTTGTATTACTTTTTTCTGTACAAGTGAATATCTGGCATCAGTATCAGTATTTGTGCATATCTGGAGATCACCAGGCCAGTTGGGTTTTGCATTAAAACAAAAGAAAACAAAACAGAACATTTAACCTTCCCCCACCCTGACACCCCCAAAATATGTTCTCTACCCTGTTGTGGCATGCTGAACTCATTTGTTTTTATTAACCAAACTCAAGTTTAGTAGGACAGCTAAAGAGGAGGAGGCAGTTACCAATAGATAATCATGCTGCTGTGGATTAGAGGCACTTAGCTATGTATTGTACCTTTGCTCTCCCAAGGGTATGATTATATCCCTTGGCTATGCTTTAGATGATGTTAAAAACACACCAAAGCAACTGATTCCAACCCCATGACACATACTAAAAGGGGAAATTAATCTCCTTTGGCAGCTGATCACCTACCTGGTAGCAAGCCACTTTGATTAGAAGAGGAAGGGCAGGGCTGTGTTATATATACTTGCTGCTAACTATACAAGCATGGGAGGCATGCTGCTTCACTGACTCTGCACTGTCCCTTGCAGCCTTGTTCATGGGTAATTTTGCCTGTTTATTGAAAAATGCTTAGAGGCAGGAGAGAGAGAAGCACATGAGGGAAGTATGATATGGGATAGCTAAAAAACAAAGTATCCTGGCCATCTACCAGATTCCACTGCAGTCATAAAAATCCATCTTGTACATGCGTTCATGTGAGTGTGGCAAAAGGCTTTTGTCAGTGCAATAGATGCAGAAGAGAGATGCAGAACAATCTGATTTTTTCCCTATGGGCAGGGTAGTCAAGAGCCCCTTGATCTCATCTCAGTTTCAACTCCTGCTGCGGCCTTTAGAAGGTCACTCCACCATTTTTTCTCCATCTGGAAAATGGGAATAAAAATAAATCATATGCTTATCTAACTATCTCCTGGGGTTGGTGTGAAGTTGTTCATAAAACACTTTAAACATTGAGCATGCTGTGTAGGGCTTGCCTTTCTTATGAACTTCATAAGTGTGTCCCAGATGAACTGCTGCTGATGGGAGGATATTACTCCCACAAATTTTTCTGCCTGTGGAATCTGGCAATGTAAGGGGACAAGAAGGCAAACGATGAAAATACAGGGGAAAAAGAATACTCATGAATATCCTCAGAATAATTCTAGATACTTTAGTTCGTAGCTCTGCCTTACTCATTGGATTCAGCTTCCTTTCATGCTGTCATTATATGCTGTGACCACCAGCCTCTTGCCATTTCCTTCTGATGCACATCCCCACCCCCAGTCTGTACAGGTATATTTCCAGTGAAAACAGCTCTCAAGGCCATCTAACAGCCATGTAATCTTCCTTACAAGACAGGATGCACAAGCATCAACCATCTTCCATTCTGTCTGCCAGTACTGATTGCCTTCTTCACCAGATAGCTTTTGCTCCAGCCCTTTCTAATGTTTCAAATGGTAACAAAGACACGGGTGTCCTTTATCTGGCTTCTTCTATGTACAGCATATTTTCAGACACTGAATTTAAACTTTTTTTTCTTTTTTTAATTCAAGCACACAATTTGGATGCAAGGATATTATTTCATAAAGGAAATAATCAATAAAGGGCTCGGTGATGATGATGATGATGATGATTATTATTATTATTATTATTATTATTTTATTTATTCTCTCCCCACCTTTTCACTGTCATTGGAGAGAACCAAACCTTTTAATACCCAGAATCCTTCTGACCCATCACTAATTGTCCCTATTTTTTAGGGGAGCTTGGCAGGTCTGGTGACATTATAGAAAAAGTCCTCCCTAAAGAGCACTGCCAATTTCAGCTTTAATTCCATCAGTAAACAACTTTGACTGTGTTGGGAAAATTCCATTAATCATTCATGTTCTGTGAAGAATGATACACAAAGGAGCTGTCAAAATCAAGCAGCTACTCTCCATTTGTTTGGTAATTAAGAAACTACAGGCCATTCTGATGGCACAGGGATGCAAATTCCAGGACCAGCTAGAACCACTTCGAATGAAACAACACAGAATCACCTGCACTTAAAATCTAGAGGCCAGACTTTAAAGCCCTCTTTCCATTTCTGTACTCTCAGTGGGTATATTTAAGGTCACTTGCACATCTAAGTGCTCTATCAGGTATTTTGATGTCTAAATGATGTCAGCTGCCCTTACAATTACTTGTGGGTATACACAACAATTTGCTACAGCCTGAGCAAAGAACACAATTTATGATTTAAAAAATAAATAATTAAATTAAATTAAATTAAATTAAACCGAATGGGCAAAACCTCAGACTGGGGGATTTGGTCCTGACATTTTACTTAGTCAGATAGGCTAGTTTTCCTAGGAGGCAGACCTCTCTTTCTGCTCATTTTCTTCACTGCCTTTCTTATTATAGGACATCTGCTTCTTGGTAGCCTTAAAGATTTTGGTGCAATTTGTTCTGGAACAGTGCAATACAGAAAGGGAAGTAAAACAAACTACTTTTCAGATGTTAACTGTGGTTGGCTTTTGAGATATAGCCAATGATGTCTTACTTGTGGTATGAACCCCTTTATTCAAGTTTTAATGTGGGCAGGAGTTACTTACATGTTAAAGGTATTTCAGGAATATGGCAGAGTTGTCTGGATATGTATCTGAGAATGATCTCCACCTTGTTTGAAATAAAAGGCTTTAGAAGGAAAGCCACATTCTGCCAGGACACTCCTCCAGAACCACTGTTGAGCATCCAGCCCACATTCACATGCAAACCTTGTCCAGGGGATCAGCAAAGCAGCACAAGGAGCAAGACTTTAATATGTTTGGCTTATCTTGATGATATCAGCGTAGCCAATCCTAGTTTATCCTGAAGTTATATATCCTGATAAAGCTATTCTTAACAGGGACAAAAAATGGCAGGGAGGACGGTTAATAATGTGTTGCAACAGACTATAAGTTCATGCACAGATTTGCTCCCTGTGGTACTTTGCACATAGAATAAAATAGTAAACATGGGTTGCTGAATCAAGCCAGTAACATTCAGAAAGCAATGGGCTGAACAAGGATCAATTGATGGATTGACTGGTTTAATCACAGATTTTCCCTTCTAATCAAACTGGATCTAGAGGCTTATAAATGAAGACTTTATTAAACCGTCGTATAACAGGAAATGACTTCTGGTTTTATTATTGTAGAACAAATATTATTATGTTTTCTCCTATACAATAAACAACTATATTCAACATTTTATATGTAACTTTATTTATTTATTTATTTATTATTACTTTTATTATAGAAATAACCTATCTACTACAGATGTAAAAGTATTCTGTGCTACCTAAGTGTCTAACTGCTATCTAGACAGCTACCTGGAAACTGCAAATCAGGCAATTAAATGCTGTGAAACCCATGCACTTTTAACTGATGGTACAAGCTCAACTGAGGCCCTTCAGAAGAAATCTGTGCCTTCGGGGTTAGTAGTACTTCATGCTGCCGACTTGGCTGCCTGAAGCTGAAGGCGATGTATTATTTATGAGATTATTATTAGATCAGTAATGATGATCAGTAATTCACTAGTGGTGCTTGATTCTGGGCAGATGTTCTGGAATCAAAGGTGTTCGGAGAGATGTGTGCAATGGCCTAATTTTCACACTGAGGTCAGTTTGCCTTGCAGATTTTCCAAGCAGTCTCACCCAGCTGACCTGGTAATTGTGATTGGAATCTCCTAGGAAATTTCCCAGGACCCTCACTCTCCTGCCCCTCTGCTCTCCCCATTCCTAGGGTACTCCATTCAAATGTCACCTGAACAGTTCCCTCCCAGGTGGGACTGAACACTAGCAAAAGACTAGAGATTTTATTATTATTAATTATTATTATTATTATATTGAAGATTTAATAATCCCACTCATTTGTAAGAACATAGAACCAGAAGCACGAACCCTTTATGACATTTACATGTGACCTTTTCTTAAAACCACAATGTACTCTCTTGCTTACATGACACTGGCTTTGACACTTTTAACCCATTTATATCAGACCGGTATAGTTGCAGAGAATCCACTGACATAACAAACAACATTTTAAGAAGTTTCAGAATTTTTTTAATCTGAAACCAGGGCCTCACATCTGTTCTGTGAAGTCTTCATAAGTGCTTCATATTTGCCAACATGGACTTTATGACTTTCACCCTTCTACGTGGTCATTTAGACTCTTCAGCTAACTGGACTTTACATCTTTCTTGTCCTAATATTGATTTCAGGGGAAATCATTCTGAAACTATAAACTAGATTTTAGGAGCAGGGAAAGAAGATAATTGGCTGATTACTTCTTAATCTAAATTCAAAAATCAATCAATCAATTAATCAATCAATAAGCATGTAATGGGCCTCATTTATTTTGGATTAATTAGGGTGGTGTTTTCCAATTATTTCAAAAATGGTGTTTCCCATCCGCAAACAGGCTAGACAAGTATGTTTTGTAATTGCTATCATGGAACTGTAGCTGTGTCAGCTGAGCTGCAGAAACTTACTGCAAGTGCATTCTTCTGCCTGGGGCATATGCAAAATAATACACTTCACTTTGCCCTCTTTCAAGGCATCCTGAGCTATACCGTATGAGCTAGCATTTGCTTTCAGATAAAAGCATGCCCAGGGATCGTTGCTGCAGCTCAGCTGACTCATGGTGACTTGTCGAACTGTTGTGATTTGATCACCTCTACTTATTTTTTTAATGACAGCTGACTTTTCACGCTCCTCGTTCTCTGGAGCTGATGTAGAAACACCATCTATCATGAAACTAGTGACTTAATCCCAAGACTAGGCAAAACTACTGTTCTGCACATTCTCATCACTTATGGAAGGACTTTAATAAATTCTGTAATACCACACAGCTTTAATCTACAGAACTGGTAATTAAGATCGTTATTTGGCATATAGTCATCCTGCATCTCATCTCTCCTATGTCTGTCACATAATGTCTTAATTAGAAAAATGAGCGGGTCTGACTTGAAATACACTAGGAACATACATTTGGAGAAAATAAAGAAACAAACAAAACAACCCAAAGTCCAGTTTCATACTCCCTTTCTTTTGACTATAGAGGAAAGATCAGAAGTGGTAGCATGTACCACATAGACCTTCATATTTCTATTGTATAATACTAGATGTTCATTCAAGAAAGAATGATCAGCCTTTTAATACCTGACTATCAACTTGTTGAAATTACTGAGAAGCTGAGGTTTTGTTGTACTCCAACAAGTCTGGAACTGTATTTGGAGGATAAGTCAGCCCTGTAGCCCAACATGAAGGATCAGATGAAATCAGGTGTGGGTTTGCAGACTCAGACCTAAACCTAGGAGTTTACAGGCCCATGAAGGCATCTCAGCATACCAACATGGAAAAAACAATCCAAAATAGAAATAAAAACTCTTTGTGCTGAATAGGTCTTCAGCATTTTCCTTACCAAGAAACATCTTAACTCTCCTAACTGCAGCCTTACAGAAGCAGGGAAGCTTTCATTAAAAACGTACTACACTTCCACAGATTTAGGGCCTCATTTTCACAAGTATCTTTAGCTACCCTTTTATTTTCCAACCCTTAGGGCAAAATGATTATAGCTGATTAAATTCCCCATAATTTCATAAACCCAAATATAGGGAAATGTGAAGTCTAACAGCCAGTCTAGGACCTTGAGTGGCAGCCAGAATGTTGACAGGGATAAAGCTAAAGGAAAGTATCATTCAGACTGAGTAATGACTACTGAATCTGTGCTTGAAGGACAGCTGTAACCTTAAGCAGATATCCTCCAGGGGGGTAATATAGGAGGTGATCACTGGCCAGCACTGGCATTTGGGGGTTACCTCCTCTGCCTTGGCTCATGCTAGTACAACCCGAATGGTCTCCAAGGAATAAAGGGGTTTCAAGGGATTGCTGGGTTGTCCTTCACAGAAGGCCAACACAGAGACTTCTGCATCGCGTAAGCTCTATTTGGATGGCTTACGTGGTTGGAAATAGCTGTCTGCTGGCACTGCACTCAGCAGCGGATTTCATTTAATGAAGGCAAAACCAGTCCCTTAAAGCTGCATTGCTGCTGGGCAGTATGATAGTCTCATTCAGAGCACTCTTCCCTTGGTCTCCTTTCAACCACTCCTGCCTTTTCTTAGGCACACAAGAAAGCTTGTGATTTTTTATTTTATTTTATTTTTTTAATGCCCTGCTTTCAGTAGGGCACCTTAAAGGTCAAGTAAGACATTTGATATATTTTAACACAGGCGGCTTTGGAGATGAACAGATTTGACATATTTAAATAAAACATCCTAATAGCATGTTCTGGCCTTGAAGGCCTCAGGCAGCATACATTGTATTTGTTAGACACTATGGCTTAATTACTCTCATAAATGAATTATACCCATTTCAATTTAAAACCATAAGTGTTGCATTTGAACTAGGGTCAAATTAAACTTTCTGTCAATTATGCAGATTACTTAAGCAATTATGTAAATTGTTAATAAATTCTTAAATGGAAAGAATTTTTTTTCTTGTAAAAATATATATTTTATGCATTATCAAGCTTAAACAGTTTTAGAGGACAGAAGTACGAGAGAAAAAGAGTATGGCTTTAAATAGCTGTCTTGGGATTTGGTGCACTATCTCCACCTTCTATGCTGGTAGGAAAAGCTCAGCTGCTCTTGGGCTCATTCAGGAGAAGTGGGCCATTGAGTGAATGCTATTTGATGGTTTTCTTTCCTCCCATTTCAGGGGAAGTGCCCTGGTCTTAAGGCAGGATGTTCTGGTGGTGACAGCCAGTTCTGTCGCAGGCTGTTGTACAGTCTTAGGGATGCTAGAGTAAGCTCCCTACCTGTCCCATACCGTGTAATGCATTTCCACAGACAGAAAACATTTGGAAGTAGTGACCATGACTTTTGATTTCCATTAGCTTTACCATTTGAGGTGTGTTTCTACCAGAGAGAAAGAATTGGGATTATTGTCATTGACTTAAGTCTATTCTCGTTGCAGTAATGAACAATTTAAACATTTGTACATAATAATCAAAGTAAAACCATCCCCTTTTCTAGACTTGCATTTGCTTCTGTACTCCAGCCACTGAAAGCAAAATCCTGATCTTGCTTCCATAAGGAAGAGGGTGGAATTACACAGTTATGTCCAGGGAAGAATCCTGCAGTATTTAGGCCACTGCCTGCTCAATGCATTTTGATGCAATTACACTGAATTTATTGCAGTGCAAGAATGATCAGAATTTTCAGGGTCCAATTTTAGTCCTGTCATTAGGAAGCTCAACTCTCACAAGACCTGCTAGTCCTCTCACATACACCAGTTTTATGCTATTGTAACTCTATTGACTTAATTAGAAGTACTCCCTGCAATGAGAAGAGAATCAGGTCCATTAACTTCAATGGAAACTTTCATTAGGACTCAATTCAGTCTCCAGGGACTTCCAAATGAATTAAAGCTACATCCATTTTGCAACCCCACAAAATACCAGAAGGGTGCAAGTTGCATTTCTGCATCACCTCTGCCCATTTAACACCAACTTGCACACTGCTGTTATTGAATCTTACTGATCTGCATTCCTCCCAGACTTGATTTGTGCCTGTCAAAAAGCACAGAGGTGTCCAACTATCTTTAGAGAAATGTCCGTGATCTATCTTAGCCAGGCACTCAACTCAGAGCCCATCTTGTTTCTACCGTGATGCAAGTTGTTCCAGTGCTGGGCGGGGTGAGAACTGGAAATCCCACCAGGAAAAACAGGAAAATGAACCCGTAGTTGGGTTTGGGAGTTCAGGAGCTTTTGCATCTCAGCTTTGGCAAGGGCAGCGTTCAAACCCAGAACTTGGGCGTTCCCATCTTGGCCCGTGACTAATTGAAATCCTAATAAAGAAAAGGCCTCTGCCCTCAATCCTCCGGGCCACTTACCTTGTGCAAATTAACATTTTAACATCAGTTATAAAATGTGCTACATCTCTGGGAGGTGGGTGGAAGGGGGCATGAGGGAGGGGGACGCATCTAATGCAGTGAAATATGCATATCAAAGCCTAAAAAGAAATGGGAAAATTCAATGAATGCTAAATTATGGATCTACAGAGGGCCGTCTTTGTTAAAATCTACATGGCAGTATCTTTAAACTCCAGAGTATTAAACCAAAGGCGTAGGGGCAAACATACCTGGCAATCCTTTACTTTTTATTCTTTGTGACACAGAGAAAATACTTTATAAAATATTAGATGAAAAGGTCCTTTCAAAGCTACTTTGCTTTTATGGTGCCTTTCTCTTCAGCTGTTCTGCATACTTAAAAGTCAGAGCCACCTTGAGTGGATTACATTTTTTTTAAGTGCATTATAGCTTGTTCGCAGCAGCCGACGTAACAGCCACCCGACCTGCGTTCCCAATGCCTTGTTGTCATCATGATAAGCATTTACTGTGATAGGAAGGCAAAGAGAATCAACCTTTTTAAACACACACAAAACCCTCGCTGCTTTGTTGAAGCAAGCGGCAGCCCCAGCTCACAGGGATACATAGGGGCTGTAGACAGAAAGCTATTTAGTGCATTGAAAACAGGCTTATTACCCAGCTATTTTTTTGTGCACAGGGTTTTTTTTTCCACCCCTCTCTCTCTGTCTCTCTCTCTCTCCCTCTCTCTCCTTTTTTTTTTTTTTTTTTTTTTTTTTTTTTTTTTTTTTTTCCCGTGACATTAGAGAGTCCGAAGTGACATACATTTTTTATAGCTTCATAAAGTCGTCTCCTGACCGGGTCACCCTTCTCATAACTAGGGAGCAGAACGCTTGAAAAAAGCCATTCATCAACGTGAAAGGAGCCGCTGTCTACTGGCTCCAATATGCACACAGTCTGGCAAGATTCAGCTCAGTGCAAATGCTAAGTTACTCCTTTGCTAATGCCAAATGACCCGCTCACTTCTATTAGCACACAGAAGGGGACAAGAAGGGCATGGCTGCTGTCCGTGTCTGCATAAATGCCTCTCAAGATGCAGACCAGGATCAACACTTCTTGCTAAATGTACTGAACACATAAAAAAATTAGTTTCATATTTATACTAATTAAATATTCAATTAAACAAAGATAAAATTACGGGAAGAAAATTTGTTCTTGCCTAATGGGCTATGTCCCGTTTATTACTTTTCCTCACATATACCATTAAAATCCCTGCAAAGGGATGCAGGATTGTTACTCCTGGTGTATGTCTTCCTCTCGCTGCCCTGCAGCTCTTTGTTCTGATGTGAGCCCGTAGGACTGGGTAGGTAAAATTGGATGGACAAACAGCCTTTCCTTTGTGCTGCAGGAAAGGACCCCAGTTAAAAACCGTTCTGCAAAATACAGATATTTTCAAAGAGCTTGCATACAGGAATATACTGGTACATGGGGGGAAAAGGAATGATTATCCTGGATGCGGCCTCTCTTTGCTATTAATGATGACCAAGACCAGATGACTTCAAGGAACACCCTGGAGACCCTCTAGCGGGCAACTCTGGGATAACCTGCCAAGAGAAGAAGTTTCTTCCTGACCCTAAATAATTAGAGTTTAGACTTCTGCCAAGAAGCCCGAGGGTTTTTCCCACTCCTTGGAAAAAAGAAAAAAAGAAAAAAAAAAAAGTGTGTTAGAGATCAGTAGATTTCGTCATTATCAAAATAAATGTTAAATGGATTTTTCATTCCTGCAAAGTTCTTGATTTCAGAGACCTTGCAGAAATTAATCTCACAGGTTAGTATGTCACTGGGATAAAAAAATAAAATAAAATTAAAAAATAAACTGTTTATTCTTGCAAAATTAAATGCACTTCATTGTTCTGATAATGTTCTGATAATGTTCTGATAATAAGGACATGTGACAAATCATTCCTTGATTTTGCTTCTCTATTCTGTTCATTATTTTGTAAAACTCTTTCACTTGTCTTCTCTCTGACTCCATCTTCTCCCTATGCTAAAAGATCCTTGGGGTTTTCCCCTTTGATTTTAAGAAAGTATTTCTCTACCTTTTTTAATTTTTGAGACATTTATTCAAAGTTCCACATCTATTTTGCACATTTTTTTTTTATTTATTTATTTTTATTATTTTTTGAAAATAGAGAGACAACAAATTGTTTATTCATGCAGTGGAGTGATACCACTTTTGTTGCATGTTAGTTTCAAATCTTGATTTGTTTTCTTTTGTTTTCCATGCTGCTGTACATTTAACCATGGGTTTTGTTCACCTTTCCCTAATGCCCCAAACTGTTGTGTTTTTTTTTTTCCTCCATTGAAAGATTATACATACCAGGGAACTTCTGGAAAATCTGGGTCTATGTAATCAGAGCTTATAAGGGTTTTCCCTTTTACAAAATCTGAAGGTTTACAACAGCTGCAACCTTGTTTTACTTTTGAGAGCAGAATGCTTTTGTGGGATGAATGCAATGAAGTTCTTTACCTAGGGAAACCTGAGTTCACCGTAAAATTTCATTTGTACAAATATTTCGTTGAGCACTTTTCTCATTATTAGCCAGAACGAATTGTCTTCATCTCTCTCCTGAACAGGGCACTAACCTTTCCAATAATATTTATCAGAAAATAGTTTTCTCAGAAACAGACTGGGAGTGTATCAGCAGCAAGTCAGTCCAGAAGAAAATTAAAGTGCATTGTTAGCACTTCCTGGATAATGTTCTTTCCAGAACCCGCCTAAGCAGATCTCTGATATTGAGTGGAGGATGTAAGCTAGTTAAAATAAATGCTAAAGGTTTTTTTTAAAGGCAATCATCCATGTTTCATGTGGGTCTTACAAGAACTGTCAGTCAGCCATAGCTTCACAAACCAAATGGATGTGCATAGCACTAAGTCTATGCTATGAAATTCAGAGGTCCAACCAGAGAAAAAAATTAAGCTTTCTTCTCCCAGGCTTCATGTCAGAAGTCCCAACAGAAAATTGTGAAGGCCTTATTTACCTTTCTTCTTTTGTTGTTGCTGTTTAGGAACCTTCTGCAAGAAATAGCACTTCTTTCTTTCTTTCAAGAGACATTTTCCAGTTAGATACATGAAGGTCAAAGAAAGGCAAACATTTGGCTAAAGTTCAAGTACGGAGTCAATGGCTAACCCGAAAATGATGACCCCATTCTCTAAATGCAGATACACTGATGGTGCATTATTCTGTCTGCACAGACCAACACACATGGAGATGCTTGGGTGTCAAGGCAGTCAGGCTGTAATTGCCAATTATAAAAGGAGACATTGAGGCTGCAATATTGATTGAGTTTTTGGAAAAGGAACTAAAGTAAACGTACTACTTTCTACAAGCATCATATCTTCATTGTGCCAAGTCAGATAAAACAGGGCCAGAGGATTTGTGCTATAGAAGTTTGTCAAATGCTTCCCTTGACAGTTGAAAGTCTTTCCCAAAATGGTGTCTCAGGAGGTTTTGCTTCTTTTCTGTACCATTTGCCATGAAGCAACAAACTCACAAAGAGAGAACAACAACAAAAAAGTCCTGATTGGTTTTGAAACAGAGACTCTCTAAAATCCCAAATGGTTTCCAACCACTTCAGTTTCGAAGTATTTCCAAGTGTATGTGGAATTTAAAGCATGGAAACAATCGGACAGGACAAATGGGTGGAGTTTAAGGATCTCTTATTGCTTTTCTTCTATCATCCTGGTGAATGCAGCACGACACTGAAACTATGAAGAAGGACACTACCAGGCTTTAGCAAAGGTTGAATGTCTGCTTGGATCAGCTAGGTTACAATTCACCTGCAGGCTGCCTGTGCCATCCCTATGCTTCCCCAGCCTACAGTGGTTGCAGATGACTCCCTGTCTTTTTCTGGGCAGATTAACATCACATAAGAAATCAGCAGGAAACAGACCCTCTCGATTCCTTCAGTCTAATCTTAAAATACAAACCATAAAGAGGAGTGATCTGTGAAGCAGAAGGGAATCTGGGGTTTCTTGGTCACTACCAAGGAAACCTTCAGAAGTTTCAAAAAGTCAGTTTCCAAAAGCGATGAAAACGTAGTTTCTTTTGCTAGCCCCCACATCCTCTGTGCTGGATGTTTTAGGGAATGTGTTTTCTTGTAAGATTTGCTGAACAGTCTAGTTACAGCCAGTTTCATATTTACAATTTCCTTTGGTTTCACTGTGACATATATGAATTTGTGGGCAGAACTGGATGGCTGAGTAATTTATAGAGAAGGTCAATACTAGATTTGTGTGAATAATTGATTTTTCAGCTTGTTTGTGATTTTTTTTTTTAAATAGACTGTTTAGAGTCCAGCTGAAAAAGAGCCTTTGTTAATGTCCTGAATGCCTCAGTGAGTTGGAGAAAAAAACAATCCACACTGAAATATTTTATTCTTGAGAAGTCCTAACTTTAATCAACTTAAAGCATACTGAGAAAACAGCATTGCAAGTTGAAAAAGAAAATTAACAAGACATTTGAGTTCTTCTTAGACTTCTTCAAAAGAAACAATTTGGTCCATAGGACTTTTCTGTTTCCTTTTTTTTTTTTTTTTTTTTTTTTTTTTCTGGTAAACCAAAATGGCATTTTGAAAGAAGCCTAAATATTTGTGTAGTTGTAACTATTGCTGAAAATTACTGCCAAGCATGAAGAAATTGAATTTTGTCTTTTCTGTAATTTCTGTTAAAGTCTTTGTGTTTGTCCTCTTAATTTGAATGTCAAAATATATTGAAATTTAAACTGATCTGAAAGAAAATATTGATTGTGTTCTGAGGAACCTTGGTTGCACCAAGGGGGACTATTTTTACTTGTTTTAATACAATCTCAGCTTCTCAAGATAACTGAAACTCTGTTAACAAACAAGCAGATGAAAACCCTTGCAAGTAGGAAATGAAGTAGCATTACTTTAATAACACTTCTTTCTCACAATCTGAGATCTATTCTCTTTTCAAAGGGCACTCAAATATTCCCAATGACATTAGGTTTCCTTTCCCCACATCCCAACCTAGACTACTATATTGTCGTATCCAGCCTCTATATATGTTTCAGCCATGAGCTCCCAACAAGTCTGATGTCTCTCAAGCATTCAGTACCGTACCCTTCCGTTAGAATGGCTTTGTCCCAACCTCTCATTTCCATTCTTCCACAGCCTGAAACACTTTTCCCTGACACATTGTCCTATCTTTTCCCTCCCTATCACATCTTGCTGTTGGATCACTTCATGCTGCATCCCATTTGCATACTGAATACCAGAGGAGACAAGGTAACCAATGTCGTGGGACATGACCCGCAACATTTAGATTGAGATGCACATTTTTGGATCACTCACCCTAATCCCAATTGAGATGAAATGCATCTGAGCCACAACTTTGGCAGATGGCTCACAAATCAGGTGTTTGCAAAATCCCCCCTAAAAGTGGGAAGCATTTGTGTATGCTTTGTAAACTCCAACACTACTCTCCTTGAGCACCCAGGTGGGGCTCGGTTTTCAGGGTATTTTCCAGAAAACATAAAAGCTGTTTTCTACCAGCTTGAATTCTGTGGGGCAAGGATTTTATGCAGTCATTTTGGGAGTGGGTTTTTTGCTTTTTTTTTTTTTTTTTTTCTTCTTCCCATCTGATTTTTGGAGCTCACCTAAACCCCTTGCTCAGTCTCCTGTAGATAATTAGCTTAAATGCCATTTCCATCCATTGTGTTAATGTGAAATTAGACAGCACAATGTCAGGAACTGATAGAATGAGTTTTGAAATGAGATTGCTTACTTTTTGGGTGTGCAGAGGGGATTTATTTTTTTCCAGGACTTGGGGAGCAATTGGGGAGATTGCTTCAGCATATCTTTTCACTTTTTTTTATTAACTGCACTGCACAGAATTTGCATCATGTCTAGAGCAATACACGAATAACTATGAGAGGGAAAAAAAATGCTTGCTCCCTTCACTCAAAGCAAACATCAGTAGGAGGGTTACAAAGGGTAGTTATGAATCATTTGGAAACCCTTGTTTTGCAACCCTCTTTTAATAGTTGCATTTCCCCCGACAGTTGCTGCCTGCCCTCTTCCTGGTGGTATATGTATCAGGCAGAGATGTGTTAATCAGCTTTATGAAGTTTGACCGTAGTGAGCCTCCTGCCTGTATTCAGTCAATCAGCGTTCGGCCTGATGGTGCAGTTCTCCTCTTCTGTTCCACTGGTTGAGTTCATTGTTCCAATATCCTTGGTGGAGTCATCCGGGAAGGGATCTGCATGAGGTCAGAGTGCCTCTGTTTCATCCTTCTCGTAAAGTTTGAATGAAGCTCAGCTGAATTAGGCTTCTTAATAAAGTGGCTTTTTTTTTTTGCTTTTTGCTTTTTTTTTTTTTTTTTTCTCTTCTGATTTGCCTTCAGATTCCTGGGAACAAGGGGCTTAAGTTTTGCCCTGCCAGTGCTGGAAGTCATGAGGGACAGCCAGAAACTCAGAGATTTGCACAGGTGGAAAAGGAGTGGAAGTGAAACCAGAGCCTCCTGTTCTTTTATGCCAAATTCAATGCCCTTTTGACTTTCCTCCACTTTCTACTGAAAAGCAAGATCTCTAATCCCACCATTACAATACTTTTCCACCACCTGATTACTCCTCTGAACACTTCTTGCTTTACCATTTCAATGAGAAACAGCTCCAAAATATTCGCAACCACTCTTTTGTCTGGAAGGAAGGAGAGGAACACTGCAAGGTGCCAGGTGCACTCACATGACCTCCAAGCCCTCCAATTTCTGGGGAAATGTGCTTAATACTGGGCTGAAGCCTGTCCTTGAGATGTGATGCTGCAATGACATATGTGGGTCTCTGCCCCACTCCTGGCTGAAGCCCTGCACCAGAGCACTTCCATGCCTGACCCCTGCCCACACCGAGGCTACGGAAACCCTGCAAGCACAACCCAATCTTCACCAGCATTCCATGCACACACAGTGATTTGTTAAATTTCTACATATGACACCTCCTTCCCCCAGCTCCCCTCCCCACTTCTCCTCTCAGCGTAGTTGAACTTTAAAGGGCCCAGGAGAAAAAAGAAATAAGACTTTAAATAATTTATTTTGGAGAAACAGTCAGTGAAGAGGAACAAATAATGTTTCACTAAAAGAAGTGGGACCTTTGACACTCCCCTTTTCGCTCAGGTACCTGAAGGCCTAGCCGGATTGCATTAGTGAAATTTTCATTTGATGGCATTTTAATATTCTGCCTTGATGACTTTTTAGCAACATTTACTTTCAGAGGTCTTGAGTGCTCCCTCGGAGGAAATGAAACATGTCAAAGCCCATTACAAAAATCAAAATTTAAATACCTCGGCCACATTGGGGCTCACACACAATCCCATCAGCGCTTAAACCGAGGCTCACAACTACTCATTCACTTGTTCAGTTGGTAATGAGTACATTTGATGAAGCATTCTGGGGTCATGGAACATACGTTAGTGATCTAAACTTAACCCATTGATTGCTTATACACTGAGGGGAGGGGGCATTTTATTGAAATGTAATGTTAGAATAATTTCCGCCAGTGCTGAAATAACTTTTTTTTTTTTTTTTTTTTTTTTTAACAATTGCTTTGATGAATTGGAATGTTAATAAGCATGATGGGAGGGCTTTGTTTAAGGTAGGGAGGAAGAAGCCAAGCTAGGAATACAGAGCAGTTAGCTGAGCTCTCCAGCCACTGAAAAGCAAGCACAAGACAATACTAGGGCTCTCTCTCCTTATTAAATTTGCATTTGGACTTTCTTGGAAATCTTCCCTGTTCTATCATCTGGTTGGTTTTTGTGGTTTTGTTTTATTTGTTTGTTTGTTTTTCCCTGCTGGTGCCATTAAATCAATTGGTGTCTTAGAGGCAAATGGAGATGTCCAGTGCAGGATGGTAATGGGGTAGCAAGTACTAAATCATAAATATTATCTTAGCTAAACTTCAGTAATAACATGTCTATACAGTATCTGTGCTGTATAAATCAATCTGTACATAAAGTGTATGCGTTTGGTTCTGGTGTAGACCATTCTCATTTTTTTTCCTTATTTTACAAGGTATCTAGCACAAATGGATGGAAATGCTTATTTTTCACTTCTTTTTGCTCCTTCCCCTCTCTCCCTTGTTCCCTTCCCCTCCCCCCCCCCCCCAAAAAAAAAAAAAAAAAAAAGAACCCTTTTTCTGCTGTATGTTAACCTCGCCCATGAGATAACCTTGTCAATCTGCAAATGTAAGATTTTTTGTTGCCATCATCTTGAGCTTGAGAATATGATATATTCTCAGCAGCTCAGCAGCATTTCCAGGAGTCCTCCTGGGCAATGCTTTTCCATGCCCAAGGAAGTCTGGCTCTAAACTGTGCTCTTTGGCATCACAATGCAATCAGCAGAAGTCTGCTTGATTCATCCAGCAATTGGTGTCCTTTCAGTCAGGCAGCTTTTCTCCATCCTTTTCCTTTTAATTGCAGTATAAAAAACAGCATTCAGAAGGTAAATATAATGCAGAACCCAAGAGTTCATTATGATCCAAAATAATCCATGATTTATTCAGGCCAGGCCAGACATTACAAAATAACTGGAGACAACTTTGCATCTATGAAAGCCACTTTCTTCCAGCCAAAGACTGGTACTTCAGGACTGAAGTTCTTGTTTCTGCACTAACTTTAGTCCTCTTCCATTTTTATTTTAAATATGCTTCTACAACAGTCCAGATAAGATGCACTACCAACAAATTTTGGGAATCAAGCATTGGCACTGGGGATTACAGGAGGAACAAAAATTATTTTAATGAATTAATTTGTTGAAATAACCACTAGCAAGCTGAAAATTGCTCCAAGTTAAAATCTAAATAAAATCCTAAAATCTGGGGAACTTTGCAAATGCACTGAGCAAAACCAGGGCTCACACTGAAGTTCCCAGAGGACTCTCACTTTTAGAGCTGATTTCACATGTGAGTGGTAAGATGCCAAACAGCCCTTGAAGACGAAGGAATGATCAAACTTTGGAAAACAGCTTGGCTCTCACCTGAATATCAATGACCCTTTGAGCTGATGGGAGACTTTCTCCCTCACACACAATTAGATAGAGATTAGGCTGGGCTGGAAATTCCCAAAGGCAAAATACAATAAAAACATTGTACATGGGGAAGGTTGTAACCCTTTCTTTTGTTGATGAAAGAGTAGCATAGCTCTAAGGATTCATAACATTAAACAGTTGTAGGTATTGTGAGGAGACCACTATTAAATTGAATCAGGCCTACCACTATTTTGTTGTGGGCTTTTATTGCTAGGAGGAACACAGAATGCAGGAAGCATCTTGAGTGTAAAAGCACTTTCTGGGATTATGAAGGACAAGTGGTTCAGTGCAATTTATATGTGCTATAAATGTTGTCAAAAGTCCAGTTGCAGCCTCTGACCAATTACTCTGCATCACACTAACCACTAGATGAGGAGGGTAAAATGCCAGTTGTTGTAAACAAACTCCAGGAGTTCCCGTTATTCCATCTTGGCTTCTCTTAGGGTATGCCACAATTCATTGTGAATAATCTAACTGTAAACAGTTTTGAACTTTTTTTTAGTTTTCTTCTGGAAATGTGCTTGCAATCAAGTTTTACAAGTAAGAATAGTGAGCAGGAGCCAGTTTTAACCACATATATTTAGATGATGTCAAATAACAAGGCAGACAGTTAGAAAACTGAGGGGAATTCTTCAGTGAATTTGTGTAATGAATAATTTTGATATTCTGTGAGGAGAAAAAGAAGGCAAATTCACAGAACTTGCTACAGATTCTTTGCTCAGCTCTGCTAGTAACTAAGCAAAATCAATACAACATGAATGAGGGATCCTGAAATCGGGTAAACAAGACAAAAATAAGCAGGCTTTAGAATGTGCTTCTTACTCCTGTTGAGCAGCATTGGACTTTTTGCTTTTGCAGATCTTGTCAGTATCTCCATTACAGAAAGAGGGAGCAGAAATTGATCTGCAAGAGCTGTCCTCATCACATAGTAGGAATGTAAAGTAAAGGACCTCATGTGCACTCCAGACTTTGATGTCTTCGTGCTCGAGCCCACAGAAAACAGCAGCCAAGCAATTTGACTGTTATATGATAGATAGTCACTCTCAGACAACATCACCATTGAAAAGCAGTCTGGTTGCATTTGCCCCAGTTCTGCCAATCCGACTCAAGACCTGTCTATGAATCTGTTGACCCATTTCTTCCTCGTTCTGGTGCCTGTCCTGCACACCACGTATGCTATAAATCCATCGCGCGGTATGCTGCACTGCTCTTCTGTAACATGAATTTATGCTAATGGCTGTCTGCATATGCTTATATCACATATCTATATTAAACTTAATAGTCTGTTACATTGCTTCTTAACCCTGTGTCCACACATGATTAACTTTTCTGATTTCTTTCAAAACCGTTATTAACACAGTGTAGCATTTCACTCAACATGTCACTAACTTTCCCTGCCTGATGCGGGAGTTGGGGTAATTATGCAGCCCTATAGCTCTTCCAAGTAACACAAAGAGTTATGAGTTTATTCAGAGATTTGAGGATTTGTGTGGATGTGTGTTTGTGTATGCTTGCTTTTGTTTAAAAACAGCAAGAGGTAAGAGACAATGCATCAAAGACAGATTCTTATTTATATGGTTGTTAACTAAGTTCAGTACTTTTGGGCACAGATGTCAAATTCAGAGGAAAGATCATCAGCATGCTTGCATATGTAGAGATATGCATGAAAGCCACTTGAAAGTCAAAGCTTGGATTTAAAGAATAGTTCAGATGTTATGGAACTTGCTTTCAAAACTTTTCTGCAGACCTACAAAGAGTCAAACTTGGAGGACTTCTCTGACAATGCAATGACCACAATTATTTTTATGTATATAATGCACTAATAAAAGATTAATTGCTCTGGTTGAAAATATTCTATGTGCTTTCAGATATATAAAATCATTGGCACAGATGCAGACTTCTCAGCTTTCTGCTTAAGGGAGCACCAGCACATTTTTGTACCTCAGTCATGGCTCTGGCAGTGACTGCTAAAAGCAATGATGTTTGAGCTTGGATGTTCTGCCACATAGCATACTTTCTCAAGTCAGAATTGCATAGCAAATGCTCCAGGATTTCTTTTCATTTTCATGAAACATTTTAAGGTCAAAATGCCACTGTCATGAAGTTGTGCTGGAATCAAAAGAACTTTGGAAAGCTTTACCTCTTGAAACTCCCACAAATATAAAGGTGAGTTTATTTCCCTCCCTTCCCTCCCTTCCTCTTCTTTTTTTTTTTTTTTTTTTTTTTTTTTAACTAGTTGGAAGATGGGAGAGCAAAGAGAAAAATCACAGTGCACCAATTGTATGTTGATGGTTGATGGCAGATCATGCTAACCTTATGTACTTGTTACATTAAATAATGGGAGTAACAGGCATAGTCACTCATTTTGTTGAATGAAGGTGATTAATCCTAAGGATGTTGAGAGAGTGGTCTTCAAATCAGCGAGTAAATCAGGAGCAGCAGTCAGGAGTACCTAGTTTTAGACCTGACCCCCCTTGGCTTTCACTTCTTCTTGACCCGAAAACTTCCAGAAAAAGGAGAGTTTTGCATAGGTTTAAATAACAAAGCAAATGCTGAACTATTATAAGATAACAACCACAGGTCATGCTGGTATACAGCTGAATAGATGTATGAGTCAGACACAAATTTAGCACTGGAAATTTTTTTACTCCTATTTTCTTAGTCTGATGGCCTTGTGTTGTTTTTCTTCATTCTCCATACCTTCACCACTTTGAACCTCCAGTGTGCTCGTCATGATATCATGCAAAACAAATGGTCTTTAGAAAATTTTCACACAACATTACATTAACAGGGCCATAAGTTTTTACAGACTTTTTTAATAGCTGCATGCTAATTTCAAAGTGTTTTTCAAATTTCCTGTTTATCCTGTTTTAAAGCCTTTTGACATCATGGTAGAGCAATGCAAAGTAATAATAATAGTAATAATAATAGTAATAATAGTGAATGACAGTGGTGATCATTTTAATGGCACAAAATTAGATTCAATATGTCCCTGTGTATGTTCAGCTCTTGTCTGCTTTGCTCACTGCAGTTAAACCCATTGCCTATGGATGTAAAGGTTGCTCATAATTCACATAAGCAAGGGGTTGTTGACTGGGCTAATGAGAAAAAGCACTTTCAACACCCACTCCCTATGCAGTACAGTGTCATTTTCTTCTGATACTAAGCAGAGCTCATCTCTCAGGTGTCTCTGCTTCACAGTCAACTCTATGAAACTTTCTAAACCTGTGTCTTACCTGTTCTCCTGCCTTTCCACAGAAAAGTAGATCTACCTCCACCTCCAGACACAGAACTGAAATAGGAAGCTATCTCCACTAGTGTTGCCACTACTCCATTGCACATTCAAAGTCCAAGCAGAGTTTAGGAACAGTACAGGAGCATCATCAAGGAATTTCAGTATAAAAATGACATTTCATGGCTTTTTCCAAATTTTAACATGATATAAAGTAGTATCAGAGGTGGACTGATAGGATGTCCTTACTACATGTACAGTTGTCAAAAACTGTCATTGCTGTCTTGTGTAAGGACCCAAATGAACCCATGAAGCAAGATAGTGTTTATTGTTGATGAGTAAGGGGCATAGACATCAGAGTGGATTGTACTTTTTAATTACAAATATACTGTGAAGAACTTCCAACCTCAATAGACCACATGTGAAGCAAGAAGAAAGGAAAACTGGAAGAAATGGAAAAGTAAAGCAAATAAACAGTTGCTTCCAAGCTATTTTTGATTTTCCTGTTTACATCAGTTTGTACAAAAGTTTTCTGGACCTTATTAAAGATGGTGGTATTTATTTAGCCCAATTTTGACTAGCTATGTTCAAAAGATAGAGCACAGGAAGGCCCTGAAAAGAAATCTACTTCAATTTTGCTGAACAGTCTTGAGACGCCAGCTGTAATAAGCCTTGCCAAATACAGTTTGCAGGGTATGCTCAAATAAAAATTTCAGATAACATGGGATGTTAGGAAAGACAAGAGTTTCTCAGTTGTTTTGGAGGAAAAAGTACCTGTCCTGTTGCAACATACTGTCTCTTGCTGGGTGGGTTTACATTTTTTTATAGTTACTGAGTAGACAAATACATAATTTACTAGCTTATGTGCAAATGTACTTCTAGCTTCTGCTGGATCAGTTCTGGCTCACAAAATTCTGCTCCAGTACTTGAACTTGCTTTATCCTTTAGTCTCTGGCCAATAATTTTTATTTTTACTGGATGACAGTTCAAGTGATTGGGCTATTTCTCTAACATTATGTATGGCTTAACTGGCAATCACAAAGCTATAAAATCATTGTAATCATGATGTGAAACCACTGGATATGTTGTTTTTAACACCAGTTTGCTAAACAAAGAAGCTTGCCAATGGCATTAGAGATAACCTACATGAAATCACTCAGATCATGAGTCCTGGCCATCCGAAAGCTGGGAACGTATCTGATCTAGCTCAGTATCACTTATAAATATAAAACAAGTGGCGGACAAGACCATATGAGATCTGTAAAATACTGAGCTCTCTCTCATGTAATACCTGTAGCCACCATGAAACAGATTGAACACTAGGGGGGCAAGAGTGAAATACCAGAGTGCTCTTGGGATTGATTGTATCACATAAGTGAGCAGGGAAAAGGAAAAGACTTTTGCTAGTGAAAAAAAAAAAATGACTTGGCAACTCAGGGATGTGTTGTAACAAGAACTTGAATAAAATAAATAGGGAGCATTTTCAGGCTGTGGGGGCTGAATGAACACAATCAATCTTCTTTCAGCTGGAACTGCATCACTCTCACCCACAGCTCCCTCTGCTGAATTAAAATCTCATGGTAACTTAAGTTATAAACAACAGAGCCAAACTTGAACAAGAGACATTCAATGAGGATTCCATGATGTGTATAATTGTATGTAGTATTTCTGAGTGGAAGGTTTTAGGGAGCTATGGCCATGCCCTCACTCCCTCCTATCAGTACTAACCCATATAACGTATCATGCTGATGGCCCAACATGGGCGTGCTCAAGTCAAGCAGTCTCTCCATTCAAACTGGGTCTACTTCCAGGCCCTGGCATGAGAATAGATTAGCCATCAAGCTAATGTTGTTCTGTAATTTTCCATGTCTTCTGCCGGTATGCCTTAATCTTACCTTCCACTTCTTTATCCATCCTCTAATTTCTCCTTTCTTCCAGATTAGTAGTTTTCTTGTCTCCTGCAGGAGTTTTTTGTCTATCCTATGTTAGAGAAACCATGAAAGAATAACTAGATTTTTTATTGAAGTTCCACAGATCCTGTCTTCACTTGTGTTATTACTTCACAGTGATTTTAAAGGTCAAATTTTTGTGCTGGAAGAGACACTTTTCTCTCAAGTTTAGGAGGTAGCCTCTGAGCACAGGAGCTGTGATCAGGACATTAAAGTAGATGTTCTTCATGTCATAGAGAAGAAGTTATACTGCTTTGTTTTAGGGAGTTGCTGTGCCCTGCTTTTCCCATTGATAATGTCACATAGCTCTTTGATTTTTATTTATATATATATTTATTTATTTATTTTTAATTTTTAATTATTATTGTGGAAACACCTAATATGAGCAAAGTTCCTGTGAGACTCTTGAATAAAAGATTTCATTAAAAACATTTGTCTGGCTGTTTATTATGCTGTTGAAATATACGATGTCATGTGCAGTAGTCAGACCTTCAGCTCTGCTGAATTTTGCTAATTAAATTGCTAAGTGTGTCTTTTATTAGGAAAACCATGAGAAATGCAACAAGGGGAGGGGAGGGAAGTGCCCATCTTGCCTTTCTCTGCAGAGCAGCATTTGGACCACTCCGACCTCCGGGTCTCAGAGAGCTGTTTTCTATCCCACCTTAGCCAAGGAGAGAAAACCAAGACGGGTAAACAGTGAAAGCCAGGGGCAGCATGTGGCTGGGGGCTCAGCTGGAGATTTTCAGGCAAAACTCTGAAGTTTTAGACACACACTTCACCCTCTCCTCCCCCGGCAGCCCCGCACATCTGACATTTCTGTCAAAAGATACCCTAAGCTGCCCCTCCTCCCTCCCCCTCCTTTCTCATCCCTCTGCCCTTTTTTTATTTTCCCTCTCTTTCCCCTTATATGTGAATAGTGAGAAAATGACTGGAAACAATGTGCCAGTTCGCAGCACTTTACACTGAGGCCCTTTTCTCTTCGCCCCTGACTCGCGAATGACTGAGAGTTGTTTTATTGTACAAAGATTCTCAGAGAAAAGAACTTTTATTTTACCCAATAACACAAGAATGGGCAACGGGCAAACAGTCAGTGCCTTGTTCCCAGCTGCCACTCAGACCGCGGCGGGGGAATCGCTAATGGGGTCTCTGTGCCGCCCGGCGCTCTGTCTCTCTCTGTCTCGTTTGGCTCGCGCCTCCGTCGGCTGCCTGTGAGCCAGGGTGAAATGCTCCCGAGATAAGCTGCTCCTCCGCCTTTCATAACTCCACCCTTACTTTTTCAAGCACAAATATTCCAAATTTTATTATCAACACTTGGGAGATGGGTATGCAATGGGGGAAGACCACGGGTGCGGTAGCACAACTTGCAATTTGTCCCTTTGCACCTTGCAAAACTGTAATATAAGGAGGAGAAGAAAGAACTGCAAAGCCATGTTAAAAAAATAAAAAATAAAAATCACTTGCACCCATACTTTAGCTGTTGATTCATAGTGATATCTAAATGTCAGCCATTTACAGCTTAATCATGGCTTTATTAACCCATCCTTTTCCTAGCTGAAAGGCAGGCTGAGTAGAAGGAAGGAATAATAAAGACTGGAGGATGGGGAAGCTGAAATGTGAAGAGTGAATTAGACTTGTTTAGAAAATAAAAGACTAGACAAGAAAAGACAAGCTGGGAAAGAAGGGTGTGAAAAAAAAACTAACAGAAAACATCATGCCATTGGCTGTCCAAGTGTTTCATATTCTCAGCAGCAAAGTATGAAACATAGTTGTTGGAGACATTGAGAATTTGGGAAGAAAAAAAAAAAAAAAAAGCTCCTACTTAATTTCATCCATAATTCTCAAAGCTCATCTGTCATTTAAAATACTTCTAACTTGTTGTGCACAAAGTCTCCAATCATGGCTAGGGTTTACAAATTCTGATAAAGTTAGGCACTTAAACTGAATAACATATGAATCACCTGACTTTCTTTGAAAATCCCACAGTTTGAGGTCTGTTTTGATTTGTTTTATTTTGCAGGGTATCATTAGATTTGTAATAACAACATCAGGATCCAAAGAATTTTTCATGACAGACTAATGTGCTTTCCTGAGAAGTTCTAGTCTTGTATAACACAATACTTAAAGGTGTGGGACATTTATTATTACAATACTTTATTTTTACTTATTTGTAAACACTTGCTAAGCTTTCAGAGTATACCTCAGGTTGAAGTATTCATTTTCATTATTTATATTTTTCAGCAAAAAAAGTATTCAGTCATTTGAGACTTTGAAAGAAATTATGTTGCTTGCCCAAGTTAAAGAATGTGCACCATCCATCTCCACCTAGACACAAGAGCAATAATAATAGTAGAAGAGAGTTTATAGAAATTCTGGAAAAATACAACTATATTTAAAATTTCTTAAACTGTTTTTTTTTGTTTGTTTGGTTGGTTGTTTTGTTTTGTTTTGTTTGGGGGGGGGGGCATTGGAGTTTGCATAATTTATTATATATTTTTGTCATTTATCTGAGCTTCCTCCTTTGATAGAAAGGAAACTTGAAGGATTTCTCCAGCAGTTGGATACCCAAACCTGAGCTTCTGAATCCTCTGGGGATCCCTTGGCTTTAAAACAATCCATGTGGAGAAAGAGGAGGAGAATTTCATGGAAATTATGCCAAATATATATATATATATCAATTATTATATCTAATAAATAACTTCAATTTCCTTTATACAATAAGGAAAAGTAATTGATATGAACTTACTGTAGAAAATTTCAAATTGGTATACAAATAGGAATCTTAACAGGGTTAGATCTGCCTGAATCTTTTCTAAATCCTGGAAGAGCTGAGATGTTATTACTAAGAAAATCCAAATGCATTGGAATCAGACTTGCTCTAGGCCAGGTGTGACTCTTTTTCTTTATAGATGCAAGATTGTTTAAATATCTTAATCCCTTTTTGAAATATAAAGTAGGTCTTCTCCAGTTTCACTAAAGCCTCTTATGCTCTGTGCTTCAGAAGGTTTATTTCCATGAGTGTTTTAGGTGCCAAGTATGAAATGTTGCATTTATGTTTCATCCCATTTAATCTCTTCCCGCCCCCCTTACTATGGATAGGAAATACTTATTTTTGAAGTTGGAAATGTATGGGCTGATATCTTTGAATTTTTTTGAAGATTTTATTTAATAGATAACCTGCATCTAACAGTACTGATTCTGCCCTGTTTTTCTTGATTTTGTAGAAAATAATATGAAATACATTCCATATTATTCATGTCAGAGATTTCTGAGGTGGGATTGCTTCTCTCAAAGTAAATTTTCCACAGAATATATTTGGTGGCAGGCTTAGAGCAGTTTCACCACTTCACCATTCTGTAGAGATTTCAGGAAGGTCCTTGAGAGGGACTGGGTAGACTTCAGGTCAAAATATATACAGCTCCATTCCCAAAATTTCTGAGTTGGTTAATCCTGCACAAAAGTTTGGTTGTACACACAGCAAATTGCTGTGGAGAAAGGGTAGTATCATTTTGCCAATTACTGTTGATGTTGGGTCAACTGCATGTGCTCCAGAGCAGGAAAAAGACAAGAGAGTGTTTGGGTTCTAAATGAAGGAGGGCATCTGCTTGTAGCAGCCCAGGAGCACCACTAGGTACAAAATTGGCGCCTTGGTCATAACACAGTGATCAGTGTTTGACCAAAGGCACAGTCAGCCCTTTCAGGCAGAGATTATCTGATTTATTTACATCACTAATTTCAGGGATGCAGATTTGTGGGAGCAAATGTTTTTGATCCTAGTGCAACTGGAAAAATAAGGGGAGTGGAAAGACCTCCATATGTATAGACCTGCTAAAGCCTGTAGAAACCTCACATCTTGATTTAATTTGCTTGTAAATATATTCAGGTAAATGCAGTTCATTGGCTTCATCTATCTTTCCTCTCCTGATCACAGTTGTGATCATCTCCACAGTGAGTGAGGTCTTAGTTAACTGTTGCTGACGTTGTAACTCAGAAAAGCAATTCAGGCTGTGAGAGCAACATTTCAATTATACGAATAATCAAATTCAAAATGTTATTTGAATAATTTGAGTTCTTAAATTAAGCAAGCACTTTTTTTGCAAGTGGTCTATAAATTACATTTTCCGCTACATTGGCAGTAAACGGGTAATTAATATCTCAACTTTTCCTTCTTAATGTTGATTTAAGAAAAATAAAATAAGCTTAGAACATAAATGAGCTTTGCTTTCGTAGCTCAAATATTACTATCCCTGCTCAGCTAGCTGTGTAGCTCTGCTATCCTTCTCTTTCTCAAAGCTGGACAGATATGTCAGTATCCAGCCGTTGTGTTTAACTTAAGTAAAGGAAATTGAGAACTAAAGGAGGTACATCTAAATTGTATTTTTTTTTTCTGTTGATTTCAAAGAAAATAGATCATCTTCAAAATGAAGTGTCTTGATTTGTTCCTTCTGAACCAGGCATTTTAATACATTTGTCCAATATCAAAGGAATGTAAATTCGACAGCTTTCCTGATAAGTCAAATGTACCTAAGTCAAATGCTAAAACAATAAAAAATTACAGTGCCAGAAGTGTGGAGAGTGTGTTACACAAACCTCATAGAACTTCTCAGAAAGGTTTTGTGCAAATGGTATTTTTATTTCGATAAACTAAAGGATAGTAATTCAAATGGGTAATGTGGGATGATTTGTTGAATTGTTAGTATTTCTCAGGCAAGGAGAAATTATTAAGTGGACCATAGTATGGCAAAAAAGAGGGGTGTGGTGATTTTTTTTTTCCAGGTAACTAAATACTTACATAATTTAATCAGTTAAACCCTACTGTAGATATTATTGGTAGGCATACATTTAAGAAATACATTTGCTCAGAGTGAAGGTCAAACACTTGCTACTGCCTTTCTAGGGTTAAATGTACTGAAGTTTCACCAGAGTGACAGTGAGCTAGAAAAAAGACAGCAAGAGAACCAGAGGAAAAAAAAAAATAAAAAAATAAAAAAAGATTGTATGTTTCAAAACTGCACTTAGAAATGGTAGAAATATGAAGGGAAAATGAAACTATTTCAAAACGATCAATATTTTTCATTTTTATTTAACCAATTGCTTTTTTTTTTTTTTTTTTTTTTTTTTTTTTTTTCAAAAACATATATCAAGCAGCTATTTGAAATAGCTTTGAAACCAGGTATGTTTCCTGTAAACTGTGAGGTGTGCATTGCATAGGAGACTAATGATCACTATTCTTTATCTGTACATTTAATTTGTCCATTCTTTCAACTTGTGGTAAAGTGGACCTTTCCATTTTGCTTACAGGAACTAGTAAAAAAGTATTTGAAATTTACTGAATTCTGAAATTCTTTCCCACTCACACTCTTTATTTCCCCACTCTCAGCCCAGCCCAGAGCTATGAGCTGAGCCAGCCAGGTGATATGGGATTAATGGAATATCAGAGAGGCAATGAAAGTGTGATCTCAGCTGTTTAAGCTGAGCTCAGGTGCTTGGAAGTTAAAGGATGGTAGAGAGCTAGGCCTACAGGACTGAAAAGTGGTTTACGATACAAAAAGAATCCCTTCACAAAAATCCTGATGCATATTCAGCAATGTAAAGATTTTAAGTGGCCCAAATAGATGCTTAAAATATGACTTGCAAGACAAACTGTACACTTTCACACAATCATAGCTTATTGAAATGGGTTCAATTGGCTTAAGAGTATCACCCCCTCGCAAAAAAAAAAAAAAAAAAAAAAAAAAAAAAAAATCGGCTAAGCTGCCGATTGTTTTAAAAAGACCCTGATTTTTTTATTTTTTTTTTTTTCCCCTGCTATGGGGCATCTGTGGTCAGAACCAGGAAAGATGTTAGCCACAGTCAAATTTTGATCACTTGCTGGACAAGCCACTCTGTGCTTCCAGCTAACGGTCACCAGCCTTAGGTCTCAGGAATATTCAGGAGTATTTAATTAGATAGTTTTCTACCTGCTTCATAAGCTTAGAGGGTTATTAAGCATGAACATTTTTTGTCATTTGAGGAGATGAATAGATGATCAGAAATAAGAACTCCATCGTTTCCTACTGGTCAGAATTGGTAGTTAATTAATTATTCAACAGGGTCTGGTGTTGCTGCCAAATCCATGCTTTCTTCTCAAAGAATAACAGGCAAGCTTGTTAGAGCAGCTTTCTTTGGACTGTCACTTTTGTGTTGATAGGGGGTTTATTGTGATGCTGGCACTTTAATTTTATCTTATTATTTTACTCTCTTCTTTCTGTCATTAAACATGTACAAATTTCCCTGCATATTTGCTCCAGAAAAGTAATGTTACTTTTCATATTAATATACATATTAATATTACCTCTGGTATATCATGCCACTCTTTTGCAGACATTATTTGCACGGTTTAATTTCTTTGCAGAATTTTAGAGTTAATCTGTATCTCTCTCCTGATACCGTATGTTGCTGTTTTCCACTTGTATGGAAATGCAGGTAATCTTGCGCCCTCCATGACTCGGGCAAGTGCTTTACAAAAAAGCATCTTTGACAGTTATCTTTATACTTTAACACAACCAAAGAGTTAGTCTCTTAACCACTAGGCCTTGTACTACTTTGGGATTGGACAAAAGGTAGAAGTCTTGTGATAGTAGTATCCATTTATGAGTTTGCATTATCATTTCATAAGGCAAAACAGAAGGTGATATAAGCCCACTGCCATTCCTTGGTTTTTGACGGAACATATTCATCAAAAAAGCATGCAGTCCCCTGAGCTTGCAGCCATATGCTACAGGAAAATGTCACCAGTTAAAGATGTATTCATTTACTGTTTTGAAAACTCTGTTTGATATTCATGCATTCCAAGTGTTTTGACCTAGATTTCTGTAGAGGCATTAGATCCAGTACTGAACAGGAAGCTAGACAGCTGTTGCTTGTGTAGTCAAAGGAAGAATTTAAAGTAAGGGGAAAAAAAAGAATAAAAAAATGAAAACATTTATTAATGCATGCCAACATTTTGCACAGCCAATATGTTTAATACCAGATTAACTAATATAAGCATATGGAGATGCATTTGTTGCAAAGCTTTAAAGAAAAGAACAAAGAAAAAAGTTGGATATATCTAAAGTTCACATAGAACAGAATTTGCACTTTCTCCTGTAAATGAAAGCCTGGTGAAATGGCAACATACTTTAATTACAAGCTACTTGCTAATGTCACAACATTTAGGTTTTGGGGCTATATTGTAGTACAAACCTCTAAGCACATGCCTTGCTTAATTCAGAAACCTACAGGTAATAAAAATCATTACTGAGTTCTACAGTCTTTGGAGTTTATTACGTCCCAAAGTCTTATGAACGGTTTGTTTGTTGTAATTGTAGATTCCTTTCTAATAAATCCATGTACAAAACAGATACAGTGTAAATATATATAGCTAATTACTAAATGCTGGTAGTTGTTCTACTGCTGTGGCAAAGATGCTGCATTTTATTATTACTGGATTTACATAGATACAGTTCATCTGATGTTCATAGGTCTTTGGTAGTTGGGTCGCAGCTATAAACAACATTAGAAAACATGTTGGCTTGGTTACGAGAGCACTCATGTAATTCAGCTTCAGACAGCCAAAAGGTAGGTGTCAAAGGTACTTGTCCTGATTGTTCTTCCATAGATCTTAATACTCCTACTGCAGCTGTCTTTCTTGTTCTGGGCTCTCTTGTCCTGGGAAGGAACCTATTTCTTTCCTTTCTCTGTCAAGGGGGTTTGGCTGTTTTGTCCAGAGCAGATGCCAAACCAGTGATAAATATTACCAACCAACCATTATTATTATTGTTTATTTATTTATTTAATATTAGTGGAAAAATCTGTAACTATTAAGCTTCAAAAGTAATCTGTTATCAAGTTCAACATCTTCTGATAATACATTTTATATCAAGCCAATCCAAAAATAGAAGAAAATGTGTAAATTTCCCTTCCCTGAAAGTGGTTTTCATTTTCACAGTGAAAAATATGAAGATGGATTTTTTCCCAATAGCTCTTTTCCTAAGTGTTTATCAAATAGTTTATGCAAACACATTTCAGCTTATGGTTTATTTATAGACAGTTCAATTTCACTCTCCACAAAGGTGTGGAATTGGTTACCCAAGCCACGTGCTGGTTATTTATTTATTTACTTACTTATTTATGACTGGGTGAATGAAACTTTTTAAACAAGGGAAAAAATGAATGAAGAATTGCAAAGAAATGATGCTGCAGTTTAGAATGAAAAAATCAACAGGACTAAATGTCATAAAACTGAATTCTGCAATATCTTCATGAATAGTTAGGGTTCTCAGGAGTGCCTGTTGACAACTAAAAACCTGCACATTTAGTCACCTGGCTGGAATACACACATGGATGTATGTAGGCATACAGCGTTGAATAATGTCCCATATAAATGTCCAACCCTTCTGTTCAGATGTGCTGAGTATTTTGTGAACATACACCTACACAGAGAGATCTACATAAATAGTATGTGTGTAGTTATCATCACTCTTCCTGAATTGCACTATTTGCACTTGAAATAGATGAGCTTCAGATGTAATGTCAAATCTCAGAAATCTAATGAGGTTTACCTTTCTAATCCGATCTCACTGACGTGGGCTTCTGCCATTAGACATGAGGCTTTGGAGGCAACCCATGCTTGCATTCTCACAGAGTTTGAGGTCAGAAGCAAGTTATGAGGACAAGGACCTTTGGGACTGCATATTCTCAAATATGATCCCACCAGAGTAGCAGAAACACCACTACAAATGTAGAAAATGGAGAAATACTTATGAAGAAAGTTAAGAAGGGACATGGAAAGATCATGACTTCGAGGGGAGGGATTGAACAGTGATGAGAAAATAAGCATGTGATGGTTGGGGTTGTAGAATTTTGCAACCAGAATGAAAACAACAAGTAAGGTCATAAATATTCCTGTTTATGATTTATGAATACAGCTACAAGAATCTTCCTATTTGCTAGAGATTTTTCCTTTTCTCTTCTCTTTTCTCTTCTCTTCTCTTCTCTTCTCTTCTCTTCTCTTCTCTTCTCTTCTCTTCTCTTCTCTTCTCTTCTCTTCTCTTCTCTTCTCTTCTCTTCTCTTCTCTTCTCTTCTCTTCTCTTCTCTTCTCTTCTCTTCTCTTCTCTTCTCTTCTCTTCTCTTCTCTTCTCTTCTCTTCTCTTCTCTTCTCTTCTCTTCTCTTCTCTTCTCTTCTCTTCTCTTCCCTTCCCTTCCCTTCCCTTCCCTTCCCTTCCCTTCCCTTCCCTTCCCTTCCCTTCCCTTCCCTTCCCTTCCCTTCCCTTCCCTTCCCTTCCCTTCCCTTCCCTTCCCTTCCCTTCCCTTCCCCTCCCTTCCCCTCCCTTCCCTTCCCTTCCCTTCCCTTCCCTTCCCTTCCCTTCCCTTCCCTTCCCTTCCCTTCCCTTCCCTTCCCTTCCCTTCCCTTCCCTTCCCTTCCCTTCCCTTCCCTTCCCTTCCCTTCCCTTCCCTTCCCTTCCCTTCCCTTCCCTTCCCTTCCCTTCCCTTCCCTTCCCTTCCCTTCCCTTCCCTTCCCTTCCCTTCCCTTCCCTTCCCTTCCCTTCCCTTCCCTTCCCTTCCCTTCCCTTCCCTTCCCTTCCCTTCCCTTCCCTTCCCTTCGCTTCGCTTCTCTTCTCTTCTCTTCTCTTCTCTTCTCTTCTCTTCTCTTCTCTTCTCTTCTCTTCTCTTCTCTTTTCTTTTCTTTTCTTTTCTTTTCTTTCCTGTTGAGTAAATGTATCAAGGTGGAATACAGGACTTTTTGTTAAATTTATAATATTTCTGTACATGACTTTTATTTCCATAGAAATATTACATAAATGTGTTTCAAATAATTCTGCTCAGTAGTGATTATTGTTGATGATGAAGTTTGAAATGTTTGATACTTCCTTTTCCCAAACTGATCAACAGAATCAGATGTCTTTCTAAGCTTAGTTGACCTCCTCAGCTTGGTTGGATGCACAAAAGAAATGTTTGGCTGGTCTGACATCTGGTTAACTTTGACATCCCCCCCAACTGTCCATGACTTCATTTATTTCTGGATTATCTGGGCATAGGACCAGGAAGAAGCTTGAGCTGATTTGTCTGAGAATAAGATGTTTCAATCCCTCCACCCTTGCTTTTCTAGTCAGAAGACACTTTGCATCTTAAACTGACATATTTTCAATTTTTATAGTCTACATTTACAAGATCCTTCCATATGGTTAAAGTTAAAATTCACAGAGGCTATAGATAGCTAGGCCACTCTTTTTATTAATCCAAAATGTGCCAGCTGAGTTAGAAAACACTAACTCTGTAGAACAAAATATGAGCTAATAATGGTTTAGTTCTTTACTAATAGCATACCTGACAAAAAATATCTTGTCATCCAACCTGAAACACTTCAGAATTAGCAGCAGCATACTGTACTATAGCCAGTTTGAACAGATGGATTTAGAACCGGAGAGTCAAATATATCCATTTTTGGAATTTGTCTGCCTAATTTACTCATGTTACTGTTACAGAGATACCAAGATAGCTGATGATGATGCTCTGCACTGTATTTACTCGGCTGCATTGCCACACAGAAATGTGATTCATAGACTCCCAGGAATTGCAGATGGAAGAGCCATATTAGATCATTCAATCCATCTCCCTGCTGATGTAGAATTGCTTTCTACAGCTACAGTACATTTTCTAGTGTTTTGTCTGGTCTAGTTGTAAAAGTCCCCTGACATGGGACTTCCACTGCGTCTCTTGGGAAAATACTGCACTGTTCATCTTTCAAAATTGGCACTGTCAGAGGCAGGCTAGAGAACTATCTGGACCATTGACCTATACTCAGTTGGGAATTCCTCCCTTCTTAATCACTAGGTGACCCTACATAGATACTGTGCCATCAAAATAACATGTTGTAAATATTGTAAATATTGCAGATTTACAGTAATGGGGCATTTTTTTCTTCTCATTTGCAAGACACTTTTTGCTTTTTCAAACCAACCAACTTTTCCCTCTAGTACGTCTGCTAGTCTCTAACATGGTCTATGTTAGTGTATTTGACACTAAAAAGGCATCCAACCAATCTCAGCTCCTCTTTAGACCCTTGCACTTCTCATGTCAAGTTGAAGTTTCCCATTCTCATGTTTGCGGAGTCCTGGCCCACCATCAGTCACAGTCTTTTTACTCCTACCAATGACATTGTCTTTGTGGAGAATTTTGGTTGCTTGTTTACTGCTACAGTAGCCTGTGTTTTATTCCATAAGAGTAAGAAGAAGGAGCTTTCAATTTTCTGATTGTCCAAAAAATGTTTGACCAATAATGTTGTCAATCAACACCAATAAACAATTTCCAAAAATGTCAGCAAACCAAGAAATGAAAAAATACATAAATTTGTTTGACTAAAGGAAGCACTGCACTTAGAAATCTGACACTGTAACTGTACACTGCTAACATTTAAATAATCAAA
Source organism: Aythya ferina (assembly GCF_964211825.1). Taxonomy (NCBI): domain Eukaryota; kingdom Metazoa; phylum Chordata; class Aves; order Anseriformes; family Anatidae; genus Aythya; species Aythya ferina. The sequence continues at coordinate 5,742,363 of NC_140307.1, forward strand.
GGAAATATTTATAGATGGAATTGTTGTAGGCATCTTTTGAACAGAATACTTTGTTTATGTGACCTCTTTTCATATTTAAAAAATGAAATGAAATGAAATAAATAAAATAAAATAAAATAAAATAAAATAAAATAAAATAAAATAAAATAAAATAAAATAAAATAATAAAAGCGTCAAACTTCAGGCAGACAATTCCAGTTATCTGTACATATCCTGGCTTTTCATTCAGTAGCTTTCCTAAATGGGATGATATGGACTTCCTCACATCCTTCCCATTTACCTACTTCTTTTACCATGACTCTTACCAGACAAGGCAGACCAATGTCAAAAGATTTCACTGGAATTAATCAGAATTTGGTCTGTTGAAAAACAAAACAAAAGCAAACAAAACCCACAGTTTTCTCTTCACTTCAGGAACAATTAGGAAATAGAAAATGGAAAATGAAACCTAGAAAAATGAAGCTCATTACATATTTATACAATTTAAAATGCATGTATATTTTTTGGTTACCTATGTGATTTTTCTTAGGTTCTGAGCCAGAACTGGAAACACCAAACACCAAATGATAGGCAGTTATGCCAGTAATGCTAGCCCATCTGGAAGCAATAACTACAGTCAATCACAGGGTAAATCCTTATCTGATGAGCTTTCCAGCCCAATTTTTTTAGACATGAGAGGTTCAGATAGTTCAGATAACGTTTGGCAGCTGAATTGGTATTTGTCCCAAGCAAACCTCCAGAGGTTTGCCAGTCACTAGTAATGAAAGTCTTTATAAGGTGATGGTCATTTTGTGGTCAACATGAAATAAATTGATGGTGCCAACCCAGGTCCTAGGAGACATCTGTCTACATGTGAGTATCATCCCCAGCTTGCAAGACATCTCTGCAAAGGATCTGGTACCTAAAGGTTTTAATGAGCCTTCATTCAAAATGGGGTGGCTTTCCCTTTTGTCCAGTGGTAACCCAGCTGTTTTCAAGGGCAGTAGATCTAGCATATTCACAAAATGGAGTAAAAGACTCTTTGAAGAAGACATCAGTAGAGAAAACAAGCTGTTTGGGATGCAACACACACCGTGAGATCCACACCCACACCATCTCTTTCCCATTAGCTTGTTTGCCTGCTATGACAGGTGTTCTCATTAGCCATATGTATAAATATTTGTCTAACTTTTTTTTTTTTTTTATCATTCTGGTACTGTATGTATAAGAAGAAGTGGAGCCAATCTGTGCATGAAAATCAATGTTTGAAGATTTCCTTTTGGCTGCTGGTAGCTGAGGCCTCTTTCAGCAGCCCCTATTGCAGTTGGCTGCTGTCTCAGAGCCACTTTTCCAACTATTAGAAACCAGATTAGGAAAAATAAATAAATAAATATATGGATGAGATATTGACCATCCACATGTCATACATTTTGCCAATAAGTATTAATGACAAAGACACTAAGGAATGTAATCTTCCATCAATGAATCAATACAAATCCCATTAACACTCAATGAGGGGATAAGAAAGCCTTCAAGAGCCTCACACTTGGTCTTTGTATAGGACTCCCTCTAAAGGCTCAGGAAGTACTTTCTCCTTCAGGACCAGCAGTATATTGTACCTTTAATGAAATGAAGAGGTCTCAAGAGTCAAGGAGACTCAGTAGATGAATGTACTTTACAAATTCCAAGTCCAGCCCATGCAAAAATTGAATGCTTATTTGAAGTGTTTCAATTCTGATAGAATCTGGAAACTGAGAAGTCCGTAACATCAGCCATTCTGCAAGGATGTCAGCAAGATCAGTAAAAACAAGAGAAAATTAAACGAAGTGTTTCAAAATTCTTTAAAATTATGGCATAGCAGATTTTAGTCAGCTTTCTCCCTTCTTTCTCACTTCTCTGCTCTTCTTTGTCTCTCCACTTTCAGTGATACTAAGCATGCACCTTTGACCTCTTTCCTTGTAGATCTACAATCATCTGCAATAGCGATTTAACTCACAGTACCTGCACTGTGCAGTTCTGCTTCCACTGAAATTAAAACTGTAGCTAAACTTCATGGGAACTTAGAAGCTGCTTCAGGACATTTTAGCTCACTGAAGATTTAGCCAAGGATAAATTAGCTAAAGAGAACAACGATGTTACTCAGAGCAATTGGTTCAAGTTAACCATTAGACCTACTGGGCAACTTTATCAAGTTCTTGAAATGCTTTTGAATGTAACAATATCATGGAAATAGAAGAAAAATTGCATAAATATATCTAAATCCTCAGGACAAAATCTTCCAACCAAATCAGAGCAAAATAAAATCAGATTCTGAGTTGTGTCTTTTGTTTCGGCATTTTTTGCTTTTCTTTTTTGAAGCACCTGGTGGGGAAATGTTCAAAGCCTCTGAGAGCAATTTATGTTGAATATTAATTTGGGGTGAGGGCTTAAAGCCTCTTTGTTCTTCTGGAAGTCTTTGCATAAATCTAGAGCACATTTAGGTGCCACAATATCAGTGAATTCAATAAAACCCTTTCCCTTATGTCTCCTATTTCCTTTTCTCCCTCCACTTTACTTATTCATGTTTCTCTGAAAAATTGGGGGGAAGGGGGGGAAGAAAAAAAATAATTAAAAAAAAAACTGTCTGAAAAAAAAACTGTCTGTAGTTCCTTATTCTCTGTTTTAGCAATTAGAAGTACAGTCTGTGTTACCAGTATCATGGGAAGACAACTGGGCCGTCTGCCTCCTTCCTGGTTTCCTATGAATTGCTCCAGCCTGTAAAGAAAACATTGTGGGACTTTGTTCAGAACAGCAAGAAACTAAATATTTATCTTCCCTCTTATAATTTATGCAGCATGGGATTGATACAGAAAGAACCAAGATTGAAAGGTCAAGTGAGCTTCCAAATAGTGTTTTTCAATGATATATCATTGCACTTTTACTCTGGCCTGCTATCTAGAAAATAAAGCAACAGTGTACCTGAAGAAATAATCTTCACAGTGCCACAGCCTGATTTTATTAATAAGCATGATGCTTAATTTGTGTTTCCTTCAGGACTTAGGGGGTTTCTTTATATTCCTATAGCTTTTCCAGTTCAAGGAACCTGAACCGGTAGTAGCACTGTGTCCAGGCTGGTGTTTTAATATTTCAGTAGACTGGGTTTAGCATGAAGATATCTGCAGATGAGGCTTTTTCTGGTGTTGGACCAAGTCAGGACAGCCCAAACTCACATTACGTGTCTCAAGCAGACCAGGGAGTAAATTATCTTGTTGGGAATAACTGGGTTTTGTTTCAACACTGAGCTAGTAAAGCAGTATAAATACATTGTTCTTTCTCATGAGAAACCTTTCAGATGGACAGCTTCCCCTAGCTGTCCATCTCCAACTCCAAGCTGCTGAAGCCACAGTCTTTATGCTTAGGACTAAGGGACCTTTCTAGTTTCAGGGAGTGTAATAATATTTGAACTATTCCCTTTTACATTTGCACAGCCATTATTATGGCCTTCAGGAAAGGCCAATGCAAGCAGGTCTGCTCTACAACAGAAGAGGGATGTATGTCTGTTAAATGCAGCTTTTGCTAGTTTATACATCTGCTCAGTAGAGCTGGTCACTTAACCGCACCCTTCTGAAGCTGGAAAAGATTTGTTCATTAGCCTGCATGATGTGCCAGAACAGCACATCAGTTTCTACTCAGAAGATACTTTAAGTGCTCTGCTAAAGTTGAATGACCCAGGCTACTAGCGGATATGGTAGGTTCTCCACCTCGTGAAGTCTTCAAATCAAGAGTGGATGCCTTTCCAAAAGATATCGTTTAGCTCAGTATGATTTATTAGGCTCACTACAGTGGGAAATGGGTAAAATACTAAGACTGGAATTACAGAGCAGCTAAGCACAGGTGACCTGATGACCCCTTCTGGCTTTAAAAATCTAAGAGCTTAGCCAAAGATCCAAGAAGTGAATACAGCTTTTTTATAGGCATGATGTAAACAAGTTTATGTGAATGTGTGTGAACCAGGATCAGCAAGGTGCTGCTAGGTCAGATTTGTAGCACTTTAGAGCTGTTCTTCACAAATACAGCAACCATAAAAGAATAATTAAAAGCAAAATCATAGGTAGGAGCTAAATAAAGCAGTGGCATTGTTTTCCTTTAAGTGTCATCTCCTTTGGTAGAAAAAGAAGAGTGGAAAATTGTAGGTGTCTGGCCAAAAAAAGGGAGGGGACACATGGATCAAAATCTTCTGCTCTGCAGATAAGAGGGGAATGAAAGACTTCCTGACACAGGGAACAGAGGCCCCAGGGGGGCATGGGGGCTGCGGCCAGCTGGGAAATGCCCAGCACTGTATATAGAAACCCTCACAAACAAACAGCTCCCGTGTGGCACAGCGGCCAGCCCGCGTGGCAGCCGGGGGTGCCGGAGGGGGGCTGACCCCTCTGCAGCCCGTCTGGCCTGGCGGATTTAACGAGTCCAGCAGTCACATCAAAAACACCCTCAGCCCTTAGATGAATGAGCTGTTTGTTTTTCTTCCCGATGGCTTGATAAGAGGTCACAGGATGTGTTCAATTTCTTTTATTTTTTTTCTCTCTTTCTTTTTACTTTTTTTTTTTTTTTTTTTTTTTTTAATGAAACAATAGGTTAAGAGAGAAAAGCCCCAGCCCAGTCCCAATAGGTCTCTCGTCCCCCGTGCTGCTTCATTTCCTGCCTTTTTGAAGCAGACATCCCCCTTTTGTTTTCCTCCAGCCCGGCCAGCGCGTGTCGGTGCGGCGGCCACCGAACAAATAGGTTTTGGCCACCGCCACCTCCTCGCCCCCGCCTGCCCGCCCGCCGTCGCTCGCGGCCGGCGGCTTCCTGAGGCCGGGCGGCTGCTGCCGGCCCCAGCCATAGGCCTCGCAGGAAGAGATGGAGGGCCCAGAGCCAGCACTGGCGGAAGCGACGGGAAATCCCTGCAGCTGCCAGATTGCGCTGCCGCAGCCGGCGGGACACAGCCTAGGCAATTGGGCGCAAGGCGAGAGAGCTTTCCTGTCGGCCTGGCCGCCGCTGGAAGTTTGTGGCACGCCGGCTCCCACACGCACGCCCGGGGAAGTGCTGGGAGGTGAAGATAAAGCCTCCCGCTGCCACCGCCGTGGTGAAAGTGGGAAACAAAGCCAAGGAGGCCCGGAGGTCTCCTGAACTGGAAGGGGACGCGCACTGTCTCCAGGCCTGGTTTGCGGGAAGGACAAGAGCCGGGCAATATGTCAGAGGGGAGAGAATGAGTGTGGTGGGGAACCCCAGGCTGCTGGGGTTATACAAGGGGAAGAATATTCAGGGCTGGGCTCAGGCCTTGAGATTTTCAGCCCCCTTCCCAGTCCATTAGCCTGTCCTAAAATCAGTGTGCAAAGAGGCTGTTTCAGCCAATCATACAAAAAAATCTGAGGCACATATGAAATCCACAGGTTTCTGGCTGTTAGGCCCTTCCTCCAGCCAAGCACCAGGCCTCCTTAAAGGGAAACCAAGCACTCACTCAAGACCAGGCCTCTTCAAGGGGTTATGCCTCTAATGGCCACAAACAAGCTTGAGATTCAAAAAGCAACTGCTGACTTCTTCCCTACCACACATTCTGTGCCCAGCAGGAGTTGAACAGCAATGGGAAAAACAGGTTTCCCTCCAAGCTGTACCACAGGTGTTTGCAGCCATGCTGCAACTCCAGCTTGCAGGAGAATGTGACGTGTAAATCTGCTAGGTAAAGGCCTAACTTTTGGTTTTGGCCTAAAATGATGAACATTTTAAAAAGTTCTAAGCTGTTTAAACTGATTGTTAAGGTGCTCATCCTTGAATCTGGTGACCTCTCATTATAACCCCCTTCATAAAGACAACCTTCTCCTTTGTGCAGAGACTGCAGTGCCCATCCATGAGGCAATGCAGGAGTTAAAAATATATTCATATAGGCAAATCTTAACACTAAAATAAAATTGTCTTGCTGAGGTCGTTGTCTCTGTAGACTGAAGAGAGGGAGGAAGTGCAGGAATGTGTCGCTGATTAAGATACCCCATGCTGGGCAGGTATCAGTTTAAACACTTTAGATTGTTACCTGCTCAGCAGGGGAGACCTGAATCCACATTTGATGATTAGACCATATTTATGTCGCAGCTCAGTAAGTCTCTATCCATTGGCCTGATGAGAATAGGGTGTAAAACACACCAGTATCTTCATATTAACCTGAGGGGTGAAAAAAGGTTTCACAGGTACATTAGATTTCTAAATACATGGGTGTCCAGGGCCCATTTGCCCCAGGCTGTGTTATGGGTATATGACAACCCACCCACTCTGCCCCCTTTCACATTTTGGACGAGTTATGCAGCAAGCTGAGCCACATCAAATTAATATGTGTTCAATGGCACAGGCAGCCAAACTGATAACTTTGTGCCTGAAGAAAATAGTTTTTTTTCTAGTATGTGGAAAAACTCTGCTTATATATACATACACAAATATATACACATATATCTATAAACTCTGTATACACACATATAGTCTTATGTATATTATGTTTTGCAGCTTTCTGTACACGAAAAGCTGTAGCTATGTTGTATCATACAGCATTTGAAGGTCTCGAATTCTGATTAGCATTCTTGATGGGCTTTTTCAGCATGGTTTACTCAGGAAACAAGTCTTATGCAATCACAGTCTGTGTATGTGTGTACGCGTCTGTCACCATTAGACATCAGATAATTTACACAGGAGAGAGGCAAAATGAATGTCCCTAGACCAGAAAAAAAGCTTTCTGGAGAAATAGTTTCTGTCAGAATTTTCGCATTATTAGACAGCAGTGAGTCCAACCACAAAACACCTATCCATTAAATTTTTTTATTAGGCTTTGTTAAGTCCTATACTTGTGGAACAACTTAATTAATATTGAAAGAATTATTGCAGATAATAAGTTATAAAGGATGTCACCAAATAATTAAAATGTTACTCATAATTTATTTTAGTCTGCTGCATTTTTCACTGCAAGAAATATATGTATATATATATTTATATTTAAGTGTTTTATTTTTCACTTTACAAAATTCTCCCATTGGCTATATGTATATAGGTTTGCAGCTCTGGGCAGAGCTCAGCTTTCAGGAGATTGCGCTCCCACATGACCAAAACCATCTCACATAACACACAAGCTAATGCTACTTTTTGGAAGTTAAAGCTTACCTTCAAATGTTCGTGAATGATAAGTAAGAAAGGACTTGAGCTCATATGCTCTGCAAAATGAGAAATCAGGAACCAGGTCTGATTAGTACAACTTCTTCTTATGGTCTTGGGTGTTCCTCCACCTTTAGCCAATGGAGATAAAATTATGAACATAGTATTTAATGTAGGGTTACATAGGGTATAAAGTAGGACAGTACCTTAATTGTTTTTTGTCATTTTGTTTTGTTTTGTTTTTTAATACTGTCTTGGCATTGAGCTTCATACACACAACAAAGAGTTGGGTTGTGGTGATGCTTACACAATAAAATCTAACTCAAACAGCTGTGATTGCACCTGGAGAAGTCCCACTTCCTGCCAAAAATCCATCTCTTTGACTGGGAGAGCCACTCTAGTGCCCAGGTAGGCACTGTGTACACTGTGTGTGATATTAGACTGCCTCATTTCTAAGGGTACAGTGGGAGCACAGACCATTTACTGCAGTTCTTTTTCGGGGAGAATAATCCAGTGATATGGAGGATCCAGGAAGGAAGAGGGAACTATGGCTTGAATTGCTGATATTTCTAAAGGAAAAACATCAGTTGCCATAACAGTAAAAATGAAAAATTCAAAGAATTCAAAAAAAAAAATCAAAGAATTTTAATTGTATTAAAATACAGGATTTATTCTTCTTGAAGAAAATGCTCCCCCACATCAACATGTGGATTTTAGTTGCTGAGATTCAGATTTTATTTATTTATTTTTATTTTTTTAATGGATTAATTACCATTTCTTGAAGCATCCCTCACTGTTCACAGTCTGCAAACTGACCGCTGCTGTAGAGCCTGTTTCTGAAAAAGAGTACTTGTGCCTTCTAGTCCTTCCTAGAAAATTACAAAAGGTATTAAATACCTCTAGCCCATCTTTCCATCTGTGACTGAATGGAAACGAACAGGCCTGGAGAGATGGAGAATCCCCAGCTGGGAAAAGATGAGAGCACTTGCTTCTGTAATATAAATATGTTGGCAAACAGAGATGCTTTGGGAAGGACAGACCCACAGTCAGTGCTTTGTGTCTCTTTCTTTTCCAGTTCTCCGGAGAGGGCGAGCTGTTTTGTTTTTGATTTTTGTTTTGTTTTTAACCTCCTTATGGCATATTTCCTTTTGTAATATAGCCACCTTGGCACCTTCTTTATACTTTTAAGGCCACTGTCAAATAAAATAACCCTTACTGAAAGCTTATTTCAGCATATATGTATATGTGTGTGTGTATATATATGGTGGCTCCATCTACAAAATTTCACATTTACAAGAAAAAAAATCCAATACTGTCTTGAACCCTCAAGATATAAAGCCAGATTTTTATTTTTTTTCCCTTTGTGGTAGCCTACCAAAATGAAAGAATAGAATCACTATTAATAAAATAAAGTCCCCAGAAACTCCTCCTACCAGGCTGGTATTGATCTCTGTTTACCTCGGGGGCTGCAGACTGGCAGGAGAACCTGCCATCTGACCATGGCATGTGCCAAGTCTCGCAGACTTCTTGTAACTGAGTCCTTGTGCTGTAATTTACTTTCAATGGAACAGGGATGCATCCAGAAGGATCAGTGAGGTGTAACCCTCAAAGTGTAAAAAAAAATGTTTTGTTCTGAACTAATTATGTTGATTCTTGTGTATGTGCTAGGTTGGAGCTTTCCAAGGAGAAGCAGCCAAGAAGCCTCTACTACCATCTTTGGTCACCATTCAAGCTGTAGGGGATGTCAGTGTTTCTGCCCTCAGGGATATCTAAAACTGGGAACTGGGAACTTAAGGAATTCACAAAACCAAAAACAAACAAACAAACAAGCAAACAAACAAAAACAGTAAAGTGGTGTGTGGGGAGAGAAGAAATAGCAGAGGCACTTTACAGCCTTCCTAAGGTCTGGATCCTCCTCAGCATGGTACAGGGTTGGAGAGGGGAAAGGGGCAATATTTCTGCAGAAGCTCTTGATTTACTGAAATAGGTTGAAGAGGTTGAGCCACTTAAAATTGGGTTAGCTTTAGCAACTCTTCTTTTGCTGTGCTTGCTCAGGAAATGTCGGCGGTGGACACCCTTAACCTGTACTACATTTTGAAGAGGACAGATTCTGCTCTCTGCAGTATTGCTGTAAAGCCCAACTGCATTAATTGCACTGGATTCCCTTGATTCCGATCCTCAGCAATACATGTATTTTCTTCTCTAAAACAGGTAAAAACAGACAAACAAACAAATAAACAACAACAACAACAAAACAGTTGAATTAATGATTAATGACTTTGGCTTCTCAGGTATTTTTTTCCCCAGTCAAGTAGAAGGCTGGTTCCTCCCTTTTCATCCAGCTCAGCATACAAAAGTACCTAAGATATCTGGAGAGAATCAGCATCCTCGTGGAAAAGCCCTGATCTATAGCTTTACTTGGCTATAGGACAAGCCATAAAGGAAGAAATTTTATTAGGAAAATGACAATTTACCATCAGAAATGTTTGAGCCATATATTTAAATTCTTGAATTTGGGGCAAAACATTATTTGCACATCAGACTCAGCTCTCCTTATCTCCATAGCCTGAAGTATTTCTAGTGTTGCCAGATGTACGGTGCATATCTCATTGCAGTACACAGTGCTCTGAAGTGTGCCAAGTAATAAGCTATAAAGAGAGAAGCAGGACTCAAGCAACACAAGGATGCAAAGCAATATTTTCCCTTGACACCCAAGGTCATGGCATAAAGAAACGTGGAACAAGGGAGCGTCAGTTTTCATTGAAGATGCAGGGTACAGTGCTGCTGTACCAAGCTAACAGAAATAAATTAACATGATGGCAAACTTAGAATGTCCTTTTAAAATGTGTTTGTAAGTATGTGAGCATGCATGTGGGGGGATGATGCTGCATTGCTCTGTATATTTTCACGGCTATCAGAAACAGGCATCACAGACTTGGAAAGAAATATTTTTTAAAGATAATCTACTGTGTATATACTATAAATACTGAGACACGTTTTTTGCAAGGACCTCTGGGTTAAAGAACTGAGAGGAATAAGTATAGTTTGCTGCCCAGTGAATTACTCATCAATACAGTCTTAGCTCATTACAATTCCTAACCAAAACATATACCCAAGATGACTTTTCAGGATCAGTTATGCTTACATTTTTGCCGCTATAAAGCTGGGATAATTATTTTTGCATTCTTCCATTCTCTTGCCTCCATGGTGAAAACATGTATAGGAAAATAAAAAATAAAAAATAAAAGTTTTTCTTTCTTATTTTCTTAAAAAAAAAAAAAAAAAAAAAAGTGTTATACAGTGTATATGAGCAACAGTCACAGAAAAAGAGCTTGGTTTCTTATTACTCTGTACCCAAATTGGAGTCCTGGGAAGTCGATGGGAAATCCTCCATTGACTTTGACGGGGGTTGGATCAGTCCCTTGAATGTTATCAAAGCAGCAAGAAGGATTCGTAGCATTCACCATATGGCTCCAACTTACTTTAATTCTTTACCTAACATTTCTGAAATGCAGACTGTAAGGGAGCATTCTTTTATAGTTAGGAAAGTACACGGTGCTTAATTTTAATGGAAAACTCTTTTTTAAACACAGACGGATCCTGCTGTGTTTGACAAATATGTTCCAGAAAGAAGCTCAATCTAGATGTTATGTGTAACTTTATCTTATTCCCTTTTGAGCACTACTGTTCTTGCAAAGTGATCTCTCAACTGCCCAAAGTCATTACACTTTTTCCCTTTCACATTGTACCTCTGTAAATGTCAGGCATAACTACATTTTTATTTGCAGAGATACCACTGCTATGAATGAGTAAAAATTTCCTGCTCCCCCGCCTCCTTCTCTTTACCCTGTGCGCTTTCTGCTAATATGATTTGTTGAACAAATTGTTCCATTAATCTGGGGCTGTTTGACAGAGTGAGAAAATAAGTGCCAAAGTGAGAAGATTCACAAGAATCGGAAATCTCAGTCCCTCTTTCTCAAGGTAAATAGTTATTATATCAGGGTGTCAGACTGGTGAAATGGATGTACTTTCATTCTCAGTTTGTAAATGTCACTTTTCCTCAGCCCATCAGGGTGACAAATGAGGTGTGGGTTACAGTAAGAGTTCATTCCTTGACAAAGTTCTTGCTGGCTTATTTCAACAGGAAGGTAACCTCCCCTTTCTGCCCCCCACCCAAAGGCAGGGGGAGGGGGAAGAATCTTCAGTCAGGAGAGAAACAAGAAACAAGGCAACCTAGGCTTGAACAATGCCCAACTGGTAAATACCAATTTCCATTTGCTGTTAAAACCTGATAGAGGCTTCTTCAAAAAACAAGTCATGATGCACTTTGTTTGCTTTTCTCCTCCTTTCTGGCTTGTTGTTTTTATCTAAGACCCGTATGACATACTTTTACTGGTGCTTATGTCAATATTTATTGAACAAGTGGTCAAGAGAGGCCACTTCTTAAGTCCTGTGCTATCTGGTTGTTAATTACCACACTGCAATGTGTTAATGAAGAAGAACACCCTCTTCTTTTGACGGATAATTGATAAGAGATCAGACGGACTGATGCCTGACAAGGAACATGAAATGGCTTCTTTGATTGCCGCACAGATCACTGCACTTAAGGAGTAATGGGACTAGCAAGGAGCTAGTTGCTCCCAGAGAAGATGCTGTCACCTTACTGTAGTAAGGTGAGAGCAAAGGATTTGAAAGCCATTTGAGCAGAAGGCCTTCTTATATTTCCAAGTCTATGAGAACTGTATGGTCTCTCAATAAAATAGCATTTACAGGAGTTCAAGAATTGTCTTCAGCAAAGCTCAACCACTGTCCTCCAGATATAGACTTGTGCTGGTTTTGTTAATGGTCTAGCAACTGCAAAAGGAAGCTGCAGCTCCTTGAATTTGCTATTGTAGTAATTCAAGAAGATATTTGTTTGATGGATTTCACCCTTCTCTTTCTGCTAGTAGAAGCTCTTAGAGATAAGAACAATCTAATGACTAAATTCAGGTTCTCATCTTCAGAATGGTTTGTGAAGCAGGTGTGTATGGTGCTCATAAAAAAAAAAAAAAAAAAAAAAAAAGTTATAATGCAAGCTGATAAAAAAGCCCAAACGTGATTCTGCTAGAAATTCTGGAGAAAAAGAAAGTAGAATATGTGGAATTATTTATATTTATTTATGTTATGTGGGGAGTTTTATTTCTTTATGCTTTTTTTTTTTTTACTTGGTTTTTACTTTCAGAATGAATCAAAATTTTGTACAAAGAGAAAAATTAGGAAAAAAAATCTGAATAGAATTGAACACACAAGCCAAGCACCCAAATTACTAGCTCTGTAAAGGTTCTGATAAGCTTTCTAGATCTGCAAGGCTCTTAATTTTGAATGATTAATGGCTAGGATGGGATCTCCCAAGTAATCAGACCACAAGTTCTGGAAGTTTGGAGTTTTCAGATCCTCATGCAGGCCCTAGGAGCTATCAGGCAAGGGGGATGAACTAAAAAAAAAAAAAAAAAGAGAGAGAGAGAGAGAGAATGAATACTTGGGAGAGTCCACCTGTATTTTGTTAGAAGCTCATCAGAAGCAATATGTTTTCATGTAACATTTTCATTTTGGTGAGTCAGCAAAAAATTTTCTGATAAAAATGCATTTCATTACAAAATATCAGCCCCATCAATGTATAGTTTGGCACGTCATAAGAAAAGAGAAAGGTTGAGGGTGAATGGTAACAGGGACCTTCAGATCTCGATCTACTGCTTGAATCCAAAAGCCTCATAAATGGCTATCATAGACTCCTGTGTGTGTTCACACACTCAGAGGGAGGTATTAATTAAATGCATGTTATATGTTTCTTTTCTTGACTGATAAAATGTCAGACTTTGAATTAGCTTGACAATGACAATGCTTATGATTCAGAAATGGGAATTTGCTTTTCATTATTAAGAAAACCACTGTTCTCCAACACTCATTTAAAAGTAGCTGTTTCTACAAACATGTCTGCCACTAAATTCCCATACTAGAATATTTGTGAGAAATTAACATTAAAAAGGAGACTACACATACTCGAAGCAAATCTGTCTAGTTTTCTGTGTGTGTGTGCATTGCCAGTGTATTTATCTCTGTGGAATCCCTGCAGCAGATAATACTCAATTTTGTATGACATCATAGTTATTTCAAACAGATTGCTGTCCCATAAGTATGGGATTATGCTTTACCTCACAGATCAGGGACTAAAAGGCCCTACTGGAAAAGAAATGTCAAAAGTAATAGTGTAGTGAAGAGGAAAAACAAATGGCTACATATTGTGACTTTCTTAAAAAATAGTATATATATAGAGAAAAAAAAAAATTCTTTTTCTCATCAAGTTTGCTCACGCACGTAAATTGTTCTTTGAAGACCTATTTTCTCCAGTACTGGCTAAAATAAGCAGAACAGTTACAGTCAACAATATTCTGCCCACTTTGCCAGAGCCTTCATAATTTATGTCTAACCTGGATAGGAAAAGCCCTTATAAATTTCAACAAATGTCTCATTAATTAACACCCCATCTCCCTAAGCCACAGAGCAGCTGGTGAAAAGAATTGTGTAGGTTGATTCTGTAGATATAAACTAGGTCAACAAGAGGGATCCATACTCACTATTGCAGGCTGATATTTCTCTGGAGGGTATTAATAGTTTCTGGGGTCTTTCAGCTTAGACTCAAAACTATTCAAAGTCAACAGTATAAAGCTGCTCAGCCTATGCATTTAAATTAAAGAAAAAAAATGTACATATTTTTTCTGTGCCATGCAATGTAGTGGGTCAAATCCTGAAATCCTTTCTTAGGCCTCTATCCAAGACAATTGGAGTTTTTCTATTGATTTAAGTGAACCTTGTGTTGTGACCTTTTTCTAGTTAGCACTCGATCATGCAAACTCATTTTTTTACTGATTACACTATATATTCATGGAGGGTCTGAAGTCCTTAGTCAGGCAAACTCTTTCTTCCTGCCTGCATGATAAATTATCTACAAAGCATTATTCTCTGCTCATTGCTAAACACTACTCAGCCTATTCAACATGCTAATTTTGGGGTAATTTATTTTTCTATAACTGTGCACAACTCTAACAAAATAAAATTTAAAATATAAGGCAGGACTATGAGGAATTAATATCATGAGTCTATTGAATGCAAATACTTAATGCAAGATGGAAAACATTTCCCTAACCGTAGGTGTCTTGCATATGAAAACCTTCTCTGAAGACATCTGAGAAGGCAGGCAGGCAATTTCCACCTATTCTTGCAGTTTTAGTATATCCTATGCCACGGTTGGATGCAGGAAAAGGGGAGAATGCCTAAGAAGTGGCGAGCAGTGAAAGGTTAGCCATACAAAATTTAAACAGACTTCTCCATGCTGGCAGACTCATTTCAAGAAGGTGCTGAATTAGGAGTGCACAATGAAAATAAATGAGAGCACAAGGGTAAGCATTTATCAGAAAAGAGGAACAGCAAGTAGGGAATACAGTAGGATGTGAAAACAGAAAAACAGTCAGGAGTAAAGTCATAAAGCTCCTCAGAGGAGATAATCCTGACTCTAGTGAAGTCAATGGGAGTTTTGCCATTGACTTCAACAGGGTCAGGATTTCACCCAGGGAGTGTTAATGTGATGTGGAAAGAGACAGGACGACAGTGGAGATACTCAGACAGAAAGCAACATGGTCATAGCATATAACATTAGCATATTAATAGGTATAGCTGTTTTATTTTACAGCTCTGTATGAAGCATAGAGAATATAGGAACTTCAAGAATACTAATATGTCCCTCATTATTAACTAATGCACTGGTTGGAATCCTCAAAATAGAGATTTTTTTTTTCCTCCTGTATTTTCCTCTTCAATATCTCATGGGGGAGGCTGAGTCAGATTAATTTCCATATTAAAAAAAAAAAAAAAAAGTCAGAACAAATAGCATCATGTCCAGTAAGCCTAATGTATTGATTGAATCCAAGCTGGCCACAAAATTTAATTGCAGCTCCCTAATTATTTGAGGTTAGGAAAAGTTGCATTATATTTTCTGAGTTAAGCTAAACAGATCAGGACTTTTTATCTTGAAAAAGAACAACCTAGGAGGGGGAGGAGGAGGTCAGATACAGGTCTTTAACATTTTGGCTCTCCTGGAAATGGCAAACAGATAATGAGTGCTCACTGTCTCTAGTAATCTACGACTTAAAAGTCATCAAATGAAGCTAGCAAGGGGTATGTTCAAAATGAACAAGACTTCTGTTTTTGCAGCACAAAGAAAACTTGTAAAACTGTTTGCCACAGGACATAGGGGTGGTTGCATAGTTTCAAAAACAGTTGATGGAAGAAAAATGCACAGAGAGCTATTAAATGCATAGAGCTCTCCTCTTGTTCAGGAAGTTTCTAAGCCACAGGTCACTGAAAAACGAGAGTGTTTTAGAAAAAAATATACCCTTATATTATTCCTCAGATATCTGCTATTAGCTGAATTCACAGACAGCACACTGAGCACTATGGACCTTAGATCCAACATGGTTCAGCAATTCCCAGTTCCAAGACAATGAATGCTTCCTTTCTATATAAGGCCTACATTTCATCTTCCCAATTTTAGCAACATTTCTGTGAGGAAAATCCTGCAATATATTCCTTTATCAAGGATTCTGGAGGTTTGAGATGAGTGAGTGAAAGTATGTTTCACTTATAGGTAAAAGTTGTATTTGTCTGAATAATTTCATTGGACAGCTCTGCAAAGTTTAGTTGTGCCACTGTTCACTAAAAGGAGATGACTGTGCCAAGAAATCGACAGGTTTGTTGGCTGAGGTTTTACCTTCTACTGGAAATTCACTTAGGAACTAATCCAAAGCCAACTAAGTCAATGAAAAACTCCCATTAAGTTTAATGGGTTTGGGATCAGGCCCTTAAATCATATGTAGGAAGCTGAATTTGCCAGTTCTTTAAAGATGCATAAATTTACCTTCTATTCCCCAAAGTACAACTGCATCCCTCCAACACCTGTCTGACAGAACTATTGAATATAATAAGAAAACCTTACAGAATCACAAGTAAGCTGTGAACACCAGACTGCCACCAATCTCTTCCCATGCTGAGATAGTTAGTACCTGGGACTACTAAAAAACCATAATCAGGGACGGTGCTGAGATGTGAAATGCAAGTATTCCATCTGTCTAAACCGAGCAGCTCGCAAAACATTAGCCAACTGCTAAGTTGCTGCTTTTCTACAAACTGAGTCATCCTCATCACACATTCCGCTGGGTTTTAAATGATTGACAGGAAAAAAAGCTAAGAGAAGCAGCTATTTCTTTACATTTAGCTGGTTTGTCAGAGCATTTGAAAACTTCTGGATTAAGGTGAAAATGCTTAAGGATTAAGTGGGGAGTGAAGGAAAAGGGAATGAAAACATTTTAGTGCTGTGAATTTAGAAGTCAAGCAGACATGCTCAGGAGAGCTAGCGAGACCTTTACCAATATGCTGTATCTAATATCAACAATATAATTTAGAGTTTTCCACTTTATGGAGGAGAAAAAGCAATGTTTGAAGGATTCTCTCACCAGTGCTGTATCTCATCAGGACCTTAATACACTCAGCATGTGTTTTGCAAAGAAGATTTTGCAAAAAGCAGTCACCTCTTGCACACAAGCAATAGGTATTAAAAGATATTCATCTTTACAAAGAAGGTCCTGAAATGATGGAAATAAATATAATCTCAAAAACTTTTGTGAGAGTTACCAGAGCTCAATTACACCATATAGGTGTGAAGCATAACAGGAGATGTCTAGGAATGCTCTATCCAAAGGGAAGTACTGGTAATGATAATATTCACATTTAAAAGATTGCTGTGAATTGCTGTGATGTTGTTCATTACATGAATAACAGACAAAAAGGAGATATCTCTCTGTACTCCTAATTTCTCTGTCCTTTGCAAGGCAAAAGGTGACTTGGTGGGGTCAGAAAATAATGATTTCACTCCTTGGCCTGTTGGACAAGTAATTGTAATGTTTTAATGTTGGACCTGTCTTGTAATGTTTTAAGTATTGTGTTTTCCGTGTGTTTTTTGTTGTTATTGTTGCTTTTTCCAATCTGAAATTTTTGTGTAGGAAAAAAAATAAATAAATCAGAAATTACCTATTTTGCAGAGATAACTAGAAAGTCCTGTCAGGTAGCAGAGGATTAAAATGTCTTCAACAAACTCTGGGAACTAGGTTTGAAAGATTATTGGAAAAATGTAGGAAGTTTTTTGAATACTTGAAGTAAGTTTAAAGACCCTATGGAGGGGAAAGGCAAGTAGGAGGAACAGGGAAATTTCATACTATCACTTGTAGGAAGATGTTTCTTTTGCAGAGATGCCTAGATCTGGGAGAAAAAAAAAAAAAAAAAAAAAAAAAAAAAAAAAAAGAGAGAGAGAGAGAGAAATAGTGAGTCATCAGTTCTCAGCTCGGTTGTTTTCTTTGGTGTTTGCTATGTTTGCTATTCCAAGTAAGTAGTTGCTGCCCATTCTGGGACTAGAGACATGTTTATAGCCATAGTAGCATCATCATCATAACTGAATAATTTATACTTAAAAAAAATAAATGAAAACTTTATAAAATAGTATACGGCCATTGCTGCACATTGCTGCATATGTTTTCATAAAAGCACAGCAACTCACTTCCTTAAAATCATTCCCTCATTCCCTAGAAGATATCTGTAGGAGAAACCTTCAAAGAAAATGCCAGAGCAACAGACCACAGATTCTGACCTTCAATACAAAATTACTGAGAAATAAATAAATAAATTTCATTAAATTAAAACACATTAAAAATATCTTGAAGTTTAGGGGAAAAACAAACAAACAAATAAACAACAACAACAACAAACTAAACACTGTAAATAGACAGAGATAATTATCACATGTGAAAAAAAGTTATTTTCAGGTGTATCAGTAAAGATCGATTCCAAATATAGGAGCTATGGTTCGAGCATCTCTCTCTCTCATAGCCCTGATTATTTCTGAACTTTATTCTTAGAGCAGTATCTGAAAACACTGGGCAGATAAGGTTTTGGCCAGTGTGGCTGCTGACATTTTACTGCAGTGCAATCCCCACAATTTTAAGAAGCTGCACCGATTTCTCCTTCCTGCTCCTTATGACCTTGCATGGCTTGTGTCCCAGCTGTTCTACAGGTCTGAGCAAAGTTCACGTGCCTCATGAAGTGGAGGAGAGCAATATCATTATGTAATTTACTCTGGTCTGTGAATATGCACTGCTTTAAGGGAGATGAAACCTATCCTGGGAATATCTTGGTGATGGTATCTTCACCTTGTTGTCTATTTTTCACCAGACCTAGCAAGGCCAAATGCCCTGGCCCATGATTTTAATCATTCACATAGTTAAATAAAGCTGATTCATTAATAAGACAATCTGTACCCTTCCAAGCAATGCAAAGTACATGTAAGTTATCATTCTTAAATCTCATTTTAAAATAGGTTTACTTTGTTACGTATGGCATGATTTTTATCAATATTTCTATTCAGCCTGCATTTTGGACCTTAGAAAATCTGCCTAAGTATGATACTTGCTGACTTAACTACCTGGCTGCACTCATCTATTAGCTTCTTAGCCATTTCCACTTATTAGCAGTTAGGATTTTTTTTTCATTTTTTAATCTGCACATTGCAAATGCACTTAATTTTACATGAAAAATTGCATGCGTAATTAGGCATAGCTGCAATGAAACATTCACATTCAAAAATCTCCTGCCCAAACCCACACAGTAAGTCAGCTGCATATTTGATACCAAGGTTTTCTAACAGAAATGATACATGGCAGTCCATTCTCCGTTAGTTTTGAATCTCCTCTGTTAAATGCCCTGCTACGGTTAGAAAGTGCACAGTAGGAAATTAAAACATGTTGATAGATTGGAAAGTTATTAAGCTTCCTTACAGTGTTAAACAAGAATTTACAAGAATTCACTCTCCAGATTTATCAGGGATATATTTACAGTACTTGAGTAAGTGTGAATATTACTCACTGGAGATATTTAGTCACATACTGTATCTCTCTGAAGGGAGACCATATTGCATTAAATGTCTCCACCATGTTCTGTAATTTGAAAGATAAATCCTTGAGTGCTGATTAGTCATATATTGATACAGAACATCTATTATTTTGGGTCTATAAGAAGATTTTCATCTCTGTAATATTAATTTCTTGGCTATCATCATGGTTTTTCTTAGCAACCATCTTTCATTGTAATAACTCAGGCCATCCAATATTGTTAATTTTCCTCATGTACAGTGCCAGAAATGACACTGCAGGTGGGGGAGGTAAATCTTACTTAAATTAAATGGTTTGGTGTGGGCTTTAAAGAAGAGCAGACTGCTAAGGTTTTGTGTGAAGTTTTTCCAGTGACACATTTTGTGGTAAGAAAGGGAAAGAAAGACTCGTGGGGGCTCCATTTCCACACGTGAAAAACAGAAGTTGTGATGTATCTTCCCAGTGACATGGTGAGATGTTGTCTTTATTCCCAAATTATTATGTAATATATTAGTTAAAATAGGGCCCAGTAGCTAGCAAAAAAAAAAAAAAAAAAAAAAAGAAAAAAAAAAAAAAAAAAAGATATTTATCAGCTCAACTCTCAAGTATCTGACTCCTCTTGGATATCCATGAATAAAATGGTTAGATCCTCTGTCTTGGGCATCTGTTCTTATAGGTCTAGGTATGAAATGTGGGCAGCTATGGTGTCGAGAATGAAATCTCAATTTAACAAAAGAACAGGTAAAAGAATTTTGATCGTTTTCTAGGTAGTAAGAAATATCAGTTGTATCTGATTCACACAGGCTGTACTTGATGCTCAAAGCCAAAATAAAGTCCTGTAGCTGGAAGTTGAAGGTAAGAGCAATTTCTAAGCATTGATTTTTGACTAAGCATTAGTGTAGCAGTAGATTTTTCTGTCTTTAAATCACAGTTGGGAATGGTATTCTCAAAATACTGTGGTCGAGTAAGAATTAAAGTTCCATGGAAAGTTACTTTTTACAATGCAATAAGCTCACTTAGCGGGAAAGAAATTGACATGTTTTGGGGTTTTCTTTCTTTCTTTTTCTTTTTCTTTTTTTTTCCCCCCCTTTTCCATTATAAAGCAAACAACCACCCATAAAATAGCTCTGCCCACTAACAACAAAAGTCCACCCAGGGACCCTAATTGACTTCTCTCTGATTTAAAGGCTCTGTAAGTGTTTAGGGATGAAGATGATTTATTTTTTTATTTTTTTTCTGGAGAACAGACACAGCAAAAGCATCGACTGCCAAGTGCCCTGGTACTGCCCTCCTAACATCTCTCAACAGTGAGACAGGAGTCAGACCAAGGGAAGACAGTCAGTATCTCATTGCTCTGCCTTTTCAGTCCTCGTCTCTCTGAGGTGGTAGTGATCACTGTGAAGTAGGCAGCTAAATGTATTTTGCGATCAGCTATGTTAGAGAAACAGCTCTAACACCAGCAATTAATTTATCCTGTTGGGCCATCAGGGGCTTCAAACAGTTCACGAGCACAGTGAAATAAATGGTAAGACTCCCATTTTCTTCTAGGAACTTTCTAGGGCAGAAATCAGATTTTAAGGGCACAAGAGATCGTACTGTCTGACTTTCTATATAATCCTGGAAAGAGGCCTGTCCTAGGTTGGCCAGCACGTGAATTGAGGCCACAGTTCTTTTCTTTAGCATGTCCTGCAGAAAGGCATTAATTTCTTTGAGCTGAATGCTAAGGAAAAAGAGAAGGGAAGGGAAGGGAAGGGAAGGGAAGGGAAGGGAAGGGAAGGGAAGGGAAGGGAAGGGAAGGGAAGGGAAGGGAAGGGAAGGGAAGGGAAGGGAAGGGAAGGGAAGGGAAGGGAAGGGAAGGGAAGGGAAGGGAAGGGAAGGGAAGGGAAGGGAAGGGAAGGGAAGGGAAGGGAAGGGAAGGGAAGGGAAGGGAAGGGAAGGGAAGGGAAGGGAAGGGAAGGGAAGGGAAGGGAAGGGAAGGGAAGGGAAGGGAAGGGAAGGGAAGGGAAGGGAAGGGAAGGGAAGAATTGGCTACTTCTACTGCATTAAATTCAGCTGGATATGAACCTGCCATAATTTCACACACAAATCCTAGCCTTTTTCCCTTAAACTCACACAAATCCCTGCTCCATTTTAGTTCACAAAATGTTATCACAACTGAGTTGAGCTGGCTGCACACTTATGACCCTCAGAGCACCCAGACCAGTATGAGACAAACCAGCTGTGCCAAATCCTAAACTGAAGCCTTGCCATGGGGTTCATCTGTTTTAGATCAAAGGGTTATAGGGCAGCTCTCATCGGAAAGTGCTGGGAAAAGAGACCTTAAACCTTTTGATTCCCGCAGTCCCTCAACCTCCAGATAAATTAAAATATTTAATCAAAATCTAATGGCAGTGATCTTGTTTGTACAAATGCTTTATTATCCTGCGCATTTTAACCACAATCTGCCTGGTTCCTAATGCGACCTAAAGAACCAGTCGGCATTTATTACAAATGCAAGGCAGTAAGCTTCTGGCTCAGCAATTAATCACTGACATGGAGGAATTTCTTCTCTCCAGGTGGGGAACCCATCCAAAAACTAAGAAAAATAATCGGGCTAATTAATTCTTATCTGCAAAGAACAATTAGATAAATGACCTAAAAACAGGCCTGTCACCCCTAGTGAGGTTCTCAGCTTCTAAATAGAATAATGTCTCTTTGCCAGGCCATCTCTGCAGTGAAATGGAGATCACAGAGAGGAAGGGGAAAAGACTGCATGTGGGGAGGGAATGGACTGATAGGGGAGTAGGTTAATTAGAGCTGAGACCAGCCATTGATATAAAAAAAAAATTAAACCAAAGCTCTGCACTTGGGTAAATTTGATATGATCCCATCACCTTCACAGCTATGCCTTTGTGTATCTGGAGGTACTAAAGAGAGTGAAGTCGTGTCTCCAAGCTAGTTTTGAAGAGGAAAACCACTCACCAGGCTTGTCCACCATTGTGTTGCATTTCACCCTGGTGAGTGGCATCCCTGACACTGCAGCCTATTTATTAACTTTGAACCGCGCAGCTCCAGCGCAGAGAGATGGTGCTGAAGTGAGATGCAGACTACCGTGTTTCAATTAATTTGCTCTGCCGGTCTTTTTTCAGTTTTAGTCAGGGAATGTGCAATGCATAAGGCTTCATGAGTGAGCCAAATTAATCCAAGCAGCACAAGCAAGAAGGTGACAAAAGCATCTGCACATCAGACCTTTGGTCAACTGCGTATCACCAGCAAAAGTCCTGTTGTCCTTTCAGATGTCTCATAGTCCATTAAAAGTCAGAAAAGTGGTAGAAAGAGGGAAGAAAGGCCTTTGAGCCTTTTAATATTCAGAATAACACTGATTTTGCAGCCCCTCTGGGTTAGAAAGCTTCCTTTTGAGAGACACTGAGCAAGAACCTGGAACATCCTTTTTTGTGCATAAGAAGGCATCTTCTGAGAAGATGCTTCTCCCATGCTAGCACATCTTCCTTGCTCAGTGTGCAATCAGGTATCATTTCCCTGATCCTGCCGCTCTGCCTGCTTATATCATGACACCATGCCATTTCTGATGGCGGGAGACAAAGGGAGACACTGAAGTAATTGATTCAAGCTTATCTAAGTATTTACAGAAATAAGCCTAAATGACTAGACATAAAATACTACAGCAGTCAGATTAAGACAATCTACTCCAGTTATAGTTAATCAGGGCTTTAGCCTCCAAGGAGCTGATTTGAGACTAATAAAGTGTTTTCTGTCTCCCAACCCCCATGTCAATCACATTCCTCCTTCCTTGGAGCCATTAGCACAATACCAAATACAAATGTAAATAACAAGTCTTCAGGTAGTTCATAGATTTGCTCTGTTACTGTTTCCAAGATCCAAAGCCTCTTACAGTGAAAAAAATCACTACAAAGATCAGAGCTACAGAAGTTTGTAAGAGACCTTTGTCTCTGAAAACTTGTGCAACCGAGGTTCCTATAATTTATATAAAGCAGATGCTTGCTTATATGCTTTACTTAAAGCTGTCATGGTTCCTATGTTGAAGCACTTAACAATAAATTATAAGGACTAATGGATTAGATCAAGATGCGTGAAAACGCTGTATTTATTCTTAGGAATAATGTTTCACCTACAAAAAACTGTGAGAGTTTGAAGAAAAAAGATACATATTCCAGATAAGTACTTTGCTGCTTATATTGGCTGAAATGCGGCGGCACAACAAAAGCAACCATCTGTGTTTAAACACAAAGGCAGAGACAAGAAAGTCTGTGTCAGTTTGGATTTGTATTTCTCTGCAATGATGTTAACATGAGTTTTAAGGCAAAACAGAATCTACATGATGCCTAAGGATCCTTTTGTAAGATGGATTCTTGTGTTGAAGATGGACAGCTTAGACCCAGGCTTGAACTTTCACAGGATTGGGAATGTCTGGGGAGAAAACTTTCTTTCTGCTTGCTGCAGAACTAGGCTTCATTGCTGAGCTTTTGTCTACTTGGTAAACCTTACTAGAATTCAACATGTAAGGATGAATAGGTGTGAGGTAGGACTTTTTCCTTTTTCTTGGATATATCAAAATGGAGTACAAGGCTCCAGGCATGGGCTGTTGAGAATGGCAAACTGGAAGATTGCTCATTGCTCTTACAAATACCCTCTCTTCTCTTCTCTTCTCTTCTCTTCTCTTCTCTCTCTCTCTCCTTTTTTTTTTTTTTTTTTTTTTTTTTGATAAGGTGCAGGAAAGTTCTCAAGAATTTTACATTGCAATAAGAATGCAGTCCAGAGAAGACTTCCAGAAGAAACTGAAAACAGCAGTGGAAAGTCAAAAATGAACTGTGAAATTTGTGGGCAAGTTAACATTTTCAGATAGTGTTGTTGTTGTTTTTCCAGCGGCACATTCTTTGAAGTTTCCAATGAATGGATTGAAAAACAACAATAAGAAGACAAAAGGAATTTCACTAGTAATGTGACTGAATTTAATAAACAAACAAATCAAAATGGGGAAGTCTTCCCAACTGTACTTTTTTTTTTCTTTTTTTTTTTTTTCCTGCCAAAGTTCTTTCCTTCTGTTTCTGAGCCTACTCTAACATTCACAAGAAATGCCAAACCCATTCCTAACTTACCTAAAGTACATTGACTGAAAAATATTAGTAATATTCATGCCCATAGTGGATATTTAGAGGTACTAGGAATAGAAAACAATGGGGGCAGCTGGTATGTAAGGGTTAGCCTTCAATCGTCTGCAAGGGTGTAATTTCCTCTAAGTGCAGTATAATGGTTTGAAGTTAAGAGAAATAACTTTTTTTTTTTTTTTTTTTTTCACTTACATTTAATTTATACAGAAGTAGGTACAGCCTCCTTCAGCACCAGAGCATTGGGGTGTTTTTAATGAATAACTTATAAGGAACAGTCACCTGCTAACAGATCAGCCTCCCTTTTGTGTTTCATTCCAGTTTCATTAGTAAAGAAAAAAGGCCCTTGATTGGATTAATGGAAATAAAACCACAGGGACTAAATTATAAAGTATCCAGTGGTTATTTCTAGTAGCTCTTACTTGCAACTGGGTCCATGTTTTTATCATCTCAGGCTCAAAGCTTTGGTATATAAACATGTCTGTCTTAGACTGGAACATGGAAAAGGTTTTGCTTTAGCAGAAACAGCATTTCATCTTTCTCTCTTCAATGGTTCGGCTGAATAGCCTCTGTTTTTATGGGTATCACCCCTACTGGATCACTGAGCTGCTGTGAGTGCCCTCATCAGAAACTTTTGGGTGGACTTGCTGACGTTGTTTGCTTTTTTCTCCCCACAACTTTCTTCTCTTCATATCCCTTCCCCATGATCACCGTCCAGTGAAGAGTTATTTTTGTTTATGTATTTATTTTTTTAATTGAAACTGCAATATCTGGAGGAGGCTACAGGCAGGACGCGGAGCCATATGCTCTGCCTAACTTATATAAACAGTGTCCTGGGTGACAGCCTTTCCTAGCCCATCTGCAGCTGCCAGGGATCCATTATTTTTTCTGGTCCCTGGAGAGAAAAAGTTCTTGAGCATCATTACTCCTAGGCAAATGTAACTGACTCTACCATGCACCCTAATTTGCTTGCCATAATTATAGGTCGCTCACCCCCCTTTGCTATTTATAAACCCTTTTTATTTATTTTAGTACTTATCAATAATGAATGGAAGCTAGTGAATCATGGGGCTGTAATATTTAAATATTATGAAAATGCTAATAACAAGGTATCATAGGCAGCAGCACCCAGGTCTTATCAGCTGGTCAGATGCTCTATTAAGCAGCCAGTGAGGAGTTCAAGCAAATTGGTTATGTTAATGTCCTGTAGTACTTGGGGAAGATGAGGAGTTAGCAATTAATTTTTTTCTTCTTCTTCCCAGGCTGCAAGCCGACAGGGCAAATTTATATTCCTCCTATTCTATGGGGCCCCAGCTCAGAAGGGGGGCAAGGTGGAAATGCAAGCATCTACGAAGAGCTTTCTGAGATCTAATTGAATGGTGCAACTGCAAAACTGGTGGAACGCTAAAGGGGCGAGCAAGGAATAAGTAAATAAATATATAAATAAGCAAGCAAGCCCCACAACAATAGGAATGCAGCATTCTTCCCCATTCATTCAGCTGACAGTGCTTTTGCAACTTAAACCTGTTTTATTAATTATGTTTGACATTTCCTTAATTAGTTTCATTTACATCCCATCAGCCCCTACCAGACGATTGCCCCATACATCATTTCACCAGAGGACTGAGATGCCTACAGAATTACAAAAACACGTCTCCCCTCCCTTCTCTTCTGCCCCACCCCCAGTCCTCAATAACTCATCATTGTATACTTCATGTATTTTGAGAATGAGTCTTTCCACCTGCGATGTTTCTTTAAAAATATACAGACATTTTGTCATCCTTTTAAAATGATTATGACGTTTCCAAAGGAACATGATGCTGGATTAATTTTTTTATTTTGGTTCCAGGCACAGTTTGCTTTATTTTTAGCTCCTATGTATCTTGACATTGACAAAATACGGACTTTAGTGAAGGATCCATTTATATGGACCCTGTCCTAGCTCCACTGAGCCCTGCTACCCTGCCCCAGTGCTTCCCTCAGATAGCTCTGCATACTCACAGTAGCTTCTTTTAATTTATAGGCACGTTCATGTTGTCCCCATAGTTGCTATGCAGTTTTCTATGTATTGATTAATTTCCACAGAAGCCATATGACAGATTTTTTGACAACTTTAGTAAGAATAAAAAGATTGCTTGGTTGTTTCATACCATTACTCTGACCTACTCTTTTGTGTCTTTGTCCTGCCTCTCCATCCAACCCTTCCGTGAGCTGATGTATGTGCTCTTGCTTTGCACCTGGAGTGGTCAGAGATAGGTCTACCATCAGAAGCCATTTAAAAGTATATAATATATACTTTTAAATCTTTTAAGTCTTTAGCTGTGTCTATTGTGCACTGCTGCAAAAAGTGGAGAAACCAGGAGAGTCAGTACTTCAGGGTAGGGCATCTCAGAGATCTCCAGGCTAACGTAGATCTGAGGTGGTAAATCATAGATTATCATGACAGCGACAAGGTGATTAGGGTCTGAAAGCTGCAAAACCACCACAACACGGCACTATGTGAGAAGGACTAAGTCTCCAGCCCTGTGTGCCCAAGCCGAGAGCCACCCAGCAGGAGGCTGGACCCGCTGCATGCTTTGGCTGTCAAATGCCTGATGCCAAACCCAGCTCTTCTGTCCTGCACTCCGCACGACAAGACTGACTGTTCCTGACTGGGGTAAAATGACAACCTGTTTTTGCTAATCCCAGAACGTGCTACCAGGAGCTGTCATTTCAGAGTCATCACACTCTCTGTTGATATCAGTGAAGTTAATCATGCAGAAGGAAAAAGCTTATATTAAAACAGATAATTATTCCCCAGCTCCTTAATAACACATGCAAGGGAAAGTGATTCTCATTGTCTTGGCAAACTCTGATATTTCAGCACATTTTCCACTTAGTATTGACGTTCAGGTATCCTTTCTCATTTACGCCTCCTAGGTCAGGGTTGGTTCACTGCGCAGTGCACACAAAAACGGAAGGGTTTCTTTCCATGGACTGCTGTCCTTCAGAGATGGAGCCCTCACACATTTTGTAACATAAAAAAAAAAAAAAAAAAAAGGTACTACGGTAACTTATTAATGGTATGTAACCTGGTTGTCCGTGTTTCTTTGGAAATTCTAACTGAAAAGATAGCTGAGAAGTAGTTGTCTCTACCCAATAATGTACCCATCCTTGTAAGAGCAGTCATGATCTCTGTGTAACAGCATGGGGTAGGGATCTACCAGCTCAAGCCTTCCCAACAAGTACCAGATGGACTTACAATCCCCAATAAAAGAAATATTCATGCAACATATGGAAATATATTAACTAAAAGAAACACACTCAAAGAAATATTGATGTGCTTGCTTTCTCAGTGGGACTTATTTGCTAGGGCAAAGCCAGATTCAGTGTCTCTTAACCACATTTCTCAGCCCTTTTGGCTCTGAGACCAGGTCATACAAAGCCAGGCAGATATTTCTGTGCATGCAACAAGATCCAGATGTTACAAATGCTCCTGGCCCTTTGTCCTTTCCAACCCTCATGTGGCTGGACCTAGCCCAGGTTATAGCCAACTGTCACCTCAGCTTAAATTTGCCCAGAAATTTAAGCCTTTGCTTTAATAAAATTCTCCCAGCCCTTGATCCTCAGAGGAGAGGCAGAGGGTAGAAAATGGAGGAATAACTCTCACAGTTCACCTTAGAGGTTATTGCATCTGCACTTTGGGAACTAGCAGACATCAGGGCTGGAGTTCCACAGTTGGACTAGACATAGAGAAAAAATCTTGCAATTTGTTCTGAAACTAGAGAGATTTCATCCTATTTTGGAAGCTTTCCAGGTAAAAGCCATGTCTGGGACCCTATCCAGATTTTCTGCAAAGCAATGGCTGTTTCATTTCCAGATCATTTCAATCCTCAAGATCAAAGGGAGCCTGATTTTAAAAGCAGGAATTAAGTACTGGTGAAGAAGAAGGCAGTTTTAACTTTGCTGTAATCATGCACATGACTTGCAGAGGAGTTTAGTCAAAAAGTTTGGGGGGTGGTTTTGTTTGGTTGTTTGTCTCTTGCTTCATTCCTTTCCTTGTTCTCTCTTATCTTTGATCCGAGCATTTCCCCAAGACACTGTGAGAACACGGGTGTGAGAGGAATACGAAACAGATTGCAGGGAAAAGGTTGATAAGAAGCATTCAGTAGTTGCTGGTGTTTTTCTTTTTCAAGAATGTGGCTCAGAAGCAGTTCAGAGGAAATTTGGAGAGATGAAGACAGGGGATGAAATACACATCCCTGTGGGATCACAAACAGCCCTGGGTGTTGTTCTGCAGGCTCTTGCTTCACACAGTGGTTCTTTTTGAGCTAGGTTGGCTGCTTTTTAATAATGTCCTCTTCGGTCGTTGATGCTCTTTCATGGCACGTTAACCTCAAAGGGTTTAGATCATTTCCCAGCTTTCCTGTTTGGATTCCACTACACGCATATGAACATAAGTCCCAAACCCTCCAGTTCATTTATGCACATTTAAAAACCACCACTAAAATAGTTCAGGAGATTTAACAGGTGCTTCTGGGGCTTCAGATATATCTGAAATAGCATCAAATGGTCAAAAGAAAAAAAAATCAAAATATTTTTCTGTCACATGCTGTCATACATTGTCAGGGAACCTTGTGCTAAAGCTGCAGTGAAGTTGAATCTGATTAAAAGATCAGCAAACAAGGCAGGTTGAGGGGAATTTGATCTCATCATTGCTATGCCTGGAAATACCTGTCATCTCCCAGGTTGTCCTGCACTGTGACACTCTTTCTTATCCAGTTTGCCCATGGACATTCATGATGACATTCTGTGCAAGCAAAAGGGGGAAGAAACAAAAAAGACCCGATCCATTCCAATTTTATTTTCAAATCCTGTATTATTATTCCTCTGAGATCAAGCCTAAACATAAATACCAATTATCAGAGCTACAGACAAATGAATAATTTGATGTAAAACAATCCTGCTTTATTCAAATGAGAGTAGAGGTGAAATTAGAGCTACACAGGATATTATGTTAAAAAGCACACACACACACACAAAAAGAAAGAAAGCAAAATGTCTAATTTTAACATAGTGTTGTTATCTGTGATTAATGATTTCCGTGGGTGTATAACTCTTATGCAAAAATGCCATGTAATCATGTACATATTTGATTAAATAGCTTAATTTGTGTTCATTTAAAAAAAAATAAAATAAAGCCAAATAAGCTAGATAATGAGTGGGCGTGTTGTAGGAAAAGCAGATGGGATTTGAGGCACTAGCTGTGTTCAAAGGAAGCCACCAATTTCACTTCAAGAATATTTGCGTATGAAAGCTGATATTTTCTAGAAACATTCATGAGTAGAACACAGAGGGAAATTTTGCCAAATTTTGCTGTTTTTAATGAAGGCACACGGGGGAAAAAAAAAAAAAAAGAAAAAAAAAGTTCAGCTGAGCTTGGTTCAACGCGTATTCCTTGGGAAAAGCATATTTATTTTTTTTTTCTATGTTTACTGGAAATGTTTTCTTTCTCCAAATCAATTATACCTAAAGAATCCTTTTGTTTACATCTGAGCTTCTGACAACAACCTCCCCTTTCTTTGCCTTCACCTGTGGAATTAAATACTTATTTTTCATCACACAATAAAAAAAGACACCTCTCCAGACTAGAAATAATGGGATTTTTTTTTTGTGGGTAAAGCTGTGTAAATCAGTGTCAAATGAATGGACAAAGCTTTAATGGGGCTAATAAACACATCCCTCTGTACCAAGCAAAGGGAATTTTTATGAAAATGATCAAATAAAGTAATAAAAAAGAAGGGGCTTCTCCTTTGGGTTTATGAGCCCTCTCGTTACACATCGTGTATGACACACTGACTGGCAGAATATATGATGGACTGTCATACATTGCAGAACAACTTCAATTAGGATGATAAGATGACAAGTTCCCATAGTTCATATCTGGGCTGGTTGTGTTTGTGTTTTTTTAACAGGGCTCTCACTTTGACCTCTTTCTTTCTAATGTTTGATACGAAATTTAAGGGGCCAGCTGAGGTTAGAGGAGACAAAATATGACTTATGTTGGGGGTGGGAGAGGAGAGCCATTTGTTTCTTTGTTTGTTCTTCTATCCATGGGTAGGATCCTGTAATTCAGTATATGACTCATTATTAAAAATAATTAATGCCAACAGTTCAACCCACATGCACAACTCCAGAATAACAAACCAGCAAGTGCAGCCTGCCACTCACAAACAACTGCAAAAATCACACAACCTACATGCAAATAAGGAGGCACATCAGACAACATGACACACAAGCCAGTATCCACAAGTGTCACCATGAATTGCTTTATACTGCCTAGTCCTCTGTGTAGGATGACAGGGTCAGAAATACCTTTATTTCCACAAGAAAGAAGATGACTTCAGGCCCATGAAGACAAACATGAAGAAGCAGAACACCAACATAGTTTGTGGGTAGTTCTGGGATTGTCCAGCTAAAACGGTGTCTCTGAGTTTTCAGTGGCTGAAAGCTGCAAAGCCTTTGGCTTGAGACACATAGGAAATTCTGCTTGGAGAAGGAGTTGCATCTCAGATGGATGTCCAGGTAGTACAGCTGGCATTTTGAACCTAACCTAAGTAGTTAGAATTTTAATGATGGTTTTAAAGTTCTGAGAAAATTAAAAAAAAAAAAAAAAAAAAGGTTCTATAAGGCCTTCCTTTACATGTATGTTAGAGTTTTTTAAAGGAATATGTTCCAACAGTTACCAAGAGCAAATGTTGCTCTTGTTGGACCTACCTATAAAAATACTGGGTCAGTATCAATCTCAGACTCTCAGACTGCTCCTTCTGTGGCAGCTATAAAATAGACAGAATGAAGATGGAAAGCTATTCATCCTCTACAGGACAAAGTGGGCTCCATGATAGCACTGATTCCCAAGACCATCATCTCCTGACCCCAGGGATAATCTGGCCAGGCAGCATTGCCTCATCTGCACAGAATTTGACCCAAGCATTTTACATTGTGGCATGATTTGAGACAGTCCACCAGCCTGCAAAAGGGAAATGTTTTCTAGTAGAAGATCAAATATTTTCCAGGTGGTCTATTCTGCAGATTCAGCATTATTGCAAAAGATTTGCCTTCGAGTAAAAAAATAAAAAAAAATAAAAAAAAAATAAAAATAAATAAAAAAAAATTGTTTGTATATGGGTCTCAGAAACAAATCAGTAAGTGGAAAGAGCAGAATAATGGAAGCACTTATCACTGAATAAAGATGCAGGTTTGGTTTGCATACATTCAGGTGGGAATGACTCTGACTTTGAAGAATGGCACATGTCATGATATAGCCATACAAAAGAATATAACTCAAACATGACAAAAAATAAAAGCCTTGCTAGGTAGGAACAGAATAGCAAAACTCACTTCACTTCTCCATAGCTCTCATAAGCCACAAATATCGGTATTTACCGGGAAGAATTTCCTTGGCATCTACTTCTTGGGATAAATCGAGGTCTAAATCTAGACTAAAGTGCCTGGAAGGTCCTAGTGAAGGAGAAAAAGAGAAGAATAAAGGGGGAAAATTCAGCTGAGTTTAATCTGAACAGTGTATCCATCACCAAAAATGATACAAATCAGCTATTACTGGATCATGCAAAAGCAACTCCACTACCTGTGATCCTTCCTTTGCTTTCTAAACCTCTTTTCAGCCCAGCCTAATGAATTGTCAGAACTGTCAGACAGCTCCAAGGAATGACAAATGTCTATGATTTGCTGCTGCTGCTGCTACTTTGCTGAAAACACCTGATGTATATAGTCTTGAAATCCTCTGTTTTGTGTTACAGGCAAGGGTAAGCTGAAGGAATTGGTGTATGTGTGGAGTTATTTCTTTCATTTTATGTATATGTAACCTAATTAAAAGGATATAGTAAAAGAAAGTTCAGATTGGATATTAAAGCATTCCCAAACCAAGAAATGACCAAAAGGAGGTAGAAGATATAACCTTAGCTGTGGTCCATTTTGAACATTTTAAAATTCCATATTTAGCTGTATGATTTTATGTTATATATAATAACCGTCTGTTACCCAACATAAACATGCAATGATATATCCCTATATTTGTATGACGTTTTCTTCATCAAGGTTATAGATAGTAAAACACAAAGCTTTCTAACTCCACAAAGGTTTTTTTTTTTTGTTTTTTTTTTTTTTTTTTTTTTTTCAGACAATAAGATCAATCAAATAATTAATTTGACAAATATCAGAGTTTGAGTTATACAGGCTCCAAACATTTATTAACTTGCAGCCAGATTCTGTGAACATTTGTCATTGACTTAAATGGGTCTAAGATTTCACTTCTTGACGAGTGACAGGCCCTGATGGGTATTTAGTCATTTCTGCTATACCAGATTGGCACTGTACTTAATACATTTGCTAATTCTGTCATAGAGCTTACTCTCTATAACATTCCCCTGCACCTTCCCTGAAGAAATTCTTGTGAATCTGTCCTTTGAATAACACACACACAGACAAAAATATAGTTTTGGAAAACAGACAGTGCGATTCTTTTGCTTAATTAGTCACTTGTCCAGCACTGAAATACATTTAGAAAATGTTTTTATTGACTGGAGAACAGTTTTTGCTGCTTTGGTGCTAGTCAGAAGATATTTTCAAGATCAGCTCCCAGGCAGTCAGGTCAGTTGTATGACATTATGAGAGAGAACCTTCATTATGTGAGTATCATATAGATGATAGCCACAAACATAGTGTTATTCTTGAAGGAAATGGACACCGGGAACCTGACCTGAGTAAGATTAGGAGGGTCACAAATTGGGTCCCTCAGCTGAAAGAAGAAGAAATAAGGTCCTGGAAAGCTGATCCAACTGCATCAGTGAAGGAAATATGTGGATCATTCCTCTTACTATCACAAAGTGAGGTCTATTGTCATAGAGCGAGCTATCTGTGGTACTGGTCCAGACTCAAAGGGCTGCTAAAACTAGAATCCTTAATGAGAACTATGAGGACATTTTTTTATTTTTTTAAAGCCAAATCATTTCCAGCTGGGGGAAAAAAATGCTGTTTGTTTATCAAAGGACACTCCCATCCACTCTTCTGCAAGCTCTCAGTGATCTCTCCGAATGGTAGAGCCAAGGGCAATGCTTCAAAAATTGGAAACAAGGTTGAACTAGGTCTCAATGTTTTACTAATTTCACTAAAGCTTTGGGTTCTCTGCTAGACAATAGCATCAGCTAAACTTATTTCACAATGAAACAGACCTAGACCAAACAGAAACTACTTGCCTAGTCCTTGCTAGGCTGACTAGAATGGGGTTTTGGAAAAGCAAAAAAAAAAAAAAAAAAAAAAAGCTATAAAATTTCAAATTCATTAATTTACTCACATGCTCACATGAAAGGATGAAAGGTAGCAGAACAGAAAGCTCCTATACTGTGCATCTTACTTACAATAAAGCACCATCAAAAATACACTAGCACCATTCCTATGCTTGTCTAGCATGCCTGCAGATGATACTACAATGTCATCTCTCTGGACATTATAGCAATGAGCTCTTTCCTCCTCAAACCACTCCTGTGAGTCTCCCCATTTTACAGACAAAGAACTGAGGAACAGAGGAAACAGCCTGAGACTTCCAGGGTATCAGTTTGCTGGAACCTATTGAAATCAAGAGAAATCAAGACTTTAAACAAGGGATAAATCCAAAATAATCTGGAGAATTTGATCTAATAGGCTTTGCTCTTGGGGGTCAATTGCAATAAACCAGCAGGTAGAAAACAGGTCCCCAGAATATTAAAGAGGGTAATTAATATTACCCTAATATTGGGGTAATACACCCTCTCCATTATGAACAGACATGTTCTCAGGCCAAAATGCTTGCCTCAGTGAAGACTGGGTTATGGTCACCCCCCAATGTCACAGCAAAAGCACTTTGATGGGACTATCTGAGGATCTTGCAGGGCATCTGCAAGATAACAAAAGAGGTATGGTGCTTGCTCAGCCATGAGAGCTGAGCTCCCACACACAGCCACAACAAAGGGCAGGAGGAAGCTCTGAGATACACTACTGGTCCCACAGATGCACTAAAAGTGAAGATGTGTGTATCGGGACAGGAGGAATAATGAGAAATAAATGCCAAAGGGATTACTGGGCTCCTCTCATAGATTAACTCTGATTTGACAATGGTTGGGGTGTGGGAACTCCTCTATGATTTAAGAATAAGAATTCCTCTCTAAGTGGCCTAAAACTCACTGCTATATCATCACTTGCTGTTGTCAAATAAATAATCATGCGAAATCAGCTGCAGAGAAAAGTCTCCTGTAAAACTGAGTTCATGCATGACATATGATATATCTTTTCAAAGGAACAGATACATCTTTCTTACAGCCAGCATGCAGCTTCCTTCACTGTACCTTCCCTCCCATCCAAATCACCTCAAATAAATGTGAGTTCTGCTGTGTTCACAGTAATTCCTTCATTTTTAAACACATAATGGAAATGTATAACTAGTCCTCATAAAAATTTATATCTCAATTCATCCCTTTAATTTATAACAGCCCCTCCAGGCAGTTATTATTCAAACATTAATAAAATGCCTATGGATCACCAAAAGCATCAATTTTCACATTCACCTCCACTTCTATTTGTACATATATAAAGCCAGATTAGAGTTAATGCCACTTCTGCGTCTAACAACAATTATGTCTTTAATAAGATAGGAACAAATGATATATTATCTTAATCATGTTAGGAATTTGAGTTCTTTTCATGAAACAAAGTTGAATATTTTATGTCTTTTGTGACAATTGTTACTTAACAGCCTATATGTTTGGATATTGCAGTTTATGCAAATGTTCATGTTCTATAAATTTTAGATTTATCTCCATTTATCATTCTACATGTTCAAATATAGAGACATTATGGTTTAGCATGTGACTCTGCACACAGTCTAAAATATGATTTGGACACCTTTCATTTATTTATATCACAGAGAAAAGGATGGAGGGGGGAGAATAGTTAGTGCAGAGGTTAGATCCTCAACTTTTATAAAGCGATATACTTAGCAAAGCTACATCTCACTACACTGATATAAATCCATCTAAGAATTTGATCTTTCATTTGTTAACAGTTGAATTTTAAAGGATTTAAAAGTGTATAAGGGAAGCCAGGCTTCATTCTGTGTTCTAAAAGCTGTCGCCAGCTCATTGCATGTCACATTGTAAAAACTCTTACTCATGAGAGTAATTATTGCTAATATGGGTTCTCTTATAGACAGACTAGGAGACTTGCATGCAGAATGGTTTTTCATTTGAAGCACATATAAGAGGAGCAATGATGATTAGGGACATAAAGATATATAGGAAATAATTATTTGTTATTTATTAATATTTATTATTATTATTATTATTATTATTATTATTATTATTATTATTATTATTATTATTATTATTATTTTGAAGCCAGTTGAATTTGGTGAAGAGAGTGAGAAACATAGATGCTAGGACCATATTTTGGTTCTGTGTAGATCACTACCATTGTGTTGACACCCAAGAAACAGCATCAATTTCTGTCATATAAGAAACTAGCCCTTTGCATGGCCGTCAAAGGAAAACAGCAGCGACAACAACAAAACACTCAAAGCTGAGTCTTAGATTTATTTTTGGACTTTGCTTGTTCTAATTACAAGTGGTGTTCTGGATGGGTGCTAAACTAAGGAGAAATTACCAGGAATGGAGATGGTTTCATTATAGTTTTCATTATGGTTTCTTTACACAGGTAAACATAGTATATAGGCAAGAATTCAGTTCTACCACCTTCATTATGGAAACTGCATTTGTAGCAGCTTTGCAACCAGGCATTAGCTGCTCAGGAAAGCTGTCTGCCTTAAAGAGTTTGCAGCATTGATCTGGAAGATTTTATTGCAGTGTCTCCAACCCGTGCTCACAGGACTCTCCCCTTCATTCACAAAGGTACTCTCTCCAGTTCCCAAGCACTGTAGAAAATGCTGATGAAGATTCAGGGAGGGACCAAAACTAAAGTGAACCCCATTAAGACAGGAGCTGCCTTCCTGTGTGTTTCATTATTAATACTGAGTTCAATTACTCTGATTTCTTCTGTTGATGAATTAGTAGCACCAGAACCAAGTCCCTGGCTGATATCCATTTGTCTTTGCTTATAAGTGCTAATGTGATCCTGTTCCTTTAAAATCAAACTCCTGCTTCAGTCACTTTACGTCTTTGCAACACTAACTGTCTTTTCACTAATTGGTTCTGTGTAAATGAAACAAGCTGAAAAACACTGTGGCACCAATAAATATTAATAAGTTATTGTTTGTTTTCTTTACCTTGCTTATGAATTCATACAAAGACAGTGCTAAGACATTAACTCCAGTCTATTAATTGCCACCTGATAATTGCCACCTGATACTTTTCTCCTGGATAATTAGGTACCCATTAGTTCTAATCAAGTAGTTACTTAATTATTGCAGTAATTAGTCTAATGGACTAGCAAATTGAAGCTTTATCACTTTTGGATACTTAATGTTCCTGACAGAGTACTTCACAAGTGTCAGGGTTCCTGATTCAGCAACCTGCCATCTATGAACCCCCTGCTGCCACTTCCACCCCACCCACGCTGCTCCCCAGCCACTTGCTGAAGCAACTCTGATTGTCAAAGCCAGAGGCAACATAAGTTTGAGTCCTTCTTCCATCTCATTCCCCTTTCCACCCCCGTCTATGCCTCCCCTCCTGTGCTCTTACTGCTCGGCTCATTCCACACCAAAAGAACTTTGTTGGGAAATTAAATAACATCTTGGCATGGAGATCACATGCATTAGACTGTATGGCAGCGTGATTCAAAGGAAGGAGCTAATGTTGGCAGGTGTGGGAAGAAAAAAGCAACTGTGAGGGGAGAAATAATAAAGAACGTTCATGAATACTCAAACACAGCCAGGCTTGGAAAGAAAAAGAGAGAGAAGCAAAGACAACTGGTGGTAAATGAAGGCATAGCTCCAAGGTCTGGGACTGGTAATAGGTCTCTCTTTCATCTTTGAATCAGAGATGTGAATCTAACACATTTTTACTGAATAAAAATCCTGGGAAGTCATTTCTGCCCATGGACTCTGTAGCACAGAGTTGGTAGACAAGAAACCACTAGCATTTCTCTGGCCTATATTTTTATGATTAATTTAATACTTAATTCTGAAGGGCTGTCAATCCTACACCTAACACTTCCTTGATATTCAGTTCAGAAAGGGCA
Source organism: Aythya ferina (assembly GCF_964211825.1). NCBI lineage: Eukaryota > Metazoa > Chordata > Aves > Anseriformes > Anatidae > Aythya > Aythya ferina. The sequence goes on from NC_140307.1 coordinate 5,779,846, forward strand.
TGTGAAATGCCATCCTCCCGCTGCTTTCCGTGTACTGGTCCATACGTTGTCTTTGTGGATCATGCTTTCTTTTGGATCCTAGTATGTTTGAGACAGGCACAGGCATTTAGGAGCATCACAGCATTAAATGTGGATTTCTGTCTCCCATTGATCATCTGATCCAGATTCTCCCAAGCCTTTTCATGTCAGATTTGTATCAGAATTGATCATCAAGCCCTTTGGCAAGTGTCATCTGCCCCAGGCGTTGCAATGTGTACCGTATAAAAGCTCGTTGTACTGGGAAAGGGAAAGGGAGGGGGAAGAGAATTGATCCTGCACAGAAATAAAGAGGTTAATTCCATTCAATAATGCTTGACAACTTGCTAATGGTTAAACTACTTCACATATGTGGTAAGATTATGTATTCTGAAATAGATGTATTTGCCTTTCTTGATCGGATATCTGATGTTTCCATTACTGCTAACTCTGTAGCACAGCCTGGGGTTTTGTCCAGAGAAAGGCTCCATAACATGCCATGATTGATTTCTGCTGGAGGGTGCTGGGTTTCCAACCAGCCAGGTACCTGGGTTTGTTTTTATGAATAGGAAGGCACAAGCTGGTGACTGGTTTTTGACCTACTGTGGAACTAAAACAAGGAGAAGTTGTGCACTGGATCAGATTTCTCTTATGCTTCAAAATCTATATAATTTATGTTATCACACAGAGACCAGAGTCCCCTAGTCAGCCATGTAACACATATTCATAAAACAGAACATACTCCTTACTGCAGTATCCTCACAAACGTCAGAATTCGATTTACTTATTGAATTTTTCTCAGTATGTTCATATTATCAGAACTAAGAAGCCAACAGTTTTCTGGTGAAGCATAAATTCTCCTAATTCTTCTTACTTTACAAAAAAATAAGTTCCTTTTTCAGTTACTTTATACTCTTACCCAAAATACTCAGACCACGATAAAGAGGTCACTTGCTCATGAGATTTCTGCCATAGCTCCATGTGCATTCATCACAACTGTTTGTAAATGCTCATTTACTCTGAAGTTACTCTTTAGGTAACAGACAATAAAACCTTATGCTGTTATTGAGAAATCAAACCATAGAACTGCTTAAACACCTGTGTGAGGCCACTGAGCAATAACAGTCCCATGCACTCAAAGCAAAATTAGGCAAAGTGTACTTGGCCCATTAAGAAAACATATTGCTTGAAATTACAGTGCCTCAGGATGCCTGGATCCTGCTCCTGGTGCTGGCTCCATTGGATAAGGCTGCCAGCCCTACTCAGCATGGGACCTGTATTGACCTGAGTTCAAGTATCTGAAACCACTGTCTCTGTCAAAGGCTCCAAGTGGCAGAAATTTACCATGGATAACCTCATCTGACCTCCCAGAACAGCTTATACTTTTCTGTCCTGCTGTGATAAAACTTGCTCCAAATTTGTACCCAAAATGAGAGTGATGGCAGAGGGGCAACAGGTACTGGGGGGTCTGGGGGGCAGAGGGGACATCCAGGGGTCTCTTGACTGCTGTGCCTCTGCCAGGGCTGTACAGAGACCGGCTGTCTCCAGTGCTATCGATCTAGCACAAGAACTAAATTCATTTTAAGGATGCTGAGAGAGAATGAGAAAACTATACGTGACAGATGTTAGTCACGTTGCTTAATGTACTACTTGAAGGTGTTCAGATGCTCTGGTGATGAGGGTGCTAATAAAACCAATGTAGAATAGAGTGAAACAGGCTAAGAAAGGAATTTTAGCGTTAGAAAACTAAAAAGGCTTTTTAGCTTGAGGGTGGATTAAATGTCATACTATCCACGTCATCAATTTTCCCTCTGGATTTGACTTTGAAATACTTGTGGAGTTCTTCAGAAATGACATAGCAACAAGCAAATTAGAAGACAAACTGAGAATACCTTTTATGTTGGAAATACCAGGAGAAACTGTCCAATGGATATTCAGAGAGAGAGATGTAGAAATCATTAAGGCAAGATTGCTTGGAAAGCTTATGATGGTGTTTCATGCAAAAGAAAAGTGGAAAAAAGAAGCATAAAGAAGCAAAATCCTTAGCACCTTTTCCCTATCTCTCTCTATACACTTTCTAGCACTTCAGTTCACAGGCTCAGTAGGCAATCAATTTTAGCTTGTAACAATTCAGCAGTTTAAGATCTCCATAATAGTTTGGACCACTGCTGTTCAATGGGCTGCACAGCTTATGGAAAAGCCTGCATGTTGTTCTGGGGAGAGGTAAGCACAAAGGGAAGGAAGAATCAGGGAGGCGAGCTGCTTCCAATTTGTCTATCCAAATCTAAGATGTTTTTATGGGGTGTGGGTTATTATTGGAAAGATCTTAGTCTTCATCTCTTTGAGGAGTTCCTTGAGCAGTTCTTTTATACTTTTCATCATTTTCTTGATGTTGTACACATGGAAAAAATGCCAGCCGAGAGAACACAGGGGATAAGACAGATCAAAGACAATTGCTCAGCCTTCTGCCACTGAGTAAAGAAGGGTTGTTTGCCTGTGTGGGAAACTGAGTAGCTAAAGGGTGACATACAGAATGCAATGTGCATCCTCATGAGCACTTCTGGCAAACATAAAGTGCAAGATACCTTGCACAAAGTTAGAGGAATTTGCCATAAGGGAGGCTGAAATGTTACTGGGGTGTAGCTAATTCACAGCCAGTCTGGTCCTTGCTCCCATCTCCTGACTGCCACAAGGGGCTACATCCTGGGTCCTGCTAACAAGAAGAGCTTGGTACCCAAGAATTTCAAAAGAGCCTGAGGTGGAGTCATACTTAGTTTGGAAAGCCACTCCCAGCCATAGTTTCATCCTTCTGGCATACCTAGACAGAGAGGTAAGAATATGAAAGAAATGTTACAAAACTCATGTCCCAGGAGATGCAGCACTGGCTAGAGGGAGGAGAGGTGAATGTCTGGGCCGCCTTCCATTGCTGTATGCCAGCCTCATTGGGCTTCTGTAGCTGGCCTTTGCTAAAAGTTAATGATATGTAAACAGATAAAAATTATCTGGTAAAAAATTATCTGGCTCTACTTTCTCGTTCTGGTATTGGGGAGAATCCAGGTGAAGCAAGCACCAAATGCTCAAGTTCAGTTCACCCTCTTGGACATCTGTCTTCTGTCACCCCAGTGCAGAAAAGCCTGGTAGGTGCCAGTTTGGCCATCTCTCCTATCAATTGCTGCAAGGGATTTGTGGTATCTTCTTTAACAACATGTACATCAACAGCACAACCAGCACAGTTGTCCAAGTCTGCACCAGTGCCCCAGAAACAGCCTGGGGGACTTGGATGTCCTCTCATGTATCATCCTAACACAGCAAGTAATATGCTTCCCTTCTAATACTACTTTCTTGTCCTCATTTTGATGGTCCTAGTATAAGTCCAAGACAATCTCAGGGTAAAAATGAGGAGGGACTGATCATTCTCAATTTGGGCATGTGGATGTTTGAACCCCTGGATTGGAGGATCTTTGTTTTTTGTTGTGATTTTGTTTTTTTGCAGGTTCTTCTCAGCTGCTTGTCAGACTGGGCCATGATGAGACTCAACATCTTGCAGAGACATAAAATGGAAAACAGGCAACTCATCAGAAAAGTAGCAGCTGTTTTACACCATCACAAAACAAAATCATCATACACTAAAAACTAGATTTAGCAGTTTAAAAGAGCTGCTAAAACAAAATTAGCTGGAGACAACAGCGCGGTTTTGTAACTGACAGTGCTTCACTCAAACGCCCTAATTCATGTAAAAACAACTTAGGAAACATTAAACGGCGGATGCTTTTGGAAAGGGGAAGAGCATTCAGACTTTCAATAGCTGCTTAGGAAGAACACACAGATTTATTACATCATTTTTTTTTCTTTTACGAATTTTAAATAAGCATTGTGTCAAAACTGCCACCTCTTAAATAACAATGATGCTACAGTCCTCCTGACAGAGGGAGACACCAGCTTTTATTGGCAAGTCATTTGTATTTATTGCAGGCTGAAAGCCAGTAAAAAGGTTGTACAAAACTTCAATGGGAAATGAGATGGAATAAGAAGGCCTTGAGCAGTTGGGGTCATCAAACACTTCAATAACTCGGTATGGCTGTTCATACAACCATAAGTTCATACACATGGAGAGGATATAAAGACCCAACTGCCTTATGAATGGGCTTTCTGTTGCCCTCTCATATGCATACACAATCTGTGCTAGATACAGGTGGAACACGAGTTTTCCTTTGGCCCAGCTGTATTCCCCACTGAGGATAAAAATTTCCCTGTGATGTAGATACATTCTACCAATAACCAACACAACTTACAAGGGTTACAAATTTGTCTGGCAAGAGATTTAAGTAAGCCAATTACTACTAGGGTGCATGTGGCTTGACCAGAGGTCTGTCATCTAGGAGCCATAAAAGGGTGATTCTTGATTGCTTGGGACTAAATTTAAGTTGTCCATATGATTACTAAGAGAATAATTTGTTTTATTTATTTATCTATGTTTTATCCCAAATCAGCCTAATTTTAGTCTCTAGTATATTTTGTCTGCCTGTGGAATGGGCACAACTCCACAATCCTTAACAGTCTCTGTGGGTTTTGTAAAGTTAATATCTAGAAATAGCTTGGAAGGTTAGTAGTAACACATACGTGTCAAGAAGGGAATATTGCCACTGACAGTAATAGCAGTTATGATTGTTTAGATGTAATCCATATGCTTTTCAATAGACTCAAGTCTCTGACAGCTCTTTTCCTGACCTGAGTTTCTGGGAGCGCATACAGCACTCCATAAAGCAGCCTTGCTCTGGCAGGGATGCTTCCAGGTCTCTCATGGTGGCAACTCCCTACAGCCTTGGTGTCTTAGGAGAATCTCCCATCACATCCCATCAAACTGCTGCCTGAGAAGCAATTTTGGGCTGGATATTGCATAAAGGAGGGATAAAGTTTAAGCTGAGGTCTGGCTATTTGTTCTGTGCAGACAGGTTGTGGCCCTGAAGAAGTCTTTTTTCTTCAAATAAATTGCAGGGGTGGAAGTATAAAAAATGCCCCATTCTTCGAGGGTATTTTTATTTAGATCCCACTCTTCAAAAGACTACCTATAGATGTAAAAGTCGAGGTGCAATCCGAAGTTTGAAAAGTTACAGACTCATACAGACAGCTTCTGATGGATCTGAATTTTTCAGCTGAAGAACATCACTGCTCTTGACCTGAGACCTAGATTTCACATTTCAGGAATTAAATGAGCATCATTTTCTAAAAGACATTAGACCAAGGCTGGGCTATCCAAAATATGGCTTCAGGATTTAGATGAAGACATTGTCATGTCAAGGAGACTTAAAACCTGACATGTCTTTTTTTCTGTTGAAAAGCCAGCCCTAGTTTGTTATACCACATCGTGGCTTGTTATGTGCAGGAGACAAAGGAAAAGTGGAAGTTGTTTTGGATTTAACATCTCTTACAGGATTGTTTGCAGTAACAGGGCATAAGGCTCAGTGACCTAGATGATCTGGCCTTGTCTTATATTACTCTCTTCCCAATTTATCCTAAGACTGTGCCAAAAACCTGCCAAAATATAAGGGAAATGTTTGTGACCCCTGCCAAACAGAGAAGCCTCTGGCTCTGAGATACCTCAAATGTTTTGATTAGACTGAAGGAGCTGAGCCTGAAAATAGGGGAGTGCAAAACAAAAGAAAGACTATTTCCTACCTGCTGCTGCAAGGATGGGAATTGTGTATGAACGCTTGTCCTGCTCCTTCCATACAGGCATCCTGATTTTCTCAAGAAAGTATTCAGCCTGCTTTAAAAAGATAAAAATATTTTAAAATATAATATAAAATAACATAACAGAATAAAAATATAGTATAAAATAAAATAAAATAAAATAAAATAAAATAAAATAAAATAAAATAAAATAAAATAAAATAAAATAAAATAAAATAAAATAAAATAAAATAAAATAGTAGAAATTGTGATGAGGGCAAGGAGATGAGAGCCTCAACCCACAAATGGGCCATATTCACCTTCCAGAAGATGGATGGCCACTCCAGCCACCCAGATGCACCACTGCTGCAGCTCTGGGGGCATGAACAGAGGACCTTGAGGCAAGCAAGGCGCAAAGTCAGTGGGGAGATTGACTGATCTTGTTTCGGATCAGATGGATGGCTCTAAATGACCTGTAAAGACGTTCTCTGAGCCCTGAGCCACAACATTAAGAGCCAAGACACCACTAGCACTTCTGAAGTAGTTATTAGTGACTGAAGTAGCACTTGTCAACTGCGACTTCAGTTTCAAGTAATAGTTTAACAGCATCAACTTGAAGAAAGGTTATATCTCTGTGTGTCTGGTGTGCTGCTGACACTTAAAGGAAATAATTGGTAGACTTGGAGCAGGGGCAGACACCAGTGATAGAACAGGAGAGGAGGTTGGATACTCGAAGAAAAACTTCAACAATTTTGCATGAAACAAGAGCCAGGAATCCATCCTAGGCTTTGGCATAAAAAGCAGGAGGAAGATGTAACCCAACCTGCAGAAAAAGCTCCACTCCCCAGCCACAAGCTGTGCTGCTGTGCCATTTCAAGGCTCATCTACAGCTGCAGGCTGCAGTCCTGTCCCACCGAGAGGACAAAAACATGTTGCCCCTTGCAGTTCTTGGCTGGCTTTTTGGAAAGCACATGTAATGCAATCTCCAGCTGATTTTTGGCTTCAGGACAGCAAAGCCCAAGAGAAAGTGTATGTGTATATGTGCATGTGTGCTGAGAAAGAGAAGACAGGAAATCATCTGGAATGAAGTGCTCAGGCTCATTTTACCTGTAGCTTGGCTGTGTGACTCTAAAATAAAGGAATTAGCATGCAAATCCAGCAGTCCCTGGGCTGTCATCACCTTCCAATTAGCTGCATTTGATTTTGGTGGGCACTGATGGATTGTGTCAGCAGGTGAGGCAGGATGTCTAAAAGGTGCTCTGGCTGCCACAGGCAGGAGAGGGCTGTGTGTGTGCTTGTTTTTCCCTGGTGCTGGTTGCTGGAATTATGCTGGCCTGCCAAAATAAAAGCACCACTGATGCTCGCTGGCTGGAGGAACTGACTCTGATCGTGGTTATCCTGTGTTCCTGTGGGCAGTGTGACAAAGTCAGAGCAGAGCAACTGAGGCCAAGTGAGCTGGCCCACCAGTTGGCCAGAGAAAAGTCTGGGTGTTTCAGACACCCAGTCTGAAGCAGTTGTTGCTGGTTACTGTCCCATTCTGTTCTACTATGCCCGGTTAAACCATTTTTCTAATGCATGTTATGTATCACCTGTATCGCATGAGGTACCCCACAGCACCCTTTAGAGAAGTTATGAAGCTGCTGTGCTTGGTCTTGATGAATTAGGAAATCTTGTCTCATCCCAGGGAATGCACAGACAAAGCTAAAACAAGCAAATTACAGTTGCAGCCATGGAAGAGGAGCTTTGCAAACACACTTCTTGCCCTCAAAAGGAGACAATGTGTATGTTCTGGCCAGACATCCTGAGAGGGTAAAGGGGCTCTGGCTCCTTGGCTGCCCCTAAGACCTGTTCCTGAGGGGGCCAGCAGTGTTTCAGCAGACCAAGCTGTAGTTGTAGGGTTTGTGAGAGTCAGAAGAGTGCCTCTGAAGTGAAGAGTAGCTTGTGTTTAATGAAACAGAAGAACTGTCATGAGAAAAGGGCTGCCAGGGGAATGAAGCCGAGACAGCTCTGACTTGGTCACACCAATAAATTAGGGAAATTACATTTACAGAACAATTTTAAAACACAGGCATGTGATCCAATTTGTCCAGAAAAGGGGATGTTTCCACAGATAATAAGCAAGCAATTCCAATCCTCTGTAAGAGTTTTAGTTGTGTAGAGTCAGAAAATTCTGCATCTTTTCTGTTTGTTATAAATAAAGCTCAGAAGGACATAGATATTCTGCATACAATAAATTAGAGGAATTAGAACAAGTTGAAGAAATTGTTCACGTTAGAAGTTTTGGTAACAGTAAGTGTGGGCTGCAGGTCATGACAGAAATAAGATGAGGCAAGCAGGATTTTGTGGATTGAAAATTAGAAATTCATGGTCAGCTTAAGATGATAGCTCACCATGCATGAGTAAATGTCAAAGGAACTGCTTAAAATTTTACTTTTGGACAAAACAAAACAAATTTGGAGTAGACTTGTGAGTCATTGTCATAGCAATGATGATTGAGTTTGTATATGCAGACAAGGTTGCCCAGAGAAGAGTACGGGAGCAGAAAAGAGACTAAGGATTGTTATCTGTGGCCAACACAAAATTGGAGGGTGGGGATGATGATGAGGGACCTTCAGTCAACAAGAGCAGCATCAATACAGAACTGAGTCACAGATGCCCAGAAGAACAAAATTCAAAAATTAAGCAATGATGTCACAAGTGGCTGATGGTTCAAGAGGCTGAGGGTAGCATTCTGCTGCCAGGTTTTGCCCAATAAGAAATATGGAAAGATTTTTTTGAGAGCTATTTCAGTGGGACGTAATGTTGGGTACACAGGATAGAGGAGGTAGAAAAAGCATATTGAGCAAGCCTAGAGAGGTAAGGGAACAAGGTCTCCAGAGAGGCAACACAGGCAAGGAGAAGTGCTTACAAATTGAAGGAATAAAGCATTGTGTTGTGAGACCTGGTGAAGAGAGAATAGTGAAAGGTTTTGGGAGTATGAGGAAGGAAATGAGAAGGGAAACTAAAGATGAAGAAATAAAATTAGACTTCTGGGTTATAAGGGTAAAAAAAAAAAAAAAAAAAAAAAAAAAAGGAAGAAAAATGTTTGTGACTGTAATGGCAGAAGGAGGAAAAAGAGAAAAACAACCTGATTCAATTTTCTCATCAGATAAATCAGCAAGAGACTGTACACTGCTACAAACAAAGACAAAAAGGGGAAAGTTGAGGAAGAAGTCAAAAATGTGGTTGGAAGAAGTCATGAGAGACTGGGACCAGGGCTGGAGGAGGGCAAGAGAGAGGATGTTGCCAGGAAAGAGAAGACAAATGGCTCTGATGTGGATGAGAAAGTGAAGCTGAAGTGGACTGGATATCTGTACTAATGGAGGGCCAGGATGGGATAACCTTGTGGAGGATTCCAGCAGAAGATGAGATCTCAGCTCCATCCTGACCTGCAAAAAGGGCATTGAACTTATCCTAAAAGCAAAGGATGGTGAGGAAAGAATTCAAACTACTGTTAATAACAACATACAGTTTAACTATAGCAATAATAATGGTGATACTTTGAGCTATACATCATCTGTTTCTGCTGGTTTTGATTACTTTAAAACAGAGCATGCCAAAGAAGCTTAGAAGAGCACTGTCACCTTTGGCACCTGCCCCAAATCAGGCCTGCAATCCTACCCATGTCTCACTCAGATTGAGAGCTTCTGTCCTTGAAATGTTAAACTCATTATCTGGGAGGTGTGGACAGTCTTGTGTCTCACAGCACTAGGAAGAAGAAATTTGACATGAGTATGTCACAGGAGGGGGGGCGGGGGGGGAAACAAAAAAACACTCCTGAGAAATGTTGAAAGCGCGTGTATTTTTGGCAGAGGATACTAGCCAGACTTGTCAGCTGATAGCATCCATAGAGCTGGAAGACTGAAAATGAACCGTATTACAACAAACAGAGATTTCACCACTGAAAGCAGTGCACTGACATTTATATTAGCTCCGTTTGACACAACCTGATGGGCTGGGCTGGAGTGGAGCCCGTGCAATATCCACCCACTTCCTCCTGCCCCAGCCCGCCTCTGCCGTGCACCTTTCTCACTGTCCTGGGGAAGAAGGAGCTCATACCCACTCTGATGCTCTTTGCTGCAGGAAGGGCAATTCCTCAGCCAAATGCTCAAGTAATGACAGAGGCAATACTTTTACCCTGCCCTGACCAGGGAAAGCCTGACAAGCTCCATCTAGAGAAGAAACTTGGTGGGGTCAGGAGAGGTTCCCCTCCTCTAGGTTACTGTGTGCTCTGACACTGAACCAGAGTGACCTCAGTGGAGTTACCCTGATTTACCTGGAGGTAGTAGGGAGCAGGATCCAGTCCAATAAATTGCATCAATTTAATGGGGATCATATATGAGAAAGGAAAGTCTGGACCCTCGGTCCCCGGGGCTACTTTGGGGGCTGACTGTCAAGGTGTGTTTTTTATTGTGTGTACCGCTTGTCTGATGATAGGAACTAAATTGAGAAGAGGCTCATTTCTCACAGGCCACTGAGCAACCAGAATGTGCTAACTGTCATACGTAGGAAGCACTCAGGTGTCGGGATTGTCAAGAGAGAAAGTGCAGCGCTTTTTATTAACTGCAAGAGCAATCAGCTCTGTCTGGGTCTGCTCAGTCTTGTGGAAACACATAGTTCACACTGGGCAATGCTCAGAGGCTTAACACAGGTATCAACACTGTGCCTCCAGTAATAACTTCACATTAGAGCTGTTGCATTACGGACTATTGCATAGTCACAATTATACTTGTGCTACCTGGTAGCCTGATCTCTGACTTGAAGGCATTTGCTAAGTCTGAACAGGTCGAATATTCCAAAATTCAGTAGCACATTCGAACAGTATTTTGTCTTGCCCTCAGAGGTTTTGCACGGTTGATGCAAAGGCTGCATAGACCCTTTTTACCTGGCATCTTTTTACCAGAGGGATATCATAGCCAGGCAGCACAGTGCATGGCAGAGAGACCCTAAAAGGAAAGGGGGTGAGGAAGATGCATTAAAGTCATTGATAGTCTCCTCCTGAAGGTAAGATAGCTCCACAAAGTCCTTCTCTGAAAGCTGTAAAAATACCCCCAGATTTTGGGGGAATTAAACATGATCTTGAATTGATTTAGATTAACTTACTTTGAATTATATTTGGTTTAAATTCATCAACAATAGAAAAAAAAATAACACTTCTGAAAAATTGGTTCTGGTAGCAACAGTGCCTTTTGCTAGCAATATCAAGGTTGAATGTATCCAGGTGTCGTCTGCATTCTACCACTGGGCAGTACAAGAGACATCCAAACCCCACGACCAAAAGCCATCACAAGTAGTTCCCTGCAGCATGCCTAGGAAAGAGGCCAAACACCCAGAATCACTAAATAGATTCTGCACCACCCAGGGGTTATAAAACATGATATCAAAAGCTCCATCTCTGCCATGGAGTCAGCACCTAGGTGAGCATTGCTGCATCTCAAGAAGTACCAGAAGTGAGGGGTTTTCTAGCCTCTTGTCTCAGCTGGGAGTTTTCTACCTGAAATGAACAGTCTTTTCCCTAGCATAAAATCAGTACACAATTAAACGCATATATGAGAGTAAGGTTTTGATGTTTACTTCACCACTTTACCCAGAGAAAGCCCTGAGAATAGCATTAAAGCAAGAGGCCAGCTGGGCCAACAGAAATGTTCACGGCTGGCTGCAGCACAGTGCTTAGCTGCAAGCATGGAAAATAACCCTCTACATCAGAGAGAGAAAAATGAAATATCTAAGGCACACTAGCCACTGCGGTGGCTGAGTCTCTCCCCTTTTCACATGGTCAGAGATGCTGAACTCCCCTCTCTGATTGCTCTGGAGTGAAGTACTGCCTTGTGGTGCCACAGGAAAAGCAGACCCACAGAGTCCTGCATATGATTCCCCGGCCAGGCAGCACGTATCGATGACAAGTGAAGTGACACATCCTGTCTTCAGAGAAGGGTCGGTCAGCTGTACAGCGGTTTGTGCCCTTAGCAGGTGCTTCAATGTCAGAGGTATTAAAGCTGGTTATTTTCAGCCCTGTGCTGAGTGCCAAACAGTCTTGTTCCTCCCCTACCCCCATTCTAATTAAATTTATAGGCAGCAACTATCAGCTGGCCTAAGAGTTGAGCTGTCAAGTTAAGAGAAAAGCGCCAGCAGCACAAACCCCTCCAGCTGGAAAGACAGAGTTTCTGATGGTGGCTTTACTTTCTGGAAATTATCTTTCCCGTCTCATCTCTCATATGTTTCCCGATATATCTCATCTTTTTCTCTGTCTCTCACATACCCAGGTGCACACACGCGCACAGGCACATGTGAGTTATGTGCTATAGTGCCTTGCTTTGGTGGATTGCCTCTGTCTACATAGAAATATATATAGTATAGCTGAGGGCTCTATCCTTCTGTCAGCTACATCAGTGTAACACAGACTTCACCAGCAGTGAATATGCCTCAAATGATTTGACTCTAGACACAGTCTGTTCTGATTCAGCTGGAGCTAGCAAGAACATCCCTGGAAATCAGGCTTTCTCTGCCCAAAGTTTTGTGTTTCTTGGTACACAGAAATTTAACAGTAATTATTGAGTTAATTGTGGTAGAATCTGTATAATTAGTAAATCTTCATGACAGTCCCCGAAATGAGGTACTTGTAGCTTTAGAAAGGGTAGCTGAGATACAAAAATAATAAGTAAGTTGACTAAGATCTTGGAAAAAATCATTAGTGGAACTAAATTTCAGTCTCAAGAATGTCTGACAGCTGTCTTCCCCAGAGTATCCCATGGAGCAGAGTCCCCAGTAGGCATTTGGGGCTGCCAGGTGTACTGCCTGCCTTCCACCACAACTCTGTGAATTAAACCCTTCTCTAGTTAATTCAGCAAAGACATATTACTGAATCCTCTTCCATTAAATCCTACTAAATTGTGGGGACTCTTGATCTTAAAACTTGGAGCCTTAGAAAATGTAAAAATCCTTCAGCCTTAAGGCATCCATAAACAGACAGAGAAATAATTGTCATGTAATGCCTACTACTGGACCCTGTATCCCATACTATTCAGAACTCAGCAATGACAAGAACTGGCTGGAAAAAACATCATCATCACCATCGTCACAATCCAGTTGAAATGGGCACCTAATTGCCTACATTAGTATTTGCCACAGAAATTGGTTGATAACTTTGCTCTTGGGAGGGAAAACAAGGACTGTACTGGACGTGTGATGGGCTATGAGAAATATGGGCTTTCAGCTTTAGAGCATTTTGCAGCTCCCAAATGATCTTGCTATGACTGCATGGTGCAAAGCTGTACCAGAGCTAGAACCTCATGCACCACCAGAAGACTTGTTTCAGAAGTTCTACAGGCAGGTCCCTGATAAAGTGTAAAAGCTTGGTCACAGCCTCAGGACTGATTCTTCCAGCAAGGCACTAAACTAAGAGGTCTTCACATGGTGAACATCCCCCACAACTTTTGGCTTTGCATTAGGGGGTTCTTCCAGGCTTCAGTCCCAAATGACCTCTTTAAGACTGTCTGACGCTATGGTGACTCCAGAGACACCTGCACCTGACAGGAAGGTGCAACCCCAGGATCTATAGGATATTCCCTTTCCCCTATTGAATTGTCCTTCAGGAATTCACCTTGCCTATCCCTGCCTTAGCCTGGGATATGTGGTGAGATCACAGCCAGCAGTGAAGTAACAGAAATACCATACAAATATATTTCCTACAGCCCTTTCATTTTAGCCAACCAGATTTGGGCTGTGGTGTGTTTTTGCTTGCTCACCCTTCAGAGAGCATTGACTGGTCTCTGGGTAGCAAAGCAAGAGCGCTCATCCAGGTCATTTCCCTCAGACTGGATCGAAGGAGAACAATTATGATAACACTATCCCTTCCAGAGGCTGCTCACAAAGTCACCAAAGTAGGAGGCTCAGGAGAGGTTTGTAGTGCACTGCTGCACACATTCCAGTTGGCTTTGAAGCAAGTTATACAAACTGGAGGATGTAGTGATTCTGATTTCTGTACCTTAAGGATGAGACATTGAACTGCATAGCCCAAAACCGATTTCCAGAATTTTCATAAGAAAAACTCATTCCACTGTCCCACTACCTCTGTGGTTCTGAAGAGTTTCCCAAAAGCATAAAAAGTCAGACAAGGCTGAGGGGAAGGACATACAGGAACTGAGTGATAAGAAGTTTCTTAGGCAGATGGTGGAATAGGGGATCTGCAAAAGGTGCTGAGTGTCCATATGGGGCTTTGGAAATTAGGAGGGGGGGGAAAAAAAGAAAAAAGAAAAAAAAGAGACTACATGATGGTTGGCATAGGTGAGACAGAGAAACAAGTTCATGTGATACACTGCTAACCTTCTTAAGTAAAATCAAAAGACTGAGGATCAGGGGGCAGTTTAGGTCTCCTCATGAATGGCTAAGATTTAAGATGCTCTAGGAAATAATCTGGACAATTTATCATTGCTTTCCCCCCCACAGAGAGGATAATTAATGCTGTAAAATGGAGTAGGCTCAGTGCACCCCTTTCTGATGTCAGGGGCCCATTTTAAGGTCAATGATTGAAATGCTGTGACGGTGTCAGCTGAGCTTTTGCGTCTGTTGCTAGGATTTTACTCACCAAGGACTCTTAAGGTGATGTATGTTCATTAGTTTACAAGAAGATATAATTACCAATCCAAACTGCACCATGTTTCATTTGCTACTAACCTTCTGATTCACCTAGGTAGGTGGCAATGAGTGCATTTGCTAACTGGTGATTACCAAATTAGTTGCATGATAAACCTTTTTCAACATACCTTTTAAGAAGAAAAAAACTAAAATGAATAATGAGTTGATTTTTTCTTTCAACATGCTATAATTTTTATTCATTTAACTTGAGCCAATTTATTAGGAGAAGGAGAGAGCTTGTATTCCTTTGCACTCCTTTTGCAAAAGAGGCAACCAACAGGAAAAATTCTGAATGTAGTTATGTTTTAAAATCCACATTAATTATAAATACACTTATTCTTTATAAAGGCAGGCTCTGCAGCCTGGTTAGGGGAGGGAATGGGGGGTCATGTATAAATTGTCTCCCAAGGACCCCACTGAAATTTCCATAGCATTCACCATATGACACTGATGTGTGAAAATTGACATGAAGATTTGAAAATTGGGACCGAGGGAGACCAAGCATAAAATAACTTCAATTTTGCGCTCTCTCTGTCTCTCGGAGGAATAGTGCAGTGGACTGACCAACACAACACAAACAAGCGAAGAGGAGAGAAAAAAATATTCAGGGAGAAGGATAGGAGTTATTAAAGAGAAAACACACTCCTCACTCACAGAGAGAAAGGATGATCAATGGATTTAGTCACAGAGAAATTCAAGCAGAAAATTGCTGCTGTTTTTTATCTGAGAGGCAGAAAGTTTAACCAAACCAGAATTCTCTCAACTCACTCCAAGGCAAACAGTGGAGAAAACCACTGTATTTTGAAACAGTAGGAAAGTGTATGTGCATGTGTAAATTTTTTTGTGCAATTTTACAATTTTATGATGCCAAATGAATTGTTAGGTAGAGCCCTTCCCTCCAGAAGTCTGCAATATGGAAGATCTTATAAACTCTTCATGCTCTGCCATGAGTTTTGAAACCCTTCCAAAATTAGAAAGCCAACCTCTTGCAGCATGAATAGTTAACAGGCTGTATATAGGGTGGAGTCACTGGACTCAGCTGCTAATAGAGAAATCCCATTCCTTCTTCAGAAAGAGAGTAAACCCATAAAATCAGTGAAAACTGATCAGGAAAAGAACCAAAAAATCAAATTTAAATGTTTCAGGCCTGTCTCCTGTAGCTTAAATTGTAAGGGGTTAAACATCTCACTCTGGACATATTTGTACCATTTTGAGATGCTAGGTATGTTTTCTTAATTCCTTTTCTTTGGGATGATTTGTGGTGCTGAGTGTGTTTTTTTAAAACCAATTTTTAGCATTCTGGAGGCTCTTGCTGGCACTTGTCTGCATACACAAAATCAGCCCAGCGTAGGACTGGCTGTTAGCGCTTCCAAAAACCAGATCACTATGCAAAGGCAGGAGGTACCAAAGCATTATTGAGCAGTGAAAATAACAACATACTTCTGGAGTTTAACTGCTGTTCTGGGAATAGATATCCATAACTTTCTTAACACTGAATAGGTGTTCAATAGTTCACATCCTTGGATTATTGGTCAAAATGCCAACCAGGGTTGGAAATTCACTTTAGGGCCTCAGCAGGACCATCCAACCCTCCTGCACGGTCATGCAGACAGACAGATATCCTATCTGTGTGTCCATGGATGTTTCTCAAAATCCAGATCTGTTATAAGCTTGGTTTTAAAATACCATATTCCAATCTGCTCTAGATAGACACTCAACACTCACCATCACCACCAGTGCTGAGTGTCACTCTTGTTGCTAGTGCTGCTATTTCCTTTGGATCACAAGTTGTTTGCTGTTCTCTGTTATCCCAAAGACATCTGCAAGACAATGGGAATATACATCTATACATTTGTTATGGAAGAAAACCTATGAAACCTATGTATATAGATAGAGATGAGTTATAGATACAGACAATGTTTTAGCTTTAAAAGTAACCGTTCTCTAGTTCCCTAAGTCCTAATGTAATTCTCAGACAGACAGGATGCACTGCACAGTCCTGAACACTCTACTGCCCCACCAGACTATTTTTCTTGGGCTTACTTACCTTATTTTATTTAGTTTTGATGCACATAAGATTCCTTGTGTTTGATGATATGATGATCTACAAAACCAATATTCATATGCTGTGGATCTCATGTATTACAAAGTGAAGTATATAATAATGAAAAATAGCCACAGCCATCTTTTCACTCTCCAGGGTATCTCAGCACCCTTATGGATGGCCGCACATACATGTATAGTCAGCACCATAGAAACAAATGGGGGGGAAATGGCAGCACACTCATTGTTCAAAGCTGGAATAACTTTGGTCTAGAAGCATACTTCATCCATAGCTTCTGTTGAAGACTATATTACAGAAGGTACTGAAGAAAAAAAAAAGTTTTTACATTTTTTTTGAAACAGAGTGCTTACATGTGGAGAGATGGGCCTTGTAGGTACTGAGGAACAGGCAGAAAGGAGAATTCTCTATTTCAAAAGTCTGTAGGAATTGTCATTAAACACCTTAAGGATTTTCAAGAGTGGCCAAAAGAGGATTCTCCATGACTCACAGACTAACACAAGAGCTGCCCATCATTGACTCTTAGTGCTCTACTGAGCATGAAAATAGTGGCATGAAAACAATCTGAAAAGGCGTTGCAGGTAATTTCACAGGGTAACAAGGAATGCCAGGCTCATCCTAATTACTGGCACTGGGGACATTTAAATTAAGAGCTGGGATCTTTAGGGCAGCGTCTATATTTCACACACTTTTTTTTTTCTTTTGTAATTTCTGTATTTTATGACAGTCCTTATATAGTAATATAAAATTAGATGTCTTTTTATGTGCCTCCTTTTAGTTTGCAAGTTGCACTCAAAATATGGTTTTGAGCTTCTTTCTACAACTAAAAAATCTAGGGCATTATATAAAAATAAATAAATTCTCCCAATGATGCCTTGATTGTAACAGATGAGGCTTTACAGAATGCCATGAGAAAATTACAAGAATTAACAATAGAACAATAATAATAATAGTAATAATAATACATGAACCAAAAATAAAATGCAAGGCCACAGTACCTAATGACTTCAATGTTTTCTTTTACTATCCTGTTGTAATACACTGGCCATGAGCTGGCATTGCATTGAAATACAGTTTTGTTGTGTGTGTCAAAGAAGCTGTCTTTTATTTATTTACTTAAATCTATTCACACTCCACCTGAACATGACAAAGTTGATGCCATCCTCTTTTTAATAAAGTCACATTGTCAAGTTGCATCTATTTCACAGAACTATGAGATAAGAATTTTGTCCAGTATTTTCATTATTAAATCACTCAAGGAGTCCTTCTAAGAATTAATTTTCTGATGGAAGGATGTCTTCCATCCTCTGTCTTGTTTAAATGTTTGTGTTTCAAATACTGTTTAAAGTACTTGAATTTCTCACCTTTAGATCCTTCTCAGTTTGTGTATGATCTTTATGGTCTTTTTCCTCTAAGAGGCCCACTCATTCCAATAAAAAGGTGATTTTCAAAAGAATTTCTGTTTTTATTTATATATAATCATAGTACAGATTGCATCAAATGCCTTAGAACATACATATAAAACACTCCTGGCTGGTTTCATGCAGCTGGGAGATAGTCGTCTCCCTGTGAAGTTTGCAGATGAAATATTCAAATGAAAAAGAAAGAAAAAAAAAAAGATATCACCTACCTCAAAAAGGTCTTCAGAAACCTGCTGGGGAAAGTTTGAGGAGCGAAGATAGGAATGATATACCACCATTTTTAAGAAAGGATGGACGAATCACCTCGACTGCTACTACAGAGAAATGTTTTTAAGGTTATTTTCAATTCCAGAGCAATAGTAGTAAATAATTTGCAAGCTCTCCTGAACATTTTAGCTA
The DNA here is from genome assembly GCF_964211825.1 of Aythya ferina. Lineage (NCBI taxonomy): Eukaryota > Metazoa > Chordata > Aves > Anseriformes > Anatidae > Aythya > Aythya ferina. The sequence goes on from NC_140307.1 coordinate 5,798,086, forward strand.
GAAAAGAGAGATTCTCAGAGGAAAAAAAAAAAAAAAAAAAAAAAAAAAAAAAAAAAAAAGAGGTATAATAGACCATTGGCTGCTGGATAATTGTTCCAGCCACAGAGGTTGGAATTACATCCAAGCTTTCTCCAAGTCTGACACGGGGCATATATTGAAGTTGGAGACAGTTCAGTGAGAGCTTATTTGGACTATATAGTTCTGTCAAAATGCAAGCACTTTACATACAGCTTCAGAGGTAAAGATGGAAGTATAAAGTTACTACAGTTCTAAAATGTCCACTTTAAGCAGCTTGGAAATACAGTAACTTGTTTGTGTTTTGCAATTTTTTTTTTTCTACAAAATTTTACATATATAGATATACATACATATTTACACATTTTTGTATATACATATATATATGTCTATGCATATATATACATACATGTAGAATTTAGTCTATTAATGTGAAATTATTCTAAAAGTCAAAAGTCAATATAATGCTGACTGAAGGAGATATAATCTTTAACTTCAAATACATCAGAAAGAAAGAATTGCAACCTCATATTCTTTTACGAAGTAGAGATCTGCAGTGGGTTAATCAGACTTTTGCATTTGGAAGCAGAAAGCAAAGGAAGAAAATGTCTGACTAATCTTATAGTAGATGTCATGGCTAAAATCAACAAAATGTATAGAAGAAACAACCCTTCTTGGTTTTTAGGCACCCCATTTTTTACAGACAGACAAAACTTCTTAAGGACATTCTTGCTATCTTAATACCTCAATCTTATTCAGTGTCATTTCTGAATGAAACTATTGTTGAGGCAACAGTGAGTTGCATAGCTCCATCAGCCTTCTTTAATTTGCTTGGAGATTATGGGAAAAACCTCTATAAATCAGTTTTATGACCTCATGAAAAACTTACAGTTGTATGGCATCACTTGCATGAATTATGAGATAGCCACAACAAGGACCAAAGATGTCAAGGACGCCAAAGCGAAGCTTTATGTACCCTGGGACATGGCATTGCATTTCTCAAATCTACAGTTGGCAGAAAGACTGAAGGCAGATATGGAATCTAAACTTCCCTCTGTCTCCTAAATGCAGAGCCGTGATTTGGAAAGGCTGTGAAGACATTGTTAAAATAGTCTTGAAAAGGGTCATTAGTCTGAAGATGTAGCAATTTAATTCTTCATTAGCATTATAAAATAAGCAGTATGTACACAGAAAAAAAAATAATCATATAGTTCTTTAAAAAAGAGTTCAGGACAAATGCGTTTTTTTTTCCCCAAACCAAAAGTTCTATTTTGAAATTTGCATAGTGCCTTTTGCTCAGAGACTTCATGTAGTTGCAGTGGCAGCCACATAATTTTTATTGTCATCACAAAATAGACTTCCTGTTGCTCTTTCCTCAAATTCATTCTCCTTTAACATGACCTCCCAGTGTTTTGCTCTGATGTGTCAAAATCAAAAGTCCCAATCCAAGCATCATTGAACTTTATGACATGTCATGGTACTGTAAGCCTAAAGCAAAGACTGAATTTTGCAATTTAAAGGATAACCTGAGAGACAAACACCTGGAGGTCAGGTTTCTCAGTGTGTTAGATAGTCACATGTATACCAACTGTAAGTTATATAATTTCAACATAGAAACACTTTATAGCAACAAACTAATTTTGTCAGAACTACATTTTCAAGGAAAACTGAAAGAAAGATTCTGACTGTTAGAGAATCCAGGCCAGCTTTTTGAGGGGACACAACAGTATTTGGCTTTGCACTTTAATTTTCTACCATATAGTAGAGAATTAAAAGGAAAAAAAAAAAAAAAAAAAAAAGTTCTATTTTGTCAGTGTTTTTATTATTATTATTATTATTATTATTATTATTATTATTAATTTATTTATTTATTTTTTATTGACACCAAATAAATCTTAAGATGTTTCCTGGCAAAAGTATTGAATGTTTCCATTGTCACTCCCATTGAAAGCAGAGACAGACTCCCAAGTCTTACTCCCTTTATGCTGATTAAAATGTTTATCCTCCAATGGCAGCAATGCTCTGTTTAGGCAGCCCAAACATAACCCTGCTGTGAGTTCCCAGAACAGAAGAGGCAGAAGTTTCTGGGCTCAGCCTGAGTGAAATTTGGCCAGGCTGATGTCCCCTCACCTCCTTTCTGTCCCCCATAGATCACTATGCTATAGCAAAATGTCCAGCAACTGGGGTCAGATGCAATCTGGTCTCCCCTCTTTGATTTCTACCTTGTCTCCTCTCTCCCCTCACTTCAGATACCCTTGTGACTTATCTTGCACCTTAGTTTTATTCTGGGAGAGGATACAAGGAATCTGGGCTTGGTGTTGTGATTCAAATAAGCCCATATTCTATTTTAATTGCTCTCAGCATCCTCTTTGTAACAGAGAGCTGAGATGATACACTTTCTGCTTTCTCCATTCCCGGGGTCTGCTCAGCTTGCTATTTCCACTAATGCTCTCACCCAGGCCCTGCTCTTTGAGCCAATCCTCTGAGTTTCTTCTCTCTCCTTTTTTTTTTTTTTTTCTCCTGCCATTATTCCAGGTGGTTACCCATCCCATTTCACTTATTCCAGTGTGTCACCAGGCTGCTGCCAAAAGCTCTTCTGTTTTTTCTCCTGTTGTGTTCACTCTTTCTCTTTTTTAAGTTTTAATCTCAGCCTTAGGTGAGGTGCACTGAACAGACATGATGAAGCTTTCAGGATGTTAGAAAGTAAACTGCTGGAAGAGGTCAGTGAGAGCAGAAACCAATAAAGCACAAGAAGGAAGTTTGATACGTACGAACAAAGCAATTGGTAATGATGTGAAATAGTTGGGTCAAATGAGGGCTGTGCACAAATGAAAAGATTCACCTCCAAACACCTGAAAAGTTTACCTAACCTGCTTTTCCTTGACAGGAGCTAGTCTGTTGCTGTGAACCACTGCTAACAGCTTTACACCCTGCTTTTATTTGCACGTCTCCACACACACATGAGCATCTGGCCATCAGCAGTGGGGTGGATTCTTTTTCAAAAGAAACTCCTTAAATCCTATAAGCTTCCTGCATCCTTTTCTCTTCCATTCATTGCCACTTATTACCTGAAAAGTGTGATTTAAGACCAGGTTTCCAATATCCTCTCTTAGCACCAGTAAAGCCATTGAATTCAAATGGATGGCCTCTGATGTATGGGATTGTTCGGCATAGAGGTGGCCTCGCCGAGCTACTACTTCATCAGGCAGCAATCAGATAGCGCAGCTCCCATTAAGGAGGGCAAATTTCCCAATTTGCCAGGCAGGGGATGTTTGCTTACAAAAGGAAGATTCTTTTTTGAGATAGATTTCACTTCTAGATCCCCAGACTTACTCAGGAAAAAAAAAATATATATATATATATATATATGTATATATAAACTGTCAACTTGGATTATCCCATTTTCATGCTTAACAAAAATTAAGTTTTTAAAACAGGTGATGAAAACTGATCAGGATAGTGAGATATTTTGATGACCACAGTATATTTGAGATTGTTTCCTCTCCTTCCCTCCCTTTCTATGGTGGTGGCAGCGTAAGATGAGAAATATTTTCTGCCCTTAAACTTGCAAGCTGAGGCTCTGCTCTTGGTACAGCTTTAGGGGATAGAAATGAAATAATATTTTCATGAAATAATATTTTCATGAAATTCTTTAGAAAGTGGAGAACTTTCTGTTGTTTCCTCACTGTCTCTGTGTCGTCACTGGCCTCCTCTAAGGAATCACCCTGACACTTCCACGATGGCAGTGGTAGAGAGACCTGAAGGGAATTAAATTTCTAGTGCCTTGCTCAGCTGGCCTCTGCGACATGACTTTCTTGTTCTCTGGGAAGGCTGCCAGCCTGCCAGCTGCAGCCTGTGCCACCCCTTGGTGGACCTAGAGGGCACTTTCCTAGACCTCAGTGAGGGCAGCATTTATTAAAAGGAGAATTACAATATTAATAGGATAAATTATTATTTTATTTTTGTTTTGCTAATGACAAAGAACTTCATTTCTCCATACTTGGAAGCGGTTATATACCCAACTATGCCAATCTCAATATTATCTCAGATGGGTACTTGCTCCCTGGAGGCCCTTAGGGGAACGACCTTATGTCCCTCTACCTTTGATAAAGCACTGCCTGCATGCATATAAATCAATTAACATCATCAACTTATGCTAATTTTGAATTTAGATGGCAGGCTGGAAATAAACAGAGGTGTTTATGACTGTCTAGAAAAGAAAACACAATGACAAGCTTCCCTCCTCCTCACCGTACGCACAAAACTATACCCACACCATACACACACACACTGCCAGCCAGCCAGCCCTTGCCCCACAAGAAGCCTTCATTTAGCTGCTTGCGCTCTCTCTGTTTTCTAGGGGGATTTTGACAAGCAGAGCAGCCAAAATAACACACTGCAACACATAAACATCCCTTGTCAACCATTTACTCGGCTTTGCTACTCTGCCAGTTGCATTCCTGATTTTGTTGTTTTTTTCTGGTGTTGGTTTCTTTAATTTAGGATACTCCGAGGATTGGGGGGTTACCAGCCTGGCATGGAAAAGACATTTAGAAGTGGAAAGGATTACTCAAACCATGAAGAGCATTTCTTTTTTCATAGTCTGACTATCCGTAGGAAACAGCATGTCACAGCCTCCCCCACCCCACTGGAAGCACAACTTACCGCAGGAGTGGTCAGGAGCCATGCTGACATCTCAGGTCCCAACAACTGCAGGGAACGTTTCTGTAAACATGTCCAGGGTGAAAACTGAGCCTTAAACCACAGAAGAAGACAAAAGCAGCCCCAGCAGCCTTTGTGATCAGATGTAGGGAAAAATTCTTTCCTGACTTCATTGCTGGTAAGTAGGTGAATGGTTCGTATGCAGCCAAGGCACTGCAAGCAGACACCCAGGGAGCTTTAAGGTCCTACAGGCTCATCAACAGAAGCTCCTTGTGTTTCATCCTGGAGGACTTCCCCTTTCTCAGGCTCTGCATGTGTCTGGGCACAAGCTGGGCAACGTGTTGAGTATGAGGGTGCTGTTCAGAGAACAAGACACTTCAGTATATGACATGTTTAATGGAAGACATGCAGAACTGTGTGCTGAGAATCTATTGTCTGCCACTGACATATCTTCATGATAAACATATTCATGAACTAGGGATAATTTTTATCTCTGATTAAAGCTGTGAGCAGGCACAACTCTTTTCCAGTTGACAGCTCTGGGCAAGGAATGGATATGGCAGAATTGTCTAAAATACAAGTCAAGTTAATTTCTTTGGATCCTGCAATTCTCATCAACATGGGCATTTTCTGACAATCTGATTTACTTACCATCAGTGCCCAGCTATCTATGCCAAGGCAAAGAAAAACAGAGGACATATGCTGAAAAATTTGTAACATGGTCCCCTAATCAAGTGCTGGCTCCATCCTGTATCCTGTTATAAATTGTAATCTACATTGTGTCTACTGTACACATGTCATTATTCTTTCCTCTGATATCTCAAACAGCTCTGCCTGATTGCATTTAAATACTTTTTTAAAGTCATTATTGGTTCTCCTCTTATTTATATGTTGCTGGGCTCAGTGGTTATCTCCTTTTCTTATTAGCAGAGGGACTCAAGGTTACTTTTATTCTTCATATCCGAGGAGCCAATTAACTTCCAGCCTCCCCCAATGCCATCCCAATAAATAGAGGCTGCTGTAGCCATATTTCCTTCCAGAGGGAGACCAGGATGTTCAGCCAATTCTGAATCCACTCATAGTGATACTGCATGGTTGAGATATTCAAAGGACTGACTGCTTGCCTGACTGCTCTGTGAGCTGCCTTCTTTGTCATGTTTCTGTTGTGCTCAGAGTTTTTGTGTATCCCTTCCCAAAGGAAACTCATTCCTGAGCAATACTATGGTGAGAATATCTCTTGTCAGAGGTGGGAGAGATGAAGGGCTTTTATTTACTTATTTGTTTGGGGGCTTGACAATAAAATATATTTTTTTTTCTCTTTCTTCCTTCAGCCTCCCTACAAGTCCACAAAATACTTTTAAAATTATTTATCTTCCATTTAAAACTGCTGGGGGCCAGGCCAGTCCCTGTGTTTTCTGGAGCAAGGAATTAAAACACCGTAGCAGCTTTCATGGGAACAGCTGTCCTAAAAAGAGAGCAAGGCACAGGCACACCCAGGGCACAGCCTCTCCATAAATAACGTGGCTCCAGCCCTCTTAAATATCCTCAGTAAGTCTCACTAGGCATTGTGGGGAGCCATTATATTCGCTCAAGACCATGCAGCCCAGCAGCATAAAGCTGCTTCTCTGCTTGGGGGCAGAGGAACAGCGCCAGCACCCGGCACTTGCTGAAGCTGGCAGACTGATGAGGCAGCAGTGTTTATGGTGGTCTCTCCCTTTTATGCATGGCTTTCTCCTGCTTTTGCAAATCCTTTTCCATCCTTCAATGTGGGGGAAGGTGAGACCATGCAGGTGGCCATGTGCCCCAGGACAGGGAGAGTTATGTGACTGAAAGTTGGCGAAGGCCCACCATCGACTTGAGTCCCAGCTGGTGGCACTACATCATCCCTGCAAGGCCCTGCAGGTGCCCCTCAGGAGGGGGAGGGCAGGGATCAAGCAGGAGTCAAGGTCAGGAAGGCAACACAAGGGGATCTGGCTCCTTGTGGAACCAGGGAGGGTGTTGTGAGCTTGGGGCTACCCAGCAATGGCCATGAAACTAGAGAAGGGGGGACAAAAAGAGCCAGTTTCACACAGCAAAGTGCAGTTTGGGTCTGCAAAAGAGGTCTGTGCTGATCTGGAAGGCAAAGAGGGTCACGATGGGTGGCTGTGAGCAACATACAGTGAAGGATGGACTGCCAAATCTTGTCAGCAAGGAGCAAAAGAACACCAAACCTCCATTTGTGAATCTAATAAGCGTGTGACACAAATGTGGTGGTAGTAGTTGAGCCTTCCCATCTGGCACCTCTGATTAATCAAAGGCCTCTAAAGCCAAGGAAACCTCTGAATATATCCATCAACAAGAGCTGAAAGAGGGAGAGAAAGTAAGGCAACCCCAACTGTGTCTGCAGAGGCTGTGCTTGATGCTAACAGGTGGTGATGAACATCGCATGATTTAGAGCTCAGAGGGGAATAGGAATCTGAAGGATCAAATATCATTCCAAAACACAGCCAGGCTTTGGGACCTGAACATTTGGGCTCTGAGTCTTCCAGGACAGATATGAACTTGAAAACAGGGAGAGGAAATGTGGAAATAGGCTCCAGCTCAGCATTTCTTGCTTTAAAATTGGGTTGATTTTTAAATGATTATAAAAGAAATGACTAGCTCACCTGATATGCCTACTTCCTCTAGAAAACAGAAAAATATGAAGCAAAGTCTACTTTTGTTCATATCCTAGACAAGTATGCCAACCCCATTTCTTTCTTTCAATAGCATTTTGCATCCCTTACCCATTAAGTTGTGATGACACCTGTACCCATACCCTGTACGAATGCTGATTGGAAGGATGAAGACTGGCAGAAGTACAATCTACAAGTGATTTATGAGCACAATTCAGTAGCTCTTGTCAATATGCTTTATGAACAGCCTGGTTCCTTGAATTGCTGTAGGCATCATTTCTGCAAAGATACATACAGGTCTCAGGTGCTCTGCAGGCAGCAAGAGCTCTGCAAGACACCAAGGAAGTAAAGGAGAAGGGATGGAGTAATCAAATCAGAAACTGTGGAGGAGGGAAAATTCATTATCCCAAAATTGCAGGACTGAAGTTCAGCAATGGAAGAAGCTCACTGGTTTGGAAAAATCTTGCCTGGATTTTGCCACCAGAAAACATTTGAGGACTTCCTTACCATTGTCCCCAATATCCTTAGCAGTTAATAGCACCCTGTTCTTCTCCTCAAGCAGAGACCTAACATAAGAAGAGTTTATTCATCTCACAGTTAATACTAAGAGGTAATATTAACCAGCACAGGCTAGCTTATCAAACCCATGGTAAATAGGATCCGAATTGGTGCTGACAAAGATTGGGTGGGGAGACTGCAGAGAGAGGAGAAGGATTCATTTTCTTTCTCTATTGTGTCAGAATGAACCCTTTGAAAAGAGGACAGTGCAGCTTTAATAATAAATAAAAAATAAAAATAAAAAATAAAAAAAGAAAGAAGGAAAGAAAGAAAAAAAGAAAGAAAGGTGCCTCAGTTGTCTCGGCAGCTGATCAACAAAGGAGCAGTCGTGAGCTGTAACCTCTTGGAGCTGCAGTCTGGAACATGACACATGTCAGCCTATGATAAATGGTGCGGAGTGTGTGCAATTTCAAGCGCAATGCCCTTGAGATGCTCAGGACCCCGATCGCAAATGTTATTGTTAAATTAAACCTTAAAGGAAGGATTGGAAAGGGGAGGGGTGGGTTTGTGCGTGTATGTGTGTATGCGCATGCGTGGGTATTTATTTATATATATATATATATATGGATATATGAAATACACAGAAGAGACAGAAAAAGCAGCAAGATGAAGAAAGAAAAACTTTGTATTCCTTTTAATTGAATTGTGCATCTTCTAGGTCTGGCTGAGCCATGGGAGAACTTCTGGCAGGATTTTTTTCCTACAGCCATTTTATTACCTTTGCTCCATCACAATTTGATAGCTAGAGATCAGCTAACATAGGTGAGTGTGAGAATGAAAAACAAACAAATAAGTAGGTACCTGCCACAGATGTGCAGCTCCTATAGCTCAAGTGTTCTGCATCCAGATAGCTTTTAATCCAAATGAGTGAAGTTTCAGAGAGTTTTGAGGGCTAATTTGGGGAATTGCCGGTCTCTGAAGGTGTGTTTGTTAGTTAAGCTGTTTGATGGCATGTGTTTGTTCTTTCTGAGACAAACGTTGAAAAGCATCTCTGAGAAATAGGGGTGGTATTCACAGCCTTAACGTACCTTGGGGAGCACAGGGTTAGGTCACTGCAATTCCTGGATGTAGATTTCATCCCCAGCTTATAGGTACAGCCCCAAAGTTTGGAGGACACTGCTTTTGTGGTGCCAGAATCCTACTTTTCCTGTGGTTTAAACATTGGAGGTGGAACAGAAGCAATTAAGACATTTTTCTTTAGACAAGAAATTGCAATAATACAAGTGGTCAAGGGGTATGGAATAGAGAAGGAAACAGAATGAGTGAGAGAAAAAATAGCCACCCCTGCATCCAATCAACCACCCCGAACAACCTTTTGCCAGGAGAGGTGTTAAGGAGGGCTCACCAAGCCTTAGTCTCTGGCTATTGCTTCATATGGGTGGAGTGGAGAACAAGGACCACATCTTCTGCAATCCCATCTCTGTAGCTTCCAGGTCCCTCCTTGCTCCCTCTGGAGAGACAAGATCCAACTGCTTCCATGCTGGGAATGTTTCTTGTCACCCTGGACCTGAACTTTGACTTGTTCTTCTCTTCCTTTCCTTCCACTACTTATTTTACATCTTCAATCTTTCACATGTGCAGAGGAGTCTCCAGTTTTAACTCATCCAGATCCCTCAGAAGTCCTTTCTTTACCTTCTGCCTTTCCATATTCCCTCCCCCATGGCATCAATGCTAAGTGCAATTACTGTAGGCAGTGCAGGAAACACAGAAGAGAATGGAGCTGTGTAAATGAGGGGGAGGACATGGAGGGGAGAGATATGGGGTGGGAGATGCTGGAAAGTGTTCAAGGGGAAATGCTTGCATGACTCGCATAATTGAAGGGAAGAAAGAAGCAAATGAACAACATAAACCTTCCACTTGAAAAGGAGATGGGAAAAGCCCTTAAATCATAATGAAAAGAAAATTCAAACAAGCAATAAAAGGTAACAAAGGACTACCAACGACTCATTAAGATATATTGTTTGCTCTAATTTCTCCCAAACACAAGATAAACCCGTTGGCCGGGAATGACCAGCATAAGTGACTTCCATGACCTATATAAAACACCTAGGACAATGAGAAGGTAGCAGAGACCTGGCCCCATCAGCCATATCCATCTGCTTATTGTCCCTGGTTGCCTCTACAATAACTCCTTGTCTATTAGGGCCTTTAGAGTGACATGACAATATTATAACCAAGGTTCAGATTTGAGAAATATAATGAAGGCAAAAAGCACATTAGATACCAAAGTACTAAGTATTATTATTTTTAGAAGGCATCTTACGAACATCCTACAGCTTGTTTTGCACTTTTTGGCTACCGTTGCCTAGCGTCCAGGAAAAGTCAAGTCCTTTTTCGGTTCTTTGGAACATTTTCCCCATGTTTCTTGTTATTAAAGAAAATAAACATTAGACAAAAGCAGACTTTATTGTAACTATAAATAATTCAATGCAGATGGATTCATGGAAAATACCAGAAGGCAGATTTTGAGAGAGAAAGAAAGAAGAGTGCTCTAAGGTTAGATGGTGAGGAAAATAGAAAGGGTGAAGAGTCAAGAAACTGCAAGATATCAAAGAGAATAGATACAAACAAGGAGGTAACTAATGAGAAGTAAATGAAAATAAAGGTAACTTGAAAAGGCAATACAGCCTGTATAAAAAGTTCATGGTTTTAGTTACAAATTTAGTTCCTGCCACTGTGGAAAAGAAAACATTTGCTATCTGTCTTGGGAGAGTACCATAGAGATCCATTTAATAATATCCCATACCGATGTGTCACCTACAATTGGCAGTTGCAAATAATGTCAAGATGATTATTAAACAACGGATCCTCCCATCTAATACTTAGATGTGACAACCCAGACTCAGGTGTGTGGCCAAGCTCATCTCAGAGAACAGTCCAGCCACACACAGGAGTGAATTGTTCCATTGTTACTTTTTTCACAGAATTATGTGGGCTCAAAATCCCAAGTGGTTCACATGGATAGGTGATACAGTGACAGATGCCTGGGAAAAAAAGCTCTTTTGGTTGAATAAATCTATTTGATATTCAGTGTTCTGTGTTAGCTTAGAAAAATGCCCTTTGCATTACCTTCACTTGAAGCAACAGACAGCAGTCCTTATTTTTCTAAACTGCAGGAGCCCTTTAAAACAGAGGTGAAATACAGTAGAAATGTACTTTAGTGGGAAGCTTGGAAATCCAAAGTCTACTCTCAACCCTGGTATCAGCTCACGATGCAACATAAATCTGGTTGCACCATACCTCAAGGGGGTGTGGCGGGGAAGATCTAAAAACAATTCAGCAGGGCTTCCAAGTGCTTTCAGACTGTGGAAGGTAATGCCAGGATACAATGCATCTGGCTTCATTCATATACTCTATATCTTTTCATATACTTTTATAGTTCTATAGGTTCCAGAGAAAGAAACCAGGAATAAGACAACTAGATTCGGTCTCCTCTTTTTCAGCATCTGTGTTACGGACTACACCAACTGCTCATGCATTCTGTTTGTCTAATTTGAAGAGTCCAACTGTGAACCTTCCTGAGGAAACAGGGATGCTGCATACTTACAGTTAATATATGCCCATTGTGGCCACTTATTTATAATGTAAATCTTATTGGCCTTTTTTGGTGGGGACAATGGCTAATACTAGGCACATTTCTGGGAGGTGTCCATATAAATGCAGATAGACAAATCAAGGTGAATAAAGTCCACAAGTATTCCTGTACCTGTTGCTTTTGATTTTTTTATTATTTTTTTTTTCTTCACTATTTGGGTGACAGCATGGGGGGAACTTGTTCTTAAAATTTCAGAGATCGGGGAATCCTCTCCAGCAGCAGAGCTTGTGTAAATTCTATCAGTTCTGAGTCACATGTTTGTAACCATAAGACATCTTTAAACTAACCTTAACGTGGAGAAGAAAAAGCTGTCAGCACTGGTATATGAATGAGTATTTGACACAGCTATCTTTGAATGAGTAGTTTTATTTGAAGATAAAAGGAAGTTCACTAAAAGCTATGTTTTCCACTAGTATGAAAGTGAAGATCAAAGATTTTTACAGGCCCAAATCCCCATTCCCCTATATTCTTGTTCTCTACTGCCTGTCCCCTCACTTACAACTCCCAGCATTGTTCCCAGAGTTCCTCAAACCATTTATTTTCTCTCCACTGCTTACCTACCTGAAGCAACATCAATATATAGCCATTGCAAGTCAAAAGGTATATATATACACAAAGGACCTCTGAGAACATGGAGAAGTAAACTGATGTCAGAGAAGAATGAACATAGAGAAAAGCCTACCCTGTAGCTCGGTGGAGCTGGTGAGGAAATGAGTGGTGGGAAGGAAGAAGGGCATTTATAGGAGGAAAGGACCGTTTCAAAACCACTGATTTTGCTGATATTGCACAAGAGAAACTCAATGCCTTCTTTAGGTATTGGTTCTCCAGGGCAAAGGTGAATACCATAGCAGGTGAACAAGTTAGGAACTGAACAGGAATCACTGAAGCCAGCATAATAATAATAATAATAGAAAAAGAAGGCAGGAAGGGAGGGAGGAAGGGGAGAAAGAGAAGGAAGGAAGGAAGGAAGGAAGGAAGGAAGGAAGGAAGGAAGGAAGGAAGGAAGGAAGGAAGGAAGGAAGGAAGGAAGGAAGGAAGGAAGGAAGGAAGGAAGCAGAATACCTTCATGCACCACGTAAAACATACAAGGCTTGTTTGTACAGTCACTGTTTTGAAAAGAATTGCATTTTTGTGATGCATTGTGGCTTTTTTTTTTTTTTTTTTTTGAAAAACCAAATGACAATGGATACTGAATTGGAAGGCAGAGGAGCTGTAAAACAGGTCTGTGAAGACAGATGAATCTGTCTCTCTTTCTCAAGGCTGCCTTTGGAAAAGGTGCTGCAGTAGCAAGCTATCTTCTTTGAACACAAGGCATATGAAGAGAGAGACAGAAAGGTTTCCAGGGAAGAGATCCACCCAGCCAGAGGTGGGAAAAAAGGCTTACTTTGAGACTGTAAACATTTGAAAAACAAAAGTGGAAGCACAGGGAGAAATCATCTTCTTGTCTTTCTCTTGCTTTGCCACACACTGGAGGAATGGCACATTGTTCTTCTGCCGAACAATGCCCCATTCCCACCACGTGCAATTTTCTCTCATTGGGAAAAGAATGTGAGCTTTACTTTGCTTTATTATCAACTCTGTGCATGTGGAGATAACTGCAAAGACTGGTTTGTCCCTGAAAGCAAAAATGAATTTTGATCAAAATTGGATTACGGGGCATTTCATTTCTCCTTAAAAATGGTGGTAAACTGATTTCCCATTTACTCAATATGCAAAAAATTAACAAAATAAAAACTGCCAAGACTAAATAATGGTACTGAAAAGGAAAATAAAGCTCCCCTCAAAATTCCTGAAAAATAATTGGACTGAAACAGCTCTGAGTCAGATTAACTTTAAATCTTCTTAAGAACGATGAAGGTTCTTGCAACCAAAGGCAAGTTATTTCATTAGGCTGATTCTGCATATTTATTTCCCAGTCTGCCTACTTAATGCAATATGTCTTGGTTATTAGGGGCAGATTTTTCTTGCTATATATTAATGACATTGCATTAGGTTTAGAAGTAGAAGTCCACGATCAAGGCAATCACAGAATATTAAGTGTTTAGTCAAGTCCCAGTCAAACTGTGGTGAAATGGGTTAAAGGGAGATGGTCAGAGCTGCCAATCCCAAAATACAACCCAGCCCATGAGCCCATCCTGCAGCCAAAGGAATAGTACTCCTTTTGACTTCAGCAGACACTGTTATGGAAAATATTGCTGTCTGAAACAAAATTGGCCTGTAATCTGGGTAAGCTATTCAGAGCAAACAGTGGCAAATTTAGCCCTTTCTCCTGATTGTAAATTGTCCATGTATGGACTTTGTTTTTTTTTAGTGCCTTTGCATATATTTGCCTGACAAATACTACTAATAAAAATATTGCAGCAGATTGGTGACATTGATTATGTCTTTCACTTTCTGCGATAGATTGTGGTGTATGACTGGTCCTCTAGGTTATGATGCAATTTAGCCAAGAGTCAATATGCTAAAATATCAGTGTAAGATGTACTAAATCAGATCCTTATGAATTTTAAAGACCATGTTTGAAGTTCTTCCTCAATCTGTTTACCAAATCAGTATGGTTGCTCCCAAATTAAAGTGCTGTGCCCTATAAGCAAGAAGATCAGAATTATGAGCCATCATAATCCTACTTGCACCAGTAAATAATAGCTATTTCGGCTGTAAAATGAAAGCAGCTTTGGGGGCTATAGTATTAACACTTCAAAAAGTTCCCTACTGATATCAACTTTCTAGTATTCAAAGTAGTCTAGCACATCAGGCTGTGGGTCCTGAGCTGAGCAAAGTGTCTGGCCTAGATCTACTGAGATACAAAGGAGTTATCCCTTGTATTTTAAAAGATTTGTCTTATATGTGTTTTTGTTGCTCTTGTTTTGGTTTGGTTTGGTTTTGAGGGAATCTTATTGATAATAACAATATAATACCTAAAAGTGGAAAGTCTATGGCTATAGCAAACACTGTAGGGACCCTGTATATTAGGGTTGCATACAGAGGCAAATTCCATCCAAAGGTTTGAGAGTTCAGTCTGAAAGTACAGAAACCTTTTGATAATATTTGCTACCCTGAGCCTATATTTTATACAAAAATTGCAGCTTAGGACTTGAATTCTCCACGAAGCAGTTGAGGTCCACCTGGCTTACAGAGCAATGGAAAACCTCATCTCCCATTCACCTGGATGCCCATTTGTACCCAGACCAGCTCACTCCCCATTCTGCCAGTGCCAAAAGGGCAGACCTCAGGCTGTCCTCACCTCCCAGGACATGACCAGAAAGAGGACCAAAGGCTACACTGCATCCCAGAGTAGATATCCCTGCAAATGACTAAAGAATCCCCATACATTCATTATGTTGTGCATGCACATTCAAGCAAGGGAAAAGCTGTTCTACAATTACAAAGAAACTATGTATTACCTGTGAGATATCTGATTCTCAAGCATGTCAAGGAAAGGAGAGCATTGCACGGGTCACGCTGACTCCTCTTGTCTTGACGTTTGCTTATATTTCTCCCCAGGAAGAAAACTTTTCTTGCTGATGTACCAGTCTCATGAAAAAAAAAAAAAATCCCCTTCTGCCGACATTCCTTTCTGAGTCTGGGAACCTCTATTGTCTTTTCTCTGGTAATAAATGATAATAATTAAAGGCAAATACACAATAATTAGTCACACTAGGTTTATCCATCTGGCATACCTGTATCTCATCACTGTGTCTTTGAAACAGATGACAAGCACCATATTGCACAACATCCTGCTAATGGGCCTGAGCAGGGAAAAAGAAGGTAAAAGGGTTACCACACACCCAAAAAAAAAAAAAAAAAAAAAAAAAAAAAAAAATGTAAAAGAAATAAAAAGGTCAGCAACAGGGAATGAGAACATTATATAGCATTAAGAAATTAGCAGTGGCTGACTGTCAAGTTATAAACCACTTACTGGCAGATGTGCTTTCAGGTGGGGGTTAGAAAAGCATGGAAATATGTGTTTTTCTGCTTAAACTACCTCCTGCTTAAAATACACCTGACGTACCTAGTGTTAAAACGAGGAACAGTTCCTGGAAGATTTTAGCTGGATATGTAGATGTATAAGGAAAAATGAGCTATTTTAAGATCTTTTCTAGGCTACCTGAAAAGTTTGGGTTTCATTCTGAGAATAACTCATTATGGACTGAGTAACCAGCTAGCTTGATCCCTCTTCACTGCGGGCTCATTGATGCACATCAGGAGTCTCTCCATCCCTATCAGAGCTGCCTGAGAGAAGGCAGAGCAAAATTAATGCAGCAAAGTATTTTCACCAAATATTTACTCCTTTGGAAAAAAAAAAAAAAATCATACAAGGCTGGCATTTGATTTCTGGGAGCTTCTGAGAAGCAGAGATTTACTTGTATAAATAATCACAGAGAGCCAATTTCAGTCACATGTATTTAGATTTCGATTAAACCTCCACAAGTGCTTCAACTCGCTTTCAAACAGGCGGCAGAAACTTTCATGCACTGAGAGCTGATAGTCTGGTGGTAATGATTTTCTGGTCACAGTGCAGCCATGCCCAAGACAACTTATATGGAGTTGGGCCCAGCTATGTTACCTAGCTGCATAAAAACAAAAAAAGCAAATAAAGGCGGTGCCCGGACAAAAGCCTTTAGAGCCTAGATGTAAGACAAGCATTAAATGATTTTGTGCTTCCCTAGATCTAACCTGCCTGAGTCTTGTATAGCTGCAAGCAATAAGTTGGCAGCTTCTAAACCTATAAAAAGTTGAAAATAAAATAAATAAAATTATCTATAATATACCATGAGGCAATCAATAAATCAATCAGAAAATAAATAGATAAAAATTAGACCATTGGTAATTTATACCCATTACTCACCAAGACTTAAAAGAAAAATCATACTTTGGAAACATCTAGCTGAACATCAGTCTGCTCTGTTACCTGAGCAGATTTCTATCTGGCAGGGATTTAGGGAACATCTCAATTTGGTCTTTGTAATGAGCATACCTGTTCTGTAGGTGTTACTGAATCCCAAATCATCACAAGTTATAACGTGCCTGATGGGACTCTTGGCAGCTGAAATTTCCTTTGTTGGGCATCCCAGTCTGAGGAAGAGAATAATGTGATGAACATGGCTAGTTTTACCTGTGCTTGCATGTGCTTAAGCATCCAAGGGTTAGTAGAAATGCTAAGGCAAAATTATTTGTTTTCATGTAGTAATTCCAGTGCATTAGGAACTCAGACCTAATTAAGGAAATAAAGGAATTTAAGAAAGCAATGGGAAATGTGGTGTTTTCCCAGCACCTATTGATCTCTATACCTGACCATATTAACTTAAGGAACACATCATGAACTTTGTGGAAGAACAGATTTTTTTTCCTTATACATCTGGAGTTTATCTTGCACAGTTTTTCAGCCCAGAAGCAACTCATTTCAGTCTAGCTAAGCCTACTGGTGTACATCACACACAATATATTGTGATGTTTTTGCATTAGTCTGCAAATAAGTTGCATCTTCCTCAGCTTGGTAAACATGATGAGACTCTGGACTAGGGAGTTTATATAAAAACAGAGAAAAAAAATGGAGTTCGTTATTAATTCTTCCTAGGTAAATTAACTGGAAACAGCTTTTCAAAATACTTCCTGTACATAGTTTCTATACAAAGAGAGCTTCTCTTGTTTGTTTCTCTCTTCCTCTGGACAGTCCCTAGTGATGATTTTCACAGCTCTTATGGAAGCAGCTCATTGTTCTGCAGCGACTTAATTAAAGTGTACTTCCATATGAAATTAGGCTATTGTATTTATTTAAACTTTATGGTAACTGCTGTACAAGGGCTGTGGCTGTCTACATCCTACACCATACACCCACGTCTGTCCCCACCCCACCCCACCCCACCCCACCATCACCACTCCCCGAAGGAAATGGGTAGTCATTCTGCCCTGGTTGAACTCCTCATCTACTCAAGTGATGCATTTGAACTTTAACCCATGAACAGCAATATTTGCTTGCCATGCCAGCATCTTTCACAGACAAAAAGTAAGCTGGAGTAGCTCTGGAGAGAGAAATGATTTGCTTGTGATTTTCTTCTCTCAAGCATTAGTTGATACCCTTTTGAATTTTTGCAGAGCTTGCGTGGGTTTTCACACTTTGTGTGCCAGTCCCACCATCTTTTCAGGGATAGTTTTCTTCTTGTGATTGAGCACTCCATTGTCATGGGACAGTTTTTTTCTTAAAATTGAAATGTTTCAAAGTTAATTAGCTCCAGCCATATCAATCAGCTGAAACATTAAAGATTAAAGGTATAATTTCAAAGAAAGCACGATTGCCAGGTATCATTCAAACATTAAAATGTTTGAAAAGCTATGAAAGTTGGGGATGGTTGCAATTCATTTTCAGAACATTTCCCCCTTGAGACGCGTCTGGTTTTCAAAGAGTTGTTAGTGAATCCAAAACAACATGAGGTTTCATTGACTCCAATATGCTGAGTAGAGTTGCAGTGAGGAATAAAAATCAAATAAATCTAATTAAAGCATCCAAATGGTCTGATGCCAATGTGATTGGCATTTTTTATTTTGTCCACAGAGAATGAGCTCCCAAAAAGAGTTTTTCCCTCAGCTGCACCAGCAGAAAGGAGATCAGCCCCTCTCCAAGATCATAAGAAAAGTTCAAATTTCACTGAGGAGAGCCCAGGCACATCACAGGAAGAGAAAAGCTGAGGTTTCTAGCCCATCACTATCAGGATGAAATTTTATTTTCTATCATACTCAAACATCTTGTTTAAATTAATGTTGCTGCAACACTCTCATATACAGCATCTTCATATTTAACCTAATTTTTCAGATCGGTTGATTAAAATACAAATGTCCAGCAGATAATAAATCAGTTGTCTAAACACAGATTATAATCCAAGGTCTGTCCACAAATTATCTCGTCTGTTTTCTGCCAGGCCTGTATTTTATGCAATTGATAACCTACAGTTTCTTTCCATCTGAACTGATTATTCTCTTTCACACTGTCCCACAGGGCTGTATGCTGGCCCTCATGTTTGTGAAATGCTGAATTGGCTTCCTCTTCTAAATCAGCATGAGGAGTGAATTATTATTGCAACATCATATCACTATCGCTCAGATTTGCTTTGATTTATCTGCAGGCTGATCCCAATAGCCCAGCTCTGCTTTCCTGCTGGGTGGATGTGTTGATGCAGCTATTGTCCCAAATCTCATGGCAGACAGACCATAGCTGTGCTCTTTCTTTGCAGTTTGCCTGTCTGGATGATGGGCTCCATCCTGACACAGGGGCCACTTCCACCATGCTGGAAGAAGATATGAGAAACCTCTCACTAGTCACAAATGTAATAATTCATCCCCACTGTGAAAGCTTTAGCCTAATTCTTTGGACACAGAGACCAGCTTCAGCTTGAGATTTTATAGTCATTGAAAACTTTTTTAGTGCTAACTCTGATATTCCTCTTCTCTGCATAACTGTCTGATTGCTGTATAAATCTCACTGAAGTCTGACTGACTACCTCTTCCAGCAAAATTAACTTTTCTGACACTTGAATATATGCTTTAGGATTTCTTGCTCTGCTTCTTTTTTTTTTTTGGTTGTTGTTGCAATCACAACTCAAATATCAGTTGTACAACAAAAGGTTGTTTCAAAACTGAAGAAAACACTGAAGAAGCATCATGTTCAAAAGACAACATCTGGAGATGGAGTTTGAGCACAACCTTTTCCAGGTGCTATGTTTGCAAACCAAAGGGTACATATTCCTGTACCCTGAGAGGGCTTCCCATCTTAGGGAATACAGACTTTAGTAAGTACCTGGAAAAAAATGATAGAAAAATGTGTAGTCTGATCTTCTGTGTATTTTTCCCTGTACTGGGCTCAGTTTCTAGGTAGAAGAAAATTTGGAGGATTGTCCGGGTCACGTTAATTTAACTTGTTTTTGCTCAATGGCTGTAACCTCAGCTGTTTGCAATCTGCTGTTGTACATTCCTCCTTGCACAGGTCTAAGAAATTAGGACATGAGCTCAGCATCTTGAATAAGCTTCCAGTTTTACCTGCAATCCCTCCTGAGCATGTCACCTCAGCCCCCCCACCCCATTTTTGATTGCTTCATTAGTGCAATCCCTTCTCTCCTCAGAGAAGGGCTGTTTTAATGAGCTTATTTTTGGACTCCAAAGGTGCTGCAAGGAGAGGCAGGGATGACAGTTCTCTTTGATGCAAACCTGATAATGTGAAGGCACTTGCTGGCATATTGTACCTACACTAGAGCAGGGAATGCAAGTAAGGTGATATTTGATCTTCCCCAGCTAGCTCTTTATGATGCTCTTTTTTATACGGTTTGTATGTTTAACACCAGGCAGTGCTACACTAAGGCCTGCTCCCAGACTGAGTATGGCAGCATTTTAAACTCTCCTATGTTACCTTTCAACCCCTGAAAAATGCACAAGGCCACACCTTACAGGACCTAAAGAGAAGAAACAAGGAAAAACAAAACAAAAATCTCAGTGACTATGAGAACAGGCAGAAAACTTCAGCTCCATTATCACTCCCCTTCATCTGCTCAAAACCCCTCGCTGCAGGGGTTGTCATGGTGATGCAGGTTTGACCTCTCACTTTTTACTCTTCCAGGAGCTAAAAAGGTAAAAATGAGCCATTCTGCCTCGAATGAAAATCAACCTCCCTCTGTCAAAAGACGCTGAATTGCTTTTTTCCCCTTTGTCAAACCTGAATGTTTCCATAGGCGACATGGAAATAAATAAATAACCGGTACCAGGCACCAAGGAGTATCAATGGGTTCAGCAGGATGCGGCTATGGTGGGAGGAGGCTCAGGATAGGGCTTGGCAGGAGTGGTCCATGCCCAAGTTTCCCAGAAGTCATGAGGAGCTGCATCCTGTGTGCCCCCTTCATCCCCGGCTGTCTCTGCGGTTAGGTCCTCACTCTGCCGGTTGAGCTTGGGGTTTGTGTTTGTGGCAACTCCAGGGCAGAAAAATCAAACTATTGATTGAACTATGTAGCAGCCTCATAAGGCATTATTAGCAACCTGCTGTAAGTGAGACCAGAAAGGGTAAAATCATTTATTTTTATTAATATTCTTTAGAGTCAGGATTTAGCAAAAACTGCTGTTTGGCCAGGTTGGCAGCAAAGTGATGGCACTGTCTCCTTCTCTCTGGATGAAGCTGGTAATGCACATAGAGTGGTTTGTGTCTGGGTGAGGGGGTGGCCTAATTTACTAGGATAGAGCCCCTGTCTGGACTATGAGCCGAAGTAATCTCCTTCTGTCGATTACTTTTGAATCTAAGTCCTCTGCTTTGATAACCAAATCCTTCCCTGCTTGCTCGCTCCCCTCCTCCAGTCTCTCCTCCCACCACTTTCACACAGTGCCAGAGTAGTGTGACATGTGAAACCAGCAGGACTTCAAATCAAATATTCATGTTAATGATCAGCTGGCCTTGAATGAAACATTTGAAGAACCTCTGATGCAGACGCCTCAAC
The DNA here is from genome assembly GCF_964211825.1 of Aythya ferina. Taxonomy (NCBI): domain Eukaryota; kingdom Metazoa; phylum Chordata; class Aves; order Anseriformes; family Anatidae; genus Aythya; species Aythya ferina. The sequence goes on from NC_140307.1 coordinate 5,819,040, forward strand.
GCTTCATATGGCTCCATCAAACCTCTTCCTGCCAGAGAGGCTCCCCCAGTTCTAGCCTAAGAGAAAGTTACTGAATTTATTTGACAGAAGAGAAAAAAACTAAAGCATATATAAAAATACACACACAGACACACACACACACACATATATATATATATATATTGTGTGTGTATTTATATATCCTTTATATATATAAAGTGCCAGCCTTAAAATCCTGCTAAACTGCAATTGAAGTCTGGAGTCATCTAAAGTTCAAATGTTTCCCATGTCTTTGGTATCAAAGTTCCTGAGGACCAGTGCTGCTGGAACTTCTACTGCTGTACAAGGGCTTCACGGCACCAGAACACAGGAGCCCAGCTCATCTCCAAGCACAGTTATCCTCAGACCAGAGCTCATCTCTCTGCAGACCCTTCATTCACACCCTTGCTACTACTTCTCTCTTCTTCCAAATGAGCTTTTAGTGAAACAAGTGAAACAGGCACAGCCTAGTAGATCTTCCCCCAACACTGTACACACACACACCAACCCCCAGCTACAGTCTGGTGTCTGGAACATCTCCCCCAAAGGCTTTAGGTGCGAACCCCTGGGATGTGAGGGCACTGCTGCCTCCCATATGCAAGAATGAAAAGGCTGCGCTGAATGTCAAACTGCTCCGAGGCCCAAAATGGACAGTCACTCCTTCACCACTCAGCAATGCTCATGGAGGCACTGAATATTCCTACTCATCCAACATATCAGTTAGTAACTTCTAGTTTTTTGAGAGCTAAGGAATATGTACAACCCCCATCATGACCTACCTTTCTCCTTCGCAGCCTCCCCTCATGTGTGGCCTTCCTCTCCTCCTCACGTAGACCAGCAGCCTGGGAGATCCTCGTGGTAGATCCTGTGCTGCTCCCTCTTGCTCATTTCTGCACATAACTGCACGTTTTCATGCAGAAACTCAAACCTCCTCCAACTCCAGCAGTGACCATTGCTCCAAAAGTCACCGCGACCTCTTAATTCATTCAGCAGAGTCATGTCATGCAGGGACAGAGCAGATTGCTTCTTTCTCTCAGCTAGTAGGCCGCTGATGCCCTGAGTTATGAAGACAGATGGTATTAGTGCCAGTACTTCAAGAATATCTCATGGTAGGGCATTCCACAGGTTAATTATACCTGTTAAGCTTTTTCTTTTACAACATTAGAGCCCAGTGAGTCTGGTTTGCCTCTATAAAAGATGGTTGTCATGTTATGTGCAATCCATTTCTCTAGCACAGACAGGCATTTTCTAAGATTAAGCTTTACAGGAAAAAATATATATATATATCTCAGACATACCCCTTTGTCTTAATTTCAGCTATACCAGAAGCAAATCCACCTCTATTTAGACTTACTTTGGGGATCGGGGGTGATAGGGATTGAAGCATATAGTGCCCTAATCCCATTGTTTTCATATCGTAATGCTCTGGAAATAAGATAGCTGAGGGATGTTAGGTAGGTGCTAACTTCTGTATATTTATGATCCTAGGTACAGCCCTGAAATGCAAATTAAAAAGAATTTCCCCCCACAATCACTTTCTCTCTCTCTCTCTTATCCTGCATTTTCCGCAGCCTGAAAGATGTAAGTCATTAGATAAATGACTGCCAGTGGAATGCTATAACTGTAATGTAAACTATGAAGACTAAATCCATACGAAAAAAAATAATACATCCCCCAGAGAAAAGTTCTGCTTTTCACATTTAAATGTACTAGTTATCAGCTATTCCTGTTCACAAGGCATTAAAATACATGCTGTTTCCTAAGTCCTGATGCAGCTCTAACTGGACTCAAGCTTGGAGCTAAAATAGCACATATTTTACAAAGTAGTGTAATGTAAAACAGTCGTCTAAACATCTCTCTCTTTACTAGGTCTCTCTAGGGCTTTCTCCACAGAATCCTGCTTCTTCTTTACAGTGTCATCATTTATGTCTTTGTTTATTAGTGGAATGAACTTGTCCGTAATTGTCTTCCCACCAGCCAGCCCCCGTCCCAGCTCCCTACATACTCATCTCGCCGGCTGGGGTCGGCAACAATGGGGAGTGCTCCTGCCAAAGCTGTTTCAACATCAGCCCTTCAGCGTGCTGTGGAGCGAGGAGGTTGCTCCCGGAGCCTTGCCAGGGGCCTCCCAAGCTCAGAGGTCCCTACCAGGGCAGGGCAGAGCCATGGCGGTCGTGTCCAGCCACTCTGCTTCCCAGAAGTGGCACTGTCGAGGGTGAAGGGCACTTGGCAAGGAGGTCACTGTGCAGGCTGGGTGCCCTGCTCTCTCACACACACACAGACCTGACGCAGCTGGAGGGCTGCAGGAGGTGCCCGGTGGGACTCCCAGGACAGACGGATGCCATGTGGCTTTGCAGAACAAACTCCTGCAGGTTTTCTAAGCTGTGTGACTTCTGGAAGCAGCTTTAACACCCCAAACTGCGAGACATCAGGGTGGTTTTCAAGTGCCAGGACTCACCTTCTGATCTCACTGCTCTAACACACTGGTTTAACTCATACATGCCCTAGAAGCACCCTGCAGTCAGTCCGCCCTTCAAAGCAAACAACACTTATTTCCTCCTGCTATTTTTACTTTTAACTCACAGCTTCAGATTTCAAGGCTGCAAGGATGCTTGGGTCTTACTTTGAGTTCTGCCAGAGATTTCCTTTGTGATTTTTAGGTAAACCCCCTTAGGATCTGGCCTTCTGGGGAAATTAGCGACTAATAAACTCTTGCATGAAGTTGCAGAGGATGAGCTGCTCAGCACAACGCCCCATGACTCTGTCCCTGTCCTCCGAGGGGATTCACCGTGTGAATGGCTTGCTGCGGGTTACGAAGTTGCTGCATGTCAGCTGACCCATGGTAGCTGTCTGTCCATGGCAAATGTGAGATAATTTAAAGGAATTTAATCTTTTTTCTTCGCCAGTCCACATGATGAGTTCGTGCAGGGTGGGTAGTACACAGTAAATTCACACCGTAATTTACTGTGTACTAATTTCCCCAAGCTTTTAATTTCACAGTGTCTCAGTTTCCTCATCTGTAAAAGAGAGATAATAAATACTTTCCTTTCTGGCAGGAGTTCTTGAGATCCTTCAGCAGTAAACATAAAAGCAACCATTTTAAAATAGTTACTTACAGAAACTTAATTTTCAGTGTAAGCACTTATTTGTGCCTGATCTTCTACTACAGCAGCATGAGACTAGCGATGGGAAGCAAATAAAATCTGAGAAGTAAATAACCCTGACAATGTGAAAAATAACTAGAATGCTGACCATAATAATATTTATGTGCAACTGCAAACATTTTTAAAGCTTTCTGTTTTTAACCACCTGTGATTCCCTTTAATGTGAATGCACCTAAAATAATGTATTTTCAATAAGGACACACTAGACTGTTTTCTTTTAAAAAGAACACCACATGTAAAGAAGACCTAAACCTTGTATTTCTTGGGAGGATTTTTTTTTTTTTTTTTTTTTTTTTTAAGGAGTGATGCATGATCAGACCCAGAAAACAGTGTGGTTTTTATTTCAGATTTTTCTAGACTGCAATAGCCCAAGGGTCCATGCTATAAACTGGAGGAGTTTGAGGAGCCCAGTTTTTAAGAGCAACATGGTAAGGTTTCTGTTTCTGATTGGAATGTTTGCTTTAAACTTTTCGTTTAGGGGAACATTTCAAAACTGGTCACAGTTTCAACAATGGCTAAATTTACCAATTTACCTTGCAATCCCAGTTCCTGAGATTTATCTTATTCTTTCTGGTACAGCTGAAATATCAAGAAAGGATAATTTGCCTTTAAAAAATGTTCCTTGTGCTGAAATTATGAGTACAGAGTTAAAACTTAAAAACTGTTGAGATCAGAAAGCAAAAGGAAAATCAGGAACTTTATTCATTAATATCCATATTCTGGAAATTCTGATTAACATATAAAATAGAAACCCTTGAAACTTCTGTATATGGATATGTCTTTTTTTCTTCAACTGCTGAAGAAAACTTTTAGATCTGCTCCTGCTCTACTAACAAAGTGGTTTAAAAAGCAGTTTAAATTGAAAAGCTTTCCATTTCCTCCTTTTTAATTCTTCAGGTATTCCTAAGTGATATTTCATGCAGGCAAAGAACAGTTAATTTCAATCATCGCTTGCTTCCTTTAGAGTTTTACACCGTGGTGCAATTTTGCTTCGTTCTTTACCGTGGAACTCAACTGCCCTCCACTGGATGAGAAAGGCAAAAGCAGGTTTCCTTTTCACTGAATAAATAAATAAATAAATAAATAAATAAATAAATAAATAAAATCACTGGAAAAAAAAATGAAAGTACAAACTTGGGGTGTACTTTGTTCATTTTGTTTGTTCTCCTGCATCTCCCCAGCACAAAGAGTCCCCAGGGTTAGCACGACTGGAGTTAACAATTCTGAGAAAATACAGTTGCCAAGAAAATAATTTTCACTGTGTCCTGGCCAAGTGGCCGTAATGATGACTGTCATTTAACCACAACATTTAAATCTAATATTTCTTCCTAGCACTATGGAGGGAAAGAGGGAGAGAGAACGAAACTATTTTTGGGGGAATGGGTAGTGGTCTCGGTTTAATCCACTTTATTGCAATTTGTGGTCCTGAGAGCATGGGCTCTTGCACTAAAAAGCACACAGGAGTCTCCTTTGACATGCTTATGTGAAGGCTAATGTTCTGAAAAACTCATTGAAGTTTAAATAAATAAAGTAAAATCTCTAAGTGTTGACTGCAATAGCCCTAGCAGCAGCAGAAAACAGGATGGCTCCAGCCAAAGATCTTGTCCAACTGCCCAACATTTCGATGCCTCAGCTGACTTGAATTAGGAGAAAATAACTTGGAAGGTTTTTCAGTCCATCCAGCCCCAAGTTAAGGGAGTCCTCTGAAGCAGCGGCTTACATCGCGTAAGCCCATGCAGGGAGCTCCTGGTTATGCTCTTGGTGGCTTTATTAGAAACACAGCGGTGGATCTGGGCGGTACGAAAACCATCCAGGGAGAGTTACAACACCTGACCTCTTTTTGCAAGGAGCAGAAATATTTGGGTGCAAGGGGGAAAATAAAAATAATAAAAAAAGCAGCTGAGAGTGCTTCACCATTCCTTGTACCTAACGTCACCATGCCCTCTACCCCCGAACACACACACCTCCCATGCACCACATGTTGGAGTGAACTTTTGCTCCTCAGAAAATGGGACAACACATTTTCCCATGCAGGCAGATGAAGTTTCCCTCCAATTCCTGCAACTTGGAGCTGAAGACTGCCGTGTTCGATAAGGTTTAAGATCTCTGGTGCCTTGAGATTTAGCTTTTTGCTGCTGGTGGGGCCCTTGATGGCTGAGCTGCACAGCACTAGTCTGATTGCTGCTCCTCATCGCACTCAGGGAAAGCAGAGCTGGAAAGTTGAGTAGAAATCTCTTTTACAGCCTTCCCTGCTGACGGAGACTGATTTGTGCTTTCCTAGCTTTCTGCAAACGCCGCAGTCCTTGTGTAGACAAAATCCTACCAAGGTAGAGGTTTAGTTTGCCTGGTGAAGGACTGCAGGATTTGACCTTTGGAAGAGTGTGCTAAGTCCTTGCAGTTTTGATTTTGAGTTTAAGCTTTGGCCTGGAATAACAATGACTGTGAGGGAAGTAATAGGTTATAAGCTGGGTGAAATGATACCTGCTTCTTGCCAGAAAAGCTAACTGGATTCAAGCAACTTCTGTCTTCGTTTTCCTTTAAAGAAATAAATAAAGATATTCAAACTTCCCATATGAACTGCAATAATGAAAATAATGTGCGCATTAATTTGTACGGGGGTCAGTGAGTCTCCCCAGCTCAACGGTTTTCAAACAGAGTGCATAGTAAGCCCATAAAACATTTATTTTTCATAATTTATGAAGCATTACATATTGTGAGTCCACAATGCCAGCTGACGTAATATGCAATAAATTTGAAATAACAAAACATTTCTCATGTATTTTCCTCCTGATGTGACAATGTGGGACATAAATTTAAAAGAAAGTTGCCTTAGAAGACAAAGGCAATGCAAAAGAAAAGAATGCTCTTAAATCAATAAATATTCCTATTCCACCAATCACTTACTGAGCCGTTCCCCTGCTCGTGGCTGCGGCACTCATCTTTTTGAAGCCTCTTGCCACCGCTGCTTCAAAGCTGGAGCAAGAGGCTGCCAGGGCGAGTGGCAGCCCCACTCTGAGCCGAGCACTGTGAGCTGCAGGGCTGGCAGCAGCATTGTAGCATGAGCATGTCCAGGTCCTCCTCTGCTGACCAGAAGCCATCACCCTGCATGTTCTGGGCACAGTTGGAGCAGTCCTGCACTGGGAAAATCTCCTACCGAGGGCTGGCAAGCGAGGGGGGGAAGAAGGGGGGGGGGGGGGGGGGGAGAAAACACTAGTGTGTAAAGGTAATTGTCCTCTGAAGCAATTATCATCCCCTTATTCCCAGGGAAAGGAGCAATGAGGGTCTTTGGACTTTTGAAGATAACTTTCTGGTGGTCCTTTGGTATGCATGTAAATATGTAATTGTAGGATTATAATACAGAGCACTGAGTAAAACTCACCTACGGGGCTATGAAAGCCAGCTGATAAATTCTCAGGTTACAGAAGATGTGTTGCAGGCTGAAGGCTGAGACACAGATGTCTGTAAAATTGTTAAACGATGCCCACCAAACAGTGAGGACCTGGTGCTTAGCACTATTTGCTTTTGTTTGGTCTTGTTTTCTTCTTCACAGTACACCAAAACAAGGTCTGCTTGAACAAAAAGCAAGGAAGGGAAAAATTGTAGAAGTTACTTGACCGCAGAACAGGAGAGGAGGGCAGGGAGTAAAGCAGTTCAGGGTCTTTATCTAAGCTCACTACTCTGACTGTCCTTGTAAATAAACACAAAAATATTTATAGGTAACAAAGTGTGTTTTGCAATGAAATAATGACCTTTTAAAAGTAAATAAATAAATGAAATTAGTGTTGGTATTTAAAGGGTTTTATCAAACTTTATACCAGAAGACCAAATGGGAAGGAAAAAAAATAAATTTGTGTGAACAAATCTCATCAAAAGTGACATGAAGTTCAGCATCTCGGAGGCTGGTTCTCCTTGGGCAGACACAGCGCGTTCACTGCAGCCGTGCATGCAGGGACATCTACTGGCAGAACAGCCAGAGCCGGCCCTTTCCTTTTCTGAGTACAAAAACTCCAGCTTTGCATGAAAAATCATCGGTTTTAGTGGCAGCAGCAGATTTTGCCTAATCTGGTAGGTGGAAGACATTCAGGAAAGGGAGCAAATGAGACTGGCTTGTCCCAAGGGTAAAATTAAACTTCAGATCCCAGGGTGAGGTGTCCTTAGCTGAGCAACCCTGACTGCAAAACTATTCCAGGCACACAAGGACTATTAGGACTATTGCAACCCTGCCTGCAAAACTGTTCCAGAAGCACAACGACCATTAGAACTATTGCCTGTGGAGGTGATAGAGAAGGATGCTGGGCACTTTCTGAACCTCCACTTTTCTAACACTTCCTCTACCCCCACTCCTGCTGATTTGGCCCTGTGCACAGAGGGAGCAAGAATAAGGTATGGACCCAGCCCACCACCAAGTTCTCCTGCAGTAGCATGGGGCACAGCAGTGAGATCTCTCTGTTCTTCCTTTCCTCTCCTCCAGCAGCAGATACCTCAGGCAAGCAGCCGAAAGATCGTCAAAAGTAAAAGGCTCCTTGCCTCCTCTCTGCCCTTTAATAAAACCACAGGAGACAAGACATATTTAATCCCTAGTGGAAAGATATGTACAGTGAACTGATTAGATAGAGCAGGAACCAGGCTGACCCTAACATTTGAAACACTGTCTACCCTTCTCAAGACAGGATGAGGATCATGAGCCAGGCAGGCAGAGAGCGAGAGGCTACTTGGAAGTGTTTATTTTTCTCATCTCCAAATCAAGATGAATTTCTCAACTCCTTGTGAGAGTCCTGGTTCTCTAACTCATAAATGGAAAGAAGTAAGCTTCTTCCCCCTCCTTGTCTTCTCTCTCTACATACTGTTTTCTGCCTTCAGGGTATCTGTTCTATACTTCCAAAAAATCCATCTGGTTATTTTACTGTAACACGCTTACCAGAACTGTAAAATCATAGGAAAAAAAAAAAAAATTGAAAAGGACCTCCGGGGGTTTCTAGGCCAACCTCCGCTTGAAGCAACATTAACATCAACACTAGATCAGGTCGGTGATGGTTTTGTGTAGATGATCCCTGAAAGTCACCAGGGAGAGAAATCCCACCACTTCCCTGAAAGACATGTCCTAGTTCTGTACTGCACTCTGGGTGAAGAAGTTTAGTTCTAGTTTTAAAAACAAACCAGTAATCTCTAGGAGAAACAAACAGTCATTAGGAGTTAAACACAGTACAGCAGTAGACTTGGAGGAATAGTCTAGCAGACCCTTTTTATCTTCCTATACTCCTGCCTAACACTACGTGTTGGACACTAAGGCTCAGCCAGGATGGGCATAGCTCCACAGATTAATCTTCAGTGCGTTTTAATGAATAGATCCTCAAAGGCTCCCTCTGTGAGCAGATGCTTTGGTACTTGACTTTCTACTTGAAGCCATGCAAAAAATAAATCAGTACCTTCTTAAAGTCAACTCTGATTTTATGTGACATATATGAGATGAATCCCCTACTAATCTGTCTGTTTCACCAACTAGAGATGTTACTTAAGTTAAAAACAGCTGGTACAGCTGGGGTACAACAAGTTAGACCTGCATCAGAAGAAGCCTTCTACCCTGTGACTAGGAGAACTTTCTGTTTGAATAATGTAGTTTTCCTTTCTGGGAAAATAGAAATAGAACTAAGCAGCAATGCTCAAAGTCCAGTTTGTACCTAGATTTCAAAATTGCCCACTGGATTACTTATACTTGAGCTTCAGTTCAAAATGTGTTTTCCTCCAGAAAGGCCAGAACTGGATTTAATCTGGGCTTCTATTGCATTTCCATCACAGAGCATGGGAGTAAAAAGGCTAAGATGGCACAAGAGATTGGGCAGGAGAGCTGGGAAACAAAGAAACATGGAGAAGTTTTGATGGATACACTGACAACAATATACAGTCCTAAGATTAGACTCGCATAAACACCTTAGATGTGGTATCTCTAAGTCCCACCCCAGTGCCATCTACCCCAACCATACTCACCCTGCCTCTGATTACACAGGGGTTTCAGCAAGTGCATTATTACAGTCTCTTCCCAGAGACCGCTGCTGAAATTTGGACAAGTGATTCTTCAGAAGTAAACCACTCCAAAGTCTTTCACCCAGCTGACGTTATGATGATCAGAAAATGATACATACGTGTATATACCTTATGGTTCTACACTCCATTTAAAATGTTTCACCTGCTTTTCTTTTCTCCTTTTCTTTTTTTTTTTTTTTTTTTTTTTTTTTTCCCAGTCATTACACAAAGTCTGAAAGATAAAAGAGGGAATTCATTTTGTTACTTTAAATACTTATCTCAAGCTCTCAGTTTGACTTTGTCAAATGCATGCAGTGTGCTAGAAAAATGTACAAGGGAAAAAATCCCAAGAATACAGCTAAAAGATTGTAAGGAAAAAAAAAAAAGGCAGAAAACAACAGCAGATCATAGAAGTAGTGGTGTCTGAAAAATGAGAAACAACAAAAAAAGCACAGAGCTATAGCATGGTAGAAGAAAAAATAAATATACCACATAATTTATTGCAGGGAGAGTTCTGAAGAAAATGTCTTGTGAAATAAATATAATGCTCATGAGGACAAGAGATCTCATTCATATCCAATCTGTCTTGTGTAAAGAACTAGGCAATAATGTTCAAGTAAGTGAGTCACTGCGAGATCTCCCAGTTCGGCTGAAGATTGCTCAATAGAAATAATAACAAGCCACAGAAAAAAGACAGTGTAAGTACAGGTGGGAAAGAGATACAAACTCAGAGCAATAAGTACATACAAAATATCGAGACATTGCAGTACAACGTAAAGGCATGATACGTGTTTTACAGTAGTCTTACAGACTACTTTTCCTTCGATGCCTCTTTGTGACAGTGAAGATCTGCTGGAGAGCTCGGGCTCACAGCCTCCCTCTTTTTGTGCTCAGGATGGCACAGACATAGACAAAGCGGGCTAGAGGGTGACTTATTTATGGATCTGGGGTCAGGACTTTCTCTGTGAAAGTTCTTTGACTCTCTAATCCATTCCTCACAGTTAACCACCAAGGCTCAAGTCCCAACAAACACCAGGAGCCACCACCAACCTGTTGGAGGAGCAGGGGATCTGATGCTAATCTGTCTGCAAAGAATGGTGGCTCAGGGCCTAAGGGCTTAGATAAAAATGAATGATACAGATTTACTATGCAGTAGCTACACCTAATAGTTAAATGTGTGCCCACATAGTCCTCCAGAGGCAGGCTGTGGGGTTTGAAACAACATCCAAACAGGGCCAGGAGCACCCAGGAGCAACGGGTTGCAGCCACATCAGCAGAAGTCTCCATCTAGACCAGCGCACCCTTGGGAGACACTCTCTTGGGGGTGCAAGAGCAGCATGGCAAAGCCCCCAAGTTGAGACAGCCCAAGCATGGCGTGCTGGCAGATGGGCCTGGGGTCACTGGCCAGCAACATTGCTGTCCTGCCCTGCAGGCATGGTAATGCCACCCACTTGCAAATCAGCACAAGCTGCCTGCCTGTGGGGCTGCATTCAGCCTGCCTACACACAGGGGCTCTTGAACAGTGCCTACACAAGGTGTCTGGGCACCTTGTGCAGTCAGAGGAGAAAAACACATCTTCAGCGAGTGATTCATCGCTCTCTAAAATCTGAGCCTAGTGGGAGCATTTCGACATACCCAAGTTCATTTCCTCCCAAAATGCAACAAAACAAGCTTTTATTTATTTTCTTTATTAACTACTTCTCACCAGTCCCTCAAAAATGTTTGAAGGGAAGAAAGAAAAAAAGAGGAGGAATTGCATATCTTTGATGCAAAGCTGCCCTGGCTATGGGCTTTAAGCTTTGGCAGGGGTGAGGTGGGAAAGGAGAGAAGATTAACGGGATGGCAGTAGGATCCGCTGATGATTGCATCTGAACAGAGCTTTTTCCAGCCCAGGATTACAGGTCTAGAGCAGGAATCTCCTTGCAACTGCTGTTTTTAGCTGCTGCAAATGTTTGCACAGCCAGGCTAGGATGTGGTAGGAAGACTGTTTTGTCTGTTCTTGCTTCCTCCTCTTCCTCTATTGCTGGAACTGAGGCAGCACAGAGACAGCAGCAGAAGTAATGCAAAAAACAGCTGCAGAGAGAGGGCAGGGAGTACGCAGAGGATGGGACTGGGTGGACAGGGACAGGGCAATCCTGCAGCTGTCTGACACCTGCAAAGGGTCCTCACCCTTGGCAAAGGGATGAAGAGTGTGTCCCAGCTCAGGCTGCTGCCTGGCCCAGCACACCCAGGAACTCCTGGTAGGAGGCTGAATTGTCAACTTAAAGATTAAGATTTTCTGATAACCAAGAGTGTTTCAAGAAAAAAAAAAAAAAAAGTTATCAACTCAAATTTGAAAAACATCCTCTTGTCTGCACAGTTGTCCTTTTTCAATCTAAATTTGGAGTTTTGACTAATTTGATTTTTTTCGGGGTACGAGGGTGGGAGGGTATTTTTGTAGAAGGTAATGTATATCTGAAGTGATACAGATTGGTGCTAGAGCCAAGACGATGTTATGATGTCAGAACTGTGAGTGGAAAGACTGAGAAATAGAAAACAACAACAACACCTAGGTGACCTGAGCAAGGTTAGAGCATGAGTCAGCCACGGAGGCAGGCAGGGAACCCACTTCTGCTCTCCAAGTCACAACGCCTGTGCCTTGGATTTCACTAGCTGCAAAAATACACCACCAACAAGAATCCTGGAAAATAAATAAATAAATAAAAAGCATTCCCTTATCGTGAACAACATTTGTTGAAGCAGTTCAGGCTGCTACTATGGAAAATTTTGCCATGGACTGTATGTGCAAACAGCACAGTAGATGATAAATAACAGGCAATGGAAACATTGCCTGTAGGTGTGACCGTGTCTGTTTTAATTGAAGGGATGCTCTTCAGTGGGGCTCCCGTGGTCAGCTGAAGGAGTCAGCTTGGGGCTGTGCCTGCTCAGTAGCACAGGCTGCTGTGGCCAGTGTGAGTACAGCAAGTAAATGTGGTGATGGCAATTAAACAGACACACCAATGGCCCTGAAGCACTTGCTAGCAAGGAAACGTGTTTGCAGCTCTGCATCAGCATGCACAAAACTACCGAAGCTTCAGACTTTTCAAATGCAATTAATGTGTCTTTCATTTCATAACTCTGTAAGATCTCCTAGCCTGTTCTTCAGCCATTGCAAATATTCCCCTGGCAGGGGATAAATTACTCTTCTTTGTACACGAATTTTGCCTGGCCTTATTCTTTTACACTTCCAATACTAGGGGACGTATCTTCAATTGGTGTGAATTGGAATATCTCAGCTGAAGTCAATAGAACTATGAAAGCCTACACAATATTCAATAAATTATTTCAAGACATTAAACTTAACAGTCTGACTCTTGAAATCATGGACTTAAATGAGAGAGAATCAAACAAGACCTCACAAATGTTTAAAAGAGATGTTTCTGACTTCTATTTATAACAAAAATCCCAACACCACCTTGCACAAGTGATCTGAATGTGGACTGAAGATTTCAAAAGCATGGGGAGAGGGGGAACAGCAATTTTTAGCATCTCGATTTTTTCAGACTGGCTTCCTGCTGTTTGAACGCTCTGTGATGACAATACAAACAGTAGCTCATTTCTCAATCAAATTCCACCCACATCAGTGTGTCACATTTGTGCATGATGAGCAGGAAAAGGGTGGTGATGGGGCGTTATATACCCAGGGGCATGCATACACACAAGACACAGGTACAGCAAGCCACTTTTCATGCCTTTTTGTCTTCATTCTTGTCCTCAATACAGGTCTGGATCAGCAGGGAAGGAGGTCACCAAGTCCTCTGTGGCAATACCACACCTAAAAAACTTTCTCCACATCCTCCAATCTTTAAAAAAAAAAAAAAAAAAAAAAATCAGAGGCAAAGATTTATACACATATATATTTGATAATACTGGATGATAAGGCTCTGAAATAAGTCCACTAATGATGATATTTTCATTCTCGGCAGAAGGTGAAGTGAACCAGAGTGCCCTGATGTCCCCCCAGCCACCCAGGGCAACCACTGGAGCTGAGCTTTGAGACCCAGCTCCCCTCATTCAGCCACTGTACTGCAATTTTTCAGGGCATAATTGCCACATCACTAACGATGAGATGATTTTACATGACTGAGAGACTGCTCTAAGTGCCCAGCTTGCAGGTTACATCTCACCTGCAGGAACTTAAAGACTATATGGACATTTGATTTCACGATTCATTTAAAGTGATCCAAAATGCTGCTTTGAAGCTCCCCTTCCCCCTTTGCACCTGATGGCTGCACAGTGAGCAGAATTATCCTCAGCACGTCACAATCCAATGGACAGAGATGGTTTGTAAAAGCTGATAAGCCTTGTTAGGGTTGGCAACTTTGCATGAACTTCAGTGATAAATACTGCATTTGTGAAATGCCAAATACTGCTGGAATGTTGGCGTGAGCACGACAGAGATTACTGCTAATGTGGGAGCGCGTAGGTACACTGTGCAGTAAATTACAGCCGATATGCATCCCCTTGCTGTGAAAAATGTTGGATTTTTGAGCCAGTAGTATTTCCTATGGCACAGTAAACAGGGATCTAATAGAGCTAACAACTTGGATTTAAATTAACGAAGCAAGAATGATGCGATGAGACTCCTGCGTGACTACTGAAGGAAGCGATTGTCAATATTTGTTCATGGCTCTCACTCATGCTTTACCTGCTCTGGTGAGGCTGTGTGTTTATGCACACATCCAGCCAACAGCTAATGACTAGAGAGACTCCTTTTCCCTCAGTTTTAACAAAGAGATGACAACTCCAGTTACTAGCAAACTTTTGAATTCTTTTTCTTTTTTTTTTTTTTTTTCCTTAATTGATTAAAAGCAATTTCAAAATGATGTCCTGCATGCAGATGAAAGCAAAAGATGTTCTGAAGTGCTAAACTTCTCTGTTGTGACCTGTGCAATTGAGATCAAGGAGAATTTTGTCTGTAGTAATTAACATGAGACATAACTGTGAATGGGAACTTGCTGTTTTTGGTGACAATGTTGTCTTCTGCTTCAGGGCGAGACGCCCAGGGCCAGGATCCTGGGGAGCCCCCCCTTTGCTTCAGTCTGGCTTTTAACAGGTTGGGAGCTCTCTGTCTCTCACCTGGTAGAGAAGAGAACAGAGGTCAGCCTCACGTAGGAGCACAGCACCTCTGAACACAACTTCCACCATATTGTGAGATATTGGGCTAAGGGAAAACATTGATTGCCCAGAAAAAAAGAATAATACTGGTGGCTAGATTAAAGGTATTTCATGAGCACTGCCTTTCATGCTGACAGCTCTGCTATAATCATTCCCAGCGTACCACTCTGCCTCTGTCAGTATTCATCTGTTGCCAATTGCCTTGTAGTTACTTGGTGAGAGTGTTAGCTGGGGACTCTTCTTTTGTTCCTTGGTTTTACAGCCCTCAAACACAAGGGATCCTGTGACTGGGATCTTGAATGCTTTGAGACACATAATAAATAATTGTTAGCTTTCCAATACCTGAAGTATGCTTTGCAGTATCCTGAAGCTTGCATAGCAAGATTACTGATATTAGTTAATTTGCTATCAAGTGGCTTTCATGCAACAGACCCTGGAGATTTTACTTACTTTGCCTTTTTTTTTTATTTATTTTTTTTTTATTTTATTTTATGGTTTCTGTTTCTTTTTATTATTATGTTGTTGTTGTTGTTGTTTAATTACAGAATGGAAATGTACTGGATTTAATCACCAAACTGACCAAGCCATAAAAATGGACTGAACTGGGTTAAGGCCCCTTTACGAGTGTGTAGGAGGGCATGCACTGTGGTCTATACTACACCCATTCTGTGCAAAGCATTTGCATCTTCATTTTGTCTTTGTTCACCAGATTAACATTTTCTACACAAACTACTCTGCATGAATGCAGCCATCTCCACCTTGTTCATATTCCCTTTCTTCTGGCTCGTGCCTGGTGCAAAGTGAGCAGCTCCTGAGATCCTGCCCCTAGCTAACATTAACACAGGCATTGCAGAGTTGTGTAGGATAAGAGAAGTATCCTCCTTGCCCTTCCCCATTTAAAACTTCATCATCACCAAAATAACAATGCAATCAAAAAACACTGAAAGATGCTCTCACTGGTAGCGGACGTGACCTCCAAGCTCAAAAACAAACCACAGCACCCCTTTCTCCTGATACTTCCCTACATCCTCAACCATGGTGCCCATCAAACAATTACTCACAAACCCCATCTGTCAACAATAGGGTCTGCAGTTCAGGGAATCTGCCTGGCCATGGTGTTGGATTACAGAGGCTCTCTGTAAACAGAGGTACTTTGAATGACTCATCTCTTACAAATTGCACAGGGAAAATGAAGGCTACAGGAGTGAGTGACATAATTGTAAGACAACAATTACAAAGGCCCTTCTTTCACTTACCCTGACACTTTCCAATGAAGCTAGAGTTTCACATGCAGTGCCAGGGCTGATCCTTGTACTTTATTTTTTTCTTACTTATTTGATAGGTATCCTTGATGAGAAGCAAATTTGCATCAGGGTGGCTTAATGCCTCACAGTCCTGTATGCTGTGAAGTCCAAACATTCTTCCTCCAGCAGAAGTTGCTGATATTGATACTTAACCTGAAGCATGAATAAATACAAACTCTGTTTTGCTGTTGTGTTTTAACATATTCTCAGTTTAATGCCCTCCGTCCATTTCCTTATCCTACCCTCACCCCCCAAAAAACCAAAATGAATAGTACTTCAAGGCTCACCAGTATGAAGATTTTGGGGAAAATCTTGCCTCTGTCTTGCAGTCTGTCTGGCTATGTCCTCTCAAGGTAGCACTTCTGTATTTCAGTTCTATCCCTGGGAAGCAAAGGTCACGGTTAGACTAAGTGTCCAGATGTCAAAATAAAGGTACCACATTTGTTTAATGGCAGTTGGAGTCCAGAGACGCATTTGGGATTCAATGATGGTTTTGGTTGGTCATACATTCCATCTACTTGTTGTGTTTCCTATCTAAATACTTTAGAGTCTGCCACCATGCAGGGGGCTGATAGCTGTGTGTAACAAATAAGGAAAGAATAGAGAACATAGTGACAAGAAATTGTGTTGGCTTCTTGCATGATGCCCTAACAACTTCTTTTGCTCACATGGAAAAGATATGAGACTTTTGTAAAGTAGAAGTCAGCACCACCAAGGGCTTAATTGTATAATGAAACATTCTCAAAGCCCTCACATTAGCTCATTGATGCTTAGTGGAAAAGGCATTACCTAGCAACAGTCACTAACAAATCACAGGAAAAATAATAGAGATTATATGCTACATCATTCTACAGAGTCAAAACTGGTAGCAAGATGTGTTTGCCCTTTCACTTCGTGTGCAAAAAATCTATCGTTTACAGTTGTGAGGGGGAACGGATGCACTTCAGAGAAAGACAGACCAGCTAATCTTTCATTAAAAAGTGATCTTTAAAAGATGCCCAAAGATAGTGAGGCTTGTTAATCTGGCCAGAGACAGCAGACTGCAGTCCAGGTATAACAGGAGAAAAATGACCTCTTTTCTTTTTTCCTCAGAGAAATTGTTCCTCATGTGTCATCCATTCTCAGATGCTTAATTAGAAGGATGAGCTGCTGGTCTAAGAGCTGGCCAGGAGTTCTGCTTTGAGCTGCCCAACACCCATGTCTTGTGTGTTCTTGGACAGGTTCCATCGGAGAAGTCTGGCAATACCTTGAGCACCAGGGTTTGCTGCATGGTGCCTCTGCATTCATTTCCCCCTTACTTCTGTGCACTACAGTGGCAGAAACTCTTAGAAACTGCAGTGCAAAGGACCACACCAGCACTTAAGACAGTTATTAAAACCAACCCCATATTGAAATGCATCTAGCAAAGAGAGAGATGGGTTTTATTCCGAATTATGCTTTGTTAACAAGTTGTTAGCTAAGTTCTCACTCCAGAATATTTAGAGCCAGCTAAATAATATGTGTCAAATCATTGATCTGACAAGTTTCACAACTTTTTTTTTTCCACTTTAAATTTCAAATATCTATTCAAAAAATAGCATGTTTGGTTTTTCGCTCAGCTTTAATTACCAGCGACAGCAGGGGAGGGAGAAAGAACAAAGCTGAACGCATAGATCCCAGAGGGAGTTTGCCATCTCTGACCACTAGGGGAAAAAAAAATGCATACAGCATCTCCCAACTTGGAAACTGAGCCCACTTAGCACGAAGGCCCCAGGAAGAGGCAATGCAGCCTATATGCTCTCCTAGCATCCTAGCATCTCCTAGCTTACTTTGTTGATTGCAGCTGTAGCTGGCTGCTATGGCAGAGAACCTTGCACAGCAGAATTATTAGAGACAGAAGTTCTGCAAGGGTGCGGTGTTGGATCTGTTGTGTATGTTATGGCTGATACTGAGGGGAAACTGCAGCACAGATTTCCACTCTTTATTCAGAAAACAGTTCAGAGATAGGTGCAGGACTGTGATTTTCGGGGGTGAGACTTTTGCATATATACATATATGCATACAGGCACACATGCCACACATCTATAGAGATCTGCAATATTAAAAAATAATTAAAGTTTTTCTGGCTGCCCTGTGCAATACTCAAACAGTAAGCGGTAGCTCAGAGCTGGCACGTGGGAAGCTATTCCCTCTCTTCTCATCTCACTTCTCAGTGGATGCTGTTAAAAGCCACATCCATGACACTGCAACCGAGCCTATGCTCCAGGCATCCTCCTATTTTAGAGAGAGAGCAGCAGGATTCCTGTGCGAAGCTGAGAAATAAAGGTGTATTTCCTAATTCAGGCACCTTAATCAAACATGCTTAATTCAGTTAAAAACCCCACAGTAGGCACAGCCTTTTAGCAAGTTTGGGTACTGTAAGTTTAGATAAGGCATAACTTGCTGTTAGTAAAGACCTGTGCTCTCTGACAATCCTTCCTGCTTTTGGAGCTCTCTGACCAAACAGGGCTTCTGTGACGATGGTGCTGCTCAGTGCATGTGGAAGCAGCACAACTGGATTCCAGCTCCCTAGTAATTATCAGGTATACACGAAAGAGCCAATCAAGCACCCAAAAGGACAGGCTGCCCTCTGCTCCCCCCGGGTGCAGCTGGCTCCTTATTTCAAGTGCAATCTTAAATTACAAGGAAAAGGATTTGCTGCAGAAGCAATGTTGTTTGGTATCAAAAAAGATTCCTCCTTCATTCTGCCCCCTCCCCCTGCCTGCTTTTCATGTTTTATACAAAACTTGCTGCTCTGAACACTCCTGGATTTTCTCCCCTTTTAATAATAAAGAAGTGAATCTGATGTCTCCCACTGATGGCTTCCTAACCTTCAAAAGCATGTGTTTATCATGAGTTTCAGCTATCCAAAATAGTTTTGACCTGAGGTTACAATGCAGGCTCAGACCTCTTCGAAGTAGGTTAAATGGATGATAAGCAAACATTTCATTACAGCCCCTCAGTTGTTGTAAGGATGTGCAAATCCCCAAGAAAGATTTTCAGCATATCCTCTGAAGCCATACGGTGCTTTGGACTTGGGAGGTTCACTCAATCAGCGCCCTGCTGTCACTTTGCCAGCGATGGAGAGGTGAACAGCCCCATCCTGCTGCCTCACCAGTGGCTCAGAGCCGCCTGCATGCAGCAGCCTGAAGTTTCAAGCCTCCTGCTAGCTCCACCCCAAAATTAGTCTG
Organism: Aythya ferina; assembly: GCF_964211825.1. Taxonomy (NCBI): domain Eukaryota; kingdom Metazoa; phylum Chordata; class Aves; order Anseriformes; family Anatidae; genus Aythya; species Aythya ferina. The sequence goes on from NC_140307.1 coordinate 5,837,910, forward strand.
AACATCACTACGCTGAGCCCATTGATTTATTGCTGGGCTGTGTGTCAGGTGCAAGTGGTCCAAAACAGACTATCACTTCTGCAAGGTGAATAGGCACTGCTGTGAAAGTGACACTCATTTTACGTGTGTCTTATAATAAAATAACAGAGATGATGGTCCTAGTGGCTAAACGCATCCCTATTCCAAATCAACACACACACAAAGCACAACATACATCCCTTCTCTCTCAGCTCAGTGTCTCCTTCATGATTTTATCCAAACAACTTCAAAGACCTACACTCACATGAATCCTGAGCTGTCTGGCCAAGGATCATGCCCCCTTTCTCCCCATTCCCACTTCTCTTCTACATTCACCCCAAAAAAGAACCTGAGTTAATTAATGAATTAATCAATGACAGAGAAAAGTGAAACCTGAGAACCTGCAAGTGCACATCTAAGATGGGCACCTCTGGTGACTGGCTACAGCAGCAAGAGGGGTGGATGAGGGCAGACCTCTGTGTGCTTGCTCCATGCCCTTACCAAGCCATTCCCTTATATTTGGTCAAGCAGGGAGAAAAGAGCTGATCCAATACAACATTAATACAGATGCAGAGGTTCAGCTGTGACTGCATGTGGCCAGCTTGAGGGTCAGGCAGACACTGGGCCAGGTTGTTTCTTCCCTGGGTTGTGTTAAACTTGTTGCCTGAAAATGTTTAAATCTACTCTGGAATAGAGCAACATAATTTTATTTCTTTCCCCAAGGCAGTTGATATTCTAAGGACCCCTACACCTTTAGCTGCCAAGTTCTTTGATCAGCCAACTGACAGCCACTTTAAGACAAGGCTCTGTAAATACATGAAGAATATTGCACTATTGCTAGCAAAGGTTCCCATGTCCCCAGTTCCATCCTAACTTTACCAAGGCTATCAGTAGCTCTGCTCTGCGACAGCATGAATGACACGTTGATACAGCTGTGTCATCTTGCTCAGTTTTATCTGTCCCCACCAATTACCAGCCTCTTTACTTCTTCAGCCCAAATTATCCCTGCTGTAGGGCTGTCCATAGCAGTGCCAGGCACAGCCCTTTATTACTATTGGTACCATTGGGATGAGCATGGATTTACCTATTCTTGCAAAGAAAAATGTGCAGGGATACATCTAATTATGCCTTGCTAAGTACGAAATGTCCTTCTATTTAGCAGATGCTTGGGCCCTACTTTGACCTAACACTGAGTGTTTCAAGTAAACTGCCAGCAGCCCCGTCAAACTGTTGTGGGTAATTTGGAGTATGAAATGTGTTAAATTATTCAAAAAGCTGAATAAGCATAAACAGGCAGTACAACAGGAGAGATATGCATACCCAGCGATGCTGGTGTGACATTTAATACATCATATTAGCACTCCTGTTAGTACAAAGAGCTGGATGCCTAGCACAGCAGCCTGCAAATTCACAGGCAGAACACAATGTAACTGCATTTTGCCCCCTATAGCCCTCCTCCAACTGTTTCCCTTTGCAAAGCTAGATACAGCTCGCCTATAACCAAAGGTGAAAGTAGGGAAGCAAAATTTGATTCCTCCCTCAAACAGAAAGTGCAGCAGGTCAGGCTCACCCACCTTTGCTTCACACTGGCATCAATCACTGCACTGATAGCAACTGTCTGATTTAGGGCAAGGGTGTAAATCGAATCAGGATCAGGCTTAAAACTGTATGATAGTGGGAAGCGGACCCCTAGACAGACAAACTCTGCTCAGTAATAGAGCTAACGTGGCAAAGAACACATGCAGGCTCATAACACATGTCTAGCTCAGAAATACATACAAATCCCCGTGTCCTAGTAAAAGCTGACACTAATTCAAGACAAAACCCTACATTTTATCTACTGTGGAAACAGTCCATTATTTCTTATCCTTCAAAACAAAAAGCATTTTCAGGTTACGGAGTATTTCTGAGATCTCGAGGGATTACACTGCAGGGGATGAATGAGATGCTTCTGTAGTCAGGGTTTCGTGATGGTGAGCACCAAGGGGAAGTGATACTCTCTACTTTGAAAGCTTTTCCCCATTCTCAGGGAGAGGAGGAAAAAAAAAAAAAAATACAGCACTGTGAGGTTTGGGCCTGGAAACCCAATCTTCATTGCTTGGTTTGTCGATGAAAATAGAAATAAAACCTTAGAAAAAAAAAAAAAAATCCATAGAGCCAGCTCATAACAAATAAATGGAATGATCTCTCCTGAGAGCAAATGGAAGCCCTAGTGATGGAGTTAAAGCAGCCTGGACAAAGCACTCATGGATGTGAAAATACTGTCAGCAATATGCCTGGATCAGCAAGAGATGGACTAGCTGACCTAAAAGGCCTTTCCATGCCATTTTATTTTTCCCCTCCTATTTTTTTCTTTTTTTTTTTTTTTTCCTTCCTTCCTCTCTACAGTAAGGGGGGTATGATTACTTTGTACATGTGGGAAGTCTGTGTGTAAATGGTTCTGAAGTTAGTTCCCTGGCTGCTATCCACCCTTATCATAGTCACCATTTTCTTTTGTCACCATTTTCTTTTTTTTTTTTCATCTGTTTTGGTTTAGTTAAAGTGTTCTTCTTCTAACAATTTTATAAGGCTGGAAGAGACATCAGTACATTTTGCCCACTCCTTTGAAACAAATATATTGCAGTGTGTTTCTTGGCTCTCCTTTTGCTTGGTTCTGAACTCCAAATAGTGATAGCCTTGGATTGCTGAGTCTATCTCCATGACAAATGTTTACTAGCTTTGTTATCACACGTGCTTTGTGAGAATATGAGGACTGAAAACTACAGAGCTCAGTGTTTAAATAGTGAATGGAAACTTGTCAGATAGACACTTGAATTAAAAAAAAAAAAAAAAAAAAAAAAAAAAAAAAGCATTTAAATTTGCAATCAGCCAAATTTTGTTCCTTCTGGAGAGAACTATAGAAAAAAAAATAAATACTATCTTGTCAAAAACATAACCTCTGCCTATAAACACAATGGAGAAAGGCAAACATTTTGAGGGGAAAATCTAGATTCAAATTTTAATCTTTAAACAAATTTTATTTCGCAAATATTTTAAGACATGTATTTTCCCATGGAAATAGCCAGCTTGTATCAATTATTTAGGAGGGTTTGTAGGAAGCCAGCTTAAATTCATAACAAGGGTATCAGTTCAAAAAATGTGAATCTAAACATCAAGTCCAGTTAGTCAGGGAACTAAAACAAACCACAAGACCTCTCAATCCAAATTAAACCAGATAAACAGCATCCAAAACCACCTACAGAAATTATGTGGTAATTATTTGAAATTATGAATTTATACAAACAATTGTTTGCCTTCTCATAAATATCTCAAAACCATAAAGGGAAAATAAACCCTTGATTCTCCATTTCTCCTGCTGCTTACAGCAGTCTTTCTGATTTAAGAAGGGTCACTTCTCTGAGCCAGCTTGAGCAGCTAAGCTCATACCCAAACTAGTAATGGAAAATCATTTTGTGAGCCCAGACTAGAGATGGTGAAAGACAAATTCTTCTCCAAATAAATGTAGCACAGAAAACTAGTGAACAGCATCAACTATTTCCCTCTGTGGAGTAGCTCATAAGGTGTTCTACTTATTGATATAGATGCAGTCCTTCTATAGGCAAAGAAGCCAAGGGAAAGCAGCGGAGGCAGTGAGACCACTGAGGACAAGCTGACATAACTTGGAAGCCAAAGTAAACTCAAGGGTTCATCCACTTCCCAGCACCTCAGCAATAAAAATAAATCCCATTAACTTCCATTGCAATTGAATTCTCGCTCAGCTCTGCCACAGTAGCCAACTCCTATTAGAGAAAGGGCACATCAAGTGTTCTCTTGATCTCTGCTCCAGACTTTAGATGGCACCAGATGACATGCTCAGGCAGCAAGAGACCCAATAGGTTTGTGAGATCCAGGATTTCACTTCAAAAAATTGGAGAATCTAGCTGGTTCTACACAGCAGCTGAGTCCCTATTCCTTGCTGAATTTATATGCAGCAAATATATTGTATAAAATATGGTGGATTTATTAAAGAAAATGCAGATTATTTACTTTTAAACATTTTCAACTACCAGCTAAATCAGATCAACTCATGAAAGTTAAAAATGACAAACTTGCCAAATTTATTTAATAGAGAAAAAGAACCTCAATAATCACTGCTATGATTTAATGTGGAAGAATTGGCAGGGTGAGGGGGAGATTGTTTCAAAGTGCCTCCATCCCTTCAAGGAATGTGACTGCTCTATTTTATTTTTTAACTGATGATCATTCTCACAAGCCCAGCTATTGTGTAAGTCACCTGGAACTGGTTTCAAATGTTTAACACTATATTGCAGAAGCCTTATTACATCTGGCCTCTCTGTAGCTCTTAGTTCTTCCTAATGGGTTCTACTTCAGGACATTGTTTTGTTTCATTTGAAGGGGGATGTATTTCTTGAAGAATTTGTTAATTTTTCCTGAAAAAAAAAAAAAAAAAACTATCCAATGCTAAGCCCCCACTATTTCTTTGCCACAGAAATAAAACTGTTTGAGACGTTCTTAACCATAGTACATGAAATTAGAGCAAAGAAAAAGTACCACAACTAAAAAACTGATTAACTCTCTCTTTTCTTCCTGCTTTACTGACATGGCAGATTTTGCAGTTAGTTTATCTGCATCAGAAAAGTTTTGCTCATGGCTTTCTTTAATTTATCAATAGCTGATCTCAGTAACGCCTGTACACACACTTCATCTTGACTACAGGATCCCAAGAAGAGCCAAAGCTCGACAAAAATTATGGAAAGCTTTTGCAACAGCCTTTATTAAGCAACTTTCAAAGAGGTCTAGTTTTGAACTTTTCCTGTATTTAATGAAGAGAAATCCAAAGTTGAATTGTCCTAAAGCACTTTCAGTTTTGCTTTCGACTTCTTACGCTCCTTTCTTGTTTCCCATCAGTGAGTGAATACAATAGCAGTAGGAAGCCAAAATACTCAATCATAGTGCCCTTTCAACGGAGTGTAATGATGTTGAAGGCTGCATGCACTATTAGGCAATGCAGGGTAAATAAACCTCTGCATTAATATAATAATCTAGATTTTACAGGTCATTTCTGGGAAAATAGTATGCACATCCCTGCAAGTTTTCCATAGGACCACACAGAATTATCATCATTTGGCAGAACTTTCTCATTTAAGTCCTAGAACTGTCATTGTGAAACAAATCCCACTTTTCTTGTTGACTGAGGTAGCACGGATCTACACTGAAAACTCTCCAGGGACTCTGAAAGGTTTTTGTGCATGTAACAGCACATCTATCTAATCTGCAATGGACTACTCACTTAAGAACACTAACTGATAGAGATAAGCACAGGTTTCCAGTTTCTTACCTGGAGGGCAGTGGTTAGGTGGTTTATAGGCAAGATGACCTCACGCTGCTGCCAACTTCATCCTCTTACTCTGGGTGCTCACATAAATGTCTGAAGTTGTACACATCATATTAGCAGTCACTTGAAATACTGGCCATGCTATCCATTTGCCTCTTTCACAGGAATGTGGTGGAAAACAACGGGAATGTATTCAGTGCTTTCAGCAAGCGCTAAGGAGAATAAGGAAAACAGGGTGAAGCACACACAGTAACTTCTTTAGGAGATTGTATTGCACAGGTCCAGTTTGCTCTTGAGAGAGCAAGAACAGAAAACCTGAGTCCACTGGAATCATTCAGAAAAAGACAAGAGTCCAGCTCAACTAAAGTATTTCCTAATCATTTCAAAGATATTTCATGTAGTCTGTTTAGACGATTTAAGAGTTTGCATCAAAGCAAATAAGCTACCACACCTGATGTGTGGACCCTCCAGATTCTTTACCCTTCCTTTGCCCATCAGTTCTGTCTGGCACAGTAGTACAGCTGTCTCAGATCACTTACCCACCCAATGGGAAGTTGCTAGACATGAATATGGAAAAAAAAACACTACCAGGATAATCAGGGTAAACTGGGACCCCTGAAATTACCAGCTGAGCTGAGCATATTCTGAAGGATCCCATGTTGCCACCAAGCATGGGGCACAGTGCTTTAATTTTCAGTGTCATTGTTCTTGGTAAGAACCTGGCCTGGGCCACACCAGGTTCAGGTGGCATTTGTGCATCATCAGTCCACAAGTGGGTGAACAGGAGGTGACACAGTCTCACAGCTGGGTACAAGGGAAAGATGCTGCATGTGAATTTTATGTTGATTCCAGAAATTTTGATCAATCCCTGCTCCATTAATAAAGGCAACTTTATCTACAATAAAACATACTGCAAAATCAGCTTAGTATACTCAGCCTTTGCTTTGCTGATCAAAAGAAATAAATAAAGCACTTGTGGTTAGTTTGAAAAAGTAACATCAGGAGGGTGAACATGGTACATGCCTGACATTTTTGCCATTACTACTCTATCACATGAAGACTATCCATACTTGTAAAAGAAGGTATTACAAACTATATATCCAAGTTTTCCATGATGCCAGCAATTGTTTTAAGCCTGTTTCTTGTGCCTTTTATCTCTCTTACAAATCTTGAAGGGAATAGGATTCATCAGTACACAAATGGCCTTTATTTCTGGCTGTTAAAAACCTGATGATGAGCAACATTTCCAAGGAAGAAAAAGAAGTCAATTTCCGAAGCATGTGCAGAGTTAATGTCTACAGTAATTGCGACTAAGTACGGTAGAGCAGAGATGTACTGCCAGCTGGAGCCAGGGATTAAAAAGGAAACATCTGTGCTGAGATTATAGGAACAGAGGAAGCTGTGGGAAGGAAGGAAGCGAGAATGCCCATGTAGGTCCACCTACCTCATTTGAACTTCTCCTTTTCCCCATGAATTTTTGTTTTCCTCTAGCAAAATTCTACATATTTACCATCCTGTGTGAAAAAAAAAAAAAAAAAAAAAAAAAAAAAGCCTGTCCTATTTCTCTGCTAATTGACCTTTGCCTTAGACTAACCTCATGACCACACATTAGCAAGATGAATCCTGAGCATTGAAATTTAGGTACACACTCACAACAGAGCAGGCTTTTAGGTAATTTGCTGAGCAAAGATGACTTCAAGTGTAATGACTTGAGGTGAAACTTTTGGCTTCAACCAACTTACACTGAGTCTAACTTTAGACATACAAGAAATTCCCTTAGTGGTACTATATGCAAACTTAAATTTACACATGTTGAATTATTTAGTTAGTCTAGGAGCAAAATAAACAAGATTGCAGACCAATAGCAATATACTGCCCATTTTATCAGAACCTGAAAACATTTTAGATATTGATAACAGGATATATTCTACATTCAGCAAAACGTGCTGAAGATATGTGACCTTCAGATCTTTTTTTCTCCCCCCCAAAAAAATCAGAATCTTGTCCTTTCTTTATGAGCCCTCTTACCAAAGTTCCTACTAAAATAATTGTGCAAGTCCACAGGAGATGCATTCTAATAAAATAATTAAAACTTTATTTTTTATTTTTATTATTTTTTTTATCCCTTCCAGTCTTCCCAAACTGAAGTTTCAGAAGTGCATGTTAGATTTGCAGAAACTGACTGTTGCGCAAGACAGTTCAAAAAGAAATTAAAGATCTCTTTGCATTTGTGTTATTTATATATTTTCTTTTTCCTTTTTCCCTTCTCCTCCCTACTCCACTTGGCTTTGCACTCCTGTTCCTCAGGAGCTTTGGTGAGGTGAAAAGGCAGGGATGAATGCATTGAACATGGGGAGTAGCAGGGAGGAGAGGAGGGGAAAAAAAGCAAGAAGGGAATTACTCTTTTCAAAAATAAATAAATCAATACAAAAAAGCACAGAAGTATTACTTAAAAAAAAAAAAAGAAAAAAATCCCAGAGCCGGCACACACACTCCATTTCTACTAATCGGATTGTGATGTGTTTGCCTTTAATATGTGCAGCCAGCCCCTATGCCCGGCCTTGTGCACATGTCATGTCCTTTTAACATCAGCAGCCACTGGCCTGATTCTCAGACCCTGATAACATGTTCCCAAGTAGTATCGTGTAACGGGGGAGGAGGGGGAGAAGGTGGGGAGAGGAGCCAAGACTGGCACAAGCTATCAGCGGCTTTGTTGAAATGCTACAGACAATTCTCTTCTAACTGCCAAACCTTTCACTTAATTTCAATTCTTTTTGTTGTTATTGTTGTTGATACATCAAACAGAGGCTACGCTGACCATAAAACAAAAGCATGGATTTGAGGTAGTTCTTTTCCTTAATCCTCTCTGCTCTTTGCTCACTTGTTCATCCTGCTTTCAGCAGATTTCCAATATCATCAGTTTCTCTGAGTGTGTGTAGTTTTCTGCTCCTTTTTGGAAAGGGAAGAGGTGACAGGCTCCAGAACATAAAAAGCTTTAATGGGTTTAGAACAGAGAATTTTGGAAAGTTGTGATGGTATAGATCAAATCCTAAAAAAATGGTAGCAAGGCAAGGAAGCTTGGAATCAGCAGAGGGGACATCTGCTTGCTCCATCCTGTCCCAGGCCAAGTTCCCATTTAATACAAGACTTTTGAACTAAGTCTTTCCACTTATTTATTTTAAGTAATTTTTAAAATAACTTTTTATTTATTTTTTTTTTTTTTTAAGAATAATTATTTTAATAGTAGTGGCAAGCTAGCTGACGTGGATGAAACCCAAAATATGTTCTACAGATCGTGCTCTTGTAGCATTCATTTGCTTTTTACAGACAAGAAGATACCCAAATACAGTCTATCTCTGAATTGTGACACAATCCTGATCATCCTCCAAGAAGCTCCACAAGGTTTGGGCTCCTTGGATACATGGTATGAAGTAACATGCCACAAAAAGAAATGAAACTTAAAAGAAGGGTGCAGTGGTCTTTAAAAAGTCTTCCTCTTCTCAAAAAAATTCCAACCTCACTCTTAAATTACACATGAACAATATTCACCTTATTTTTAAACACGTAGATGCCTCTACGCAGGTTAAATATCAAACTAAAACATATATTGACTTCCTGAGTGGTGTATGAGCATGAGTCAAACAAGACCTGGACACCACAGAACAGATTGCACACTTATTCTGGAGCCACCTCCAGCTGATCATTTTGCCTCTTTTTTTTTCCCCCTCTCCCATTTGATTTGTAGAAAGTGAGCAGAGAAGTTTGATTGGGCTACATCAGCCTGCAAATTACACTGGACTTTGAGGTCTCACTGGTTGAATCTCCAGGGCTTATCTGAACTAAGTGCACATTGGGTTTGCTCAATGGAACTTTCTAAATGTAGTTTCTTACGGTGTTCCTGGTGTGTCCATATCAGTGTGAATAAGAGAAACCTTCTGGTTCAGTGAAGATACAAGTTTCACTGCAAAGTTACTCTGTCAAAATCCACAATGTTTCTGCTTAAAAATGAATGACAGGACTTGCTGGACTTTGACAAGTCAGAACCAATAAACTCACCAATGGTGGCTTTTCTTGAAATCTGTGCTCCTGAATGACGCTCAGAGATCAGTTCTTGAATGTCCTGAAAAACAGTGAATAAAACCACAGTTCCATCCAGAAGAGACCGAAGAGGAGATCAGATTCATGAATCCAAGCTAGAGAAGAGAGCTTATGATTTTCCTAATTTCAGTGATAACAAGCACCAATGCCTATTCCTTTCTCTTGTAGAAACCTTCATGGCACTTTTCTCTAATTCACAGGAGGAGGCACTTATGGAGGTAGCCTACATCTTTTGTTTTGGGTCCCCAAGGAGCCCGGATGACCAGTTAGGTGTCAGGCAGGCACCTACCTTTACCGTTTCTCATTGTGCTCCTGGTTAAAGACAATTTTAAAGACAAAGCAGCAGCTTTAAAGGTGCAAGAGGAAATATTTGACGGCTGGTCCTGCATTTTTGGGGCTGGTGTTGTAGCCTGCATAGCTTTTGTCATTTCATACACCTGAGACAACAGTTTTTAAACTGCTCTGACCATCTCGCAGGCAAAACAAGGTAATCCAATGCATACAACTAACTAGATAAGAGACACCACAGAGAATAGAAGTGCACCAGCATGAACTATTTCACAGACAACCCACAAATGTAAATTTATAAATATCCTTGGGAGTGGAGAAATCGACTAACACATGGGAGCTGAGCACTCAACTTGCTTTCCTCGGGAAAAGTACTAATAGCAATAAAAATATCAAACCACTGAGAACTACTGAAGAAGAAAAAAGAAAAAAAGAAAAAAAAAAGAAAAAAAAAAAAAGAAAAAAAGAAAATCCTTAAAAGAGTAAGGACCCCTTGACTGATGCAACTTGAACCATCAATTAGGTCCACCCTTGACCCACGTGTGATTGGCAGATGTGCACATCCTGAATTCCTAAACCTCTTTTGCAGCCTACTTGTGTGGTGCTCACTGATACCCACAGGTTCTGCTGCTGTGAATTCGCATGGCATTGCCACCAGCCACCAATGCTCCCCAAATCTGTGAGCTGAGTCTCTGCAGCACCACATACCAGGCATAAGAACAGCTACCAGTGTGCTCCTGCCAGCAAAGCCCTGCAATTCCCTTGGCAAGGGAATAGTTTCCCTTTTATCTCTCATTAAAGGGGATCAGGTGTTTGCCCATGAGAAATGCACTCTGAGCTACAAGATTTTGTTTTTTTCTGCTGAAATATGCCCATAAACTAGATATGTGTCTGTTTAAATAAGCATAAAATTATGAGTATCCTGCAGCAAAATGAGACAGCAGCATTCAGGGTAGTGCAGATGAAAAAGCCCATTCTTCTCTCCTTCCCTGACTTTGCTGGTGAACTTTGGGCCTATTGAGACTTTTCAAGGATACACAAGAAGGGGCTCTACAGCTGCCAAAGACTTTTTAGAATAACCTTTTAGATGCATTTAGTCAGAAAGCAGCTGTGTAAGTGATGTGATTTGTATTTACATGCACACATAATGTCCCTAGCTACTGTGTGAAGGCAGAGCATTTCTCCCCAGGTCTGAGAATACGTCCTGCACTTTTCCAGACAACAGAAAGGACTTTGCTATTCTCTGAGACGAGGCTGAAGAGCATCATTATTGCACTGGCTGCAGGATCCTCCTGTTCTCCAGCCTTCTCATTTCAAAGCCTTTCATTTCCCGAGACAGCTGCAAGGTGTCCCTTCAAGGATTTTGCTTTTTTGATTTATGCTTTTATACGCTCGAATCTCAATTGAGATATCCCAGCCTCATTCCATTTCTGACCTTACACCATCAAACCGGACTGACCCTCCATCTCTCAGGCCTGGGCTGGCTTCCAGCCCAGGTTAGAGAAGAGCAGGGGCAGAGCTGTAATGCAACCCATCAGCCGGGTCCTGAGGAGGTGCTTCGCATAAAGCCACCGCAGAGCCCAACTGCTTGCTGCTGGCCACACGAGCTCTCCATCCTCCAAACTTCCGACATTTTGACACACTGCTTGCTTTGCATTCTTTTTGTTCTGAGAAAATCCTGTCCAGACCAAGCCAAACGCCCCAACGGATGGCATGGAAGTGGATGACATGGGATTGAGATCTGCAAACAATACTGAAAATTGCCTTTTAAAATAATAATAATTATTATTTCGGCTATAAGCAAGCTTTTTGGCAACAAATTAGAGTTCCTGAGGGCCAGGCACCTGCTTCTGGTCATTGTTCTGCCTCTACCACACCTGTAAGCACGTGAGCACGCAGTGAGGATATCCAGGTATTTGATCCCCTTCAAATGCAGCCAAGAACACCCAGACAGCAGTGAGACAACGCCCAGAGATTGCCACTTTTGTGCTGATGATTCTGCAAGTGAAACACACCCCAGTGGGATAAATAAATAAATAAACTCTCATTACAGCATCACTTCCTTTTCTTTTCTTTGTTCAAAAAAAAAAAAAAAAAAAAAAAAAAAAAGACCTTTACTGGAATAGCTTCACTGTCACACACTGATTAAAAAAAAAAAAAAAAAAAAAAAAAAAAGACAAGAAAAGAAAAGAAAAAAACTTCCTAACAAAAATCCTTTCACTGTCAGAGAACCCCTGTTCTGCTCTACATATGATGCTTCCATCAAACAGATACCTTTAAAAAATCAGCTGAAAGGAAAAGCAACTCTCATTCAGGAGAAACTGAGGCAATTTGAGACCATACACGCTGCATTAGCTTCCAGCTTTGAAGCCAGTTAAATACACCTCTAAACAGTCCTTAGTACTTGCTTAAATAATAAAGGAGAGAGGGGGGAAAAAAAAAGGTTTTGAAGCTGGAGGTCTATAAAATCTCTATTCCTGTCCTATTCAAGAGCCACCCTTAGCTGCTGATGATGAGAGCAAAATTGGGAGCAAATAATACTACCATCCTCCTTCTTCAGTAATGCCTTTAAAACATATAAGTGCCAGTTGAATTAGCCTATTTATAAGACTTCTTTTTTCCCCTGACTGTAAACTCCTAATGACTCTCCGTTACACAATGCAATTCAATATGACTCAAGCTTCCAGGGGTCTTGATCCCCTCTAGATAGTGTACCACAAAAGTGATTTATAAACTACAGTCTGAGAAAGTCAGAGACTGAAGTGATTTGAGAAAATAGTTCAGGCTTGTAAGTGAATACAAGTGCCATGAATTCCAATGACAGAATACACCCCCAACCCCCAAATCTTTTCCTATATTCTCATTTCATACAGCAGAGGGAAAGGTGGTGTTGAAGGAAAGGGGTGGGGGGCAGAATAAGAAAGCCCAAAGGGAATAAGAAAAATAAGAGCTGTATGGCAAGAGCTAAGTCATACACCAAAGTAAGCCTTTTTGGGTATGAAAAAGTGTAACAGGAGCCTTTGCATGGCAGATCATATCGATCTTATCTGTGAAGCTGAGCGGTTTTGAATGGGGCACTCTGTGGCTGAAGAAGTGTTAGAGAGGAGGTGGCAGGGAAGGAGGTAATAAAAGCAGAGACCACTGATAAGCTGAACTCAGATATCAGGCATATCACTAGAGAAGAAACAAATTTGTCATTCCTCCCCAATAAAAAAATGAGCAGTAAATCTATATATGTGTGTGTGTATATATATATATATATATATTATTTTTTTTTGAGAAGGACCCTATGTCTCAAAAAGTTATTTTGGATGGAAATAATCCCAAAGGACAGTTTCTTCTTGCAAGACAGATTTTCCCATCCAAATTTCAGCATGGGTTTGTTATTTTGGAACCTGTTCCCTTCCCCCTCTCCCCTTATCGCCTCTCCCTGTCTTTCACACTGAGGCGCTTGGTCTAAAGACAGCCAGGGAGCTAAATATATATTAATTAGAACTCTTGAGGCTGCCATCAATGAGATACAATTATCCCAAACTGTTGCTATTACAGGCTCTGATAGCTTCATTTAAATTCCTGAATAAAACATGAAATATCTTTAATGAGAAATGAATATAGTTGTCAGGAGGGAGTAGTTGTGATATTGTTACTAGTTGAGATATAGAAGATGAAGACATAATATGAATACCTTCGATTTTATACAAAAATGACGGCTGTTAGGAAAAGACAGATCCCCCTTCAGAGATTTCATTTAGGCTGCATATCAAGAAAACATATAAAACAGCAAGATCTCTCTTGCAAGGAAACTCTGCTGTCCCAGAGGCAGCTGGCAGTCCTTCCTCTGTGCAAAGTGTAGCTGGTACAAGGTGTAGTGGCAGCAAAAAGAAATGCTCTACCATCAAAGTGAGATTAAACAAAGCATGCCATGCTCAGCAAAACACTCCTGTTGTTACCCAGTGGATAGGCAGGGTGCTCAGCATGGAAAACTCTCTCCCACACTCTCTCATGCACTCCCTTCTTTGTCTTTTTTCTCCCTCTTTCTTTTTTTTTTTTTTTTTTCCTTTCTCATTTTTATTATTTTTAAGACAAATGCCAGTGAGGGAGCAGAGACGTGGTTCTCTCTCCCTTTCAAGGCGACTGAAAGACACAAGGCCAGGCCAGTGAAGAGCAGTTCTTTAAATCACGCTGTCAGGCAGATGGGAGCTGCAGCACCTCCTAATTCCTCTGCAGTTGCTTGATGGACTGCACCACTCGCACTAAAAATTTACCCTTGAGCTGCAGCAGAGGTCTCCTCACCTGCTGTTTGACTGAATTTACTATGACTCCCCCCTTTCCGTGCAGTTCATTTATTTGTCCCTCCTTTGGTTAAAGTGAGCTCTTGGATTTTCCATCCAGAAGTGTTTCCAAAATAGCTCACAAACAAGGGGCAGCTGTGAGTCCCTGATGGAGCCCCAGGTCCCTGCTCCCATCAGACCGGGCATGCCAAAGCTCTCAGCTCTGGCACCGCCGCTGGAAAGCAGCTCTTTCCAGGGTGGAGCACAGCAGCTATGTAACAGTATGTACCATCACTTGCACTTGAGTTTAGGTCGCAAAGTGGAGATGATTATCATACTAATTGAAAGGGCATGGGAAATATTAAGGAGGCAGAACATAATTATCCAAACTGGAAATTGCCAGGTCATTCCCATTCTTGGAGGATCCTCTAGTGACCACAGAGTATGGTCAGGACCTCAATTTAAAGTCTCAGTACAAGTGGAAGTTTGCATCAAGCATTTTTACATTAAATCAATTAATATGTATGTCCCGAATATTAGTTTTGAGATACTTGGAGTGTAGCAGCTCAGTTTCTTCTACAAGCATTGGCTTGCATTTATTCTCTAGACGCAGAGATAGAAAATTATCTCAGGGATACAATTCAATTTCTCTTAATCAACACCTCTTTGCTTCATCGAGTAAAGCATGTTTAATCCATTTAGAGTTAGTTGTCAAGGAATACACACTCTAATTAATATTTTCCTGAAGATGTTTATACATGACAGTATAATAAATTAAACAAAGAAATAACAAGAGTGAAGAGTTTAAGCATCCCTGCCAGACTGGACCAGAAGAGATACCTCTGTGGATTCAGTTTCTGTTCCACCTGACCATCCAGCAGGATTGTCAGCTTCAAGACGGAACTTATGAGAGGTAAAGGAAATACATACACCTAAACTGTCTCCTATTCTTGGCAGCTCATGGTAAGGACACTACAGTCAGAGCAATGAATTGCCACGTCTCAAAAGTTGCCCTTCAGAGAAGAAGTGAATCAAAACTTACTGGCTGGTGTCTAAGATGCAAAAAAAAAATGTTGCCTAATGCACCTGAAAGCTTATTCTGTCAAAGAGCCTTTGCTCACAAGCTGAAATACATGTATTATCCCCCCAGGATGTGAAAACAGTCACAACTCTCCAAAACCAGTCACAAAAGACCTCAGAAGATGTAGAGATGTGCAGTCACTGGGCCAAGAGAACAATACAACCTCAGCCACAGTGGAACCAGGAGTACAGAAGAATTACTCTTCAAGCAATACCTGAACATCAGCCTAAATATTTATGCCACAATCACATGCCTCGGATTTATATGAATAATAACACTTCCTGGGATCAAAAGCCAGCTTTAAGGTGAAATATCGCAGCTCAAAAGCAAAGAGGTTTTATTAACAAGCAAGTCCTTTTCTTTTAAAGCAATTTTGGGATTCCCTTGAGGTACTCAAAATTGCTGAAGCAAACACTCGCCCCTCACTGCATAAGTCATCTTTGAGGAACAGAATTAAAGACCTCAGAGCCTGACACTGGAAACATCAAGTGCAATTTACTGCCTTTGAATCAGTGTAACCAGAGCAATATCCAATTATACTCATTTTATTTATGTAGTTTATTCCCCACATCCCCCCCAAATTAATTTTATTTTCCTAAAAAAAATATACCGGATTAATAGCTCTAGAAACCAAATCCATCCATCATCAAAAAATATACCACACAAATAGTGACTCCGCAGATTTCTCTCTCTACCACTTGTTTTAATGCGGGACTCAAAGATAGCATGTCAGGAGAGTGATGAGATTCCCCAGAGCCCCCATGCAATATTTTTACCCTTTTCAGAGATGGCGTCTTTGGTGTCAGCTGGCCATGACCAGCAGTGGCAGGGATGCTCTGATGGGAGCAGGCATTTTTCCATGGGCAGTTGACAGAAGTGACTTTTTGACTGGCCCCTTCCAGCTGCTCGAATCGGAAACTGCATTTAAAGGGCAGAAAAGGGAAGAAAAAAAATACAATATTACCCAAAAGATGGATGTTTACTTCAAAATCATGAGTTTTCAGCTTTCACTAGGCTTGACCCAAACTCTTCCTTTTTCCCCTTGTGTCAACTCTTTTCCCAAGGAGGATGCCTCACAGCACTGTTGTGTTCAGACCCTGCTGGGTTTGGGGTATATTCTTGCTGTACCCTGGCAAGGCAGGAAAGTTTTGGGGAGATAGCTGCAACCACAGGCATGAAAAACTGACCCAGCTTCTTTCACTCCCCATGCAACTTTTCCCAAATTCATCCCTAACTCCTGATATGCTGGAATGAGAGGGATTTGGGCAGAGTAACCAACTTGTGCTCAGATAAAACTCTCACATTTTCCTCATCTCAACCAGATGCTGAATTTATTCTCTTTTACACTGCTTTCTTCATTATTTTTTTTTTTTTTTAGAAGGCCCTTCTGACTGAATATACTTGTTTGTTCCTATGTCCTGGGAAACCGAACAAAACACTTTGAATTACTTATTGTTATGGCTTGGGGACAAGATTGCATCTCTAGGTTTATAAATCAGCCACTACATTTGCACCACTAAATAAAAATGATTTTAATAATCAGTGTTGTATTTGCTTCTTTCAGCAGGGTGCCTTGTCATTACTTTAACAATAATAATACCTGCTTTTCATTTGCTAAATGTTATTATGATTATTATTCAGAAGCTTTACTATAATTAACTAACTGAGCCTCACAACACCCCTGTGAATCAGGTAAAGAATTACAACTCCCCTATTTTTCACCTGGAAACACAGTGATGGGAAAGCTAAGTATCATAACACATAGGGGGCTTGGATTAAACCCAAGTGCTTCAAGCTTCAAAATCCTATGAAGAAGCCCCACCTTGAGCTGTCTGCCTCCAACTCAGCACCTAGTGCTGCTGTCAGTTCAAATGCATTGAGATGACATTTTAGAAATTCAAAAATAATAATAGTAATACAAAGAAAGAAAAAAAAAAGAAGAAAAAGAAGAGAGAAAGAGAGAGAGAGAAATTAGAAGAGAATGAAGAAAAGAGACACAGAAATACTTAATGCCAAGATGCCTTGCTCTCTGCAGTTTAACAACCTCTTTTGGCAGCTCCAACTCCCGACTGGTGTCGGTGCCTGAATCCTGAGCACTCACGTTCAGTGCCTGCATCGTGCACATCTGTATCTATACAGGCGACAGCTTCTGTCTATAATAGCCACCTGTGAGACCAGGGGAGAGGCATTAAAAATTAAAGAACTGCAGAGTAGATTGGAAGCCAATCTTGGGTTTATAGACAGGGAAGTGTTTGACAGGTGGTCTCAGCGAAAGAAGTGGCCTTAGAGACACATTTCTCTTGATTTTATTTTTTAATTAACTTTTATTCTCAATATTACCATGTACTTCCCCCCCCCCCCCCCCCCCCTTTTACTTTGTTCCTCACTTCCAACCTGGAACTCTGTTTAGCACACCGCTCTCACCACAGTGCTGTTATAGGTACATTTGGTATTACAGTCCAGCAGGTAGACTTCCTTCCATCTCTACCCTGATGCCAACCATCAACCCAACAAGTTTTTTCACAGAGCTTAACATAAACCACAGTCACAGTGTAGAGCTCATCATCGCTTCAGGTGGGTTATCATACACCCTAGGGAAGCATCCAGCAAAGCCTATATTCATGGGGGCCACTCGGTGGCGAGTAGCAGCCCAGGCCCTGGGTCAAGCATATCCTGCTAAGCTCTTCCTCATGTGCCATTCAGGCCCCTTCTGTCTGGGTTTCTTGTACCGGTTTTACACCCCTCTCCTCACATAAAAACAGATGGCCTTGGAGGGATGAGGAGGGTCATCTCCATCACTGTCTAAAGCCTAAGCTTCACCTCCTGCCATAAAAACGCTTCCTCACCTTCCCCTCCTGCTCACCCCTTGCATTCCCACTTTCAAGTTAATTGGAATAACACATCTGCAGCCAAACAACAGAAACCACTGCATCCCCTCCAGGCTCCCCTGCCCTCTTCCCACCCCCCGGCTCTGCTTCATTGACTCCTCCAAACCCACCGCGCTTGGACGGGAGCACTTAACCTTCTGCAGAATATCTTTATGCTCCATTTTCCTTTCCATTAGGAAGGAGATGAAAGCAAGAAGGGGATGCTTTTGTACAGCTGCTGCCAGCAGATGTGCTCTCCCAAGTTTATGTGTGTTTTAAGCATAGACTTGAACACTTCTGTGTGTGAGGGGTTTTGGTGCAGGAGGGACATATGGATGAAGCTTAAGTGATGCTGTGTTTAAGCATGATGCAATGGTTTATATCCAAATTGGAGCGATTCATTCTTGAGCTACCCTCCAGCTTCCACATGAAGACTGTGCTAACCAAACCTGCTGCACCTGTAATATTTTGAGTGCCATTTTCCAATTTCTTTATAGGCATAACAGTCAAAATTCAGCCTGAGTCTACCAGGTCTTCTTCACATGAGGAAAAGATCCATGATTGACTTAAGCTTTTTCATGGTACTCATTGCTTTTCTCACAGTTTGAAATTTATTTCTGTATTTTCCTAAGAAAAATCCCTTTGCAGTAAGGGTGGGGAAAATATATATATATTTATTAAATCCACTTTCTAAATGCATAATAATGAATGCATAAATAATAATAATGAGTAAAAAAAAAAAAAAAAACTAGAAGTATCTATGTGAAGAGCAGAAGTTCATGCCCAGGTGACTGATGAGTACCAGGAATTTGTCTGTCTGTGTATATTCCTTCAAGACCAGACTGTGTCCCAGTGACAGTCATTGCCAAAGCAAATCTTGTGAATCTCCAAGTGCACAAAAAATGACTCTAATAAAAGCTTTCTGCATTGTGACCTCCCAGGAGGCTTTTCACCCACCACAGAGACATAGACACATCTGGGGTAGACAGCAGCTAAGCATAATAGAGAGGGAAATGAAGACTTTTCTGCAGCTGAGCAGCCGGATGTATTTTAGGTAGAAAGATCCTGTTTGGAAGCCATTCAGTCTCGTGATTACTCTTGCTTATATGCTGTGCTTTAAAGTGTGCCTGGTCATGACCTCTGTTTTCCATCTCAGGTCAGAGGAAGGAAAGTGGTGTTGGGACGGGACGGGACAAGCAGGGAGGATGGTGTTGGGGTTCCCAGGGTGCCCCCAGCTCAGCACCTGGCTCTGTGCTGACTTCTTGCACGACTCAAGGCAAGTCACTTAATCTCATTTTCCCATCACAAATACTGAAGGGGCAGGGAGGTGCTCAAGCCACATCAGTGCACGGCAAGGAGGAGTGCACCAGGACAGGAGTGGCAGGACATACCACCAGTTCTTAGCATAGAGAGAAAAGAGAGCTCCAGTCCCAAAAACTGAACCCCAAGCAGCTCAGGGTGATGTTAATGGAGCTGTAGCATATCAAGGCAATCACTCGTCCTTCCTTAGTGCCATCAGGACCACATCAAAGCTGCCTGCATCTTTCTCCCTCTCCCTTCCTTTATTGCACCAGGGGCTCAGAGATGCTGGCTCTGGCTCACCAGTCTCATTATATTAGCTTGATAAACCACCCATTTACCTATAATTCAACAGACTGTAAAAACCCTTGCGGCTATTGCATAATAACAAAAATAAATAATAATACGCCTTAACAAGCATCAGTCGAAATAGCCAGGATCTGATGGACCCGGCGATAAACAGCAGATTTGCTTTCCCGGGAACGCAGACAAACTAATCAGATTTAGTTGGCAGCTACAAAAACACGGCCAATAGGAGGCTAAGTGCCGGCTCGCACAATCCCCCAGCCCTGCTCATGCAGGGAGGGGGACACAAAGAGAAGAAAGGGCATCCAAACGAGATGGTGTGTACGCATCCCTGTGCTGGATGCATTGCCCTGGCAGGCTGACAGCAGGCTGGCAGCTTTCCATCCCTTGGAAGGGGGCTCCTGGTCTGCGCAGCCCAGACAGCAGTTTAACCCGAGGGTCAGAGGGCAGTCAGGCGTTATCTACCGGCTGGGCGCATTTCCTCTGCATCTGCGACTCCGATATTCCCGAAAAGACACTGACAGGAGGGCGAGAGCTAATGGGAGCTCCTCTGGTATTTAGAAATGTAAAGGCCCGCATTCATTTTTAATGACATTGGGAACTCACTTTAAAAAAATAAAATAAAATAACAGCAACAAAAACAAAAGCAGTCAACAGCAATTTACATAGTGTGAGAGAAAGGAAAACACTTTTAGCCTTCCCTACCTGATTTCTGGGGACTCGCAGCTAGCTGCTGGACAAGGAGAGGATTGTTGTGTGCTTTAACTACAATGCAGTATTCAGTATAACATTCTGACAATGGGCTGGCTTGTACAGTCATGCTTCGGATATACCATATTACATTTTTATTGTACAGGACTAAAATAATTCCTACCTTCAGGTAAAAGCCATCATTAACTCCTTCCCTATTGCTCAGCACAGATGGTGTTTGACAGACCCTTACCAGCTTGCATGAGACATAGGGCTGGCTTTTGAGCTAAGTGCTTATTTGGTGCATCCCTGAGATGCTTTAAAGCCACTTCTGGTTTCCAGCTGTCTTGGAGGTGCCAATGCCGACCAAACTGGAGCATCTCTAAATCCGACTGCATTGACGTTGTCTGCAAAACCAACGGGGGCTTCTGCAACACCCCATGGTCAGGCAGGCAGATGGGGGCCCTGATTACCTCCCATCTGCCAGAAACCAAGGAAGAAAGAGCATAAATGCCACTATGGGGCTCATTCGCTACAAGCAACTCTCTGCTGGTGGGTGAAGCCCCCAGGTGATCATCCTCCTCACCTGCATAGCTGCTCTACATCAAAAAGGGCTACTGAGATGCAATCATTGTTGCAAAACACAGGGCCAAGGTCTGCCATAAGGCAAAAGTAAAGCCAGGTGCAATTACCCTTGTACAGTTGAGCTTCTTTTATTGATTATGCTACAGCATTAATTCTGGGGTAATGCAGCCATGGATGGAGCCAGAAAGACTGTCTCCAGCATAGGGCACTCCAACGTTTTTAGGTACTCTGCATTTTATTTTATTTTTTCTTTTGCTACATTTTGTTTATAATGATGAAATCTAACCATTCAGAATCCAAACACTAACTGGTTGGGCACTATTAACAGGCCAAACGGGTTTTCACATGTGCTAAGCTAATACAGACCTCACGAAAAAATAGTAACTAGAGGACACCTCCTAATGACTTTTTGCCAGTTCTTATGAGTCACGTTGGTATTTACTGATTCCTTCCTACCCATATCACAAAACCATCCCTATGATTAACATCTTCACTAGCATCCTCTGTGGAAGGGTTGCCAATACCAACAAAACCTCTGCATTTTAAAGGTGACAGAGATTGATGAAGTCATTTTCCCATGCCCCATGTCATTTCCCTCCCCAGCTACAAGGCAGGTCCTTAGGAGAATATCCTTGTGGGTTTTTGTCTAGACTACCCTCTAATTGACTTGAACGACAGGACTTCCGACATTTCTCCGGGGAGATCATCCCATAGCCTGACAGACCTTGCTGCCAGGAAACATTTCCTGATGTTCCCCCTACAGTGTCCTTGCCCACTGTCATCCCAAAGCTACACTCAGATAATGTCTTCTACCAAGAGAGATGTATATCCCAGGCTTCCCACCGATGACTTTGCACAGAGACAATGCTTTCACCAGTCCTGTTAACTTCCAACTGACAAGTGGTCAACTTTTCTTCTTTCAAAACCCTAGATGAATATAATTATTTTAATTTAACTTCCCTGCCTGCACATTAACTCGATTAGTTTACGGAGCTTACTAGTAAACTTACAGCTTATGGGAAACCATTAAAACCAATGAGTCATGTATTTTTTAATTTATTAAAAGGACAAAAAATACTTATGTTTTATCTTTAATAAAATCAAAATTCAGCATCTAGAAAAATGGCTTTGCCAAATTATTTTTTTTTTCCAAAAGAAATAATTTTACAATCATTTACTGTTAGGGTAATCTCATAGTGAACAACAAGTTAATAAGGTAGTAATAGATATATTAATAATGAGTAAATCAATTGTTATGGGCTGTTCAATAGTGTATTATTAGTCAGGTTTATTCATCTACACCACTAGAATTGATGTGCTTTTAATAATCTATAACATGTTATTTATGACTTGAGTATTCTTCTCTATTAATAATTTACTAATGCTTTATAAACTATTTATAATTGTGTTCTTTATATTAAAAATATGATCTTTGATCTAGAAGTGAATGATAACTTGGGACAGTCCCTACTGGACTAAGCTGATGATGCAGAGGAAACTACAATGGAGCTGCTGAAGCACCATCTGTGCAATCCACAGTTCCCAGCATTTGCTTTGACTGATTTTGTGGCTCTTCAGAAACCTGATAGGCAACATGAATTGATTTTTAATTTTGCACAACTCAGTTGCAAAAGGTTCTTTAGAGAACAACCAATACTCCCATTCAGTGTTTGAAAATATTTTTTTCATCTCTATATTTGAGAACACATTAGGAACACAGGCTAAGAGGGGATCACCTGGCATATTGTTACAGAATTAGTATGACAGAATTGTGACTTCTCTTTATCTTACCAGTCTCATCCAGGCACAGAGACATCCCTGCTTTGAGTACAAGTCATGATGAAAATGACCGGAGAGATGCCAAGAAGAAAAAAAGTAATATTTCATCAACAGTGTAGGGTCCTCTGGCTTCATTGAACTGAAGTTGCCACAGCTGTACTCTTCCCAAGATCCACCAAACCCTGGAAAAGGGAAAGTTACAGTCCTGAACAATTTAATCCGTTAAGTGCCACAGAGGGGGAAAAAAAAAAAAAAAAAAAAAAAAAAAGAAACTAGCAATTATTATTTTATTTTTTTTTTTACCTGAGGAGTGGTGGGAATACATTAGTAGAGGAGATTTTACTAAAAACATAAATAATGGTATCTGTGTTGAAAGGTAAAAACCTGTGCGAGTATTTCATTTAGTTCTGGTACCTGTATTTAATGACAAAGTTACTGTTACAAGTATAAAGAAGGGTACCAATACATTACAGGAATGCAATGGCTCACTTATGAAGAGATTAAGTGAGTTTGTCCTGTTTCACCAGCTGAAGATTAAAAGAGGTTATGATGACTCTTCTTAAATGTATTCAGGAGGGTGGGGCCAGGGGAACGGTGAAGAAAGAGATTATTTATGTTAAAGGACATTCTGGGTTCAGTTTTGGCCTTTTGTTGAGGTATTGCCATCAGCCATTGCTAGGAACAAGATGCAGAAAGATGCACTGACATATTTATAGATCCACATCCCAAGTTTAGATGGAGGCTGGAACTGATGGATGAACGCTTGGGAGCAGAATAAAGTTTGTTGAATATACCTAGATAACATAAACATGCTTTATTTCTTTAGATAACTCAATAGTACAATATATGAGTGATGGTGCAAAATAGAAAATGGAAAGAAAATTCTTCTGGGTATTTGTACTACCTAGATTTGATTTTGAACTCAATCCCCATATGCTTGCAAGATGGTCTGTCTTAGTTTGTGTCTGAATGACCTTTGAAGGCTTGAATATCCTGGACCTTTCTGAATCAAGTTTGGGGCTTCTATTCTCCCTCTCTGGAGGAAAAATAACTTCAGAAAGAGCTGGAACAGAAGAAGGATTTGTTATGGCTTATAGATTGGGTGATTTATCCAGTTCGGAAACAGTGATAAAAACCACTACCTCCTCTTCCCCCAGAATAAAGCTGAATGGTGTAGAAAATTAGTCAACTTTTTTCAATAAAGTTTTTTTCTTAATTACTATTATTGCCAGCTCAGCCCCATCATTCAACTACGCATAGGAGATTAACTTTATTTTTCCCTGCAAAGTACTTTCTAACAATACTTATTAAATTTGCTGGAGGAGTGGCCCAAGTAACTGGAGTGTTCTCCTGTTCTGTCCTCCCACGCACAACTCAATCTTCCTCCACGCTCACACAGGAACAGCATCCTCCTCTTTCATGCATCTGTGCTATAAGTGGAAAGAGGATTTGGCTTAAAGGGACACTGACAACTGGTTTTAAATCTCTAGTTAATTTGTTGTGAAAGTCATTTTTTAACATAATTTGGGTGTTTCTTTCAAGTGATGAGAGAGCAAGGGATCTGTTAAATGAAGGAGAATTAATTATTCCCAGCCATTACTGAAAATACAAACACAACCAGGTTGTGATAGAGCAAATGAAATTGATTTTAAACAAAAGTGAACCTGACCGCTCGCATTTCATCGTTCCCTTTGTGGCGCTGATGGCAGCCCTTCTCCGAGGCGGGCTGCTTTCTCAAGGCTTCACTTCTTGTTCGACAGAATTAAGTATTAATCTGGCCACTCTTAGAGAGAGCTGCAAGATAACCCTATTTGCTCAGACCGTCTCAACTGATTAAGTCTTGTTTCCCAACTGATTGGGAAGATGTATGAGGGTGACAAGCGTTTGTCTTACAGAGATCTTCATGTCTGAAGTCAGTAAATTTTCAGTTCTCTCTTACCCACCCCTGTTTCTCCCTGTAAGTGACACCAACACCAAATCTATGACTTAGAAGCTGAAGAGGAGGTTCCAGTGTTCCTCTTCCAAAAATTCTTTCTGGCTCCTTCCTCTTTCTGTTGCTTGACATCATTCCTTTCCTGCTAAAAGGTGTTAGGATGCAAGCTCTGTTGTGTTTGTTTGTTTGTTTTTAATGAAAAACATACTGTTAGATAAGCTTGCATTGAAAAAATAAATAAATAAACAACAACAACAAAGCAGTAAAGACAGGGTAGGGGGTTGCTAAATGCTGATAAGAGCTGAGATATATTAACCAGCTATAAATGTGCTGCTCTACTCTCTGGCTTTGAAATCCCAGCTAAAAGGCTTCAAACCCTTTCTCTTACGGCCTATAATGTACACAGAGCAGAGCAGAGGAACACAATTAACTCTTCCCTGCCTCTACAGCTGCATTAAAAAGGATTTCCCAAGATGGATTTAGAGTTGCACTATTAACAGAAACCTCTCCTGGTGTGTTTCCAGCTCCAGAGTGTCTTCAGATGACACCAAGACAACGGCCTTGCTCTTGGAGATCAGCTGAGGGCCATGGCCAATGCTGCAAGATGATGAGCTGGGAAGCAGTGGGGCATGAGCCAGCAGTGGAGTGGGACACACAGGGTACAAGCCCCTGGCTCGTTGGCCCTAGCAGCACATTAACCATCTCTCCCCAGCTTCCTCCTGCCTAAAAATAATTGGGAGAAAAGACAGAGCAGTCAAGAAAGATTACCCACAGCCACTGAAATAGCAGTGGAGCAATTTAGAAGAACTCTGGGGATGGTCTAATTAGGCCATTGCACATTAGCTCATGGCACACTGCTGGCATAACACCAAATTTGATGGCCATTGCATCAAAACATCTTAAAGCCATCTTGGAGCCTACCCTCCGGGCAGCATCAAGACCAGGCTTACCCCACAGACAGAAAGGGCAGCAAGGCTGCCCACGTACAACACTACTCACAAGCAGAAACAATCAGCTTTGATGGAGTATTTCATGAAAAGGTTTCCATCAGGCGCCAGCAGCTTTTTAAATATTAACCAGCAAGATCTGCTGGCTGCCACTCTGGGATTACTGTCTCTGACACTGGTGATCCCAGCGTGTCAGCATAATTTAGCAGCCAAATCCTGGCTCCTAGCAAGTGGCTTGCAGATGTGGATTTTAATTAAAAATATTTAATTTTCAGCTCCAAGTTCCATTTGCTCTACCTGGCAGTATGGTCGCTGGTGCTCATCATGCAAACCGCCGCAATGCTACTCTGAGGAAACCTCAAACAGCTTCCTCCGCCTGTGGCAGCTCCACCAAATGGCCCCACAGAGCCCCGTTCTGCATTCAGCCACAACAACTGAAACAGAGTTAAAAATAAATCATCTGTGGCTCAGAACCTACCTGATATCAGAGCAATTCACTCAGAGATTGGAAATATGGAAAGTGCACCTTTCTAGCTCCACCAAGATGCATCCCTTGAGAGTCTGTTTATCGTTTTTCACCCACAGGAGACTGACAACTCTAGGTGTTGCTCAAATCTGGGGAAGAAAAGAAAAAAAATAAAAGCCAAGTTTAAATTGGCACCTCAGGGCTGTAAGCACGCACTGTTTGAAAGCTAGCTCCCAAGCCCAGCTGATACTGCACTCCATTTGGTTGGGATGAGAAGTTGTACTCCCAGAGCTCCTCCAGCCTCACGGGCTGGGATTTCACATGGTCCAGTGGGACCTTACACAGCTCTTTCAGTGTCTTGTTTTCCTACCTAAAAAGAGAATACAGCTCTCTAATGAAATCTTGCCATTTCACTTTTTACTCACCATCATTTAAATTACCTTTTTTCAGTATTTATATCATGAGTAGCTTTATATAATAATTTTTCACTGATAGGTTTCTACATCTGCAGACATCTACTTAGTGAATCCCTAATTAAGCATGGCTGGAAATGTGTTTAGTGCAAGTCCTGTTCATAAACAAGGTTCTGCCTTTGTCTTCTGATTGCAGACTGCAAGCAGCATACAGAGCTTTTTTACAGACACTTCTTTTGAATATGGCAGAGAATGTGAGTATTATGGAAGTTGTGTATTTACGTTGATAAATATCTGAAAAAATATGTTGAGATTATCATTTAGGGCCCACATTTTTAGGGAGTAAGTGGGAAGAACATTTTCCTTATGTGAGAGAAGGGAGTAGACATGAAGAAAAGAAGCCAGGAACAAACAGAATTCACTATACTAATATCCAGACCATTCAATATTCAGATGTTGATAATTACTATGAATAGATGCAAATTTTAATTGTTGAAAATACTTCAAAATGTCAGTTGTTTGTTTTTATATATATATATATATTTATTATTATTATTTTTAAATCCCATTTTATTTCCAACAAGGACATTCATAACTCTTCATTGCTTTTGAGAAGAGAAGTAGTCCTAGATCCTCTAGCAAACTGCTGTTAAAGGGCATGCACAATTCAGTGCCAGCGAAAAGCTATCCACACAGAAATACTTTGTAAACTATTTGGGGGAAGGACAGTACATTGTTGTATAGTACCTGATGCAATGGAGGCATGACATATGACCCTTATCACAAACGGAAAAATAAACATCAAGAAGACAGATTGAAGAACACATCAGAAACAGTAAAAATAACGTTAGAAATAATCATTGCTAACATTTAGCCTGGAGTGCTTTTTGCTTTGTTATTTTATATTGACAATCCCACCTAGAAATGGGTCTCAGACTTTTTGACTTGTTGACAACCCATTTTGCTCTGCAGACCCCAGTGTATCCATTGTCACCCATGGGAGGGCCCCAGGCCCTCTGCTACACCGCGTCTTTGGGGACGGATCAAATGGCTCCTAGACGAGAACAGAACCAGACATTTTCCAACCAAATACATCTCAGGTCACTGAGCAATGGTCTGGTGGCTCTGCCTCTCCTGAAAATGCCCAATCTAAGGCATTTCAATAAATAGCTTTGCCTGAGGAACCTTCCTCCTCCAGGGTTTTCATGCTGCTGGCAGGAGGAAATGCATGCCCCTGCCTCAGCCAGTACCACGCATGGTCCAGCAAGCTGACCGAAGTCACTGACAGGGACTGGATGTGTTGATGATGTCCCTAACTTCAAATTAGGGTGCTGGAGATGTGCACATAGGCTGTGCTCCACCAGCACTGCTAGTGAGGAAGGTGGTGATGGCAGAGGCCTAGCTAGCTAAGGGATAGAAACCCCTCCTTCTAATTGCCACGGCTCCATGTTCTCTGCTGCGAAGACAGCCAGGTACTGCCATAGGTGATTGCCACAGCAAGGACATTTGGGGAATCTCTCAAGATCACCTGGTGCATGCTGGCATAGGGTCCAGAGCACAGCTGCATCATCACGCCCTGCCTTGCTCTCACATGGAAGTATAGGGAAATCTCATGTATTTGTTCACACTCCATGAAGATAAGCTGTGTTAGCTGTACAGGGGGACAAATCTCTTCTGCAACTAAATCAACATGAACACATGTTGAGGAGCTCCTAGATCTCCTCAGGAAAGAACAGCCAGGTTTTACAGGCCTCTAAACCCTCACCTCAGGCCACCTCATCTGACATACTGGACAGTGGAAATTATACCATTCTCAAGGTCTACACTACAGGATCCCAAATAGAAGCTCTAAGAACCACTGATGAGTTTTCTTTATGTGTGTCCTGGAAAATCCACCAATAGTGGCTGGTGGATTGAAATTGGTTATAGCATTGCCTTTCCCCTTCATAGCCCCACCACAGTTATTGATTTCAGCATCTCTTCTTCCTCCCTGTCCATGGCATGAGTAGCAGACAACCTAAACAGAAAGCTCGGAAAAAGGGCAGCTCCAAATCTTTGTCCAAAGCCAGGCAGTTTCTTCTTCCCAGTCAGAAATGGCACAACTTTAATATGGTAATGATATTCCACATTAACTTGTTCTCCAAACAAGGACCAGTTTGTTGTCAGACAGAAATGGAAAAGGGTCAACCTTTTCTGCCCCTTCTACTTACAACAATTCCTCCTTTCAAGGGGGGAACAGCTTGAAAGTTCCAGTTATCTAAGTCTGTTTTCCACAAAGAGTGACACCTCCAAAACCAGACTCCTCCTCTCCCTTTTATAGGCTATGAACAAGTCCTTGGTGTTTTGGCCAGGCCACTTCTCCAATGCAGCTTCTGTCATTAGAAGGGAAAAAAGAAAAGGGGGAAAAAATAATTTAAAAAGTAATTTAAAAAAAGCTCTGCCTTTTTGGAAAGTTCCACAAATATTTTATGCCCCCTTTCTTTTTTTTCCTTGCTTTCCCCCCCCCTTCTTACATTCGCACAAGCAAAACAACAAGAGGGTCCTCTGATGAATGTGGCGGATCGCCATGGTTACGGTTCAGAGATGCAGCAAAAAGCAATTATGGTGGGACATAGTGGAGGAAAAAAAAAAAAAAAAAAGAGAAATGCACCTCTTTGTCAGAATTTCAGAACAGCTGTAATAACACTTCTGCACCCCAACCAGCGCAAAGTAACTGAAATATTGTGGCATGTTAAATGCCAACGCATTAAATACCGGGATTTCAATGTCACATTATTTAAAAAGACAGGAAGCATTAATTTCCAGCTGCACTTTCAGCTTGTTAAGTCATCTAGGGGGAATAGGGAAAAAGGAGCAAGTCCATGGCACAGGGGCTCACATTTTGAGGTGTGAAATAAAACACTGTTCAGCGAGGCAGTGGAATGCACTTGTAACAGATTTAATCTGACAGCTGCTGCGGTTTCCTATTTAAGGTTTTGTGTGATTTATTTTTCCCCTTGGTGTTGGAGCTCCTGAAAGAGACGGCGATGCTCTCCTGACCTTTCCCAGTCTGACGATCTCAAAGCACTTTACCCCCGCATGTTCATTCCCACAGCCTCCAATGGGTGAGGTAGGTGGGTCGTCACTGTTCTCACGCAGTAGGTGAGACTTGCTCAGGTCTGATCTTCCTAACCCAAGGGTCACAGACGGGATGTCTTTGACCTTGGTTTAGGCCTCTGCGAGGACTGAGAGAAGCAGGAAATTCTCATTTTACAAGTTGTTATTCTAAGATCATATTTAAAATAAAATCTGCATATTGCAGTCTGGGATTATCTGTGAAGTGCGTGTGTGCCCATAACACATTTATACCTCTGTGGCTAGCAAAAAAAAAAAAAGAAAAAAATTTGGTTCTACTCTTTCTTATTTGTATTTACTCTTGAGGATTTCTACAGATCTATTTTTAGTGACAAGAGCAGCATAAAGCATTTCCCTTCCTTCTCATACCTGTTGCATATTGCAGCCCCCAACTGTGTTCTTCTCTTCCAGGCTATGAATCAAACCGGGAATGAGACCTTGCTGAATTTTAACCCAGGGAAAGAGGTGGGAGGTGTGAAATGATTGAAATGGATCTCTGATTCTGTTCACTAAGTAGTTCTGCAAAACGTAGTGCCAAAGGATGCAGAAACCCTGAAAGGTCCATGGCACATCTTGATCACAACAGAAAAGAAAGATGGGTGGAGCAACGCAAAGATGAGGAGACAAAACAGCCCAAATGGGATAAAGATTACCCACTTCAGAGATTCTTTACCTCTTTTCTGAGTGCTCCCCTCCAGTTACGTTCCCTGGCTCTTCACAGAGGAGACCATTCAAGATAACACACCTCAGCACCAACCTGGCTCCATCTGGTCACGAGAGTAAGCTCCTTCATCCATCCATCACTGACTCACTTGATAGACTAAGGGAAGGACTAGGTTCCCCAATCACAGCAGTGGCCCACTGTTTCTCTCTTCTTTTATCTTCTATTACGCCCAGCAAAAACAAAGCTCCAGAGTCCTTCCTCAAGCAAAAGAAATCCGAGAAAACCTGTATATGAAAAGATGATGCTAATTTTAAAGGAAAAATGATATATTGCCAAGTTCTTGTGGTTATATATTTCAAGATTTTTTTATTTTTTTATTTTTTTTTTTTTTAGCACTGGTTTCTAAAAGCAAGAAACAGTACAAGCATCTCAGCAAGAGAACAGTGGAGAAATCATGAAAAATAGAAAGAAGGGACTGCTGCAAGTTCAGCAGTGAGAAGGAGCCTAAAAAAAAGCCTCAAAGAGCTTTAAATTTTTTTTGCTTTCTTAAAGCAATCCATGATTTAAACAAGCCTGTTGTGACTTCTGAGTACATGAGACACAACATTTTAGATGAGGTACTTGAAGAAGGACAAAATAGTGGGATTTTAGAAAAAAATGTCATAGTAACAAAGCTCTGTGTACTAGAACTGTGATCTAACATTGCAGGTTGTACTTTTATTGACAGAAGCAGCAGAAGTCTCAAGATCTAAACCAAGCTTCTCTGAAATGAAGTCTTGTCCAAATCCAATAGATGGATGCACAGGGAAGTTGTGGTATTGCAGAGTAGTCCCCTACTAGCACACCTTCAAGGTTTGTACTCTATCAACAATGGAAAAGTAAATTAGAAATTAAACAATAAAATTTACCTGCAGATTTACATTGTTATAGAAAAGATGAAAAGTCAGCCTCAGTTTCCCCCTAGGCAGCAGAATGAGGTTGGGTTAAAACACCTGAAAAAGTTTTCCTTTATGGCTGCATATCAAAAATTGAAAGATCAGCAAAATGTCATTCCCTAATGTTTTCCAATACCATTAAATTCTTGCCTGAAGCCACAGATTCTGATAAACTCCTAGAGGAAATATCAGCACCTCATATCCCAGGGAGGTGGTACTATTTCCTTTAACCTTTCTCTTAATATTTTATACCTTTGGAGATTTGGTTTCCACACCATTTCTCCCCTTTCTTCTGAGCAGTTCTCAATCGAAGATACCTAGCCTGATCATCAGTGGGGCAGGCTGGATGACTTTCTCTCCCAGAAAGAGGCTTCACTGAAAACATGGTACTTTGTCAGCAAACACTGGAGTCCAAGTCAGCTGCCAAGGTATCAAGCAAAAAGGGTGGCACAGTAGGTAGAAGAAACTGCTCCTCAGTGAGGCTCCAGCTGGGTGAAAGCACAGGTTATTTGCAAAACAGGATAAATACCAGAGAAAATGCTGAAGGTATAAACTGTTTTAAAGGTTTTAAAATCCAGCCCTTCTCCTGACTCAAGACACCACAAATAAGTAACTTAGGAATCTGTGGTTTTGAACATGGTTGTGCTTCAGCACAGACCCTGAACCAGCCATGCTGGGCTCCAAAGTGAAAGTACAATTAAACTGAATTAACTCCCAGTTGCATCAGGGTCCCAGCTAGGTGCTGACCTACCCCAAATCCCATGTAAATCAACAGGATCTGGAAGCACTCAGAGCCATTTCTGATCAAATGCTTGGTGTCCAAGTGTGTAACTCCCTAGAGAAGGGTCTGGAGATGGAAAGCAGATCAGAACAACCAAAAGTGCCACGAGCCTCTGCAGCCGCGGATACCATTGTCAAGGCATCCTTTGTGCTACAGGCACATGGCATTTATATGAGGGAGAGATAAAAGAAGGAATTTAAAACAAAGGTTTCATTGCAGATTTCTGGTTTCTCACTGCTTTATTATTTGCTCTTTGCACATGTCAGATAAGTAGACTTGCGAATAGCCTTAATTAGAAATGCAGATTACACAGGGCTAGAACACACTGGACACTGTTTCTCTCCATCAGTCCTGCTGGGAATACACACAGCTGATTTGCTAAGAAACAAAATGAAAGTCAAAGTTAGCTTCATTTTTAGGCTATACAGAGCATGCAGTTGCTGTGTCCAGTTCATAAATCCAGCAGCTGTGAATAATTCCTCATTCTTAAAAAACTCCATGGAAGAAAAGAACTGCTGCATTTCCAGCAGAAAGGCCTGCTAAGAGAGACATGCAGCTTCTGGTAGTTGTTTTATCTGCTGAAATAAGAAAAGCTCAAATACAATTGGTGATAAATTGCAACCAGAACACCAATGTGCCATCTCAGAGTGGACAACAGGCTTGAAAACATGAATGCCTTAACAAAGAGGCTGTAGAAATGGCATATCTAAAACCAAAGGTTGCTTGGAATGACTGGCTGTAGATGCTGATTTGGGGGTATTTCTCTATTTGATATTTATTAATTGTTGTATTCAAAGAAACATATCCTTAAAGGCAAAAACAAATAGCAAACACCCAGTTCCAAATAAGCCATTAAGCATTTCAAACTGAATAGAATTGTATATGTGCATCCAAAAAGACTGCAAAGGTGGTTGTGAAAATCAAGCCCATTTTCAGAGGCTGATGTTTATACTGGAATCCTCCTCTTTGCTGGTGGTATTTTAGGGGTCCATAAGTGGAAAGGAAAGATCAGCAATCTGCTCAGAAGGATGATTACAGCACTGGACTGAATGTCTACGGCTCAATCCCCAGACACTGGCTACTTGGATAAACTCACGATACCAGGTTTCATCTAATTTGCACTTGGGTCTATATAATTTTGCAATCATAAATCAGAGAACTCTTAAATTGTTAGATATAGAGGACTAAATTTCAGACCTAAACCTAGTCAACCCCAGTTTGCAAGCACTTCAACTTATACAACCTCTGTAAGCAGACCTGGCAAGTGCAGAGAAGATAAGAAGGGCTTTAGTGAATTATTTTAGAAAAAGCCAAAGTACTAACTTTTCAAAGTAGAAAGGAGAGCTGCTCAAGAGAGCTCAGTGGGTCATAACACTCTTCATGCTCCAAAATATATCTCTTTTACAAGGTTTGGAAGGAGATTTCTGGCTTTGACACTTTCCTCATTTATTTACTTACTACATTTTTGTCCAGGAAAGTCTGTTGAGAGGATGCATATGCTAGAAATGGGCATGAAAAGGAAACGGAGCAGGAGAAGAGAATGCAATGAGCACTGTAGATGCACAGACATGTTATTGAAATTCTGACCTTTCTGACAGCTCCTGGCTTCCCGTCGGCATTGTGTCAGGACCATGACTATCACGTTTCAGGCTGTGCATTGCCTGCAGCAGACTGTAGCAATTTCTTTATAATCATTGGACTTTTTATTTTTTTTTTTTTACATTGCATCATGATGACACCTTGACAGTGACTTTTCAGGGAATTGCAGGCAGAGAATGAGAACTTAAACTGGGTGAACTGGGATCACCTCAGTTTGGGTTAAGTGTAACCGGGCTTATTTGCAACAGCTATGGTTAAGTCCAAAATCCACTAACTATTGAACTGTTCCTCTCTGCTAATGCAAAAATTAAAGGGTTAAACTATGCTTCCCTTTAGGTCAATGATAAAACTCTCTTTGGCAGCAGTGGGAGTAAAATGCCATTAAACATTTCTAATAGGGCTTCTAAGAAAAGGTTTGGGTGGGAAGGATAATTGTTAAGATTTTTTTTTTTTTTTCTGTGATAACTTTGGTTCCCTTATTATCAGAACTATTGCCTTGTTACAAAATATTTTCCCAAGGCTTGTAATGAAACATAGCTGGAAATTTAAATAAAATGTACAAAATGTGATTAGAAGTTTAAACTGTTTGCCACTTTCTATTTTGGAAATGGAAAAAGTCTTGGAGTTTCAGAGCAACATTTACATTTCTATTTGTGGCACAGTACTTACTATCAGGTTATGAACTGATTTACTTCTCAGACATAATTGACTGGACATCTGCAAAGCTAACAGTAAAAGAAAAAAAAGAAAAAAAAAAAAAAAAAAAGAAAAAAAAAAAAACAGAAGCATTGCTGACAAAACATTAAGCTATATACCTGATATAAAGTTGGGTCCTATAATTGTAAAAACAGAAAAAATATTCTGGTGGCATGTACTGGTATGTCACTGCTGTGTTACTAGGAGCTCTTTAAAAGAAACTTCTTACTGAGTAGTAAGATAGGAGATTTCTTCATGATGTTTGTTCTCCATTAAATTTCACAAATTGTTAGACCCAGGTAGGAGTTTTAAATAATGTTTTACAGATATTTAAATACAATTATGTTGCTTCACTGGATGCTTATTTTATTTATTTATTTATTTATTTATTTTTGGTAGGTCTAATGTTACAGAGAATTAATTTTATATGAAGTTTATGTGAAGTAAGGAAATTTATTGGAACAGACAATAAGTGAGCATAAGTGCAGACATAAGTGAACCTCAGCATCAGAAGCATGACTTCAAAAACATCCTTACCAAGCTCAAGAAGCTGAAAATTTCCTTAGGTGAGTCCACTGGAGATGATGTGATGTGCAGGTGGAACCAGCTATGACCTTCTGCAGAAGGTCATCATCTTGGAGCCCAGTGCCACAACCTTCGTGCAGGCTGCTAGAGGTCGCTGTGTGGCATCATGAAGCATTTTCAAATGTTCAACAATTTTTCCAAGCTTTATGAACAGAAAACGTAAAAGAGAAACTAAACTATATATCATTAGAACTAACCATTTCTATGGACCATGCGAGCAAATCTTCAGCATTCTGTCTCTCTTGACAGTAACACAACCTCTCCCCAAGCTGATGCTCAGCAATTCTATTGTCCTTCCATCTGTGAGCATCCAGTCCCCTCTCCTTTCATGGACCTGTTCATATCTCTGGGGTCTATCTCCGCTGCTATCCTCTGCTCACAATGTGACCTTGCAGATGAGCACCTAACTACCATGTGTGTTACTACTAATACCTAACTCCTGGATGTTTACTAGTTCTTTAAATGTCACATCATTTTAGACATCTAACTGTCTCTAACACATATTTTCTTCTATTCTGCGATTTTGGTGGTTCAATAGTTCAGGAGAAAACTTGCAGTAAATCTGAAGTTTTATTATTAACTTAATGATCTAAGTAAATATTTCTTTTGAGCTAGACAAACAAACATTTTTCCCCAGGTCTCATCTGCAAAGCAGGAAAGAGTGAGTTTATAATAATGAAACATTTCTATTTTAGTGGTGTTTTTGTCACTTTTCCAAAACTCCAACCCCTAATACGAGGCACATGGCTATGGACTGCCAAAGGTATTAAAATTTTACTTCTGAAAGATGCCATTAAACTTCAAAGCCACTCAAACAGGCAAGCTTTCTCTATTTTTCAGTTTGATCTTTTGACTCTAGAATTAAGAAGCCAAACTTACATAGATTTGGTCCCTAAACATTAGGACCCCAACAGGTGTCCAGTTCTCTTTCTAGAAAGGTGGCCTCACTTGGGTGAGTGTGTGTTGAAGCATAATTCCAAGTTCATAATTCAAATATCCACGGACTAGCGCTTTGCTGTAAACTGTAGAGGCAAATGAACTTGAAAGTTTCATGTTCCTTTATGTTCCCCACCGTCACCACCACCCCCTCCCCCCCAAAAAAGGATAATTAATTAATTAATTAATTAAAATATTAATAATATCAGGCTCTGGTGTGGATCAGAAAATATCATTCTAACCCTATCACACAAGGCCAGGTATGAATGTATCATGGACTTGGCACAAGAAGCACTGGGTGACGACCTGCCTAGGTAGGAAGCTTGAATATTTCCCACTTGCAAAACTAGGGCAGAAAAATGGTTTGGATCTATTTTGGCAGCACCTCAGGACTCTGCCTTCCCAAAGTTTTCTGTCGCCAGCTCTGCACCTTCACAGAGGTTTTCACCTGCTTGGAAAGGAGAGGTAAAGCAAAGACCTCGATGCCGTGGGGTACAGCAAACTGGTGACCATTTCAATGCAATCAGCTGCAGTTTGGTGGCAGTGCGTGTGGGGGGGAAACCATTGCAGCCCTCCCAAACCAAGTCACCTCCTTTCTCAAGTCCGAACCCTTTGATGCCCCAGCTTCAAAGGACAGAAGCTCTTTTCTCAGCAGTATCACTTGAGACAAAGTTTTGTCCCATGAGCTCAGTCGCAGGATTTCCAGATGTAGACTCCCACTAGGGGCTCAGCTGCTCTTTGCACCAGTGTTTTACCTTATGGAGGGTGGAAAACTTGCTAGTGGAGAGTTTGTTTTGGACCCACAATACAGGGCCAGTGGCGATCAGCACCCACCAGAAGATCGTTGTTCCAACAATGGAAAACAGAAGGGGGGAAGAGACGGACTCAGAGCACCGAAGCCAAAACACACATTGCAGGCATTTCTGCTACAGAGGGAAATGCAGAGTAAGCCAAGTCAACAGTCTGCAAGTCCAAAAACTCACACTTGGGCAAGCAGCAGCCTTCAACAGCCCCCAACAGAGCAAATACTTGCTTCCCTGGCAAAGCAACCAGGTCAGGGAAATCTTGAGGATTTTAACAAGTTGCTCCAAATAACCCTGAATATTATCTCATTCTCCAGTGTGCTCTATTCCTACAGCGTATTCCTAGAGGATTAAAGCAGAACAGGTGTTTTGTTGTTTTGTTTTGTATTTTATTTTTTTCCTTTTTAGTCTTCTAGGCAAAAAGCATGAACTGGGGTGGGCAGACAGAAACCCCTTCTCAAACACCAAGGACAGGTTTGTACATGTGCTTTAGTGTAGCATACCCTGCATTTTATACCACGGCCCCTTCTTTGCTTTTGTGATCACTCCACTTTCTTCACTGCCTTTGTCCCCCATGCTCTCCCCAAGCCCAATGCGATATCCCAGCTTCAGACAAATCTGAGCTAAAGCATTCAAGCACACCATTTTGGATGCAAACCTGAGCTGGGGAATTTTGCACATCCTCCATGCATTCAGCTTGTACAAACAGCGGTAGATATTTCTGTCCCTTCTACCCAAGCGCACACACGCTCCTGCTGCTCCCAATCCTACAGGCATTCCCCAAAAGCTATCTAAAGATTATTGTAAATGCAACACTGCATTATGCCTCCTAAAAAATAAAAATAAAATAAAATAGTCAAACCCTGGCGTATCTCCAGAGAGGAAAGCGTCAGATCTCAGCTAGTAAATAAGATGTTACTGTGAAGCTTGTAAAGCCAACGTTATTTCTCCTTTGTAAAGGTTCTACCTGCATAACATGAAAGGGGCTCAGTGACAGACACATTAAAACACCATTAAACTGTGAAATAGAACACAGTGTGAAAATAGATTTAACCTTCACAGCATATTGATCTCTACCCCGCGCCGTGCCTAAGTTCTTGGACAACTGTTTTATAATAGGTTTTACTTATTTTCCTGTTGCTATTCTGACTTCCTCAGAGGAGGGTGTTATTTCTAAAAGCTCCTGACAGCTAAGGGAAAAGTGGGCTTGTTTCTTAGTCATCGCTCAGCGCTCGAGCGGCGCTGCTGCCAGCTGCTCCATAAACAGAAATCAGTTTTGTGCGAGTGAAGGATGGGTCTGGGCAGCAGTGATTGTGGTGGGATGGGAGGAGGAGGAAGGGGAAGCGGAAAGGGAAGAGGAGACAGGCTGTTTGCAAGGACTCTGCTGAACAAAACCATGCAGGATGCAGACAACCAGGCTGAACCCAAAATGCCTTTTGAAAGGGACAGCGCCAAGATTTATTTAAGCGTGCAGGGACACGGACAGTGTTTGGGCAGATAGGTAAAATAATTGTGTGCACATCTGCATATTCAGACAGGAAATCCTTCTGGTGAGGTGACAGCAAAGGATCACACTGCTGCCAGCCAGCTCTGATACTTTCACTGCGAGACCATGACTCCTTGCAGCCGTGACTTATGCCACGGGACCTCTGAACCCCCGTAACCTCTTCCCTGACCGCTCATCCATCTTCCAAAGCCTTATGCTAAGAGTTCAAACCCTTCCAAACAGCCAGGTATTTTTCTTTTTTTACATCACTTCAACAACAACCACCACCAAAAAAAAAAAAGTTCCACCTACCTCCACACTGGGATTTCCTTTCTGACCACCCCAAAATAAACCCAGGCAGAACACAGGACAGATAAGGTCCAGCCACGTCCTGTAGCCATGAAATAAGATTTTGCAACACCCGTGGATGAACGAGATAAATTTTGGGGGATGGGTGGGGTTCTTTTTACAGAAACCTCCCTGATACCTTGCCCACTACAGTCTTCTGGTAGATCCTGGGCTGGTTGGAGGCCTGTAGACATACATGAAGGGGAGGCTAAGCCTTTCCTTCAGATATTGCCTTATGCATTGCATGGAAACTAAACCTCTACACCTAATTCCTAGAAGGAATTAAATTCCTAGAAGGAATTTAACTTTTCCCTGAGCCTTATAGAGAGGAAAAACTCTCTCCTCAGCAGAGCTGAAGAATGTTTCCATTTTTAATGATGCTGGATGAGAAGAAGATGGCATTAGCAAGGATGACAATCTCCACATTCCCTATACCTCATTCATGGGCAGCACCACTCTGCTTTTAGAAACTTCTGTCTCACTATACAACATCCTACACAGATGGTCCACAGTCTCCATTCACACACCCAGTCAATACTACATAATTTCAAACCTGTACTTCTAGTTTAGCTTGCTACCAGACAAACACTATAATTCATTCTACATCGTTTATCTTCTTTTTAAGAACCGTATAAAATAATCCATTACAACCCATCAGGACTTTTACCTGCTCTTACCTCTACAGAAAATGATGGGACTCAAGGGGCTTCCTTGGGGTCGGTACACACCACTTTCAGCAGAAATCCAGCATGGAGCTTGCTGCTAATCCTGGACTTCCCTGTGGATAGGAGAGGTCAGCAGGCATAGACAAGCAGCAGAAGGTCCTCGAGCTGCATCAATACCCCATGGAAGATGATGAAACCAGTTTGGCACATAAGCAGGAGAAAAATTAAAGACAAGGCTAAGGAAAGCAGATAGATGAGGATAGGAAAGCAGGAACCAAAGTAATCCAGTGTACTTGGCTGTTACTATTTTAGATGATGTACACGGTTTAGGCAACAAAACTAGATTTTTTAATATTTGCTTTGCAGGCAAACCATGCACAAGGAGCAGGTATTTTAAGTTGTAAAGGGTAGACAGAACACATTATATTCCAAAAGACATCAATCTTCCAAGGTAAAGCTGGTTTCAAATTTGGGGCTCTCTCCATTTCCCAGACACTAAGGATATAAGAATAACACAAATTTACAGAACTTCCCAATTCTAATACAATTTTGAAGAAAATTACAGCATTGCCATCCTTAAGTCAGTACATTTCCAGCACCCTGGAAATCCACAGACTCAAATCTGATCTTTCTCCACAATTTTCACTGGGCTACCCCTTGACACATACACAGAAGAAAAAAAAAATCAGAATTCATTTTTCTTCCAAAATCAGCTCCCAAATGTCTCAGCACAGTTATTTATCTATCTACACCAAATATATTTCTGTACAAACTCCTAAAAGACATTAAAAGAGCTAGTTCTACCCCAGAAAACAAGCTCCAGAACCATCTGAAAATGGGAGATCTCTGTGCTAGTCCTTTTTCTGCCAGCCGTGCTCTGTGACCTTGTGCAAATACTTCCTCAATAAACTGCCCAAGTCACTCTGCTTGTCCCCTTGTCTTGTCTGATCAAAATGCCAAATCTTCAGGAGAGGGCCTGAAGGTTGCAGATTGCATTTGGTTAAAGCCCACCACTTAATGAACCCATTTAATTGTAATCTCAGGTGCAAAGCATGAGATGCAAATATCACATTCAGAAATGTATTTTGAAGCAATAGTCACATATGACTATGGAAAGATGATGATAATAGTGAGTGCTTACAGCAAATGGTATTGCCCCAATTGATATCATATCACATATTCAAAAGGTCTGAACAGAAGCATCTGGGCATCATGGTGGAGTTAAAAACAAGCCCATCGAAAATGGATAAACAATTAAAAATGTATTGAAAGAAGAAAGAAAAAGAGAAATCATTCCTAATTAATTCCAGTGCCCTGTACAACCCCAGACTATTTGTAATCCTACAGGGAACATCTTTATTGATCTGGGGGACGCTGC
This sequence comes from Aythya ferina, assembly GCF_964211825.1. Taxonomy (NCBI): domain Eukaryota; kingdom Metazoa; phylum Chordata; class Aves; order Anseriformes; family Anatidae; genus Aythya; species Aythya ferina. The sequence continues at coordinate 5,878,276 of NC_140307.1, forward strand.
AGCAGACTTCTGATGCTTATCTCAGCATAAAAATAGGCTCTTGTGATGAGCAGTGATTTAATTACATGACAATCACCGCTAACAATGCATGGCGAATACCAAAAATATGCAGAGCAAGAGTGGCAGTGATAAATGCAAGGGAATGGCATTGACTTTCAGTAAAGTCGTCTAATGCCAGAGACAGAGGGAGACTTTTTTCCCCCTCCTCTTCTTCTAAGGTAGTGGCTGCTGTGCTCTGCAGAGCCCACCACAGGCAGACAGAAGGTGGAGGGAGAAATCAGCCAGCCATGATTAAACTAAAATTTAGCACACAAGTCCATGAAACTAAGTACTTTTTTTTTTTTTTTTTTTTTTTTTTTTCCTCCTCTGTAGGAACATATGTTCCTTCCACTGCTCAACTCCACCTGGAAATGAAGACAAGATATTTTACTCTACTTTGGGAGGTGGCCGTACTGAGCAAGTCAGCATTAAATGGTTTTGCTGTGCACAGACTTAGGCCTCAGAAGCAGTTGCCCTACAAGACAGGGAACAAAGGTCAGATCCCATCTTCCACATACAAATGCTAGAATAGAGGCAGCAGGAAGGGTTTGCTCAAAAAATAAAACTAATGCATTTTGCTTTGCTTCTTTTCAGGTGATCTCCTTAAAGAAGTATCCACGGCAGAAATAAAGGGGTAGCATCACTAAGACAAAACCCTTTTTATTCACTTGCTGCTGCTGAGAATGCAACTGTAGTACTTACCAGTTAACGTTGAAGTCACCATAGCAATACTGGGGAGCAGACTTTGGACTGAACATGTTTTGATCCAGCATTATTTTATCTTCATAACCCTTTTGGACTGAAGGGAAATCTAGGCCAACAGTGCATTTTAAAGTATAAGTCCCAAATCTTTAGGTTTTATAATCTCCACTTCATACATGACTGTTAAACATTATTTAAAATTCTTCTCGGTGATAGAAGCAACTTACCACAAATGCAGAGATCAAGAGCAGAATATTTTTTTTTTTGTCTGCTAGAAATCTGATCACAACAATGTGGTGTAGATGAGAAATCCCTAACTAAGGTGTCACCAGCGCACAGGTAACCCACTCATTCCCATCCATCTACCCATTATTTCACTGAAGCCCACTACTTCACTGAAGACCTATCTTTTCCATGGGCTGAAGGCCACTTTGTAAACATGCCAGCTGAGCAGAGGGCTTCAGATAGTCATTCCAGCAGTCAGTGATCAGTGATGTGAAGGACAACTTGTTCACCATCTAATCTGAACATGTTCCACCCTGGAAGACCCAGAACCAGATGCATGTACACGTAATCTAGGAGTTTCCTACCTCTTTGTATAAAGACATCCTCGAGATCTTAGAAGGCTTGTTGTGCTAGGAAATCAGCTTAAATGAAGTTTAAACCAGCATATCTTCCAGCTTTTACTTTTTTTCATCTATAAGAGGCATATCATCTTGTTCAGCCAAGAGGGAAATTGCAGGTGTTCAATCCAACACACAGGAACTGATTGGCAACGTTCCTCCACGTAAAATTTAACAAGAATCACCAGCCCTCAGGTTAGAGCCACGCTGAGAACTTGAACTTGTGCCCGCCCAGGTGCTGCTGCTGTTGCAGACACTGAGACCTGAACACCACCTCCTGCTTCCCTGTGCTCAATTTCATGATTCATGTCAGAAGAGCACATTATTTATTCAAACAAAATAACCTTCTACAGTCTTCTGAAATGCTGCTCTGTTTTAAGTCAAAGAAATACAGAGAAAAGTAGATTAAAAACTGTATAAACTTGAGAGGCAAGGTATTTTCACTCCATCATTGTTTCTACATGCTTGTGAATATTCACACTAAGCTAAACATCTTATCTTTGCATATACTTTCAAAGTATGTAATTGATGTTGCTGCTGATGGTCTTCCCCACTGATAATTGCCTGGCAGACATTTTGTCCAGAAATGCTGGAATTTCACCTGGCTTAACTTACCCCAGGTTTGAGAATGATTAAAACACTCAGTCTGCAGTACAGCAGATTAACAATCATTTGCAGTATCTCAGCTTCCTTCTGAGTTGGTAACTTTAAGGATGCTAAACAGCAGATATTCTTATCATGTCCCTGTGTGATTTGAAGGGGTAGAGGCACCAGGGCACTGACACATGTAGCTTTACAGATAAAACACAAGTACAGTATTAAGTCAGAAGAGGATTCACTTCTAACACATGCCATGGTCTCTAAAGTCAAAGCTAACATTTCCCAAGTAGCCTATCAGTTTAGTTTAAAGGACAGAGAATCTAAAGGTTAAGGTTTGATTAGTGTGTATTTTGTCACTTTTTTCTTAACATGTCAGAACTACCAAATTCCTTCCTGGTGTGAACCTACTGGTCTGACGGGAAAATAACTCCTGTTCTACTTGCGGCAACGCCTGCAGGATCAGCCCCTCCAATAAATAAATAAATAAATAAAAATGTAGCCCTATGTAGAGTACAGGAAATTAAATGGCAACTCTCTGTTTTCTGGTGGGACAACCTAGTTCTGGGAAGCAGAAAAGGTGCTTGTGACATTTCCATCGACTTTGCTTTATTCAGTTGTTGCTTGCTTTCCATGATGTGTGTTTCAGTGACTGGGTTTTCCTGACTGATCCATAAGGGAGCTGGGTCCTCATTCCTGTTCATGATTAGTCAAGGAACCAACCTTCAGCAACAGCTTATGTTTGAGCAAACATGAGTACATATCGCATCTTCACATATATGTTAAATCCAGTTATTTACACATTATATGGGTAGTAGACACATTTAGTCATATTCTATCAACGAATTTCTGTGATTCCATAATCTACAGTCAGCCAAGAGACCCACAAATTTTCTAAATGCCTTCTGGTCTTAGAGACATTAGAATGCAAATGTACATATTGTTGCACAGAAATGACTACCTCATATAAAAAAAAATGTTCATAACTTCCATGCTATACACTGAACAGATTAACAATGTAAAAAATAGCAATTTCCATGCGTAAACGGACACACAGACATGTATCAGTTGATATTCTTGCTTCGAGAATCAAATGAAAATTCTGAATAACGAGCTTGATTACTGGGGTGTACAGCAAATCCATATAACCCTCCTTTCCCTTACGCAGGGGCTAGGAAATCCTGCCAAAGAGTTTAAAGCAGGTGGACTACTACCCCTTTACCTCATTCTCCTACAGCCACACAGCCTCCATTTCAAGTGACCTCCAGTGTTAGCTATAACACTGCACTGTCAAGTGATGTACTTGCTTACCTAGTCAAATACTTATTATAGCGCAGTAAGCATTTTGTAAGGAATGGGAAACATATATCCTAATCCAGATAAATTAAAAGCATCAGCTTAACCTCAAATGTTTATTGCATTTCAAACAGCATTTATCAAAACAAAGAGCTCATTACAACATACGTAACTACTGGACCATCCAAAACCCTTCATTTGGTGTGTCTCCAGCATAAGAATTCATACAAATTATTCTGAAACGCACATATCTACATTAAAAAACAACAACAACAAAAAAAAAGGACTTCACCCTGTCTTCTGAACAGAAATCAGTTCAATGTGGAAAAATCTATAGAAAAAAATAACACTTAAAATATCAGTCTTAACTTCTGAATAAATAAACAACATTTCTGCAGTTGAATGTTTTCACTCAAATCAATGATCAGATCTCACATGCCTACTTAAATATGTCTGACTTCGGTACTTACAAAATAACAAAGACTACAGGATGATAAGCTGGATGATAGTCTAAAGCGAGACAATGAGGCATTGTTTATACAGAAGACTGAGAAACTGGTTTAGCCAAAGGGATCCGTGGACATCTATTGTATGTACAAGAAGGAGATTTACTGGAGATTTTATAATTTCTACAAGGCTCTTTCCAACTGACTTCATTAACTTGAAGTAAATCAAATCATGCAGAGATCTGGCTCAGCCAGAGAGACATGCCGGGAAAGAAATAAAATGAAGAAGAACAGATGCAAGATAAGCTTTTGAATCTTTGGCATTTTTCATAAACATTTTCAAGGTTTTAAAATCTGTATATTCACCCAGTTTTCCCCACACATTCACCTATAAATACATTATACATGTACGCTTCTTTATATACAACTATGTACATGCATGGGTACACAAGCACACGCACACACAAAGAGGCGTTTTTGTAGCATTTTAAATTGGGATACTCTTTTCCCTATCTTTTCACATGCAGCTGCACACAGCTTTACATGATCAAAACATGTTCTTTATCAAAGGGAGGCACCGATCTCTTCTCCTTGAGAGCCAATGATAGGACAAGCAGGAACGGCAAAAATCTGCACCAGGGATAGTTCAGATTGGATATTAGAAAAATTTTCTTTACCATGAGGTTAGTCAAACACTGGAACAGGCTTCCTAGAGAAGCGTTTGATGTCCCATGCCTGTCAGTGCTCAGGAAGCATTTGGATAATGCCCTCAGTAACATGTTTTAACTTTTGGTTGGCCCTGAAGTGGTCACACAGTTAGACTTGATGACCTTTGAAGGCCCCTTCCAACTGAACTATTCTATTCTAAATCAAGTCTATGAAAATATGCCCCTCCTAATTCAAAGACACAGAGGGACTTGTTACTTTGTAAAATAAACTTTTTTAAAACTCACTGAATCTGGTTAATAATCCAGTGGAAGATAATCTGGTGTTAGTTCTCCCCCAGATTCATGCAACAGGCCCACAAGATTGCATTATTGAACAGCATGACTCCATTTGGATCACCAATCCATAAACAAGGCTTTACACGTTTTACCTTTAATTAATAAGACTTCCAAAGTCTTACTTTGTTAAAATGTAACCTGTCTCCCAGGATTCCCTATTTCTTTGTACTATGAACCACGCCAGTGGATGCTGGTGTAAACACCTGCCAGGGAACCAAGCTCCAGCTCTCGTGCTACCAATGACTCGTGGAGGCAAGTCAATCCCACCATGTCCTACAGCATCTGAAAGACCAAGGGCTACATTCTCAATAAAACTGAGCAGGTTTACACATCATTCTGCATCAGTGTCCTCAGTCAAACAATATGAATAATGCTGATTGTGTCATTTCTATAAAGCAAAAACACAAGAGCTAAAAGATCAGTAAGCAATAAATCATTCTCCCTGGAAGAGAAAACTCTGTCCTTTTTCCTGTCTCTTCATTGTTCATTTCCCATAGAGTTTCACTTTCTGATCCATTTCTTGTGAATTACCAGGAAGGACTCCAACAAGAATCAGTGGTGGAACAAAGCCTGCCCACTATTGCACAACCACGTCTTCGGGCACCATGCACTTTTTCTGCACAAGCACTTGTTTCTTTAAGGCTATAAAAGTGTTTTTCTCTTGTATCTGTAGTGTTGACCCCTCTGGATTTAGACAGAAAAACAAGAGCTACGCTGAAAATACCTGATGAGATGGAATTATAAAAGGCAAGTCAACAGAGTCTTTTCAGGTCAGTGAGTTAGGATTTTCTGAGGTCTTTTAATCCTTTCACAGCAGAAGGTTATCATGCATCCATTGCCAGCAATGGATCTCCAATGAATCCAGTGTCCAAACAGTTAAGCTTAGGGTCGACTTCTCTTCTTGGAGGAAAAAAAAATAGAAAAGGAAAAAAAAAAAAAGGAAAATCCCACAAGTGCCGAATGAAATATTGAGATACTACTGGAGCTCTTCACTCTTTCTGCTAATTATGATAAAAAACTTTTAAAAAATGTACACTGCTTGAACAGAAGATGGGTATCAAAGACTTGTTAATTCAGAGCTTAAACCTTTCTAGGCACAGTGATTTAACTCAGAAAAGAATAGCTTTCATATCTTAATGTAAATCTGTTGGATATGTTAAAAACTGGTTCAGAGCATCTCCTCACATCAGCTCAGCTGATCTGCAACACTAAGCAGAATTATTTCTTTCTACATAAAACAGGGAGTGCTACCACATCCAGCTTTGCCTCTGCAATCAAAGACACACACACAAAAAAAAAAAAAGGAACGCAGTGGCAATATTCCCTCCCATACTCTTCCCCATCCTATGAACTAATTCATATGTTCCATCCTGCACTTTTGGGGCTACATCTCAGTGCCTAAAAGGCAGCCCATAAAGACAACTCAAGATAGGTGTTTATCAAAAACCATGTCTTCCATGAAAAAAAAGTCTGTGCAGTGATTATAGTGTTGTTCCGAACCAAGAGGAGGAGAAGGGGGGAAGCGCGTGAGCACATGTGGGGGGTACGGAGGGAGATGCTGCATTCCAAAATCTCACTGCATCCTATAGCGCACTTCGTTTCTTCCTAATGGGACTGGAGCTGCTGTATGGTTTCAATTCAGCATGCTGCACCTGTAAAAACAAATAGACATGACGTTTGCAGTTAGGTAACTTTAGCTCACTACAGTGTGTGTTAATGGCTCCCCAAGGACAAACCAAGGGAAACTAAGGAAGGTTCAAAAGTAATGAATCATTTTCTAAACACAGGAACATGGGGGATTAATTGCAGGAAGGATTTGAGAAGTCATGCATCATTTCTTGAAACGAAAATATTAAAAGCAGATTTTTCTAATGAGATACATGGGGTTCTACCTGATTTCAGCAACATAGGATCGATCTTTGGGTTTGTTTTGGTTTGGGAGTTGTTTTTCTTCTTCTGAAATTAACCTATAAGTTTAATAAACTTCTCTCAGGAGTTACAACTCAAGTGGATCCCAATATGCAGTAAAATGACAATCGTCAAAATGTACACAGGCCTTGGGATGCTGGAATATTTAATCATTTCAAAAAGGAAAATATTTTCTCAAAGTAACCTGGACAAAGCTGCCTCCAGCTTTCAAAACAATTTCATTTACAATGTAATACTTAAAACATGTGTGATAAACTGATGAGGATCAGGTAATCCCAACAGCAAATTGTCTGTTGTGTTACAGAAAAGTATTCCCACTGGAACCACAGGAACGTTTTGCTGAACATGCCATCTTTTCCACTCCTCCTCTGTCTTTTGTCCAGCACATGTGGGTTGTAAATGGCTAACATACAGAGGTATTTTCCAACTCGTTGCAGTACCACAGTGAAATGATGATGCATCAACAGCACACAGGAGGAAACAGACAGAAGGGATTTGGAGCTGCCATGGATGACTTTTCGCTGGAGGAGTGCGTGGCTGTCACACAGGCTCGCTATTTTTAGCACTAGTGGAAAACTCCTCAGAGAAGGTCTGTCCCATTGTAGGAACTTTTATCAGTCCTCCCTCATAGCAAGTGGTTATCATTTTCTTCAGAGAGCTCAAAGGTTTCCAAAATGATAGAAACCACTCAAGGAAATGTTATAAATGTAAATGTTAAATAAAGCATAAATAGAAAAGCAGCTTATCTTTAAACATAAACATTAAAAGGGCATATGCAAACCATCACTGTAAATCCAGTGCACTCTACAAGAGCAATGACCAAAAAAAAAAAAAATACACTCAAGCTTAATGTCTCTGTGATTATTCCTGTTTAGCTTTTTTCCTCCCACCAGTCTACAGAGAGATTTCTCTCAAGTTATTAGTGCTGCCATCAACCAATCTGGTGGCCTCTTGAGATAAATGTCACCACAAACCTTTCCAACCCTGTTTCTACCAGATGCCTCAACACTGCATGGAGGCAATTATTTTTCAGTCTCCAGCAGAGTAAAATCACTACAGGCGAGATTGTGATCCCCTTATTCACAGTAAGCAGCACCTCACTGTGAAAGTACCACAATTCACAGAGAAAGGTACAATGTCAGTGGGATCCAGGGCATCAGGATCATGGCCTGAGGACACAGATTCCAGTTGATTAAAACAAAAGAAAGAATTCTTTATGTCATGTGCTTCATTACCCAGCAAGACTATTTTCCTTCCTCCAAGAGAAATAAACAGATCTTGACATTCTAAAGGACTTATTGTTCAAATAATTTCCAGGAAGATAGGCAAGATTACTGAAGACAGTGTTGTTGTTTCAAAGAAATATGAAAAGAGACAACTGAAAATGAGGGAGGACAGATTCTGGCTAGATTAAAAGTTATAATTCCATAATGGTAGAAGATTGATCTCATCAACCACAGAGTATTTTAAACACATCTCAAGGCTTTCTCTAATGAAAAAGATGATCTGAGCATTGTCCAAGGACAGCCTGGAGTTCAAGGTGGGTGGGGAGGAAGAATTCTGAGGGACGGCTGATGTGAAAAAGCGTAGCAAGCACAAAGTCATGGAAATAATGCTCCCCACACTCCATTTTGAGGAAAGGAAGAATTCAGCAAAGCCTTTTGGATGGTTATCTCTATCAAAGAGACTATTTTTCTCTTCCCTCCGTACAAATATCGGAGCAAAAAGGTGACGGAAACCATAGTTCAGTAACCACGCTGGGTGATTTTTCAGATCATTTTTAAGTAGGTCTTTTCAGGATAATTTTTCTGCAATCATGCTTCTGACAAAGGATTTTGGCTCCCCTCTCTTTTAACATCCCTCTCACCCCCCACCCTTTGTGGATTTTCCCAATTCCTTATCTCACTTATTCAAAAGTGCAGTGGCATTGTATTCCCCAAGCAGAGCACCCAGCCGCTCTCAGTACTGCTTGCTGCCTCTGTTGGTGCTGGCCATTCATTACGTACCTTTTGAACATCAGATGGTACCCTGGAGAGGAAATCTAGTAGCTCATTATTATCGATGGCATAGGGATTTCTAAGCTTCTTAGTAAATTTATTTATGCCTAGAAAAAGAAAAAAGCAAACAAAATAATGCAACTCCATTCTATTCCTTCCCTTCTAAACTGTTCAGGCAAGGTGAAAAAGGAAAGAAAATTTCACAAGTAAAAATTAGTGTGAAAACAGTGCCTCAGACTTCAAGTCATGCACACGTTGCCTGTCATGTGGAATCATTCACAAATGCTTTCTGGAGAAAATAAGGGGCATTATTTAAAAATACATTTCTCTATTTTGGAGGTGATCCATTGTCAATACTGGAGAAAAAAAATAAAAAAGATTGTAGCATGCATTTATTCCAGAGGATAACATGGGGAGAGTACACCAATTTGCAACTGAGACTACTGTTAAATCTGTTGTCCTACATGAGCAAAGACATTCCCTTCTGCTGATACCCAGGGAGCTAGAAGGCTCTGAAAAGAATTGGACAGGATAAGTTTTCTTTTCTTCTACTTCTAAAAATAAAAGTTTCCTTTGTCACCATGTCTCAGAGCTTATCCTCTCTTTTCAGAACCAAATTTGACAAGCTGACCATATTCTGATGCTGTGTCAAACTGTGAAAACTTATCACGAGATTTATTTCATTTTAATCTTAAGGTGAATAATTTGGCTTTTTAACTGCAGCAACAGCACTCCCAGTGTTCTCCATGGGGTTGGATATACTTCAGCTGTCAGAGGAGATCACCAGTCTGTAAAGAAGATCCACAGGAGTGTAATGTTCATTTTATTGTGGAGCTCATAAGGTTTTCCCTCTCCTCTCTATGAGGAAAGGGAGGGATGAGCTGCCTCCAGCCAGCATCACCTCCATTGCATGGACCAGGATGAAAAAATGATAAACCTGATCACCCTTCCCAGCACTCCCCCTGCACCAGTGCACACTTTTAACACCCTGCTGCCACCACTTCCCCACTGAGAGACTGCAGCTAGTAACGTGGCTACCTAAAGGTGCAGTAGAAGAACAAAGTATCATGAAGCAGAATAAAACAACTAGCCCACTTTAAAGAAAGAAAACACACACGCAAAAAAAACATACATTGTTGCCTCTGAAAATCACAATAGAGCACTCAATCCTATCACACTCCTATCCAAAATCCCATACTAGTTTCCTTGAAAGTAGTTTAAAACGTGATGGCTGCTCCAGCCTTCTCCTCTCTCTGACATGTACCTGCTTCACATCTGAGATTCAGCTTTTAAGCCATATGCTTGTAGCAAAATGCCAACACAATTTTCTGTGTACCTGATTTTTAAAAAACAGAAAATACCATAAGGTCTTTTGAGGCCTTGCCACAGGGTAGTTGTTTAACACGTATCATATTTGAAGGCCCTGTCAGTCTAGATGATGTTGAACGGATGTAGAGTTCTCATGTACTCACCGTGTCCTCCATACCAGAACAAATATATTTTGCTACTGAACTTTTTTACTCCCAGCAATTTTTCTCCTTTCCTTTTGCTCTTTTTGTTTGATTTAATCCTTCACTTAATCCCCTGCTCTCCCCCGCTCCAGTAGCTTTTCACACTGGCACCTTCTCATTCCCTTTTTCTGCATCCAGGAGAACCAAGACAGCAGCACATGGCTGAGTCCAGGAAGGTGATGGGAGCTCCCTACAGCCCAGCACTGTGCCAGGGCAGAGCTCCATGGTTCAGTGAGGATTACCTGCACTGTTTCTGCTGTTTGACCTCAAGTCTGAGATAAAACATATCACCATAAATGAGACAGAAGGCCATTTGGAGATAAGGAAGGATTTCAGCAGCTGAAATACCATCTTCTTTTGTGAAAGACCACCTTACCCTTCTTCAGAATGCTGCTAGGCATTTTTTCATATTTAAAAGCTCCTCTTTTACATCATCCCCAGAAGGTGATGAATTTTCGTGCAATTCCTTTCTGTCCCCCGCTCCAGATTGATGTTCAGTGCCTCCTGCTGGACCACGGGCACACTGCTCCTCCTGACTGAAGGGGAATTAAGAACCAAAAGGCTGCATGATCAAGCCTCCATGGTGAAGCTCTTTAAATACTCCTTGCCCACTCCCTACCATTTCCTGTCTGTGTGCTCCAGCACCAGGAAGCTAATTACTTCCCTGCATAATAATAATAGCTATATTGCAAATAGCTTATCTACACTAACATGTCTCTTGTGGTGCTGCTGGAAAATTATAAAGAACCCTAAGAAAAGCTTAAAGCTTGCTTGATGTCATTCTGTAGATATATACTGCATTTATTGCATGCATGAGACACAGTGGAGTACTTACCCCAGATTAAAATAATGTACCTCAGTGGTATAAAGTACAAAATAACCGTTGCTGCTGCAAGGACCAAGCAGGCCAGAACAGAGAGGAAAGGCACCGTCCAGTTGAACGTGCTGTAAAGAACAACAATAATCTTACTCAATGTTTCTGCTCTGTACTCTGCTACCCAACAATAATTTAATGATTGCATTTCAGTGCTCGGCGTATTCAAATACACTGTACATTGCAGACCCTTCGGAAGGCAGATAAGCTGAGTCCTGCATCTGGGTGCTGTAATAGATTAAAGGTGGTATCTGAGAGGCAGGTATCATGATAAGGAGAGAGGATAGTCTCTGGAGGGCTCAGTGAAGTTGTTAGCCATGTAGCGAGTTGTTTTTCATTTCTTCTTATACACGTTGCACTTGGTTACACATCTCTGCTCACCGGTCAGCTCTCCATTATTCATGAGCAGATTATCTGATTTGGAGACAAAGCCATGCCACAGGTGCAAGTCATCTGAGCTGGCTCTGCTGGGCACAGTGGTGATGACATGAGATGTATGTCAATGCACAACTTGAGTGTAGCAGGTAGTCAGAATCAACCTCACTAATAATTTGAATGGTTTAATTACAACTGACAGTAAACCTTAAAAGAGCGGAGACATTTCTTTGCATAGCATTAGGAAATAATGTTCTATATAAATATATCTTAATAGTTATACATTTGCTTCCATTTCCTCACATCTTCATCAATTCCTTACTACACTGTCCGAAGGAGGCTGTCTTAGATTGGTGGTAGTGTGTTAGCATCAGTCTAAGCCTTTACACACCACCATTTCTCCCAACGGGAGCACTTTCCAAAGGCTCAGCCACCATGATCATTCAGACTTCTGAAGCACAAAACAAGATTTCTTTTCACCCAGACCATTCATATATAAGCCCAGAAGGTACTTTGTCAACTTGTTCCCTTGCAATATGCATCTCCATGGTACCACCAAACATTGAGATACCTGGACTACATGAATGCCAATTAGTTTGTAGGTGGATTTACAGATCTGGGCATCTGTTTCACGCAATCTGCCTGCTAACTTCACATCATGATGACGGGGAGTAGGAAGAAGAGAGAATGAATGTGGACCACTCATCAGGCTATAAAATAATATGAACTTCCCTTGACAGATAAAATTAATAGGACGGGAAAAAGAATTACTTTTAAGCTTCAATAGATGTATTAAATATTAAGTAAAGATAGGTGGGAGAGGACCCATCATTATCAATCAACGTAGCTTAAGTTAAAAAAAAAAAAAAAAAAAGAAAAAGAAAAACAGCTCAATTCAGTTAAACTATTAAAACTCCCTATGATTGCATAACTAGAGTGACAGACGGAAACTGTAGCACAATTCAGTCTGTCACTTACAGAAAACTTTGGTGGCAATTTTTTAATGGTACATTACTGTTGAGTTACAATGGAATTCTTCTGAAATTACATCGGGCCTCCACATTAATACCCAATGTGTTCTCTAAGACCATTGTTACCAAAATGAATACAAGAATTAACAGTGCTTAAACACTCTGAGTCTTCCTGCCATGCAGCTGGATAGAACAGTGCCCTGTTCATAGACTGGAATACATCTCTGGGCCACTTCCACCCCAGCTGGGGTGCACGGAGTGGAATCACACCACATGGGTTTGCTGTATTTTTAGTCTGAACCCAGCTCCTCATTAAAGTGTCGTTCAATCACAAACCATCACTTTGTGTTCAAAACAGAAAACAATGTGGGTCAATTAAGTGCCAATAAAGATTGGGTTATAAAAGTTTGTGTGTGTTTGCATGCAGAGGTTTTTTTCTTTCTTTCTTTCTTTTTTTCTTTTTTGGCTCTTCACCCTCTTTCCCTTGCAGGGTCAGGAATACCCTATGTGCCTTCCATGGTGACAAGACCCAGAAAACTGCCTTTGGGCTTCCTCATGGCATCAGCAGGAAGTAGGGAGCAGACAAAGTGGTAGAAAAGAATATCGATGTACTAGAAAAGGAAATCAGTGACTAGTAACCTCTGTAACCAGGGCTGGGATGGCGTGGGAAAGGCAACGCCAAACATCAATGCCTACCTACTTTCTTTGGGGGAAATGCAAAGAAAAGCCTGATACTTTTGAGCCCACACCTTCAAGAAGTATTCTCCTAGCATGACTCTGAACCTTATCACAGATAGACAAGATCAAACATCTGGGCAAACGGGTGAAGGTGAGAGCTACACCAGCACAGCACATGGTTTCTTCTCTTTATGTTTTGGAAATGTTTTTGGAGTAAAAGACACCCTAAGAAGAAGAAATGATAGTACTGGCCAGGTTCTCCTGCTCTACCTTGGTCATTTTTGGATCAAGAAATTCACCCCACCTTAACTGTCCTCACTCTTCTTCATTGCAAATCATAGTTAAGCAAGAAAAATCCATCACTTACTTTTTAATCCTCTCTCCAAATGATGCAATTTCTTCTAGGATGCTTTGAACAGCTATGATGACCTTTTGGACCATTTGGATTCTTTCAATTAATCCTTTTTTTTCAGATTCCTTTTTAAAAAGGAAAAAAAAAAATTACTCAGTATATGCTAATTTGCTAACATGATCACAGACATGTGGGGAAAGTAAGAGATTCCCAGTATCATCGATGTATCCATGAACCCGATCGTGAAGGAGAGAAAACCTACCCTGGATTTGTTACATACAAAGAACATAGAGGCATACAGTTCCTCAGTACATGTGCTGAGGTTTCTTCATCTTCTAATACAAATCAAGAGCAAGATTTCAAACCAGGCTTTCAAAGAAGAACCCAGTTGCACATCAAACCAGAAGAGGTGCTGAGCACCCCTGAGTCCAGCCGACCTCAAGGGGGAGTGCTGGGTGCTGACTGGGTGCTTAGTGCTCCTTGAGAAAAAGGATATTCTTATGCAGAACTTTTGAATATCACTTTTCTGAGCTTTGTAGACTCCCAACAGCCATGCTGTTTTCTGTATATAAATTAACAGAAAGATACTGATACAACTTTTTTTTTTTTTTTTTTTTTTTTGAACATTCTGTATACACAGACATTCTTTTACTGGAAAAAGAAAAGTATCAAAGGGAAAAAATGACATTTTCCTTTTACAGCAACCATCTCACAACTTCATTTCTTACTGCTTATTTTAGGCAACAACATTACAGGACATTACTACACATGTGCAGAAATAAAAAGGAAGCACAGAATGAATTAAAAATCAAAATGACTTAAATCAGCCTTGGAAATCAGTATACAATTATCAGCATTCAGCATTTCTTTGCCAGCAATCTAACACACATACAGGCATGCAAATTGGTGTGGTTGCAGATATTCTAGCAAGAAATCAGCAAAACATTCACTTATTACAAAATGCAGAGCCCTGGACACTGATTTTACATCACTTTTAGACTCTACAAAACCAGCTCAATTTAGAAGAAAAGAAAAAAAGAGAGAGAAAGAAAATTTAAGTTGTGTTTTAACCCCTCAGTGTCCAGGGAGGGGAGATGCTGGTACAATGCAAGTCACACCCATGTTCTCCATGGTCCCCATTGGGCAGGGCAGAGGAAGGGGTGGGTGAGAGTAAAAAGGACCAGAGATGTTCACATCAACACTGGCTGAAATTTTGCCTTTGCATTGTGAGCCCATGATATTTTGCTGTGCAGGAGAGAGGATCAGAGGCTAGTTACAGTTGCAACAGGCCACAGAGGTGAAGCCTCATAGCTACAGACTTTTTTGCATTACCATGCTGTGAGAGGGTCTACATGCATCTGAGACAGGGCACGGCACTATATCTATGTGTGCTAAAATAACATATGAACCATCCTTGGATGCTAAGAGCCAGACATGACAGCATGGCCCCTGTAACCCTTAAAAGCAAAGGTTTGAATTACTTACTGCACATTTATCTTCACAGTAATTTTTGAGCTTAAAAAGCCAGCCAAAACCACCATGGAGTTATCAAGCTCCAGACATTTGAATATTTGCCTTTAGGTTGTGAGTGCGTGCACAATGAATAGAAGCAAGATTTTTAAATAATCACACATTCGGGTGTGAAAATGAGTATTTTTACATTAATAAAACAACCAACAAAAATGAAACCCTTCGGGTGTGAAATAACCCCATAACAAAATAAATAAATAAATAGTTAGTTTACGTGAAAATAGCACCAAAAAGTCATTTTCACACAACTCCAGTTATAACCTTGTTAGGCTTAAATGTAAATGACACATTAGGATTATTTTTAACTATTCCTTCACTAGAATGGTGCAACAGTCGCTTAGTCATAGTTGGCTTTTATGCAGCAAACTTGCAAGTAGAAGTTTAGAACAGTTCATGGAGAAGCAGCCAGTGGGAATTTCATTCTATCCAAATTCAGACAGAGGGGTAAAGGAACTGTTTCAGACAGTGATATTCCAGGGCAAGCCTACTCTTGCTACCCAGAGCTACAAGGAAGATCATCTAACAACTCTATCTGCATCATGCTGACTTCATTTACACATCTTTGACTGAGCTTGGAAACATAGTGATAATGCACTTTAATCAATACAACATAACTTCTGCTGCAGCCACCAAGCTGACTAAAAAAAAAAAAAAACAAAACAAAACAAAACAGAAACCACCATTTCACAGGATACAACGACAATTGTATGCATATCTTTACCTAGCATGCACAATAAAATCACTTTTTTTTTTTCTTCAAATTATAATAGAAAATATGCCTAACCAAGGAAAAGGCAGTCTAGGACTAGACAGTCTTATAACTGAAATCAGTAATTGGGCAATAAAATGGGCTACCACTGCCCATGCACTAAGCATAGCACTGTCTGTGCAAAATGATTTCAAAATTAGTCAATGTCTTTTCTTTGTTATTTTTGTTTTGTTCTGGAAGCCTGAAGTCTAAACACATCCACATGATGATTAGGTCACCAGTCAAGCAGTAGAGAAGCAGAGAAATGAAGTACGATTAATGGGATTTTCCAAATTATTTAGGTTTTTGGGTTTTTGAGTGCCGCAGATGCTTTCTGAAGTCAGTACCTCACACAACACTGTCAGAAGCAGTAAGAGTGTTCGTAGTCCACAAAAAAGTCATTGCTCCATTTATTACCAAATGGGCAATGCCACGCAGAAGTCTATTTTTGAGCATTACCATACTTGTGGAAGATGTAAAAAATAATCGTAAATTCATCTTCCACTAAAAACACTTTTCCTATCTGTGCAAGGTCCCCCTCAACCCAGACAATTTTTCTCCATCCTCCTGAGAAATCATTCTTTCCTGATTTCATTTGGACTCAAAATGTTATGCTGCTTAAAAACAGGTTTTGGATACCCATGGTTCAAAACCACAGCTCAGTATATTTTCCTTGAATTAAAAATAAAATATCCTGCCTGTTTCTGGCATTTTTTTCTACAGCCAGTCATGAAACTTCCTTTCCTTCAAGGCCTTTTTCTTCTTTATTTCTTAGCTGATTACAGCACTGTGGGTGGACCAAAACTAGCCTGGAGCCTCTGGGAAAGAATTAACTCCATCAAAATGAACTTACAACTGAGAATTAATTATATAATCAGTGTGCTACTTCAAATCTTCCTTGCATATCCTGATTTAAGAAACCTTCATTTCTACATTAATTGCCTGAACAAAAACACAAAAGGGGTCTTACAAAAGATTAAGCTTGTCAGGAGAAGAAGGAAAAAAAAAAAAAAAAAAGCCAAAAAGCAGCAAATTCAGAAATTAAGTCTTTTGTGTCCACTTAATGCACATCAGCTTGAACTTTTACATGAAGACACAAAATTGCTCTGCAAAAACTGCTTCTAGATTTTTCTTTCTGAAATACGTAACAGTTAACAAACAGAACATGTAAATGCACACAAAGAGTTACTACAGTTCTGTGATATCTTTTCCCTTTCCAACAATGCTGTCCTGCTCCCAGATGTTCAGGGACAGTTGCAAAGAAAACTCTCACATGAGTGCAAAATTGATGCACATTCAGTGATGGAGACTTTGAAAGTGTGTGATACGTGGCCAGGAGAGGACACCTCCAGCAATTCATGACTGGTGAGCTACAGACTACAAGACCTACAGAGGAAGAGACTGTATTTTAGTAAATTACCAATTATTTGCTCTGCCCTGCAACAGAGACCAAATAATGCTAGTTATTGAATCTACTCTGGGGTGAAGTATTCAGTACTGAATTAAAAACATGGATGGTGGAGCTCTACTACTTCTTGTGAACATTTGTTTCCAGGATTAATAGTTGTCATCTATACAAAAGCTAAAAGCTGTTCCCTTTTTTTTTTTTTTTTTTTAATTCATCCTCCAGATTTTCATTTTTTTATTCTGGATATATCCAGAACAGTAAGCAACAAATGCAAGAGAAAAAAAAATAAAATTCTCCTAAGTGCATTTTTGATGTATACTGCAAATATCATATGCACATAACTAACATTTCAGGTTTGAAGTTACGAAGTTACTTAAAACTTCTAAATACTTCACTTGGATTTCATATAAAACACTCTCACAAAAAGAAATCTAGCATGCAATTTTCAAACAAGTGGTATTCATCAGCAAATTTTTGGCATGCCAAGGGAAACTCAATATATAAAGTTGAAAAACACTGGGGGCAAGGACAAGGAATAAGGGGAGGAGAAAGAACAAACAAGGATACAGGGATTATTGTAAAAGGAGGAAGAAGGACACAGGCAAACAAATCAGGATTGAAAATTTAGAATATTTTCAGGAATAGGAAAAATTACTCCGCCTAGCTTGGGCTGGCCTAGCTTTCAGGATTAGCTTTTTTACAGTAGCTATTCCACTATGTTACCACTGCTAAAAGCACATTAGGGCAATGTTTTGCCAGGATTTATCCCTTGTACTGGATATGAACTCCTCAGTGTGTTACCAAGGAACAAGACTGACAGAAAGGGGAAAAGAAAAAAACTCAGGCGTGCATGCTTTTTTGCTCCACTATTCCTCTGGGTTTTGAAAACCATGCTGTAGTTATTTAGAGAAAAGGAGACCTAACTGAAATTGGATTTCACTTGCAACTTGCTCTGTGCTCGACTGCAGAACTCCAAACTTGCCACTGTCTGGCAAAACCCATGCCAAACATCTTAAGGCCAAAATACTTGTAGATGAAGAACTTCTGAAACCAGAAAGATTTTATTGGCTATAAACAGCAGACCACTGTCCTCTATTGTCTGCAGGGAACCGTTCACTAACAGCTTCAGTCTAGCAGCAGAATGAAGCTCTTGTGGGAGGTGGCAGCCATGGAGTGACAGACAGTCTCTTGGTAGCTAAAATGAATTCCAGGCAGAGCTTTGAAAATAGACACCACAGCAACCTTGAACTGGATCCTGCCTTCGGTGGGAGCCAAGGGTGGCTGAAACAATCCCAGCAATCTGCCTTGCTGAGTCACTGTCTTGCCCTGTGTTGTGATGTCTGCTGCGTGTCAAGGAGGGCTTCTCGGCTCCTACAGGGGGAACGGGCACACAGAGAGGATGGCTGCCAAACTCTGAGCGATTGCCTCGTGCAGTCCCAAAACTGTGCATCACAGGATCGTTTTGTTTATTAACACCATACTGCAAATGTGCCTGCCTGGCTGTGGAAATTTAGCGAATCTGAGTGTACTTGAAATAATTACCAAATAGAGGAAATGCAACACATACAGGTCAATTTATGCTCTCAGTTAAAAAGGTGTGAAATCTGGAATAATTCCACCAGAGCTAATAGAATTACTTCAGACTGATATGAAGGAGAGCACCATCAGCCTTAAAAGAACATATTCCAAATGCAGGGCACATCATCCTACAGCTAAGTCTGGGGGGCCACTGGCAAAACAGCCAAAGACAACCATCTCATGCCTTATTAACAAATGCTCATGGAAAACATAGCGCCACACTTCCTTTGCTCACGTTAAACAAATTTCATATATGTGCAAAGGACCAGAGAGTCTCCTAAGCCAAACAGAGTTTAAGATTCTGTGGAGAGGCTTAAATCATGGCTCTGTTGCTTTCCCACAAGACAGACGTGAAATACAGAGGGTTTAAGATGCATTTTCTGTACTCGTACACATTTGCATAGAGATATAAACCCAGAGTCTGGCGATACAAGTCTTAAAGCAATATCAACAGTCACAACAGAATAAAACACCATTTATGTGCACAATGACTAAAGAAAAAAGTCATCATTCACCGTTTATCTAAAAAAAAAAAAAAAAAAAAAAAAAAAAAAAAAAAAAAATGGAAGAGGGAAAGAGAGGAAAAGAAAACAACTTTAAGGAAAAATTTTAAAAAAGTGCTTTCTCCTGGAAATACATGAGACATAAGAACAATCGCACAGTGGTTAGACTTAAACTACTGGATAATCATCTATAATCTAGGTAATGATCTTTAGCAATTTGGGGTACAAGAGGAAGATAGACCTATTCATACATCTGCCAATTCAAAAGAAATTTTAAAAACATTTTAAATAGTCAGAATTTTTAAGGGACAAGAACTCCCTAAAGCTTATGAGCTCAGCCCGGAAGCCTGATTGGTGCTATTTAATATTCCTCCAGAGATTTAAAGAAGTTAGAGTGTTAGTTTATCTACCTGCAGGGAAAGCAGAAGAATTTTAGACTGCCTAGGGCTGCTAAAGTTTATATTTGAGGAGAGCTATGCAACAGTGCCTAGGATATATGGAAATCTCCCTGGCCCCCTCCCTGCCTTGAATTTCTCTATCTTATCACTCCCATACCTATGGATGGTTTGACTGCTGGTGGGCCATGATGATGAGACAAGGATGTGCCAAGGTATAGGGTGCCTACAGATCACAAAAAACGCCACAATGTAAAAGAGAAATAACAGACCCTATTTCTCCCAGTTTCTGGTACAAAGGAGACTTTGCAAAGATGAAAGCATAACCAGAGCAATCCCTGCACTCTGGCGTAACCAGAAGTTGATTAGGTTAATAAGAAGCTTGGAGAAAGCTCACAGAAGCCATAATTGTGTCTTAAGTGATATCTGGGAACTTTAGCTGATATAGCTGCAAGACAGGACAATTGTGTGTGCTTAGAAGTGCGTCCTCCAGCGTACCTCATGCAAGCAGCAGAATCTGTCCCATAGTATTTATTATAGCTGATGGAGAAGCCTAACTTATTCATGGTCTGTACGATGACTTGTTAGGAAACAGTAAGAGAAGAACCACAAAGAGTCCACTGAACAGAAATCAGCAACTTAAGAGAGTCCACACCTACACAAAAACACACCTTGTTTTGTTTTTTAATGATGCCATCTTGGCCACAATTTTGTGAAGAAGGTGGGTCAGCCTTGTTAGTCTGAATGTAACCTTTGTATTATGGGGTATTTTCAAGCCTTTACCATCATTTTTCTTCAGTAATCTCAATGGGAGATGTTGAAATATTATATTGCAATTGTGGTATTGAAGAGAAAAGAAAAAAAAACTAATGAAATTATTTATACTTTCAGGGAAGAAAACAATGAGATGATATTGTCTTGTATGACCTTTCCTAAGTATGGGGATATAGCATCTTACGCAATAGACTCTTGGTTCATGTTTCAATTACTGACCTTTACTGTGGAGAAAATTAATGCAATTTTCATCGTAATCCACCCATACAAATAAGATCCATACGGAAGGTTTCCACATGCTGAATCTAACACAAATGGAAAATGTCAGCTGTTTGCTACTGGATGAATTTGATTTTAATTTGTTCAGCTGGAGTCTTTTTGAACTGTGCTGATAAAAGTTTGTAAATTTTTGTACCTATTTTTGACAGAGAATTTCGTGTATTAAAAATACTGAGTTTTTCTTCTTTGGGGATCCCACACGCCAAAAAAATAGCCATGAGGTACTAAAAATTTCTTGTAAGTTGCCAGCTGACTTGGTTTGAAGTCACAGTGTCATCTAATCCTTCCCTATTACACCCCATTATACAAGCATGGCTCTTTTGGCTCATCACTGGATGGAGACCCTCCAAAACAAAACAGGAAGTGCTGTTGATTTATTTTTGTCTCTGATTTTCTTTTAAGTCAGTTACCAAATCTGGAAATAGTAGTAACTGTTCCACCACACTATCACCTCCTATTTCAGAGGAAATGCAAACTTTTATCCAGACAACTTAAGATCACAAGAAGACTCCAAAATTCTTTCCAGTCCGGTGCTATGCTACACTCATTCAACAAGGTGACCACCTGCTCTTGAAACTTTACAGTTGTTGTCAAAAAAAGAAACAACAACAACCAAAAAAAAGTAAAATAAAGTAAATAAAGTAAAATAAATAGAAATGCTCTACAAACAGATGACTCACGATTTAAGCTGCAAGCAACTATACCTTTCTACTGGCGGGCAAAAGATATTTCAGTGATGTAATTTTAAAACAATCCTTATTCAGACAGTCTGACAGACCCCAGAGCTGACAGGACACAGCCTGAACTCTACATCCAAGATGGCACAAATCCGAGAAGGCATTCATCTATCCAGCAGCTTATGCCAAAGGGACACATCTCTCTTATCTTTTACAGTCCTCCATGATGGTATTCAGAAAGGACAGAGAGGGAACGAATGGAGGAGTAGGCAATTAAGCCTTGTCATTTAAGACAGATAGTTTAGGTGGAGGGAGTTAATCTGCTCTTGGGTTTTTTGAACTAAGCATCTGTGTATTTATAATTTGTAAACAGTTCGTCTCTTAGAGGGTGTGTTACAATTCCCAGAAGCATGGTCTGTTATGTCTAACTTGCAGCAGAACCCAGAAAGGCTATGTGTGCGACTATTTTCGTACAACACGATGATAGGAAACAGAAACAGTGACCTTGTATACTACAACCCAACTAACAGATTTCAACTTTAGGAGTTCTTGTATTAGGGAGGAAAAAAATACACAGACTTCTTTTTAAAGTATAGTTGTCTGTTTAAACGTTGACATTGCAATGAGATAATGTCATAAAATTACATTTTTCTTACACTCCCTAGTGAGCATTGGCCACCCTCAGACTTGGAAAAGTCACTTAGAGTAACCTAATGTACTTAAAGATGCAAGTCAGAGTGCACACAGGGTCTAGCAGTGGTGCAAAGGGAACGTACCCAAGACAGCATGAAGACATTAAGGCAGTGCTACAAAGCGTATGACATGGGATACACATAATGGCTGGCAATTCTCTAATAATTCTATGTCTGAATCTCATAGACACATAACACTAGTACACAACAAATACAAGTTATGAATTATCATTGCTGTCATAGTGGGATATAAAGCATTATCTTGATCAGAAAGCCTGATGGAGGTGTCCACTGTGAGTTGCTTTAATTAATTCTTTCAGCTCTCTATTTCTAAGGGCCTTTACTGCATGAAAGGGGCAATGTTGATTACAGCAAAAACAGCTGAGCCAAACCATCGACAGTTCAACATTGACTCTCAGGATTTTTCCCAGACTACAACACTTGGTCAAAATAAACTAAAAAAAAGAAAACGATAGTGGAGTTGTTTAGCAGGGGGCAAAAATGCAAAGTGATTAGATCCATACTTAAGTGTCCCAAATGAATTTATAGAGAGAACCAAAGTCACAAAAGTAATAGCCAGGGTAAATCTGACCTAGAATATTTTGGTTTACATCAATTAGTCTGTTGCACATCACAGGCAGAGGACTGTGTATGTTTTTAATACATTTTTACATGTTTTTCCACCTCAGCACTTGAAAGTAAAAATACTGGAAAACTAAAAAAGAAAAATGTAAATAGGATTGGTTCCAGAGGATAAAGATTCACATTTAAGCATCACACAGAAAATACAGGCTCAATATATACTGGCATCTAACACTGAGTACCCACAAAATAGAAATTATCAAGTTTTAGAGGGATAACATTCCTTTGAAAATAATTCAACTTTCATTTATCAACTTCTGCTTAATTTCAGATATTGATCCATTTAGTTGACCAATTTTACAATGCAAAGAATTAAATATAAATAAGAGCATTTAAATCATTATTGTGCATTGCAAGAAACCTGTAATTTAACTGGCTTGTCTAAACTTCAGTTTATAACTGATGGGTTTCTGGTTGTTCATCAAAATATAACAACCGCAGAAGAGCAGGTTAAATTCAAATAACTATTTCCATCAATTAGTCTGCTGAGCTTCAATTCAAGCGTCTTTGACTGAGAGTTAAGGTGCACTTGCTAACTGTGGTATTGATTTCCTTCTCAACAATCAACAATTTCACTTTAACACTCTTAAAACAGAATATTCAAGAAGATTTTATTAACTTAGTATGCAATTTGAAAGTTTCACATTGCCTTGTGAACATTTTCTTCCTAACAGCTAATGTTTCTTTGCATGCTGTTGCTCGTTAAATAATTCCTCACCTTTTAGCTCTGAAGTATTTATAGATTATCAGATCCTCCTTCACTTACTTATGTTTTTTCAAGCTGTATACATTAAATTCTCTTAATCTTTCTTCATATGTCATGCCCTCTAATCCTTTTATCATTTGTCACTGTGGTTTGATAAGGTTGAAAAAAATCCAATGAATTTTTCATAGTGAGAAGAATGAGTAAGTATGCTCTAATAAAACGAGGAACAGGCCTTGCCAATTCCTATTCTTTCTACATTTCAGCCAACAAACTAAAACCATTTTTTCCCAGGCTTTAACAGAAATATTGAGAAAACTCTAAGCTGTCCTCCAGAAATCACAGCAATTCTGGCCTACAAGAATGGAAATACTAAATAATTTGCAGTAAGCCATCAGTGCAGACTGCATATCAAACACTCACAATGGAAGTGATGAGGGATTTTATGTACTTACCTTGTCCACCCATAAGCATACAGACACATACGTGAACATGTGTTTTATGATTTCAAGCACACAGCAGATTCAAATGCTCAGACTAAAATGAAGTTCACAGGTCTCATACAGCTAATGCCATTATTGAATGTTATACAAACCAACCAACCTTCTCAATCTTTAAAGTTTGCTCAGCAGCAAACTGGAAACAATTATTTTCCCAGTTAATACAGACAATGAATGGAGATCTCACAGAGATAGGGCGATGGGTTTGTGCTCTCCCACTTTCCTTCTGATTCTAGCTAACATACCATCATGAAATATGCTTACCTTATCATCCTCATCGTCATCTTCATCCAAGCCCATAAGATCCTGCAAAAGCAGATGCCCACATTAGAAAACATTACACTTAATTCTCAGTGGCAGGCAACATTCAAAAAGCTTATGATACTCCCACAACGTTTCATTACACAGTTTTCTCTCACTTCTATTACAAGTCATTAACACACCCACCACTTTCACCTTTCAGAAATAATGTTTTGTATTCAAGGACTTTTTTTGTGATGGCTTGAACAAAGCATGCAATGCCCTATACAAATTTTAAGTCTACATAAAGCATTAGTGGTTGTGTCCAGTAGTTTGAAGGCAACAGGCTTTCAAATTCATTGCCAACTTTAACTATCTGTAAACAGCTTTGTTCTTAGTCTGACAAATGAACCAGTCGGAATGTCAAGGCTGAGGACTCTATACTCAACTTGTTCCATCCTCACTGCTACAATGACTGCTCCCTCTCTTTAGGGCCATTACTGAAGCATTAGATGGTAGAAAATACATTAGTATAAACATAATCAATCTCATGAATCACATTCAGATTTCTATGCCACATTATTTTCTCCCTTTAACTTCTGTGCTGACAGGTAGAGGAGAAAACAAAAGACTTGGCTATGGCTTGAAATTAGGAGCACTTGGCTTTCAATTCAGGTATTTTATAAGCTGAGCCTCCAGGTTTTTCTTAGTTATTTAATAGGTGTATTTGAATCAGCGTATTACACGTTTAAATACAGATAACTATAAAAGAATGTGAAGAATCAGAATAAAAGATGTTTGGGATTTGGTTTTTATTCTTTTCCAGAAAAAGAGTTTCATCTAGTACACACAAGATACCAAGAACTCAGATATCCAGACTTACTCCTTGGCTCTCTCCAATACCCAGAGTAGTTGAATTAACAGTGATCATGGTTTACATTTCTATAGAAGCTCCCATCTGTAAATCATAAAGCATTTTTACCAATATTCATGACTTTAGCCTCCTGGCAATTGGATCATGCCTACAAGGTTAATACTGTTATCCCCATTTTATAGCACAGAAATCAGGGAGAGAATATGATGTCCTCTTTTCCAAAAACTCTTGTTTTCTTTCTTCTATATACATAAAATGTGCATGCTGGCAAACAGAAAACAAAAGTAATGCCAAGATCTGAAGAAGCAAAAAATAAATAAATGAATGTGCAAAAAAACATTGGTATTTTGAAGAAAACCTTTTGTCATCTGCAGGACAGATGTGACTAGAAGTAGCACCTGATTGTCTATTTTTGACCTACAGATGGTTAGAATCACAGGCACACATAAAAAAGAAATCAGGTAATATTAAAGGCACTTTGACTACTTGTTCCATATGATCCCAATCCTACAAAGCACTTAGGCAGATGTGTAATTTTGCTTATGCAAAATACACCCCTGAATTCCACAGTATCTCATTCCTTGCAGGATGTGTGTGACAGAAAAAGGGCAATCCTTTTGCTGGACCTTTCTTCAGTACTGCTACAATTAACTTGCATTTTCAGACACAAGCTTTTTGTAGCATCTATCCCAATGATATGCTCCTCAATCTTGCTGACTTATGTGAGACAACTCATTTGAATATGCAACAAATTCACCATAGGAAGAATAGTAGGTGCTGAGAGGTAGTGTTCATGTATTTTTTCCTGGGTAACCTAGCATTATTTTATATTGCCTTTTGTATAAAAAATAAAATAAAATAAAATAAAATAAAATTAAAATAAAATAAAATAAAATAAAATAAAATAAAATAAAATAAAATAAAATAAAATAAAATAAAATAAAATAAAATAAAATAAAATAAAATAAAATAAAAGTTTGGCTGGGATTCTCCCATATGGGAAGTTCTCATTTTCTTGATGAAATAAAGTAGTCACTGGAGACACACAATATCTTTCTATGTTATTCTGGACTTAGATGGAATTGAAGAAAAGCACTTCTTTTACCATTTATCTTCAAATCAAGTCTACATCCTGGTCCCTATATGGAACACACTAGCCCTGTGTTCCAACAATCTTTCCATATGGGGACTGATCAAAACTGAACTAGAAGCAACTTTTGTTGCTAATACAATAGCAATTGACCTTTTTTAATCCTAGGATAGTATTTGTCTATTTAAAATCCGTGAAATCGATTTGTGTAAAGGTAGGCTTCAGGGGTACAAATGTCAATCATATTTTTATCAGAAATTAGAATATTTAGTTCAGCTTATATTTTGTTCTTGTACTTGTTACACATTCTAAAATGGAACATTATGGAAATCCCTGAATTTAATTTATCCTCTCCTTTAACTATAATTACTTTTGTTATGTAAAGACAGTGGGCAACAACAGTCTCATATCTCAACAGCTGTAATTTGCAGCATGTAAATATATGTGTGTTATAATCTTTTTTCTTTTTTTTTTTTTTTTTTTTTTTTTTCTCCTAGGTCAAGTTAAAGAACTGAAGGTTAACTTAAAAAAAAAAAAAAAGAAAAAGAAAAAGAAAACATCATTTAAAATTGGGGGACAGGTAGGAGGAGTAAGTTTTTCTTCTTGAAGTCTCAGATAATCCAACAAGGTTTAAAAAACAACTAACTTCACTTTCAGCCTGTATTGACTTTCCTCTTCTGTGAATCATGAATCATCAGCGTGATGCAAAGTGTAAGAGCAGTGGGGGCATGGATCTGGGGGTCTTGTCATTTTGTAAGTCTTTCTTAATTCAACTTAGTTACAAAATCACTGCAAACATTTTTAAGTGAAATCCCCCTCCTCCTACACACTCTTGTCTTCTTCCCCCTACTACACTGAATGGTTTATTGCCTGAATTGAATCAGAAAAAATGAGAGGGTGGAGGTTTCTTTTCAGTAACTTTGAAATAAAAATGTTTAGCTACACAACTAGCTTGATACCATTAAAATGTATGACAACTTGCTCAAGGGCAAATTCAAGCGGGGTCTGCCAGAAACGTTACTGCAATTTTACTTGCCTGGGCATCTTGGGTGTTGTTGACCTTCCCTGTTTTGACGAGGGAGAAGTTGTATGCAAAGAGCACAAGCAGAGCCAGGGGCACCATGTACAGTTCCACGCTCCACACGGTGACCACAAATACCTGGGAGAAATAAAGCAATAGAAGGGAGCATACAAGTATGTAAGTAGAAAGACGTACAAGAAGGCCTTTCAGTCGTTATCCTGATGTGCATTCATCCTTGAATCTCTCTTAACCTCATTCATATTCTCATTTTGGCAAAGAAAATCTGCTTGCAAAGTGTACTCGCTTTCTATTCTGTTTGAATCCATTAGGCTGCTATTTGTTAGCTTCTCCCTCCCTGTTTTTGGTGAAGGCCATAACGTAAGTTTGGTCCAAAGGCATTATTCACTCCTTCCTGGGACTTCCTCAAGCCTGAACGGTCTTTGTCATTAATGCTAGAGCATAATAGACCTGCTGCACTTCATCAAACCCTAATTGCCAGCCCGTCTTTCACAGGCTAGAGGAGTTTCTTCTTCTTGTGTAACAGGAGCCATCCACCTCTCTAGTTGCTCAATGAGGGATGCTTAGCAAATTCATTTTCACAATTAATCCACCTGTGTTCTTGGCATAGCAACACAGAGGAAAGACCATCACATTCCAGGAGGCAAGGCTCTAGGTTGCATGTGATGCATTATTTTGGGAAGGGATCCAGCAATCCTATTCTCCATTCCCATACATTTGCCATTTTCCAGCAAAGCATATTCTGATTTCAGTGGTTTCGTGGGGTCTCATTACCTAGAAAGGGTACGAGTTTGTATCTTCAGAGTGGTATCTGACAAAATCCACTGATTGCAATAGCAGAAACAAAATTTTGAAGTTCTGTTCCGCAATTTGGATCAGCAAAACATGTAACCAATATGATGGGTAATTGAAAAAGCACTTAGTATTTTTCAAAAATATGATATCAAGCCAAACTGCAATCCCATCTTACAAGTACCATTGATACCTGAATAGACTCCAAACTTGGAGTGGTTGGAAAAACAAAGTTAATAAACTATATCCAGAACAGCCATAAAATGCATGTTGTGATCCCATTTCCTTTTCTACTCTCACATAGTGTTTTCAGAAGAGCGACCTAATGCCTGTAGTAACTTTAAGCTATTTTAAACAATCTCCTTTAAAAACTAGACACAAATACACTTATCATATTTTTCTTTCCCCAAAGGAATACCTAAAATTATCAGAAAAAAAAAATAGAATAATACAGGTAAGTGAAAATGAGTCAGATCCTTCAGTTAATGCATCTCGAACTGCAATGAGAGGAAAACTCTGTGTGATTAGAAAGTTAAATCTCTATTTCCATTAATCCTTGGTCTGTCAGACACTATATATGAAGGCAAGTCTGGCTTTTTTAGGATGGGATATTTATGGCAACATATATTGTGTTATGGACCAAAAAGTCTAGCCACAGTGTACCAAAACACTACTTCCCACTGCATTCAGTGGGGTTAGAATTCATACACCTAAAAAACAACAGCTGTTGTAACTTTTAAACAAAAAGGCTTGCCTGACATCAGACAATTGGCCAGTTAATATCTACCAGGGCCAAACATAAACCAAGAAACAATGACTGTATATGTAGCCCTGCCCAAATAGCAGTAGCATTTTCTGGAGCAAACATGATTTTATGTTAGCTGTTGCTATGCAAGGAATTAGACTGTCATCCTGTTCAAGGCATTTGTAGGCCAGTAAAACAATCTTTGAGATATATGCGTTCATAAAATGGGCTGACATCCAAAAAACATATCCCCATACTATTGATTTGCAGCTTAGGAACTTAGAAGAGGATTAGGTTTTGATTTCTTTTTGATCATGCTTTTCAACATACTAAAATATTAGAAGTGATAATGATTCCAACAGTCAAATTTCATACATAAGCAAGGCAACCAAAACACAAGAACGCTGGCAAGAAGGCATGATACTTGATCTCTCTTACAGGAGGCTTCAAAAATTGTGGTATCTCAAGCTAAAAAGAAAAAGTTCCATAAATAAAAAGTTTTAACCCAAACAAATTCTTCTGAAGCTATTCCAACTCTCCTGAATGAATGAATCTTTGTTTGCTTTGTAAGACAAA
Organism: Aythya ferina; assembly: GCF_964211825.1. Lineage (NCBI taxonomy): Eukaryota > Metazoa > Chordata > Aves > Anseriformes > Anatidae > Aythya > Aythya ferina. Next base: position 5,907,455 of record NC_140307.1, read on the forward strand.
GTGAAGGTGATACCAGCTGCCATCCCACCTCAAGCATTATTCTAAAGAATGAGGATATGTTATTGCAAATATCTATACATACAACAATCTAGGGTATATATATTAATAGATAAAAATAGATGCATACACAGATACACACCTGATTCTTATGCAAACTCCTTTATATAAATTCACATTGCTAGGTATGAATTCAAAAAATCGATTTCAGCCTGTTGGAGAAGGTTGCATGTACATAATGTCCCTGGGTTATATGTGAACTCAGTCTCATCTTAACGCAGCAAAAAGACTCCACTGGCAGTCAGCTATGCAAAGTCCTACAGAAGTCAATGAAGCTCTTGAAGAACCTCTCTTCATTCATTCAGTTGCAGGACTTGAACCAATTTTAGTGCATCTGTCATCATCCTATATGAACATCGCTCCGCTCAGTTGCAAGTATAATACAACCTTGTAATCACAGGTCATTTAGGCAAGATACAAAATCAAGACCTTGGTGATTTTAGATCCAACAGTATATTTTGTGTATTATTAAGTTTCAGACCTTAAATAAAACTTAAAATCTAATTACAAAATCCCAGTGTAGTCTCAACTGATAGCTGAGGCATCCTGTCGCTTCCTTTCTAATGCTGACTGGTTAATCAGCTGCTGAGTTATAGCTCAGACAGCAACACTTTGATAGAGCTCCCACATCTACTTAAGAAGAGTTGCTTTACTGCTACCATCGCAGCAGAGGAGCTTTCATTACTGTGACACAACACAGATACAAGACAAATTGATTTAGCTATTCAGAAATTATTTAGCCTCCGAGGTATGGGAAACGATTGCTGTGAACATACAGTACATCATAAAAGTTCAGAGGGTGTTTATAAACTGAATAGAAATATTTCTGCATTCTAACAGTCTTTTCACTAGTTCTGCAGCATCAGCCATCAAAGCAGTTCCCATATAAGCCCATGACCTATTTTTTTCAGCTCTCATGCAGCACCCGGGCACCAACAACAAAACCAAAAGGCCTGTGGTATAGACACCTACTCCCCAAATGGGCTTTCTGTTATGCATGTTTTTATTTTCTCCCCAGTGATACCTTATGTTTGGGAGAAGCTCCCGCATTATCCTCCTCAAATTATTTTCTAATGACATCTTTTATCAAAACTTGAGAATGGCTCCACTGCTAACATATAATAACTACTACAAGCTTCAGTATATTCCCAATTTCTTGTAGTCACTAGTCTGTCTTTTGCCTAATACAGAGGCTGGTAAAGGAAATCACTAACAGGTTCAGATCACTTGCTCATGATCACAGTAGCCAGGGACAGAATCCAAGAGCACCCCAATTTCAAATGATCTGTTTTTTAACAAACCATACTTTATTTTTTCATGTTTCACTTCATCATTAGACCAAATTCTGTCAGACATAATCCATTACATCATTGACACCTTTTCTGCTGGGCTTCATACTGTGCATGAGAAAAGTTAAAAGGACAGTAACCAGTTTCTAAAATAAAAGTCAAGCAAGCGAAAACTAGCTTTCTGCATTACATCTCTTAATGCAATTTGAGAGTATAAAAGCCCATTATAGAACTGAGCAATTTAATTCACAGCATTACAAAACAATGATCAAAATAGAAGCAGAAATGGGATAGACATATCTGGAGGAAGAAAAAGAACTATTGAAACTAATATTTAGACTATAGTTCTACCTAGAAGAGAACAGCAACAGAACAGCCTTGGAGAAAGGACCACTTGATTTCAGCTGATTAATGTGTTGCTATTTCAAAGGGCCTAATAACTACAAGTTAAAGCTCTGGAGGTTTGGAAGCCGTTTCATCTGAAAATCATTGAAGAGGGGTCCAACTGTTCCTGTCAAGAAGCATGGAGTTTGAACAACCATGAGAGTGGCCCTTTTGACAGCAGTACAAAAGATGAGAGAAGGCAGTCTCAACTGAAAGTAAAAACAAACCCTTAGAAACACGTTTCAAATCTGTTTTTTCTGCCCCTCTGGTTCTAATTTAGGATCTGACTATTAAGAACAGATTTTAGACGGGTGTCCACTAAAGTATGCCCATAAAACATTTGTCACCAGCAAACCCACAGTCATGGGATAGAACAGTTTTAAGATGTTTAGAAGCCTAGCATTAGATGGGACTTTCTGGGCAATTTTTCTGCACAGTAATTTTCCCAAATGACTTAGAATTTAAAAAAAAAAAAAAAAAAAAAAAAAAAAAAAAAAAAAGCTTTCATTGGCCTGGTAAGTCTTTCTAGAGAAGTAAAAGATGCTATGTGCTATGTTGTATAACAGAATAACTCTTGGAAAACAACAGTGATGGGGAAGAGAGGGATACATTCCATCAGATGGAAAAAATAAAAGTGAAAGGAGATTAAATGCATGCATGATGGAACCTATGGTAAAAGGTTATTTTCTCAGCCAACATAGGTTCCAATGCTAATGAAATGCCTCATCAGTGGAGCTGTGAAAAATATTATTTGAAACTTCAGGTTTCAAAACCACACACAATTTGACCGAAGTCTAAATGACTAACAGCTTTGTCAAAAGTTTCCTTGCAATTTATAAACACGGTCTACACAACTCATGAAGTCAGGAGAAAAAAACAAGCTAATACTACTCAAAGTTATCTGTTTTGAACTAACCCAAAACACTGATTTTGATTTGATGTTCCCCTCCATTTGCAGGGGAGAGGAACTGCATGTTTCTAACTTATTTTGAGGTTATGTAGTCTCAAGTTACCATGTATGCAAAAATTGACTGTTTAAAAAGAAGAGAAGTTTCTGCAGCTCGGTATTCAGGAACAAACTCTCTAGCATTTTTTTTTTTTTATTCTTTTTGAAGCCTTCTGTCCTTCTGCCCCAAACAAAATACAGGACATTAGCCAATAGTGTAAGACACTGGCTCTCCAAAAGGGCATTTAAATCCCTTGGAGGCAATAAGCTTGTTGACAACAAATTATTTTTGACAGATATTTATTCCTGTCCTTAGAAAGGGAGAGTAAAAGAGTCAGAGGAATAGTGGACACACCCACTTAAAACAGGAAACTCATGCATGTGTATGTACCTGCTTACACAGAAGCATCGCCTTCAGATAACAGGCAATATAGATGCACTAACATGGTGCTGCGATCAGGCTAACAGAAACCAGAGTATATCATGTGGGCCCATGTGAACACAGTAGCAGTCTTTGCAGTTCTGGGATGGCTTGTGCATTTGATGAGGAAGATATATTTAAAATAAATAAATAAATAAATAAATAAATAAATAAATAAATAAATAAATAAAGCCTGCAACAGAGGCTGCAAACAATTAGTTTAAAATAGCTCCACTACAAGGCAGAGCAAATAAAAGTTGAGACAGTTATAAAGAATGCATTTTCCAGTAATGTCCCCCTTCCAAATAATTTCTTCTTATAGTAGACCTTCTTCCAAAGAGATGCACTCCAGCATTCCTCCTTCCCATATCCATGGGATGCTTCATCACTGTGCCATGCTCAGCTGAGAGCTACCTAAACTCCAGGCACCAAGCTCGAGGAGGGGTCAGCGATGAGCAAAGTCACTCCCTCATTGCAATGCAGTAACAAAGAATGTGGCAGGAAGAGAAATTATACTTAAACAGACCAGCACTGTCAGAAGAAACCTCTGGATTCAGTCTGCTTTGTGCATCCAGGAAGAGAACACAGAGCATCTCAAGAACAGTATGGTGTGTATGTTGTATTGAGTGGGGATGACCAAAATTAAAAATGACCTGAGGGAATGGAAGGTCTTAAATATTTATGCCATGCTATGAATTATCCCTGCATTTTTCCATACATACCATCTGTGTACAACCTGCTAATTTCATGGATATAAGACAGGAAAAAGTTTAGCTCTTCTACATAAGTGTTCTGTTGCAAGGGCAAACACTACTGGAATTTAAAAAGAAAGAGGAAAAAAAAAAATCCACCTAAACACTCCAAATCCAAAACAGAACACCAAGCTGTGCCTCAGTATAGCTCAGTCTGGGCATTAGATGTACGTCACGGAATAGAACTGAGGATTAGGAGTAAGGGGGTTGCTTACATAGCACAATTTGCTACCATGTGGATCTCACTCTATTTTGCATATATCACCTTAAGTAACAAAAACTGCATGGTCACGTTTGCCCATCTCAGTAGTCTGTGTAAATCAAGCCAAGCAAGACAGCTACAAAGGCTTGTCCTGCTGCCACAGCCACACATCCCAGCTCTACTTGTCCCAGCTGCAGCATTCTGAGAAAGTGGCAGTGGATGAGGTTATCAGGGGAGAGAAACAGGAGGTGTCTGATCTGTGCTTGACAATTTATGTTGCATGTGGTGGTGCAAGAAAGAAAATGAGCAATGACTTCGAAGTAAGGAGGCAGGATTGGAACTACACTCACCAGGGTCACAATTTTAATGGCAGTTTGAACATTAAAAAAAATAATACTCCTTACTCATAACAAAATAAGACATGAAAATCAACAAACCAGCAAAAAAAAATCCCTTAAGAACACACAAGAAATCTCATACAGTTTAAGTCAGTATGTGTTAGGGCCATTTTTATCACTGTCTGGTTTAGACTCTTCAGGGGGATCTCATTTTTTTTTGCTGCTGCAAGGAAGTAGAAACTCATTTGTGTTTTAAATGAAAGCTGTGATTCATGTGCAATCACAGGACTCTAAGAAATGGAGCTCTAAGAAAAGCATGTTATTCTGCAAAAAGTCGCAGTGAAATCAGAAGAGTTGACAATATTACGATCTGTTCTCCACCATCCTCTTGGGACGCTGCTTTTGGCAACTCAATCAAGGAAGGCTGTGGTGCTACATTTAAGGGTACCTGACTGGAAACACTTACAGAACGTCCACACTTGGATACTGGATAACATTACAGAACAAGAACTAAACAAGAAACAAAAACCCTATCCCCCCCCACCAAAAAAAAAAAAAAAAAAAAAAAAAAAAAAAAAAAGGGGTTTCCTTTATTTTGATTATTTTCATTACATTAATGAGATTAGCCAGCCCAGGAAATTAAAAACAAGATCCTTAGAGATTTTTCTTTAATGAGGGGTCAGGGAAGAGCTGCCTGGTTCAAGTTTATTTCAATGAATGCATCACACCTCTTAAGTTTATATGTAAATTAAAATTTATATATTGCATTGCAGATATTTGAAGACTACCTGTCAAATGTTACCACAAACAATATTCAACACAAAAAGTTTTATCTGGAATAGGGTATCAACTTTTTCCTTTAGGACATACACATTTAAACCCCAAAGCAGAGCAGACCACCACAAGTCTATTAGGATGCCTCCGTACAGTTTTCTTGTGGCTGCACTTCCTCTTTTATCCCTAACCTCAAAATAAGTTAATCAAAACAAAAGCAACTACAACACCAGTAGTTTTGGGGTTCTATATTTATATATGCACAACGGTTTTACAATAAAAGACTTCACATCTTTTCAGACTGCAGACACTGAAGAAATAGCTGTTTGCTAGCATGCTGACTGGTCTAATTTTTCCCTTATGTTTTTATCTAATGTATTTTACATTTCCTGAGCCAAGTAAAATACAGTTAAAGACCCTCAAGCAATAAAGCTTAAAAACTAAGGGAAGAAAAATTGCAACAGTTTTCTATCTTTCGGGGTAATCCACTGGGAGTGGATCAGGGGAATAAATCTGCATGTTATTTCTAAAGGGGTAACTATGACAGACAAAGGCAATGGAGGAAGATCTTACAACAAAGGGGAGGAAGGCATTCCAAACAAAAATATGTTGCTTTATATTGTAGCTAAATTAAATGGTCATTTTTATCGCTAATATTTTGGTTATGTTTATCAGTAGGGTCATAGTTTCAGAATTGCTCTCATACAGAAGAAGTTATGATCTATTTTTAGGGAAGACAGGCACTATGCAAGTTAAAAGCCTGATCCTATAGTAAATAATTCTTCCAGTAAGTGTCAGAAAAAATATCTGTGCTATTTAAAAGGAGGAAAAAATGTAGGTTAATTTTATTTATTCTGGATAAGGTGAACACCTTAAAAGGGTCATGAAAAAAATTATCATTAGCTAAGCTGATAAATGTCCACTTAGTTTGGAGACATATTTGTTAACATTGTGAGAAACACTAGCAGTAAGGGTCAGATGATGACGTAACTATACAGTAAATGGAAAGAGTATTTGGTGGAAGTGTTCTTTAACTTTGGACAATCAACATTGGGTTACAATTGGTAGCAAATGGGACATTTAAGCAATATGCTTAAATTACTTTAATGACTTTCCTCCTTCATGTTCATAGATATGAACGAGTAAAGCAAAAAAGACTCTTAATAAAGCAAGCATATTTAATTAGACTTAATTCAGAATACAGTGGCAGGAGAATCACACATTTGTTCCCTGGCAATCTCCAGATATGGCACGGAAAAAAAAAAATTAGGTTGCAGTATACCCACATATAGAGGTACTTGTACTCAGAAATGTTTCATAACTGTCTGGCATGTGTTTCTCCAAAGCCTCCAGTCTTAGCAATGCTTCCAGACTAAAACAGAGCAGAAGGAGCAAAGCATTGGTTTGGGTTTCTTTGTTGTGTTTTTTACTTGTTTGTTTTTGTTTGGTTTTGGGGGGTGTTAAGTAGTTACCAAAAATATTCAAAAAAATTAAAAATCCCACTAAGCCCATAGTAGAAAAACAGAAATCTAAAAACATCTATGAAGCAATGCAGCAAGATGGCATCCTTTCAGGCAAAGGATTTCAGACAATTCTCGTGTGCATACAGGGTTCCCCACCACAGCTTCCATCAGCCACCCTGTGCCAGAGCCCAGAAGTACCCTTCATCTACCCGAAACCAATTCTCCACAATCAAAAGTAGAGCAAAAATCATAATCGAATCCCAGTCTTCCCCATATCTCACAAGCGCACAATGAATGCTCAGAACAGTCAGAGTGATTCAATGCACTTAAATAATTTTAGCAGGTTCATAATCCGCTGAGAGACAAAATTGCTGCATTACAGAACAAATGCATGAAGATGACTGCTATACTCACTGTACTATATCCTAAATATGTTGCTATTGTAAGTTAGCAACAACTGCAAAGATCCAAAAAAAATATCCTAAGTATTGACAACATCACCATGTAATAGAGATTTTCCACTAACAGACCTATAGCATCTTGCTTTCCAAAACACAGAACAATAAAGGAAAAAAAAAAGTTGCAAGACTCTTGCAATTTCAGGCAGCTGTTCAGGTAAAACTAAAGCCAGAAGATTGTTTATTTTAATAAAGCTATTATATGTGCAGCTTCAAATTAGGAATGGCAGGAGACCAGGGGATGCCTAAACCATCACCACCTGTTTGCCCTGAAAATCAATTAAAGTCACACTATCACAGCAATCCCTTCTTAGCTAATAAAAGTTATACAGCTTCAACGTGTGACTTTAGGTGCTTTGTGGGAATGTGCCTGAAATCTAAAGCCTTAGTCTTGTGTTACTTTGATAGTAAACACAGCTATGAACTAACCACTGTAAAACCTGCCTTTTTGGGGTTAGAGAAGGTGTTAAGGGAAAAGAGATTCTGAACTGTTGTTTTGATGCAGTGGATTGAACTAATATTCAGTAAATTCTAACAATCCAGCCAAGAACATTATATAGAGTTTTAAATAAGAGAAAACTCAAGTCCTTTATGACACATGCCTGTTCAACATATTCTGTGCTGCAGAACAGATCCAACTTTACAAGTTGCAAGCAAGGGCAGTAGAGACATCCCAAGTGTTTTAGTAATTAAACGAATATGCATAATGAACCATATGCCCAAAGGGCCTGTTCTTCTTGTGGGCCAGATTTTTGTTTGAATTTTTAATTTTTATATACAGATGAAACATTTCATGTAATATAGCAACAGTGCAAAGGAACATGCTATGCAGAAAAGGAAGGAGGAACTACCCATGTGAGAACGATCAGAATACACTTGATGAATTCTGCTCCTCAATTTCCGATTCAGAGCCAAGAGGGCTTTTTTTAAAAAAAAAAAAATAAAATCATTTTCTCCTTTGAACAGCTGTATTAGTCATCTGCTCAGAGTCTAGAAAAGATGCATTAAAAATATATATTTATATAGGTCATATTTATACATTTTTGTGTGTGAAATGGATTATATATATCAACATATTTAGATGCTACAAAACTAGAAAACCACTGACACTGTCAAATTCTAAAGCCTCCAATCCACCAAAAAGAAAGAGAAGAAAAAAAAAAAAAAAAAAAAAAAAAAAAAACACCCTACTGGGTGGTTTTCTGTTTGGCAGGTCCTGTGGTGTTATGTGAGCTGCGGTAAAATGGGACGCACTCACATCTGTCTGTGAAACAGGAATGGACATTTTTTAAAAGATGGGTCAAATTCCCCTCTTGTTACAACAGTGTTACCCTACTGTGAACATCAGGATACCATGGCCCTGCTGCAGAAATATTAAATGCTCCAAGTTCTCTCAGTGTTGAACCATGTTTCTCCTTCCCTAGTAACATTCACCCTTTTCCATCCCTAACTCATAAAGTGGTTCTCTAAGCAAGAGAACATAAACCACTGCAATAGATCAGTCCTTTAACCAGCAACAAAACTACCTGGTGCTTCCAGCTAATTTTCAAATAACTAGATTGCAGAATAATAAGAACTATAAACTGCCTCTTTTAAGTAGCTTTGATCCATCGGACAAATTTCTATTCTGCTTTGTAAAACAAGTATTGGGGTCTTGTCACTGTGGACATGCTGGTTAAGGGGCAGAAAAGCTTTTCTGCAGGAGCTTTACTGCTTTACTTGTTATTTATTTATTTTATATGTGACTTGGGCTCTACAGACCAAGGGAAATCAGAACCCTTCTTAGATTTTGTTTGGGAAAGGAAAAGTTTTGGATAAATAGCAATGAGTGTCTCACAGTAGCTCAGATTATAGCGCTGTACATCATATAAACAAGCAGCATTACAGTGGCAGTTCCATGCGCCAGCTTGGTGCCATAGAGATAGAGTGAGGAAGCATCGACCATGCTGTAAGAAATACAGCTAGCCTGATCTGCTTTGGAATTAAAAGAGTGGATTTTCAACAAACTCAGCAAGTTAAACTTTTCATGGGACTTAGGAAGTTCCCACCACCAAATGAAAAAGTATGCCTGTAAAATCAATCCCGACCCTAATGTTAAAAGTATTCAAAAGCTGAAATAACAAAGTTGTAAATAATTGCATTTGTAGGTCTCAGTCCTAATTCAGGGTTTAAGCTTTTGATACTGCTTGGTTTATGTGATCTAGTGGTCTCCGTGGAAAGACAGATAAACTTCAACGGCTGTCAGAAGACAAAAATTGACATGGAGCATCACCTTTCCCGACTGTTTAAATCCTTTAAGGAAGTGTTGGAGCAATTAGAGAGGGAGTCTAATCTTTGCAGAGTGCATTAACACTCTCCGACCTCCCAGACAATAGATCAGACCTCAGACACATAATGCTTCCCTAAGGCTTTTTAACCAGAGCATTTGATCTCATAGTCACTCCTTATGTGCTACTATAGGTATCGGTGTATAAGACAGTGTGCGTTAGGCACTAACAGACCACTAACCATACCAGTATTCACACAAATTTTAAAATAGCAGGAAAGCCATTGCAGTGCATGCTGTTACAGAGCTATGACTTCCCAGGAAAAGAAAAAAAAATGGAAAAAAAAAAAAAAAAAAAAACACAGAGTAGCTCTGCAAAATGTCTTCATTTTTAATAATCTCATATTTCCTTTCTGTCAACACTGTTTACTTCCCAGTTTTGGAATATAAATCTATTTTTAAAAGGCATAGATTAGTTTGTTATTCATAGAAACATTATCTGATAATAATTTCAAAATACTTTATTTCTTAACCCCTATGGAGGGACGTGAGGGAAAGGGAATTAGGAAGACAGGTCTAGTTTATTAAGGAAATTGAAATACATCATTGCAAATAATTTTCCCAAATGTGCACAAGAAAGTATCTGGGGGAGTTTTCTTAACTGCTAGAATAAGTCACCATCTAATTCCTGATGGACATGTTCTCTGAAAAAAAAATGCTAATATTACTGTATCAATTATATATTTCTCATTTAATATTCTAAACATTGTAAGAAAAGTTGCTCAGTGTATTTTTTTAATGGAATTAGACTTCCTTGCCATTATGTTCTGACAGAGGCCATGTCTAAACACTCACATGGACAATTCATAATGGGATTTTAAGACCAGCTAGCTGGATTCCCACCCACTGCTAAATAATGAGCACTGCAGTCTCACTAAGCATTTCCCCCCACCCCCACGTGATGTATTTGGGGTACAATGCTAGCTAACAACACTTTATATGAATCTACTAATATTTTGCTGCAGGATTTTGTTTTACTTTTCTAGAAATACAAAAAGTGGCTTTTGTGAAGTACTTGCTTTGCAAATATTTGTTGCTGCTCTTTAAATGTGTATCTCAAATTTGTCAAACCAAGTGCATCAAAAATGACAAAAAGGTCACATATACCTAGTATATTTAAAAACAAACGAGCCTTCAAAGTCAAAGTGTAATGCAGTTATTTCTAATCTGAACAAACAATAGACTGCATCTAATGAAAGTTGACAATTGGCTCTGATACAAAGCTGTGCAGCTCCTCTATTCCATTAAAAGATGAAAGCTGAAGGAAAGTACAGAAGACAGCAACTTCTCTCAAAAAGCAAGTAGAAAGTTCTGAATCTCAACTAGCAGAGCACATGAAGGCTGCTTTGTTATTTTTATATATGTATTTTTTGTGGACACTTCTGCTCACATATCACACTCATCTCTCATTAAACGTGCTAGCTTTCCATGGGTAAAGTTAAGGCTCAAATAAATCAACAAATTAGACAAGTACAAAACACTACATGTCTTACATATTTATTAACACTTCTCAATATCACAGTGCTGGCTTTTAAACAAAAAAGCACCTGAAACCAAGCTAAACTTGAATAAAATGTAGGTTGACAATTAAGACTAATATATTTAATTTTAATGAAGCAGTGGAGAAAGAGATCAAATCTCAGGGATGCTACTGGTGCCAGTGTAATCCTTTACTGTGGCAGCAGTCAAATTTATTAACAATCAATAGAACAGACTTTTAAAATCAGATTTCTGGGATTTTTCAGTTAGACTAGTGCTCCAGCTTTATTCCCCAGTGAACGCTAAAAAATAGAAGAATTATTCTGTTGTGGGGTACTTTTATTACTACTGCTATCCTTAAACAACCTTATGTCCAACACCCGAGAACTTCCCAGATGCTTAAGACTAACCTCTGAGTCAAATCAATTATTAGTTGCTAGTGCAGGAAAGTAAAACAAAGAACAGGCTTCTTTAAAAAAAAAAATAAAAATAAAAAATAAAAATAAGTCTTTGCTCTGTAGTTTCTATACTAATCCTCTTTTATTTCAGATCTTGCAAAGGATCCAACTCTTTCTCATTTAAAAGAAAAAAAAAAAAAAAAAGAGTAGTAGAATGCTTTAAGAGAAACCCCTCAAGGTGCATCTGTCTCCATCATAAAAGCCAAAATGTTGTGTTACCTTCAAATATGAAATTTCTTCCAGTTGTCAACATTTCTGCAACTAGTGTTAGATTAGCGCTGAGAGAACTGGTGAATTAAATTAAAAATAAAATAGTTCAAGCAAGAAAAATAAAACCTGCCAGAAAAATCTGACAAAAGCATGAAAGTCAGAGCTGGCTCATTCATGAGAGGCCATCGCCACCTACAGGATTTTTCTTCCTCTTCTGAAAACCTGCTAGTCGTATTCAAGCAGGATTTACTCCACAGAGGATAGAAATTTTTAACCAATGTTAAATAATATAGGTTTCCTGAAATAAATGGACTTGCAGTGACTTAAACCACCTACAGATATGTCTCTACTTATTCCATCACTTCAAAAGAATAAGAATTGCCTATTTCCAGAGAATGCACTGTTTTAAGTTAACATCTTATAAATAAAGGATTTGTCTTTTTTTTGAAGAAAAAGATGAAGAAAAAACACAAAATATTGATAGGGTTGCTCCACTGATAACAGAGGAGATAATTGTCAATGCCTAAAATCTTTCTGTAAAACTAAGTGTTTTAAAATACTTTCTAAGAGATGCCAGCTCAAAGTAATGTGAATGAAACAAAACCAAGCAGATCTGGACCGAAGGAAAATCAGTACACCTAGGTTCTTGGAGGGGGCGGCACATTAAGAAAGAAAAAGAATTTTTACATCTAATGAAGATTTCACTTCCTAATAGGACTTCCTACTTTATTTTTTTTCTCCTATAATTTTCTGACAAGAAACAAGAACAATACATGCTTGGACTGAACTGGATACTTTTTCCTTGTGCAGTTTTCATAGTGCACATCCCTACCAAACTCCGGGAATTTTACACAAAACCATCTGAAATTCTGTTATCTCCAGTAGCAGTGAGCAAGTAGTTTCTCTGTCTCTCTCAGTCCTGTTTAATGTGACTCTTGCACAGATATAGTCCTCAGTAAACTTGAAATACTAATCTCACTTTCATTTAAATAAAGTGAGCTTTCAGGAAAGGCAACAGATAAATTGGGAAAATAAGTGATGGGATCCTGATATGCAATATCATCTCTTTAGGACCAAATAAATTGGCAAATGATAACAAATTCCTGTTGTTTGTTAACCTATTAATTACTTGATAGGAATTAAAATTTACTGCTTTCTCACAAATTTGGAAGTTCCTCTAAAGAATCTAAAACAGGAAAAAAATAAAAAAAAAAAAAGCCAATTTTTAGGCATTGTGTATTTTAGACTTTGGCAGCTCTTTTGCAGCAAATTCTTAACATTGGGTGGGAGATTTGTAAGACAGCAATAAGAATCAGGACAAAAAAAAAAAAAAAAAAAAAAAAACAACATTGGACATGAAAGTTTTGCAAATCTATTGGGAATAACAGAGCCCATGACACCTTTGTGGATAGCAAATCTGATCTTTATAAAATAGTGTTTTTGTTTTTGTTTTAAAGACAAAAAAAAAAAAAAAAAAAAAAAAAAAAAAAAAAAGAGTAAAGACTAGACTCCTAAGCAGGAGAACACAATGTATCTGCTGATGTGAAGTTGAAAACAGGAGTTCAGCAATGCTGAATATACAAATAAAACTAATAACAAGCAAGAGTACAATTTTACCCTGCCAGACAAAGCAAAATAAATACAAGACATACAAAAATACATACTAAATGTACAAAACAATATAAGAGCAAAAAAAATCTAACAAAACTTCAAAAGACACAAAAAAAAAAACTTTAAAAGACACAAGACGTTATATATTAAAAAAGAAAGGGCTTCATAAATCAAACAGCTAAAGTACAATACAATATAGCAAACTCCAGCCAGACCACAAAGAGGGTTCTCTCTTCATAAACATCAGATCAGGCTGCTAAAATTATTACCAAAGCTCTCTTGTAACTGTCACCTGTGGTGGGTATAATTACAGGCTACTGCTGCAAGCACGCCCACGTCATATGGCAATAAAAGGACCTACAGCTTGCCAAGACCAGGCAGACAATGGAGAACATACACCACCTGACGAGAGCCCAAAAAGATCAGCCAGGGAGACTAATAAAAATGACAGCTTAGAAACAAATGACAAAGCTTCAGCCACAAAAAAGGCAATATCAAATTAGCTGGAAACGCAAGCGCTGAGCAGAGTTCTCCAACAGGTCACAACTCGAGCAGAAAGCCAGTCAGAATTGTTTTCAGATGCATTTAGTTCAGGTTTTAGCTATAAAGGGCCATTTTGCCTTTCTTTTTTTTTTTTTTTTTCTTAAACAAAAATGTTTGCTCATTTGGGGTTGGCTTTGTGAGCTGCCATTAGCCAAACAGATTAAAACTATATATGTATATACACACTTTTATATACATACACTATATATATGTTTGTATATATATATATACACTTCTAATCCAGGTCTAGACAGATAGCTAGATATTTATATGTTAATACAGGCACCTTCTATGTGCCTCTTAAGGATATATCTGTACACCCCATAACAAAGCTGAATTTCTTACTCATTACCTTAATTCTTTATTGGATGCCTTCAAAGAGTCTGCATTCCTGCTGACCAACCATACAAAAGCTCTTCTTCTGGCAGAATTGGGCTTTTACCTGAACACTCTGTAACGTCTAGCACATGCAACTGACATATGCAAAGGCTTTATTCATCAAGTGAAAACAATGCAATGCAATTACAAAAAGAGTGAGAGACAGGGGCTTGGGGGTCTCATTACCCGGGCTGAGTGAATTGCTCCTGTGTGATGCATGCTCAGCACAGAAGGCATTGCTATCGAAGCTCCTCAACCCCAAAAGCAAGGGACTCACTTTACAGCATGCCTTGTTAAGCAGGCCCAGAGGAAAAAAACTATTATTCCTCAGATGCAAAACTGTTGTTGTTTTTGTTTTGTTCTGGAATGTTTCACTGGTAAAAAGCAAATCCTTGAACTCTGAGCTAGAAACATAAGACCACCTAGCCTTTTTAGAGTGAAAAAAAGGATCGGGGTATCAGTCGCTGCTATGCTCTATCTCACTCTGGCTCCAATGCTTCAAACTTTGTTTTTTTCAGCCTTGTTTATAGTGTTGTCAAGCTTCTAAGTGGTTATTTCCCTATTAACTTTGTCCTTGTTTGTTCTTGCATTTTTTAAAGAGCTGGAAATAACATGTGTTTACTTTGCTGTGTGTCTCTCAGCATCATCAATATTACTGTTGCTATTCCAGGAATTTTAACTGCTGCAGCAAAGCAAAGCCCAGAGTCTCAAGCTTAAATCATATTCCCCTCAACCACAAAAGAATAATACTGGAAATGTAAAATTGCTGGGAGAAGGGCAAAACCATCTCCTTTAGTTGCCCAGAGAAGCCTGTTTCTCATCCAAGCAGTTACTTGCATGTGTCAGGTAACGTGCTCAGAACGGCTTTGCATGCACAATGTTGAATTTTCACAGGCAGTGGCATGAGCAACGTGGAGGAAGCAGGATGTAAACGTTTCCTCTGTCATTAGAAAAATGCTTTTACAGGGATATAATAGCTTGAAATAAAAACATACCTCTGATCCAGCCTTTTCACGGGAGTTCAAGACAATAATTTTTAAAGATGTGACTTTGCCAGGGATTTACAGAGGCAAAGAGCAGAGGAAATGTTAGGGACACTGAAGAACTAGTTACTAGACCAAATTCTCAAAACACTGCCTCTGACTGCTCTTCCAGTGCTAGCTCTAGTCTTAAATATGATTTTTTTATTATTATTTTTTCATCAGAGTGCTATTTCTCAGCTTTCCTATTTAAAAAGGGACGGCATTCATCTCTTTTCCAATTGCTTCTTTAAAACTGCAGCAAAGCATAAGCTACAAATGGGCTGAGAAAAGCCCTCAGCAAAAGCTCTACAGTAAAGCGGAAGTGAGGACCATCTCTTTTGCATTAATACTTTTTTTTCTTTTTTTTTTTTTTAAGCTTTTTCTTTTTCCAAGTTCCCTATTCAGTGTTTGAAGAATACTCATTCTTCTCTCTTTAGGATTACATCTATTCATTTTATTTAGCTTTTTAATGTGGAGGCATTTTAATCTACCATTACTTTAATGCTGTTCCCAACTAGTTTGGGAACAATGATTTATATTTCATCTTCAGCTATGAGGATAAAAAAAGGAGAAATAAAGACTATACCCTTCTCATCAGTTACACATGTAGTAATGGTGGGGTGGATTGTGCTTTGTATCAGAGAACTGCTTGTTCAAAATTCACAGGGCAAATAAGAAGAAATACAGGAGCTCATGTGAGAGAGCATCTTCCTCCCTCTCCCTGTAGGAGAAATGTTACCATCTACTGGTAATTCAGAAGTAAAGTTTCACTGAAACTTATCTTCTATCCTTCTGTTTGGTTGGCCAGAGGTCCAAGAGATGATTGGCGACTTGGTATCTATCCTAAATTGTTCAGATTTCATTGTTTTCATTTCTCCATAGATTTCACATGTTCCCTGTAAAACTTTTGCCCCAAACACTTCCTTTTATTGATCTAAAACTCCCTTCCCACCAAAAAATAAATAAATAAATAAATAAATAAAAGATTAAATAAATAAAATACCACTGTGTTTCAAAACAACACGAGTTAAACTGGATGTTTTACCAGCATTTTTTTTTGTCATGGCCAGTGTTGAATTACATTCAGTACAAACAGGGCTGGAACATTTTGCTTTGCTTAGAAAAGTCTAGGCAAAACATGAAGAAGATGCTTGTCCACATGCAGAATGAAAGACTTTTTCCATGTTAAGGCCAGAAGGCTTAGATTTTGAGTTAAACATCTTTCCAGGGCGGGGGGACGACACGACGACATTTCCCTCTTACTGATGTGTAATTAGTGATTTTAGAGGACATTGTCAACAAGGTAATGGCCTTTTGTCTTTAAATCGTCAATATAAATATAGCCCAGCTCAACAGGGATTAAAAATTATTCACGTCTAGTGAAATAGTTGGTGTCTCCTCTATGAGATGAGTTCAGCTGGGCTCAGATCCAGCTCTCATATCACAAGCTTAAGTGGCTGCATATTAAATCCTGTAATAAGGAGAGATGCCCAGAAGTTCATGGGCTGCACAGTTCACGGGCTCAACTCTCTCTCCCTGCTGTCCTAGATTAGGACTGAAGCAAACCGGCAAAGGGCAGCTTTACCCAGTTCACCCCATGACTCCTCACAACTTCCAGTTCCCATGTTCCAAGAGCCCAGCAACAAAAAAAGTGGGCATTCTCCAGCTCTTTCAGGATTTACAAAAAGCTTTGGAACTCTGAACCAGAGAAGGGTGCCAAAATCCCACCTCTGCAGCAAGGAGCTCAAAAGCTTAAGTTTGGGTTTGCTGCTGTATCCACAACTCCCAGCAGCTCTGCTGAGTATCCAGAAACCCCAGGGCTTTCCTGCTTTTCCATCAGCTGGCTTTTTGAGAAGCCCAAACAGCTCCAAAATAATCCCACACTTATCATTTTCCCTGCTGCCCAGTATTCAATAACTACAGGCATTTTGATCAGAAACTCCACATTTTGACTACATTAAGTTGCATCATCATGTCTTCCTCCTGGTACTAATCCATCTTAAAAGAATTATCAGCCCCCCTGTAATGTCACTGCAAAATAAAATAAATACTGCCCGTGCTGCGTTCGTTGTCTGGCTGCCAGCTAGGGCAGAGCCTGAAAAACTGCTCCCACCTGTACCCACCCTGGCAGCAGCCTTGCTTTGCAGAGACCTGAACCTGATGCAGGGGGACACGCTGCCAGTAAAAATGAGGGATGCTGGCATGGGTTTGTGTGCAGGGACCCTGAAGCACACCAGCAGCGAGAGCTGCCAGTCACACTGGAGGTGCGATGGTGGCTGGTTTCCCATCATTTGCCTGATCCTGTCAATGTCTTGTGGCTATCATGCAAACTTTACAAAAAAAAAATACGATAGTAAGAATTCCAGTCGATATATCCTTTTAATTTGCACCAGATTATAGATTTTTTTTAATGCAATTACTGTAATTTCATTAAATGACATAATTACCATTAATGCAGAGGAAAACTGTCAATAGAAGGTGTAATTATGTTGTATAAAATCACAAGCACAATGTGCAATGATGCATAATTCCTCATGAAAATCATTCTGTGACTAAAATTAACTTTTAAAATATTTTTAAAATACATATTGTGCAGTAGGAACGATTCAGTTCTTATTATGGATTTAACTTCCACAACTGATTTGGTGAGAGAGGGAGCAGGGGAGGCAGGGAGAGCATGCATGTGGAAGGGAGAAGTAGAAATTCAGCTTAAAAGCACACTAGAAAGGTAATACAAGTTTTCATATGCACGAGGGGGGAAAACAAACAGCTTATTATCAGATACACAAGACAACTTGTAAGCAAACGTTCCCTTAGGCACATTTCACCACGCAGCTTTCTGGACACCATTAACATAACATGGAAGCAACGTCTCAATGAAGAAAGGTGTGACAAAAGGAAGGCGTGATGAGGATGAGGCTAAAACCACAATATTTGCTCTGGAAACTGGGAGCAAATTGTCCAGGGTAGAATATGGAAATCGTCAGGCACACAAGAACATCTATAAAGAGATATATTACAGGATGCTTTTGAGGATGTTCAAAATAAAGCCCTTTTCAAGGGGTATGTTCATAGACTAGAAGGAGAAGAGTACATGGACAAAGACTTAAGATCTCTCCCAGTATAACACTATAAGCAACAATTCCCACACATGCTAATATTCTCAGGTACACACAATGTCTATCAGTGTATTGTGGTTGTTTTTTTTCTATTATTATTATTTTTTTTTTGTACCAGAGCAACAATAAAGTCTACAAGAAAAATAATCCAGGAAGCCTACATGTGACTTTCCTGACCCACCACGTTTATCCTAGCACTTGTGTAACACAACTCACACTAATCCCTTTGTGCACAGGGCAAGCCTCACTGAAAGTGAATTTTAGCTTTTCTCCTCACATCACTCAACCCTATTTCCAACACCTAAAACCTCTAAACCTGAAAATGCCGATGAAAAGTATGATTTCATTTCTATACCAGAGGAAAAAAACAACACATACTCAAGCTCTTTGACTGCCTGCTCTCACAAACTAAAAAAAGCTTGGGATGATGCATCTTGTAAGAAAAACATGGTGACAGCATTTTTCTCATTCACTTGTGTCCTGCCTGCACTGTCCTGTTTCCTCTGTCCTTTTTCTCTTGTGCACCCAGAAGTAGCAGCAAATGTCCTTGTCACACTTGCAAGCTGTCAGCATTAATGGGGAGGGAGGTACACTGTAATAAAGACTAAAACAGGAAGGTGTAAGAGTCTGCGTCCTTGCCTATTGCAATGCTCTGATGATCTCTTAAAAATATTTTCTTCCATCTGGTGGTGTTTTTAGTTTGATAGCTTAAGAAAATAAGGTTCACATGCGTGAGGAGCTTTGTGCATTTTCCCTGCCTCTAGTTTTGAATGTCAGATACAAGTGGGATGTTAGCAAGGACAAATATCGGACAGGTTAAGCTTTTTCAAAGCCAGGTACTGAAGGCATATAGATGTTATTTTCTGGGGAAAGATGATTTTAAAACAATACTATTTTAATACACCTTTTATTTAAACTGTTAAGAGTGGAGTACAAGTGCAGGGCAGGGCAGTACAGATGCTGCACCTATCACGCTGTGTACATATTTTCACAATTATGAACACACATACTGGAAATAGTGAGAGATAGAGAATTAGCACTTCATTATAAATGCCTGAGTGGAATTATTTCCATGTGGAAAAAATCAAATACACTTCACTTTTGGTTCGTAGAAGAAATCTGCTCTTACTATTCTTAGTCATGTATTTTTATTCCTGTCCCACTACTGACTTTCTGTAGCAAACCGGGAGCATTATGTTACCCAGTAAAAATGTTAACATCTGTAATTTGTAACCTTCCGTTTTTTTGTTCATCTTAGTTTTCACCTGGAAACAATTCCTTTTTCTATGGACTCACTTGCCCACCTTTTCTTTTTTTTTATGCCTCTCTACCACTTACAAACTTTTCCCAAGTTTAGAAAACTGAACTTCAGAGCTATAACTTCACAAGTATTTTGTTTCCTAATTGAGCAAATCTCTTAAGCACGTGCTTAGATTCCTGCTTAATGGTGATGGCAGGATGTTGGCGCTGGGATTTTACTTCCCTGCCTCTTTCCAGCACAGTGTGCACAACCGTACAATTCCCTTGTGCACAACCATACAGCTCCCTTGAACAGCCCCATACCTGCTTTAGTGATGTACCAGGGACTCCACTCTCCTACATGCCATACAAAGAGGATTTGAGAGCTGCCAATATTGCAAACAAATATGCATGCATAGCAACTCCATCTGTTTCAAGAAAAACATCATCTTAAAGGCCTAAAGGGCAAGGTGAAGTTGATTTAGGTTTTCTTCCTCTTAGCACTTTCAGTATGCATCCTACAGTGTATCAGTTAGCATCTTTAGTGTGCATCCTACAGCGTATCAGTTAGCATCTCTGTTCTTCAGTAGAGAAAACACTTCAAGGTACTAGTCAGCAGCTCTTGAACCATTAATGCTAGATATGATCTAAATAAGCTTTGAACAAAAGCGGGAAAAAAAATACACAGAAAAGACCCTCTCATCCTACCTACTCTTACGTGCACATCATCCCTCTAATCTGCAGGGTGAAAGACAGCTTCTCCATCTTTGCTCTGATTTTCTTTCAATCACTTTACTTATCTGTAGCAAATACACTGTGAAGTGTTTTCCTCAAAAGAGCCTTTAAGTGACTTATAATTCACAGACAGTAAAAGGAGGAGAAATCTTGAAGATGTGGCTGCTATTTTGCTTAATCAACACTAAAAAACAAAACAAAACAAACAAACCAAAAAACACCTTTCTTTTTGCATGCTGGACCACCACAAAATGATTTTGCAACCTTTAATGGCATGCCAAACATTTCAAGCATGAAGAAAATGTCACACCGCGGAATAAAAACCAGGCAAAACCTTTTTGTGCTTGAGTGGATTATGAGAAAACTGCAAATGGGGTATTTACTATCAAGAGGAAAAAGGAGAAGACTGAAAAGTGGGACAGGCAGGTGAAGAACTTGGGTTTTTATTTGCAGAGGGGAGATCACACTGAACAGGCTTTCCTTTTTTTTTTTTCTTTTTTTTTTTTTTTTTTTCTTTAAAAGCAATGTATTGTGATGGTCAGGGGAATAAATTTGTAACTGGTGACGTCAGGAGTGCTTCTTCTGTGCCACAAGGACATGTAGCGTACTCTGGGGTGGCAGCATGCAAAGCAGACACTGATAACCCGTAGCTAAATACCTCCCCATTGCAAGGGAAGATGGATGGGAAAGCAACCATCAGCTCGGTGCATCATGCAAATCAAAGATATCTCCCTGCAGTTGGTATCCACCCTCTTTGCTACAACCTCCCTCCTTTCCTAACATCCAATTTCCAAGCTCTAAAAAGGTCCAGAATAGTCACATGGTCAAACCTTCACAGGGTGGTGTCACCAAGCACACTGACTCAGGTGTCCTGAGCACAGGTCAGCAAAAGCCTCTGAACCAAGCCAAAAAAAAAAAAAAAAAAAAAAAAAAAAAAAAAAAAAAAAGACTATTTCTGAAGGTCTAATTTCCATGTCCAGCAGGCCAAACACTGGCCTGGCTGCCGTTGAAATCTGTACACCCTGCAGCCGTGTAGCTACAAAATACCAATAACAGTAAACGATAAATGGCTTTACGCTGGTGGAAAGGAAGGCACGGTAACACTCGATATCTTATATCACTTAGCCTCATGCAATAAAAGAAGAAATCCACTTACCACAAATGCTATCATGCTCTTTACTGTGGACTCCCAGAGAAAGCAGCTCTGAAGGAATTGTATTGTATTCCATATTGCCATAGTGATTTTTTTCACACGATCAACATTTCTTGATAAGATCTGATAAATATTGAGTGGGAGGAGGGGAGGAGAAGAGGTGTTTAATCAAACACTCTAATACCCTACAATTGCTTCAGAAACAGGGATAATTTAAGCTACAAATGCATGCCAGGGCACATATTACAAATAAAGCTTCTATTTCAGAGACACTCTCCAGCTCCTGTCTGCTTTCTGATTACACCCATACCTTCCAGATTTTCCTTATCCCTCAGGAAAAAAAAAAAAAAAAAAAAAAACACTCTTGATGCCAAAACTAAATAGAACAGTAACAGAAACCTATCTTTGCTCCCTTTCAATTTTCATAGTATAACAGTGTCTGAGGAGAAGGGCTCAAAATAATTTAATCCAAACACAGAACCTCTTCGCTATGTGTTTTGGATTAGTCCATAGAAATAAATGAGAATTTTAGCCTTATTATCGATCACCTTTATTTTAAAAAGGATAATAGCTATCATTCTAGAATCCTATGGATATTTTAACTAGCTAATTTAGACCTAAATTCTCGTTCCCAAAGAAAGGAATACAGCTTATGTTTTACTTTAGGTGCTGTGAACTGTGCAACATCTACAACAATCATTTTCCCTATTCTGAAGCACAAAGCAAAACTACTGATGCAAACTAGATCAGAAAGCAATTCTGCGTTAACACAAACAAGCCTTTAAACATACGCAGAAATACACAGAATTTACATGTGTTGTGTTTTATGCTTAAATAGGTTTTGTTCTTGCAACCATACTACAGCAACTCAAAACTTTCCAAAACAAACAAGAGCTTAGCCCAGAGACAATCTTTACCTTCTTAGAAAATTTGCAGTTCTCTTCAGTGAAACGCTTTTCTCGGGGCTTGAATGTTCTAATACTTGCTTTTACCTTAAAAAAAATAAAAAATAAAATAAAATAAATCATGCTTTTTAATTCATTATTTCAGGATCTTTCTCTTTTCATCCTGTGCATGATTTATGAGGAGCTGCCAGGTATACACAGTGATACCCTCTGCAACTCTGGCACATATCTGTTGACCTGAAGAGCAGTGACAACACAAACAGTACCCCCAAACCTGTGATTCCGCTTGATCCAGGGGCCTACTCCATCATGCACATGCAATCCTTAACCCACGGGAGTCTGCAAGAGTTAAACTGGGCAAGGCTGAACTCACTTAAGGGACATTCAGAAGCGCAGTGAAAGAAACCAAGGGGACATCTTACAGAAGAATTGAAATATTGAAATATTTTAAATCCTACACATTCACTGTAGGTGTAAGAACCTTGAACTTCTCTGCCTGACACTTGGCAGCAGCCCTGCTCCCCAGATTTTGGTTGACCAACCTCACCGCACCACAGGGCCAGCAAAAGCAGAGCTGCAGTACAGCCCACAATGGCCTTAATAAATAGGATTCTATTCAGTAAAGGCTGGAGGGCAAAAGCAATTGAGACTGACTCAGCCACCTAAAAAACTAAGTGCAGCATGTATATGCCTCATTAATTTTCCTGTCAACACCCTGGGAAGAGAACATTGTGGGTCAGCTTTTTGGGGAGGAAGTAGGTGTTAAAAGTAACGTATAATAATCTAAACATTAAGCCCTTTTTTGGCTGCTGCAAATGAAGCCCTGGTGCACAGTAATTGACACCTCCTTCCTAAGACGCCTGTGGTCACTCTAAGTCCTAACGTGCCTCTGAATTGTCCCATCCACCTAGATGGGCTGTCACAGTATGATGTGCCAATACCTCCTCACCCATGGTATGAAACAGGCCTCCGTGACCCCAATGCAGTTAGGACGGAAATTTTCTTGCTTGGCTACTGGTTTTAAAGGATCGATTACCCCCCTCCCATACATTTCCCCCCCCATTCCTTACACAAATGATAAGCAAAGAGAAAATATTTTAACTTACAGGATTAAATAGGACATCCAGCTCCAAGTAAATTACTCCTTTTGAAGCACGTTCCAAGTCTTTATTCTTCAGCGTGTAACAACTTTGTTTACCGTTTCTGATCTATAGTTTGGGGGGAGAAAAAGCATCAATATTTTCCCAGCTGTAATTCACAATTTTAAAAGACACTACTAAAAAAAAAAAAAAAAAAGAAAAACACTCAGGCGCAAAAATCCTCCCCAAACCCTGATAATATACTCAGAGTCTGAAATACAAAATGACCATTGGATTAGAGACCTATAAAATTGCAGATTAAATCTCTTATGGTCCAACTTTAATTTACAGACCTTATACTTTATAGTAGAGCAGCGCACGCAATAACCAGTTTGAAAATTCTGCCCTGGAAGCCAGTGAGTTGATGGGAAGTAATCAGCCTCCGTTATTACAGGTTGAAAATGGAATTTTTCTTCCAAAGTTCAGAAAGAGACACAACAACTTGCCTACCTACTGCACGCTCCAGTACATGAACCCACTTCTTAATGCTTAGTTTATTGCAAGGTTGTCAAATGATTACCCAGGAAACGAATATAATCCAAAGAAATTAATCAGCTTAAGTGGAGTGAATGTTTATGTAACAAATGTTCAAAATTAACAAATTCATGTAAAAGACTTCTCCCCCCACCCCACTCCTGAATTTCAATACAATTTCTATGCTCTAATCTGCCGGTTGGCCCTATCACATTAAATGTCTATAAAAACAACACCACCACCAAAAAAACTCCCTAACCATTTTGTAAACTATTTGGCTCAAATCAAAAGCATTCTCTCTTCAAAAAGTGATGGCAGAAATGTATTTATTATACACAGTAGGATATGTATTGATTAAACATTTGGCTTTTTAGGAAGCAGACCAGTTAATTCTAAACAGCAGTAACATAAAAAACTGCAGCTTACCAAAAAGCTACATTCAGGGACTGTAATGATCAAAGATTAAAGATAACGGAGGAAATTTGGGGGCATGAAATTGCAACCATATTTAAAACGGCTATTGCTGCTCTGGCATTTAGAAGAGGTACTCATATAAACCATGGCAGAAATGAGTAAGGGGAAAAAAAAAAAAAAGCTGTAATGGGAACCAAGTGATTTCACATGACAAGGGAAAGGTCACTTTCCTTCCCTATGTTGCTCCACCCTTTCTGTACCAATTAGCTAGTCAAAGCATAGATGGCTTTCCTGGCTAACAGTTGAAAGGGAAGAGGGCTCTCATAAAGACCAAGTTTGCATCCTCAGAGGTGTCCAAACAGGAACTCCAGCTTTTACTGTGTTCTCATCCAAATCTTTGCTTAACTGGATGCTGGGAGTTACCCAGCCATTTGCGAGGTCTATTTAATAATACCAATAATAACAGGTATTGTATTAAACTGATCGTGAATCTCCTCTGCTTTCACTGCAAGAGAACACAAAGGGTTGGAGGCAAAGGATGCTGCCAAGAAAGTAGCAGGCAAAAAATTATTCAGATGACCTGCAGTCTCAAAGCAGCAAATCTGCTGAAGTGCCTAGCCCCATTTTTAGGGTAGACTGACATCAGAAGGTTCTCGGACTACCACATAAAATAGTCCGCCTGCCAGAAAGGATTCTAGTTTTCTACTTCTTCAACAATTCCCCCTACCATCCATCATCCATCCCCCTACCAAATCCATCCCTACCCCAAGCAAGTGCAAAAATAGTTTTAAAAGAAAAAAAAAATTGTTTCTAAATTGAAGACTTCATTTAATTTTCCAAACTGAAAATTGCTGTGAGTTGTACCCAGCCGTGTTTCTGCAGAGATGCAAGAGTCCAGGCACATATCATAACATCATAATTCTGGATTCTCCACACTTACAAATTTGGTGACTGAATTTCTGTGTCTTTTGGTTACAAACATTTCTCACAAGCTTTCATCCTTTTGATGAACTCCTTTCATACTTTGGTGGTAAGAACATGTTTTAATTTGAATATATTTTTTACCTACATCTTTCAAGAGCACAGCCAACCAGGAAAGACATCTCAGAAATGCTGTCACTACTGAGAAGGTCTAGCAACACGGCATTCGGCATTCAAAAAAATGTTTCTCAATTTGGATATTTTTAATTTGCCCAACTGGACCTGAATCAAACATTTTGGGTGTGTCTATAGGTGTGTACATACAGTAACTTTCAAATCAGCAACAAAATTTCCATTTCCAAATTTCCATTTGAAAATAGACGTTTGCTTGGAATTTTTTTTTTAAATGGTGTCGTTATTGTTGCTGCTATTTTTAAATTGGACAGGGCAGAAAATATAGCAGTGCAGATCCACTTTTGCAGTCAGCTCCGTTTGGCATCCTTATTTCAAAATGTTTGACTTGTCTAGTAAAAGATGTGCAATTATAACTCAGTCTGAGACTAAACATTCATACAGATCTAGCTTTTGACCTTCAGGATTAAAAAAAAAAAAAAAAAGGCACGAGAAAACATCTCTTTGTTTCTTTCTCATGGCATTTCTCCACTGCATTTTCATTTGGACAAAAAGAAAAGACCTTGAAAAAATGAAACAAAAGTCTCTCTCAGAGTTTTGGCAACATGCTAAACCAGTGTGGTTCAGCAAGGTGTAGGGCAATACTAACATCCACGACTGCATGGAAATTAGATCGGTGGCATGTCTCATCTGTGCCCAGAAGAAAATATCCAAAATAGCTTTTCATATACTACATTTTCATTGTATTCTGTTCTTAGTCCAGAGTTCAGTTTCTGATCAACATTTTCCTCTATCTCAAAAGAGAGACAGTCATACTGATTTCATTTTGGATCCATTTCTTTCTCCTCTCTGGGTACTTTTCCCCTGTCTCTGCTATTTGCAAAGACTGCTTAAATGTTCTCTCCAACTGTAGAAAAGGTGAGCAAATGTTGCAGCTTGGGCTAGGGTCCTAGAACGAACCTAAATTCAGAAAGATCAAGTTTCTTCTATCACCCAAACATCTTTCACTATGTAACTGATCTCACTCAAACTTCACCCAACGAATAGTCCTGATAGTTGTGTCTAAAATAAGTTACCTTTTTACTGTTAATATTTACCTATACTTATCTAAAAAGATAAACTATGGAATGCAAAAGAATATTAAAAGTGAAAATACCTACAGTTTAGATCCCTGAAGAAACATTATCAATATAATTCCTTTATTAATGATTATATATACAAATTCAAGGAATACTGATGACTGCATTCTATGAAAGCTTATTAATAGCACACAACATACAGGGACTCAATCAACAACCAAGACTGTCCATAACCACTTGACTAACATGAGGACACCAGCACCCACCCCACATGCTTCATTGTGCAAAGTTGCTATCAGAAAAAGTCACAATTTTTATCCCATGGGAATTTTTGATGTTTGGGGCATTTTCATATTAAGAAGCAACTCAGAAAGACAAAATATCAATCTTTTAACAAAGCAATTCACACTTCCTTCGGTACCACAGTCTATACAGGACCATGTGAAGGAAATCATCAGCTGGAAGAAAAGCTAAATTCTTTGTGCACTTCAGACGGAGGCAACCTCTGGCAGTGCTTCAACTTGTCTTGCCTTCCTTCCAGCTGGAAGGAAATGTTCAGGTGCATGGGACTGCAGCACAGTCAAGGCCCAAAGTGCACCGGGTTCCTTTCAAGTGAATGAATATATTTGCTAAACTCTTCCCACAGATGTCCCCAGTAAAACAAATGTGACTAAACACAGTATTGATGTAGCCAGCCAATGCTAAATCTATTAAGCAACAACCTTCTGACCGCTTGGGAATTTTAATGAAATAGCGAAAGCTGAGATTGATATGACACAAAACAGTGAGAAGACAGGACCCTTACGCAGCAAAGGGTGTTTTTTCATTGCTCTTGTCTCAAAGAAATATGGTTTAGTGGCTTTTTTTTTTCACATTGATTTTAAGAAAACTTCACTCTGTATCCAGCTTTGATGCAGATTCAGTGTCATATATTGATGACCTGACAGAACAATGCTGGGTTAAACCTCTGTACATCAACACCCGTGACGTGCGGAAAGGGTAATGGCTACTCTCCAAGGGTAATTCATCTGAAGCATTTGGGACCCCTGATATTCCTGCTTGAGCTCATTGCTGATGCACAATGTCATACCATTCACCCTGAATAACATAAAGCTGTCTTGTAATAGACACACACCTACTCTTATCAAAGGACATATTTCCCCAAGAAAAGATGAAAGCAAAGCACATATTTGATCCACCTGGACAAGAAGAAAGAGTTTTTTGTTTGTCTTCAGGCTTGTAATGTATGTTGATTAGATTTTTATATGAAAAATCTATTCATTCATCCCAAACTCTTTGCCCTAAACACTTCACTTTTAATAACCTTCTGTAGGATCCAAAGTAAAATGGAAATGTGGAATCTTGGCATAGGGTTGATGTCCAAAGACTAAATGTGTACAGAGCTGATTATTTGAAAGCAGACAGTCACGGGCTTTCAGGCAGCGTGAAGAGATGTTGAAAGCCCCAGGAGCACAAGCCACTGAGGCCAGGATCTCAAGTGGTACTCAAAAAAAGACATTCCCCTGTCAATACAATTTTCAATGAGAAGTGCATGGTCAAAGCAGAATATTTCATTCCAGAAACATGGTGTCCTTTTCTCTGGAAGAGGTGTTTTTTTTGTTGTTTGTTTGTTTGTTTGTTTACCAGCATTCTAAAATTTCTGGTTCATGAGAGGGGTAAAAATCAGAACAGACAACCCCCTCCATAACTACCTGTGTGATAGAAGTGCAGCATTTTCACTGTTCTCTCAAACTCTAAAGCTTTCTCCTGCAAAAGGCTGTACACTTATGGTCAAGTGCTAAGTAATCACAACTGGCAGGTGCCTGTTCTCTGAGTCCAGGCCATGTTTTAGATAATTTAGCTTGCAAAAGTCATGCTAGTTGTTTTCACTGTATCATTGGTTGCCAACCTTGCTTGGCACTTGAAAACATTTCAGAGACCTCTTCCTGTTTGCTGAAAAAAAGGGTTATGGCTGAAGTCTAATCTGAGCTGATAATTCAGCAGATAAAAACATTCCAGTCTGCAATACAACTCTTCACTCAAAGGTCTACATAAAGATATTTGATACACCCTGCTTTCAAAATTATTGAAACACATAAGCTTCCATGCCTCCACTAACTTGCAGCCTTCTAGGAGATAGGTGTCTCCTGAAGTAAAACAAAAAAGATGGAGCCTTAAAAAGGGAAAACATGGTTGCTTTCAATAAAATCTAGAGCACAAATGAACACAGAGATGGAAAGGACTTATTTGATAATTAGTTCAAGTCCCCTAAAACCTACAAGATCTCTAAACCTACCAAGCCCCTTTCCTGAAGCAATGAAGTTTTTGCCTTTCTTCCCCATTTCCCAGTATCATCCTCAGTTTCTAACACAGAGGGCTGATCAGTTCAGTGGTGTATGTAGTCTTCCCTCTCGTCACCCATTTTCTGAGAAAGCAACCTCTCTTGCCCAAAACTTAGGCAAGCCTGACTCTACAGGTGTCCTTTGGCAAGACAGTGCTGCACTTTGTTGAAACGAGGTCTCTTATACATGCTTTAGAGGAGTATAGTAGTTTGACAAAGAAAGGCAGAAGAAAAAAATGCAACAGGTTGATTAACATGGAAAAGTAAGATGCAGTCCCTGGATTTGTAATTCATCTTCCTGAAATAGCAAAAGGCAAATCACTACTTCACTCTCTCTGTCCCCCACCTACCTGCAAATAGAGAAAATTCCAAATTCTGGGTAATGCTATCAAAATCAATGTGTCTGCAGCATATATTAATAGAGCTGTATGAGAAGCAAAGCAAATCATGCAGTCATCCAATATTGTTTCATCATGCCAGTTAAAAGAATATTAAGTTTTATTCATCACCTGACACTTTAAAGTTTTTCTTGTGTTGCCTAGTCTTTTTACATTTATTACTTGTTGCATGCCATAAACCTAGATCACAGTCAAGGGTGAATAGAAAGATGAACCTAATGTCACCATCCAAGATTTTTTGTGCATTAATATTATCTATGTCTTAATGTTAATGTAATGATGAAGGTGTGTGCATGTTTGCAAAATGCCAGTGCAAGACTTCTGGACACATTTAAAGCAAAGTTCTCCATCAAATTAAACTCTTCATATCCCTTCAACATATAATCTACTCGAGGCTATTTTTTATTAAGAAAATGTAGTCATCCATGAACAATTCCTGAAGTAAACTTGCTTCATGTGCCGACAGCTTACAACTCAAACTGATGCATTTTTTAGCTATATCAGGAGGGTGGGGGAAAATGAACTTCTATTTTCAAAAGAGAATTTAGCCAAATATTTCACCTGACTACCAAAGAGGAATTAAACCAGTATGATTTGTGAGGCTTCTTTGAGTCTTTAACTATTGTTCTCTTTCAGTATATTTATCTAAATGGTTCAAAAGGATACATTCAAATTTATAGTGAAAATCACAACATACATTGAAATACCCATTTCAAGAAAAAGAGCTGAGAAAATTGCAATTCTCTGTCTGAGCAGAGTAAGTTAATAGGTGCAAAATGTTTTTAATCAGAAGCAGAGATATTTACACTAGATTTGACTGAAATAGAAGGCAGAGAAGTTTGGATGGGAAGGAAGAAAATCAGTTGGCAAGGGAAAGCATAAACAATTTTTATTTTTTTTTTTGTCTCAAACTTTGGACAAAAAACCTATGCTGAATAGAGTTTGGACGTTACCACACACATGCACTCCCCTCCTCTGCCTTGTTACATGCTTCCTAAGGGATACTTGACAAATGCCTATAAAATCAACAGAAAATCCAAATCTAACATCTTCTCACTGTGAGGCCACACAGCCTGCTGCCGATCATGCAGACCATTTGGCAAGCACTGGATCTGCAGGAGAGCAGCTGCTCCAGCCACTCTCTTCCAGTAACATCAGAGATATGAGGACTTTGGGAAAAATTAACAAAGTGATCAAAAATGGAATAAAAGATGTTAAGAGTTTTCCTCCCTGTAAACATCAAATCATCCTTCATGCCAAACTGACTTTAATATTGTTCTAAAACTGGAGATATTGACAACTGAAGCCACTAAAATAGATAAACAGTCTAAAATATCCCCAGCCTCAAAAAAAAAAAAAAAAAAAAAAAAACACTTGCAGTACAAGGCACGGAGAGGAGTACTGCAGAGCACATGGCAGCTTAAACGCAGGTATGTTCATATCAAATGCACACGTGTACCACACTGAACTGCCTTCTCCCCCATTGGAGACTCAGGCTGTTTTATAAAGTCCTAAAACAGAGGTTTTATTTTATTTTTAATTATTATTATTATTATTTTTTAAATTTACAGTGACTCCAGTCAGGCCACCATGCAGGTGTACTGGTGGGGTTAGAAGCTCTGCCTGGGACTGCTTTTCAAGTGTGGCACTGAGGCAACAAAATCTCAGTATTTATCCCACAGCCTCTCCTGCAGTTTACACATATCTTATCCCCAAATCCCAGGGTGCCCACATTCTGGACTCCAGAATTGCTTGGAAAGAGCACATGGTGGATGAAAATAAACACACTTTCCTGAGGAGACTCAGAAGCCACACTGCTTTTAACTTGCATGCACAAGATATATACATATTTAAACAAAATAATAACAAAACTGGAGCACATTACCTTATTTCTTTACCACTATAAAGCATTCTTCAATGTGGTATCATATTCTCTAAAACGGTTTAAGAGCTTTCTGGGCAGTTCATTATTTGTTTGGAAACATCAAATATTTGTAGTTCAACTTCCCCTCTCTGATCTTGATTGGCCTTACCTAAGCTGTGCCCATTTATTTCTCAGCTGACCCTGAGGGGCTTATATGGTCCACTTTGATTTAATGGGACTTTGCTTTCTCTCTAGAAATCTCCCATTTCTCCAGACACTGCAAGGATGGACCCCCACTAACCTGTTACCACAATACAGCCTTTGCTGCAGCAGCCCACCTTTAAGACTCAAAAACTCTTGTCTTAAATATGAGATGTATACCAGCCTTTCTGCAGAGGTGAATATGCTTTCACAGGGATGCTTCTAAACAATACTGCAATTTTGTGCTCTATAATTTCAATCAGGATTCACCGGCAGCCTATTCAAGAGAGCTATTACCCACAGCATCACACTGTGCATTACCAAAAGGTTCACACTACTACATGCATCACTCACATCATGTTATACATTGCAAGCGTGAATGTTCGTACAGGGCTCGACACAGTACTCGCTGCATAAATACCTGTCACACCGTCTCCTCCCCATTGCGAACCGTCTACAAAACGCTGATTCCTCAAAACTCAAGGGAAACCCCATGCTTGAAGTTAAACATGTGCTTACACAACAACTGGAATGATATGAACACAAGGGTCCCACGAGGCCTTTCACCCCACCTAATTGATTTAACAAAAGCCAGAGTCTAGAAAGTTATTCCCAAACTTTACTGCAAAATTTACCAGAATCTTCTGTGATACTGCAAATACACACACAGACTTGTTTACATCCTCTTGATCTGGTTTACTTACTCTATTATTACCAGCCTTGTTCCAAATTAAATCAGTCTTACCGAACACAAAGCTGCTTTTCCCCATTTTTCTATTAATGTCTTTTAATGACCCTTTCATGTTCCCTTCTCTTTAGCTTGGCCTTTTTTGGCCATTTCTGAAAAAGCTTTAACTCTCCTTAATCTCCAGAGCAACCACTTTCCCCTGAGCTTGCTTTGTTTCCAGTTTTGATTTTATACTCCCATGGTAGCGTTCACTCTTCACATATTTGTTTACAGAACAAAAGCCACCAGTCTTTAAAAGCACTGTGGAGTAGAAAACACCCCTTTTAGGTAATTTTATTCAGCTGTGCCAATAACAACAGCTATCTCTAGTCAATCCTACTGTGATGTGCAATTACTTTCTTGGAGCAAAAAGAAGCAAGACAGAACAAAGGCATGCATAAAACGTTACCTTCGGAAGATGATGTGGAAACATACAGAACAACTCAATTATGTTTTCAGACCTATACAGCATATAGCACTGATGAAGTACAGACACTTCAGCAATTTTCTTTCCAATCAACCGAATTTCTACTAAAATGGGTTGGCAATGATTGTTACGTTAGGAAGGACTATAAACACTGCCAACTAAGGCACATATAGATCACAAAACCTGTTTATCCCCAAATCTGTGTTGCTTTGTACAGAGGGGAAAAGAAATGCAAGTTGCTCCCAACGTTTGAGAGATATACATGGCAAAAGTAACTTACAGACAGCAAAGGGATGGCAACTTTTCCAAGAAAATCAGGGGGTTTATCTCCATCTTCATCAAATACTGTCACTTCCAGAACATCATGAATATCTTTAATAGGGCTGTAATGAAAAGCACAGATGAAAAATGATATTCGATATACATGCACAGTCTTCTCCACAAAGATCTGAGAACACTGTTTTACTAATTAAGTTTGTATTACCTTGGAGTATAAAACTAGCATTTAATTAAATTCCAAAAAATTGAATCAAATGATGGGTATTCCCCAAGCTTTCCCCTTGTGTTGTAGTCACATAACTAGGTGAAGAAAATAACAACTACCAGTGACATTTTCTGTGCACTGATGTAGATTTTAAGAGTGTAGAACTCCACTCTCAAACAGAAAAAACTGGTCACAAAGATATCCAGGGCTGAATTCAAAACTAGGCTTCAGGACAGTAAGTATACAAGAAAAATAATTCATGAAACAAACCTTATATAATTTCATTTGACTTGGGCTATTATTTTCCTCTTAACATACTAGCAAAACCAATTACTTTAAAAAAAAATCTAACAACCCTAATTAAAGGCCAAACGTACAATATTTGTGTTCCATTCAGTGCAAACGCTTGACCAATGTGGCGGCAGGCACTCAATCCTGACCATTTATCAGATTGTTAATAAATCAGAGCCTCATTTGAGAAAAGTTATATGCATGTCTGAAAAATCCTGGGTAACCAGAGATGACTTATGAGATGCATTCATTATCTCTTTTCCTTTTCCCATGTGCTAGAATTAAAGAAAAAGGCACTTGGTATATAGTGCGTCTGTTATTTAACAGAGTGCAACCACTCTATCCAGAAGGCTATTTCAGAGCAGTTTTGCTCCTGGGCCCTCCGCTTGTGACACCATGTTGTGGGTTATCGTGAAGCACAGTTAGGACCTAAAAGCCACCTGGTTGTCCCTCCGGCTAGCAGCCACACCATGGTCTTCAATGTGATCCGCTGGTGGCAGCCAAACTACCATGATATGTGCTATTTATGAGACACTGTCATTAAATTACATCAAAAACCCCTTGCTTCAGCAACTGTCCATATTCTTCTACAAGCCATTACAATTTTCCACACAATATAGCTACCAGTGATATAAAATATTTCTTAAGATGTGCCATACAGGTAAGTGTGTTGCAGAAAATCTGAATACAGTGGGAAGGGCTCTCTGGTAGTACTGAATGCTCAAGCTGAAATGGATTCAGAACAATCCACTCTGCTCCAAAAGAAATCTAGATCATCAACAGCTTTTAAGGTGTTTGATCTCAATTAAAGAAAAGCCAAAAATCTGAAGAGAGTTGTGAGCGCCTGACTGGCTCTGTGGATTTAGTGCTTAGAGTAGCTGTGCAACAGCAGTAAGAAAGTTAGTGAAAGTCCACAGCTGACATTTCTGGGACCCTCAGGAAATACAGAAACAAATTGTTTCTTAAAAAAATTATTTTGGATTCTTAATAGGTTTATTTTGTTGGCTGAACATCCAAAAAGACTCATCTGTTGGCACAACCTCAGAATAAACAATGATGAGTGGAAGCTTCTTGAGAACAGACAGAGAAAGAAAAGGACTCCAAGAGACATGCATTCAGCTGCATGCATGAATTAAACAGAAATCCAGCAAAGTACTTCTATCAAAGGGATCAGATATTTTTTATTGCGTTCACATTCAGCTAAGTGTTTTGGAATGTTGTTTTTGCAAGAAGTCTGTGATTCTCAAACTGTTCTTCCAACAGACAGGTGTAAATGTCATAAATGCTCAACTGCTAGCCCTCACATTTGCCTTCTTTTCCACAGACTACTATAATCTTGGAGACATTTATCCCACTCAGTTATTCACAAAAATCTTTGTCAGCATAAGAGAAGACAAATTTCACTGCCAATAACTGTCACTTTTTGTTACTAATGAAGTCACCCTAAAAATGCACCCTTTAATTATCTTTAAAATCTAAGCTTCTTATTTGGGTTAAGCAATCTTTGACTAGTTTAAATTCATAAGATATAACAGGAACAACTTGAGCTCTAATTTTCTGCTTGCTTACAAATTAAATGAGGTATTTTACCATGGTTCAATGAAACATTTTATTTTAAATTATGGAAAATGTAGGCGTGAGTATCTGGTCTCCACTTTCTGTTATATTATCTCTTAGATCCAGATATGACTCCATTATGTCTAGTCATGATTCTTCCTATAAATATCACAGTAATTCTTCTTTTAATGACTTCTATTAATAAACTCCATGCAAGAACTAGTAAAAGGCAAATGCTTTAATTGAGTTATATTTGATATTTCTCCAACATCCTCTTCTGACTATGAAAAAATGACATATCTTAAACTTGACCTTTGTATTTTTCCAAAGTCAATAGCTTTTGTAGATAAACTGCTAACTGTTTGGCATTTCAGCATGTTTTCAAAAGCAATCTACTTACAATGTGAAAACTTTGTTCCACTCTGGGTTGAGGTTCTTGTAAACAGTGTGCGTTTGAAGACTGTCATTTCCCAGCTCCAATACACAGAAAGGATCACTTTTACCTAAGGAAAGATCACAGTGAAATTAATAAATAAATAAATAAATAAATAAATAAAAAGTGGACCAGTTACTATAGTTAGCATGCATACTCTTTCTTTGCAGTACAGCTGTGGAAGTGACTGACCAAATAAGAGTAAGACCCATTACTACAATTGGAAACTGTCTCCCACTGTTGGAATGACTTGCTAAACAATATCACCAATGCATCTTCAGTCCTGGAAACAGTAACACTTACCTTATAATTCATTCAGGTAACTTCACTCGAATACTTGAAATATGAAGCTTACAGTGAATAATCTCTAAATCTTTATAGCAAGAAAAATCTGCTCTAGTTGACAACTACTCAGACAACATTATGAAAGCAGCACTGTCATCCTCACCCAGGTAAGTGCCAGGGCTTCAGTTACAGTTGTTTAATCCTCTGCTTAGAGTTTGCGGCCTTCTCCCATTGAACAGAGGATTAAGTACCCACACCATGAAAAAAGAAGCACGGCATTGTGTCTGTATCAGCAGCATTTCTCAAATCAGTTCAACATGAGCAAATTCTTGAAGCTATGCATACCCTACACAGCATCACAGCTTAAATAAAACCCATCTACTGAAGAACCAACTGGAGAATTCAGGTGTGAACCAGGTAAAGAACTTAAAAAAAATAAAAAAAAATAAAATAAAATCAAAACAAACTAGCTCTCAAAAGGAGAATGCTAGCGTGGATGGAACCTGTTGTGATGAAGACATGTTTGCTAATGTGTTTTTTTTTTTTTTTTTTTTTGATAACTCGTTACATGAATTTGTAGCTTTCACAACTTAACACAGCTCAGTAGTTTCCAGCATGAACAGAGTTCCTTTTATCAGTGTGTCTGGCTCAATATCTGACTTAATCTCAACTTCAGTGTTCATGCATAACTCAGACACAGACACTCCAGCCTAACTTTCATGTGTGCAACTAAGTATGTCAGCAATGCAGGGATTTCGACAGCAGACAAAAAACAATATTTAAGCAAAAGCTTTCGTTTTCTTCATCTTTACTTTTGGTATTATTAATGCAGACATTTTAAGGTTCTTACAATAATAAGAAGTTTATAGAATAAAATGGAATCTTTTCAGTATGTAAACAGTGGATATTAACTAGTCAATATTGGTAAACTTTAAAAACCATGTATATTAGTAGAATCTATTTGTCTTCTCCCTTTCAGCTTACGTGCCCATTCCCCAATAAGCAGCCCTTCAGAGAAACTGCTTGAAATGCAAACTGGTATATGCCAAAAACAATCCCACTGTGTAATTTGGTATTCTGAATGCTATTTTTTGGTCAGTGAGCAAATGCAGTGTTTGAGAAGAACTCTCATGCGTACACAGCAAACATCCAACAAAGCAGAAAAAGTCATTTTCATGTCAACAAAACTATTATATAGGAATATAAAAGTATGGAAGGCTCAGCCTGGGCTAGCTGTTGCTGAAGAGCTTCTACATATCTGCTATATCTCTGCACGGAATATCACCTAAAATTTACATCAAATGTTAAAGTATGGATTTTCAGAATCACTGTTCAGAATCAAAGCAGAAACTATGATTTTTTTCTGATAACTATTATAACAGTAGGATAAGAACTTGCAATTAAAATCTGTAGTGCCAATATGTATTAACTGACAACAGAAACCCTAATCGCACCAAAGTCTGATATTTATTATGGGAGTAAATAACAAGCTATAAGGTGGAATAACACTTCTCGTGAGATGACTGGTCTGCAGTTTACGTACCCTAGACCTGTGACCACTGTGGGACAGGACAAGGAGGGAACTCCACCTGCTCAAATGGCTCCCGTATTAACCCTTGGAAATCTTCACACCCCTTGTCATCTCCACAATTATTCCTTTATCAGATTTTTAGCTGGACTTTGAATTTACTTTTATCAATAACAATAAATCTGAGCAGTCTCCCTGGCAATGCAGGAAATATGGCACTGCTCTAGGAGGGCTCTATTATGGAAACCCATAATTGCTGCACTAATCATTTATGAATGGCTCAGAACAGATAATTAATCTTTATGTCTCTCATTTCACGATCAGAAATTATGCTATTTTTACCTAAAATGGCTGCATCCTTTTGCAATTTGGTGGGTCTATTACAGCATAATACTAGGATATTTTCAGCACTGCCATTGAAAAACAATTTGTCATTTGCTTCATGAATCAGGCTCAAAGCCTGGGTTATTTTGAATATAATGACAGACTGAGTAACCTTTTACTTAAGCAGAATTTCATTCTCTGCTATGCACAAGGAATGTATGTCACATACTCCATATGAAAAGTCTTCGAATTGCAGAATCAGGAACCTGTGTATGTCTTCCAATGTTCATTATCCACCCACATGCTCCTGTTGAAGTACTGAGGGAAAGGGGGCCAAATCCATCAACTGCATTGACTGCAACTGCATTAGCATCAGTCAAGTTTTCCAAACTCCCAGGCTCTGTTCTTTCCCTCAACGCTGTCTGGATTGAAAATGCACCTACTTCTAGATGTCCCTAGCCTTGTCATTTGACAAAAGTTCTGCTTTGCTGTGATACAACATCTGCACAAGCCACCTTTACTTATTGGCAGGATTTTTTTGTTTTCAAATCAAGTTCTTCAGTTTTTAAAAATACTAGTATCTGCAGTAGCCTTTTCTTCATATACAGGGCTAAGCAGTGAATTGAAACTGAAATAGTATCATGGTTAATAGTATCTTTGCTCCTTATTCTAGGAGCAATGCTCTCCTATGTTACACGGTCTGCATGAATACCAGAGCATTTTCTCTCTAGCATCTTCCCTGCCTTTTTCAACAAGTTATCTTAAAAATAAATAAATAAATAAATAAATAAATAAATAAAAAAAGACTATGTCAGCAAATACACAACACACAATGTTGTGTCTGTGAATTATACGCTGCTGCAAAATACAGAGGGGAATTAAAAGGTCTCCAGAATCCTGGAGAAGATGATAAAAATAATAATATCAGGCAGTTACTGCAGAGAAATAACAATTCTCTATCTCTTCCCCAGAGAAACAATATAAAATTGTATTTTTAAATGGTGTTAGTGTCCATTGCTGTCAGAACTAGGCACAATGTGAGGTAAAGCACAGTGGAAGTTCTACCCTTTTCACGGAGTAAAAGCTGTGAAGATCATTCCAAACTGAAGCTTCAAACAAGCTCTAGGAGAAACCATCACGCTCTTCCCCATTAATAGGGATCTCTCTCTATTCCCCCCAGCCCCCCAGGTGACAGCCTGCAGTGCCACCCAAACCCACACAGTCAGCATTGCGTCAGATGCCCCCAAAATCCTTCTTCTTATTCAGAAACTCACAAGACACCCAACAAAACGTGAGGATGGTCCTGTGCAGGCATCATCACTTTACATAGTCACTTAGTTTACATATTGTCATTTGAAAATACAGAAGTGACCAATGCAACATTGGCATTTCCCATAGCACAGTTATCACGGATAAAACCACAGAAAAGTTCATGCTCACACAAGCACTTTTTCTAGAGCTGGACTTGACAACCTGTATCAAGCTTTCCTTTTCCTGCTGCAAAGACTAAATGTGTTTTTGTTTCATTTGACACCATATTATTCCTACTGCAGCATACACAAGCTGGTGACATGCTGTGCCCACCAGCCACCGAGTCTCCTTGAACAAACAGTAGAAAACAGATGGCAGTATTCGATATACACCTCCTTAGGTGTAAATACAGGCAGCCTGAAACTTGCTGAGCTTCTGCAATGAGGCTTACAGGAAGTAAATCAAACCTCACAGCATCTACAGAGGAACATTTACTTCTGTTCCAACTATCTCATTTTGTATTTCAGAAAGTAGGCACACAGATGAGCCACTGTGTAATACAAATTTGATCAAGACATCCTAAGTTACTGGCCATGTCAATCAGATCCAAAGGGGAACCAGAATGCCAACCAGTGGGCATTTCCCACATATTTGGGGAGTTAAAGTCAAAACCACTTGGTATCCCAGTTTTTTGGGGTTTCACACTGCAGAGAAGTGATCAGAAAATTTACTTTTCTACATTCAACTCACAGTACTGCACGAAGTGTAAATAACACTTAGGACACATTATTGCATCATATGCTGAAAAACAGAAATGGAATACCTGCAAAATCTGCTGCCAACAGGTCAACTGCCTTTAACACTTTAACTTGTAAGAAGCCAACGTCCTTTATGTCCCGAAAGGAGTTCTTTATACACTGTTAAGAGGAAAGAATTTAGTTTAGGATGTGTATTTTTAACTCAGTAAGAAACAAATTGAAGAACTACAGAGAAACTTATATTTTTGTATTTATTGATATTTCTACATCATTTCTCACTGCAGAGCAACCATGTGTATCATGACAACCTAAGATAGCATCTCCTAAGGATATTCATAGTTCACTTAAATTACACATTAATTTTATAATGGAGATGGGAATGAGCCCTGCTTATTTATGGAAGTTTTATGGAATTGGATTTGATGATCCTTATGGGTCCCTTCTAACTCAGGAAATTCTATGATTACATGATTCTATTATCTGTCCATTAAAAAAAAAAAAATAGACATAGATCTGAAGAACTAGTAGAGGTTGAGAAGGTAGCACGCTCAATCAGGAGTTCTCAAAAGTATTATCAACTTGTTTAAATTCATCATGCTCTTCTCTCTTCATGATATTCAGTCTCTCATTCCCCATGATAATCTCTTAATACAATTAAAGTTTTTACAATTCAAGTTTTCAAAGGAAAGCTTTAGTTTAAAACTCAACAAATACAAGCAGCCAAATTGCTCGTCTATCTGCCCTGCCAATCTCCTTGTCATCCTAAACATAACTACTCCATGTAACAGTTTTCTCTGGTAGGAGACATTATTATGACTGGACAATTTTTCCCCACCTCTCTTTTTTTGGCTGCAGTTTTAACTACTTTCAAGTATAAAGGGAAAAAAAAAAAAAAAAAAAAAAAAAAAAAGAAAGACAAAAAAAATGGAAACTCACGTAACGCTGTGAAATCTGTTTTCTTTCACTGGGGTCTTCCAAAGGGCAGACACAGAGATCAGAGATGGACACTCCCGTGCATGGGGCAACAGCAATCAGCATTAGCAGGGACCCCGGATGTTTTTCCAGAGGCAGCTCTAAGCAATTGGTCTGCTTTATTGGCAGGGCAGTAATATCAACTTTGCACCTAGAACAACGTTCCCAAAGGTTAATGAGTAAGAAAAGATAGGAAAAAATAAATTTAAATTAAAGATATAAAAAACATTTGATATTGATTTCAGTAGCAAGCAGGCATTAAAATCTTTGTGGTGCTAAGCAGCATTTTAAATATTGATGTGTGTATATAAAATTTGAATTGCTTGTACAAGATCAAGAGAACGCAAGAAAAATAAAACTCAAAATTAGACATGGGAAACAAATCAGCCAGTTTTCATTGCATTTACTGTCAGTTGTGCTTTCTGGTTCATCTGGTGGTAAACCTGAGGTAAAAGGTTTGGGCTGCAAGCTGTACAGTAGGAAAACTTAACTCTGGCCTGCCTCACTTCCCCTCTAAAATACCCTAGTGCTTTGTGATGAATTCAAAATGCAATTTTATTTCACCTGGGGGAAAAGAAAAGGGGCAAACACAAAATTTAAAACATTAGCCTAAAATAGATTAGTTTCTTTAAAGTCACATACTCCATTTTATGCTACATTATACTGTATGCCCCAATCTCTTTTACAAGCCTTACTAGAGCTACGTATTCAGTGTACTGTTATATTTCCCAAAGGGAAGGATGGTCTTAAAAGTCTTCCCCCACCCCTAGCACACAGCATGCATCATTAGCCTGATACTAAAAACAAACAAAAAAACATTTATGAAGAGACAATAATAAAAGATAAGGATGGGCTAAAGATGGGCTAAAGGAGACATCAGCAGACAACCAGTTATATGTGAAGAGAGCAGTTAAATGCCACAAAGTCTAATCACTTTGCTCGGCTAAATGCCTTCTATTTAGAAGTCCAGTAAATGGAGTGGAACTTTTTTGAACCTCTGTGGGGCTTGGCTTTTAAGAACGAGCTGAACAAAAGTTACAGATGAAAAGAAAAAAAAAAAGAAGGAAGGAGAAGCTTTGTTGCCACAGTGCAAACGGAGTCACATTTCTCAAAGGGACAGCAAGCAGATGATGGAGAGAGAGAGTTTTCGCTCCGCTTAATGCCTGCCGACAAGTTTTTATTTAAACTAAACTTGTTAAGGTGTTGTCTTAATAGGCTAAAATTCCACAGGGTTCCCCCAGGTGGGTTTCTTCTGGGTAAATGGTGCATGTAGTGTTCCTGATTGATCCCATTCCAGTAGTAGAGCTGGAGCAGTTTATACCCATCTGCTATAAATTGCATGCTTTCCGCTTCTTAACAGCCTATTTTCTGTGAATGCTAAGGGGGGTGAAAAAAAAAAATCCCCAAACATTTCAGCCTTAAAACCCAACAAGCTATGTTATGAAGCAAAAGTCATTGCTCTGATGAGTTTGTAAGTCATCCAGGAGCTCTGTGTATTAAAACCCAGTTCTTTGTGTAAGCTGCTTCTGACCAGAATCAACAGGGATGGCTTTGCCTAAAATATGCTCTTCTCTCTTCACTGTGCTGAGCGCACAACAGGTTGGAAGTTTACCCTTATTAACTGCTTTCAAGTGCTTTGAAAGAGAAACAAACCAGGGAGAGTACCAACACTGCTCAGCACGTAGGCTGCCTCTCAACACGGTTTCCAAGAATGAGAGGTTGCATTTAAAGCTCATTGCTATGCCTAGACACTTCAGAAAGATATGACAAGAAAAGAACCATCAGAAAGGAAAACAACAAACAAAAAAAGGCAAGCATTTAAGAAAGACCTTATCACTTTCACAACGCAGGTCAGCATCACCTTGGCTGCATTAACACAGTTGCTCCTCTGACTGCAGCAGTTTTACTGATACTTGAAGTATCAGTGTAAAAGGGGGAATGCATCATTATCTCATTTTTTTAATTTTTATTTTTACAGATGAAGACACAGAATCAAGGAGAGGGGAAAACTCAGGGTCACCCAGCTGGTCTGTGGTTCAGCTGGCAACACTGGCCACATCTCCCACATCGGCATTTCATACGCCACCCACTCAACAAAGCGTAGAACTGGGAAAAGCTGCATTTGCCTTTTATGTTAAGAACTTTCCACGGGGGAAAGAGAGAGGAAAAGACAGCTCTTTTAAACAACTGTGCATTTCTCACCATAAGATAACCTCAGAAATTTCCCGTATCTCAAAGGCAAAGTTAAATATGATTCTAGTTTGTTTTGGCAAATTGGAATTGTTTCACTTATTCAAAGAATTTCATTAGCCAAAGGTCAAAGAAAAGATTGAGTATAAGGGTGTGGAGGTAGGAGGGATGCACATGTGGAGGGGAAAGCAGCAGGAGATGGAGTATAAGCATTTCTTCCTCAAATCATGTCTGATTTCCGTGCAAACTAACTTCCTTAAAACATCTGTGTTCACTCAAGGTATGTCTCCGTATTTTCTTTTGAGGAACTGAAAAGAAAATCCACATTTGCACTTGCAAATGGCTTAAGAAAAAAGAATCTGTTTCATGTAGGTTAAACAAGGTAATTGATCACACTGTAAAGGATGCATCTTGGTTAAACAATTAGATATTCAATTTGCTATATAAATTCATCACTTTACACACAAGCACTTCTACACTACTAAACAGAGTCTAATGATTTCAAAACTATTTCCCTCATCCTCCTGAAAGAGAAACTCTTCCTTTCCCTTTTTCTCAGCTTTATATCTGAAAGACTATGTTTCAGATAACTTTTTCCACAGGAAAACGGCAAGAAATTATGATGACGGGCACAGAATAAAACTAATGGAGACTATCCTTATTTTTTGCTCAGAAGCAGCCTGATCTAAATCCAAGGGGCCAAACTATCAGATTATTTGCACCTGAGGTGATGCAAATGATCTCCTGAGTTAAATTCTGAACATAGCAATCCCATCGCAGAATAGGACAGCTCTGCTTGCTGACAACTTTCCCTGAATTACATATTAGATTCAATAATCTTTCAGACACAGCCATATGCATGATCTACAGGGGATACAGGTCTGTAAGCTAAGAGCACATTGTGAAAACAAATGTACCACCTTTCTTACCACGATTAATTAAATGCTTTCCTCCCTTTTCTTGATCAATATAGAGGTCTAAGCCTCTATATTGACCTCTAGTCCTGTAGAGGATTACACCACCACTTTAGTTTTCATTTATGATTGTTCTTTAGACTTTCTGACTTACAGCCTTCATCTTTACTGAGAAACCCATTCTCCCCCCACCCACCCCTTTCCCCCTTTTTGGAATCAATTTTGAAGAGATGCAAATTTTACTTCAGAACAGTATGTACTAAGTTCAGAGTGAGCTGTTTAACTTTATCAAGGAAGGAAATGTTAAAATTTCACTAAAAGGTGCTGGGCTTAGCCACTTATCAGTAGTCATGGAGTTACATTTTATTACCCAATCCATAGTTCATCAAATTATCATGAGCACATGTCTTTAAATATATATATGATATCGTATACAAGTATATATCATAACACCTACACAAAACATTACCTTTTTTTTCCCTCCCGAATTCTTGGAGCCCTTCACGAAAGAGGTCAGCATTACTACCACAATAGACAGTAACTTGTGTCCAAGATTAATATTTGGAAGGGGGATTTCAAATGCCACAGGTGTCAGAAAGGCAATTAATATGGTCCCATTCTGACTGATTCTAGACATAAATTTGGTGAAATTTAAATGAAAGGTTTGCGCCCAGCCACCAAAGATTTTACTGCTTAATGCCAACTGCATGGCCTTTAGAACAGATTTTTTCCAGGTCACAAAAACACCCTTTACCAGAGGCATACCTCAAAGATATCAGACACGCTCCCACCTCATATCTCATCGTCTTAAGGCTTGTGATTTTTGTAAAAGCTCTTTCTTGATGTAAATTTGTGGAGAAAAGAACCACATTCTGTAGTATAATTTTTTTCAAAACATATTTCTTAATGCAGAAACACTCCCTAACAACTTGGCATAAAC
Source organism: Aythya ferina (assembly GCF_964211825.1). Lineage (NCBI taxonomy): Eukaryota > Metazoa > Chordata > Aves > Anseriformes > Anatidae > Aythya > Aythya ferina. Next base: position 5,951,761 of record NC_140307.1, read on the forward strand.
AATTTAACTCAGCCTAGACAAATTCTGCACACGTTAACACCTTTGTTTATTAATATACATTAACATCATCTCCTGTTTATAGCTTGCCTCTTATCCCAAAGGACACAAAAAACATTCCGCAACTGTTACTAGCAGTTCTGTGCAGACTAAATAGAGGGATTATTTCATCCAGCACCAAAATACAGCCACCCCTCAGTGTCAGACTGGCAGCTGAACCACTCAGTGCTGCAGTATATTAAGTAAGGAAGAAAAATTGGATCCCGTTGGAAATATAGGGACAAAGTAGGTAGGCTGAATGTAATAATTTAGATTGCATTGCGCACTGACAATGAGGGTTCATTTCATGATCGGAGAAGGGTGACATGAAATCGCACTGAATGCTTTCTCACTAATTCAGAAGTAGACAAATGCCCCAGGTGTTAGTCTTTAGTATCAAAGGTCCAATACATTTCTTATTCTATATATTCCATAGGCTTCAGGTCTTATTTCAAGAACAATATTTTACCTTAAAAACAAATTATGCCTGGGAAAAAAAAAGACATGTTCCAAAGGGTTTAAAGCATCCATCCTACATGAAATCCCAGGTCTAATGGAACTAACAGGAGTCTTTATTCCACAGAAGTTCCGCAACACGGATCATCAGAAATGACTCCACCTTGTGAATCTCTTCATTTTAATATTAAAATATATATGCTTTTTTATTATTTTATTTTTATTTAAAGAAGGTTTAACCAACAATGTCCTGCCTACACAACCCTGGGAGAGCATAATGAATTTTACTCTATCCATAAGTTAACCACAGAATTATTAGTTAACACACAGCAAATTTTGCCTTTTCCTTAAAAATATGTGAATATTATTTTGGGACATACTGTTGTATGTAATGACTGAATATAGCACACAGCCATTTTACTAAATCTTTCTCATAGGGAAGTTGTGCAATCCAGAAATTTCAAGACTCAACTTGGAAGTCATGGAGACAAACACGGCACCTCAATTCTGGTTTTCCTACAGAATCATTTTCCAGACTACTGCATCTGAACCACTCATAAAAACATCATTTATTGGGTATCAAAAGTTTCTGCATTGTGCAAACATGGCTGGTTATGATGCATTTCTTACTTGTATTTGCAATTGCTCTTTAAAATCTAGTAAACTTTTTTCCTGATGTGATGCTACAGTGAAGTCTACTGTGCTTAAGGCAGCAACAGCAATATTTTCTCTTTGCTGACAGTAAAAATAACTTAAAGATAGATCTAATACACGGAGGGTTTCCCATTGCTGAAACCTTTAATAACACCACTGTTCATAGAATAAGCAGTTTGCTGATCATTTTTTGCCACCCTGAACATCACCTGCCTGAAACAAGTAGGAAAAAAAGAGGAAAAAAAATAAGGAAATTCCTCCACTGTCAGGGAGACAAAACTGAGGCAAGCCACAAATGTTGCTATGTTTCTTAACTCCAAACAGAAAATATCAGAAGTAATACAAGTAACTGTGAGAATGGAAGGAACAGATTCATCTCCAGCCACTTCTCCATGTGATGAACAACAGCATTCAGCCAGAAAGCATTTCCTGCTCTGCAAAACCACAAACATTTGTAGAGCCAAAGGGCATTGTTCTTTTCAGTGAATAGTTTCAAACTATTTGAATACTTAAAGCAAGAGAGTGTTCTTATTAGTTGCTTCTATTTGGTCAGCAAGTTGTGAAATACTCGCCAGGTGAGAATGCAAACAACTGCAGACAACATCCGTGCTGCTAAGAATTTAGAGGTTGGGGCAGTGATCCTGCAAGTGCATAAAGCACAAACAGACCCAAGCAGGGCTCTGGTAAATTAAATGGCTCTCAGTGCTGTAGTATGTAGCCAGCAGCATAGTTTGGGGAGATTGGTCTAGACGCCTACATTGCAAGCCAAAAGAAGGGAGGACAGCAATAGGAGGAAAGATAGAGTTACTCTAGAAAACCAAGACTGTATTTCTACTGTACAAATAGGATGTAGTCAGAGTGGACAAGAATAATCAGGATTTAACAGTAGGAACCATATTCTATTCCCATTAAAAAATTAAAATTAAAGGTTTAACTATAAGCTGCTGATGTGACATAATATATAGAGTTTGAAATTACAAGGTAATAATTCAGTGGGACAAAATCAGGTATAAATTATGAGAGATCATCTGTGAGGTCACCCCTGAGAACGATGCTTTAAAACAGCAGGAGCTTGTGCAACAGTGCAAGGCACCAGCCCCACACAGAGGTCACATTTTGTGGTTCGGGCAAGAGATTACCCAAACAAAGCAGACCTAAGTAATAGGACCCATATGCAAACAAGGCTACACCACCAAGGTGCAAACAGAGAAAAGGCACACCAGCTCGACTCAACAGAAGCACAAAGGTCCCTAAGCTGGAACCAACCTGAAGCAGCAAAGCAGCCCTGCAGAGAGCAACAGTGGCTGGAACAATATCAGACATGTACAGATGAACACTGCCTCCTCGATGCCACCAGCTCTCCCAGAAACAGCTGCCACTGTGCTTCCACAGTATTTTGGAGTTTACAGTCTGCATGTGCAAAGTCAGCTTGGGTGTGTATGCATTCAGGTCATGGCTAATCAGTTAGCCAGTAGCAGGTTTTAATAAACATACCTTTACAGACGAATACACACATGACCAGAATAAAGAGAGAAAAATAAAATATTATGCTGGTAATGAAAATAAACTGTTCAATTTAAAATAATAAAAATCACATTGCCTTTTACATTTAACCCTCCCTCAGAGAATAAAAAAAAAAAAAAAAAAAAGAAAGAAAAACAACTTACGTTCCCAAAAGCTCCTCATGCTTTTTGTTATCCTTTCTCCAGACCTCAATGTCCAACATATCCTTCCTGTCAGAGAAGTAGTGAAAATCAAACTGTTCCCTCCACTGAGGATTTGCACTCTTACACAGTGTCTAGAAAACATGCAGTTATAATATTTACTTTTCTTAAATGGTACTTTTTTCCACAGTAAAGCACATATCAATTCTTCTACAACAAGGCCAGATATTAGGGCATCAAATACTAAAAAGGCCATTCAAACCAAAGCTCCATAGTCCACCACACAAAGCCTCGTATTTCCTACAAGCTCTTTCCCCTCCTCCAATAATGATAAATATTCAAATGTGATCTCAGTGAATGGCTGGAGAAATGCTGAAATGCAAGATGGATCCACCAGTTCCACTTTCAGTGGACCACAGTCATCATTCGATATCACTCATATTGGAAGAAATCAAGAATAAACCTTTTGAAGACGATCATCTTAAAACTGGTTTAAATGAATTCAAGAAATCAAACAAGTATTTTTCCTGTTTGGTGTTAAGATATAGGCAAAGTAGCAACAGCCATGAAAAATTTTAACATCCAGTGAATTCAGTATCTGTAAATTGTCCTTCTGAGTTCAGTGAGACCTTTCACGTGTTCAGGTTACTCTGAGAACACAAGTATTTACCAGACTAGGACTTAAATCACTTGCAATCACTTGTATCACACTCACCATGATCAGCAAGGCCACTAAGGGAATGGGCAACAGGATTAACTGGACCATGACAGATTCACCCCACCTTGTCTGCTTTTCTTGACCATGAGATTGTACTTCATAAATTAAACTCCAGGAAAGAACGTGAAGTACTGCCAATTAGAAATCTTACTACAGTGTTAAAGCTGCAGTCCCCAACTTTTTTTGGACTCCAGACAAAAATGCTAAGCAACTAGATCACTGCAGGCAACATTGTCCTGGACTCCCCCTCTTAAACTATTTAATTTTTTGTGACTGCAAACATTGCAGAGTCTTGCAAATTCATGACACGGCCTATGGACCATAAGGAGAAACATAAAAAGGAATCTTTACTGGAGTAACATATATTTATTCTAAAATAACTAACCCATTTGTTATTTTTGAAAGTTGCTTTTCTGAATAAAAAACATTATATCATGACCTTAGTTTGAGGTCTTTTGTGGGGGACAGAGTACAGGTTTCAGATGAGTCTACATCTGAATGTTATGTTCTGTGAACTTGCTCTGGACGTTTTGTACGGGAGGGGTTTTGTTTGTTTCCTCCTCCTCCCTCCACACTTCTAGTTCATGACACGCAGAGCTTTTGCTTTCTCAACAGAATATTTTTTATTATTATTTTTTTAAACTACAGCTTCTCTCCTTCTCTCCTTATTAGACTTCAGAGATGAAATGCAGAGCTTTGGAAACACCACGCAATGAGCTTCCTTCTCCCTTCTTCCTCCCCCCTCCTCCCCCCCCCCCCTTTTTTTTAAAAAAGGTAACATTTTTCAAGAAAAACACAGGTCTGCTTTCCCAGCATACCTAACATTGCAAACCTGACTTCTGTATTGGCAGAGAACAAAAAACACGTGTGATGTATGTTGCCTTGTTTCATTTCATATTAACATCAAACATCCACCAATACGAGTATGTTAAATGCACAAAAACAGATACACACACAATTCCCAACTTCCTATTTCTATATTGCCATGTATAACATTAGTAAAATGTTAGTGTCCCTGGCATGGTCTCCTGGTTTTGATCTCACAAAAAAGATTCAAGAATAGTTCCAAACTTAAGGAAATCCTTAGTACTTACCTTACTCTTATATCTTTGATCTCCCAGTTTCAGGAGAATAAAAACCTCTGCCAAGCCCCCACCGGGGATGTTCTTCCCTTCCAAGAGTGTGATGGTGACCAGCCCATTCCACAACTGGTTCTTCCGCAAAGAGTCGGAGAGTCGCATACTCCTCATGAAACTCGACTGAAAAGCAAATCAGGGACACAAAACATTTACATACAAACCCAATTTTTATGCACACATAAATAGTGTGATGTGAAAAAGTGATATGAAATCATCAGAACTGAGAGAGGTATAACCATTCCCTAGTAGTAAGGAACTGAGGGCACAAAAATGCTAAGAATTTTCTGCCCGTTCCACGCTATACTTGGCCCTGTGAACAGGCTGCATTCAGCATCAGAGCCATATCAGCACATTGGCTTAAACCAGCAGAGAAGTCAACCTCACCTGAGCTGTCTGAACTTCGATGAGAGCAGAGCTTGAGCATTTTGAGCAAACTCTTACCTTGGCTCAGGGCAAGACACAGGAGAGTGCTAAGGAGGAGAGGGAAGAAACAAAAGGGGGAAGAGGGGAGAAACAAAAGTAAACTTAAACGTCTCCAGCTACATCCACAAAACTTGGGCCTGTCCTTTCCTGTAAGACAGCCCAGATGTACAAAAGTCTACAGCCAGGTGAAAAACTGAAGTCACGTCTTCCACCACTCAACTGTCTGTCCTCTGCATTAGCTCTTTCCCTGCAGACCTCTGGAGCTGCCACTTCCAGAAACTGAGCTCACGAATCAAAAGTCCTGATGCTTGCTGAAAAAACTGACACGACTGGGATCTTTATCAGGAGTTATGGTTAACTGGTAGCCACATTTGTTACCTTCATGATTTCCTCCAACATAGGATGGCTGTGCTAACAGTTTGCTAACTGGCAATATTTTATTGGACAGAGGATGATTAAATAGGCCTTTATTTGGGGGGAGTAAGAGCTGGAAACATTAAAACTCAAGGCTATACTTTTCTTCTTGCAGTAAAAGCCCTGCCATATTTTACTCTTGTGAAGCAACTTTTAACTCGCCACACTTCAGAGCTTCAATCATGTCATATACAGGTGGGAGAAAGACGGAGGAGAAGATTTCACAAGTCACTTTAAAACAGGACGTGTTAGCTTTAAAAGCAAGTAAGAAATGTTGTTGCTAAATAAAATGATTGCAAAAGCACCTGATGTCTGAAGATTACTTTTTATGGATCAATTACCCAGCAACAAAATTCTTAAATCATGGGTGGTGAACTCACAAATTTTTTACTCGCTTTTTACTGGTTAAAATACCCAACTCTTTGAATCCCACAAGCATATTAATATACTTCTATTTAAACACCCCGTTTGGCTTTCCTGGCACACTGGAGAAAAATTCCTACCTTTAAAAAGAAAATGAGATTTTGATTCATAAATCCAGCTGCAATGTAATTTTTTTTTTTTTTTTAAAGTTCGTCTTTTAGGCCAAAAAGCTAAAGCATGACTGTTCCCATGGACATACTTCAAAGTCCCGGCAGATATATTCCTCCCTAAACACTGCAACTATTTCAAAATCCTTTTTATAAAAAAGGGAGTAATGTCCACATGGGATCAAAGGGCATTCTGCAGTCTGGCAATCGCCTTAGAAAAATGGCAGTGCTTCCATGAAATATGCCCTAAAATAATTTTGCAGCTTGGTATGTCCTAATTTCGAATTGGATGTTTATCTTGGAAAGGCTTCTATCTAACTTGTCCATAAAACAGCTCCACTTAGCTCTATGAGCCCTGTGAAAATGGAATCCAAAGCTGGCTATTAAAGGGGCCTGGAGATTGCTTCCATATGGCATAACAGCATGGGAGTGGAGGGCTAAGGCCTACAGCAGGCGCTGCTTGGCTTGAGCTCCCGATCTATCCATGGACACTCGTTGCATTACACCGTAACATCTGGATTATTGCTTGTAATGTCCCTGGGAAATATCCACTTCCCATCAAAGCCTTTATCTATCTCAGTTGTACTTTGAACATTTTAGTATTTAACATAGTCATGTTTGATGTGATGTACTTGCTGCTTTAGGACCAAGGATTTTCCCTCCCCCCACCCTTCCTCAGAGGAGGAAGAGGTATTTGATGTTAGTTCACAAAAAAAAAAAAAAAAAAACAGACAAAGTTTATAATCTGTGTTACAATTTCTTTTAAAAACAAAACATCCAGTTCTCTTCAAAGCTTCCAGGCTGAACACAAAAGAGAGTTCTTATCACTCGGTTTTCAAATCAAGTTTGGATTCCTTTCATTTCATACCCAGTCCAGTATTGTAAGGAGTCACGCAGTGGTGGTGGGGTCTTCCTATACAAATTTTGTCCGATACATAACCCTACCCTATTAGCCAAAAACTTGACAGTTCAAAGGAGTGTTGAGAGGTACCCAAACCATTCCCGGGAAACATCAGCACCTGCAGCTCGGTATTACTAGAGCACATTGCAATGCATCAACTCTGACCTCCCAAAACAGGTGGCCCGAAGCAAACAGCTTTGTGCACACACACACACACCTCTTCTGGATGGCTGCACATCTGCAAAAGCACTCTGTGCTGGGGTGCTGAGTCCATCTCAGAAGAGGAGCGTGTTGGCCTCCAGCTATGTTAACAGGACCTGGCTTCTCCATGGATAATATCTAGCATCGCTTTAGAGCATCACAACGGGTAAAGGAGCCAAAATGTTTTCAACTGGTTTAGGGCATGGTGCTGATCTATACCACCTCCACACAGGCTCGATGATGCAGCCTGCTCCCAACCTTCCCCAGCCCAGCTCTCCCACCTCCTCAACCCTCTCTCTAAATGGAGCAGCATGAAGCCCCAGGAAAGCTGTTTCACTTGAGTCCCCGCAAGACAGCCGATCAGATTAAGAATGCTTTGGATTTCCTTAATGTGGCTGGGTCATTCATGCTCAGCAGGTCTGACACATCTCCTGTGCCTCGTATTGTCTACGTGCACACCAAAGACCTGATCTGTGTGTGCTCTGCAGCCACCTCCCCAGCATTCCCACATATTTTGCAGGCTATTCCTTTGACCACCCTGATGGAAACCCCAGCCAAACAGGCACTGTCTCAGTTTCCACTCAGTTTCTGGAAGGAAATATGTCTGGGGAAACCCAGATATGTGGTAGGCCCATGGACCTGGGCCCTCAATGAGTCAACTTTAGTGTTGCCTGGGGAAGGTTTTACTACAGAAAATGCCTCCCAGGTGAAAAGAAATTAATAGCACATTATTTATTTCAGAAGTCTCAACTCCTCTCTGATATCCTGCACCTACTTATTTCAAACAGATTTACACAGAGTTAATTGATTAAACTTCACTGCCTCCCTCTGAGTTTGCAAAACTATTAGAGAGCAGAGCACACAGTAGTGCAGTCATTAGTCTGACAAAGTCAGTCCGTGGTAAAACAAGCACTAAAAAAATTCCTCCAGCCATCACTATACTAACCTGCCTTCACACCAGAAAAGTCAAAACCCCTCTCTATGCCAGAGAGAAAAGGAAGATGTTACCACTTAATTAGCAATAATTTTAAACGATTTTTATCTATTCAGCTCTTCCCTTCCCCTGTTACCACCCAAGCTACAGACTGCTCTGTGCTTGGGTACTTCAGCTCCTCCCGTCTCCGAACCCTAGCTCTTTCCAGCTGTGCTCCCAAACTAGATGCCAGGTCCCTCAGGCCTTTCTTGCTGTATTTTTCTGCAAACCCTCTGCAGTCAGCCAGCTCACACTCTGGCTGCATCCCAGATAAAGGTGCCTTGCAGAGGTACAGAAAAGTTGGCTGAAGCTCGGATCAGGCTATAGGGCTGGAAATTAGGAAACACATGCTTCATGATGGAAGTTGGCATATGTCCTGAGCACAAGACATTGGACAAGTTTACTTATTCCCCACCACCATCCATCACTTCTGAAATTAAGCTTCTGGCCCTGAGACCAGAATTTGAGGGGTTGTTTCCAGACAGAGCTCTGACTTCAGGGCTCTGCGTGCACTGAAGAATTTTCACACATGCATCTGGTGTGGGTGTTACTCTGCAAATAACCAGCAATACCATAAAGGTCATCCTTATGAGCAGTTCAATGCTGTAAAATGGATAACAACTTGAACAAAAAGCATCCCTCGCACAAGCCAGACAGAAAGAAAATAGTGAGCACAAGAATATACAGAAAGCTTTATTCTGAAAAACAACTAAATGCTTTGAAAGTTTAAGAGATCATGTTTACTGCAGATTTAGGGATAGCAAAACATCAGGTAAGTAGTGAAATATCTTTTCTGAAGCAAAAGAATAGTGCTTTCATGAAGCAGGACCCTGTCACAAGAGGAATAGAAGTGTTTTTTTTGTTTTGTTTCCTCTCCATAATACTCAGAAATGACATTTCCCTGGAAAATAGCACACATCTCTGAAGTGAAAAGAAAAAAAAAAAAATCAGTGCTGACAATATAATTTTCAGAATCTAGTTTCTGGTTTCAGAAATGAATATAAAAGCTTCTCACATGAATTTTCTATTTTCCACTACTTTCTGGTTTTGGTTTAAAGAAGAAAGCTGGACAAAAATGAGCAGGTGGGCCATATTCCACCTTCACAGAGACAAATACAAGAGATGAGCAAGAACGTTTGAGCTTTGGAGGAGAAAGAACCAGCTCATTGACCCAGCTTCACAAAATCCTTTAGGAGCTCAAGTCTCCCTGATAGCACCATTTGGATATAATCTCCCTCTGTAGGCACCCTGTGAATGCCCTCTGGTGCATCAGTACTGCTTTCAAATCTGTCTCTTTTCCTGATGCACACATACATGCCCCAAGTTCAAACTTGTTTTTGAAGCAATAAAGAGATGCAGAAAAATTGTACATTTAAATGACACAGTGAGGTGGCCAAGTGTGAAGTGAGCCCATCTCTCACATCTTTCATTTAAAAGGATGAGACAGGACATCAGAAAGCCTGCTGCAATCCCTGTGAAGAGGTCAAACACAGAAACTGGGCCACGTAATTTGCCATTTGAGAAAACAACAACACGCAAATATGAAGACTCTTTGGACCTCTCCTCATTAGGCAGGGAAACCATTTTGCAGAGGCAGTCTCCCCCTGGGAAAGAGGAGAGGGCAGCGAGAAAGGCAAGTGAACCAACACGAGATTGCCGCCACGATGCGTGACCCCGTGGCAACTGAGTCCCTACGCTCCGCGAAACGCTCCGAGCACACTGCTGCCCACAGGGTATTGTGGGAGAAAGCCAAATACAATGAGGCAGGCAAAAACGAAACAGAACAGCCCACGCAGAAAAAGGAGAGCGAGGGATTTTCCCCTGTGAGGAGATGCCAAGGAGCACTTGGGTCTGGTCAGCCTTTCAGCCAATTTATTCAATCAGCTTAGGCTATCAAGGTGGCAATTGTGTCGCTTTTGTTTCAGGACTGAACTGCTACAGGTCAATCCACCCCAAGCAAACCTGCTTATTTGCTTCATAGATGTTCAACACTTAAAGGTTACTCAGCTGTACAAATGCTGGAAATAGCATGACGGGCACTCACGGCGAGATTCAAGCCACCCGGGACAAACAAGGCTACTGAGCATCAGGACAGTGGGTTCCAGCAGATATAGTTACCAACTCCTTCTGTGCCCCAGATAGCTCCAGAAAAAAATATTAAAAAAAAAAAAAAATAGAAAAGAGGGGAGAGCTTGCAAATACACAGATATCAGCTCACATATTAATACTACTTAACAGTATCCCCCTCCCTTTTCTCATGGAGAGCGGCATTACAAAGAAGAAAGCTGTGCTCTTGGAGACAGCTCCTGCAGAGGACAATGCTGCTCTCAGCTCCCATGAAAAATGAGGGCTCTGCATGTGCTGCCCATGTCTTGGGATACAGCCCAAATGTGAGATGATTCCCTTCTAGCAGCAGCGAAAGATATATACTGTGTAATCAACAGATAGCTAAATCATCCCGTTTAACAGCTCAAACCAAAATGATTTAAAAGACAATATTTGGCGGCTGAAATTCTTCCTGCATAATATTTGTAACGACTGAGACAGCCATAGTTAGACTGGATATCTCGTACTGCTGCTATTCTCATTGTTGTCTTAAACAAAGCTTTTCCTTCAAAAAGCAAAGGAGCTTGGAGAAAACACGTGAAAAGTACATGGTATCCACCACAGGCCATGTGAATCCCTTCAGCAATCTGACATATGGTTGCATCAGGCATTAATAGCAGCAGAGGTACTAACCATTTGGGGAGAATTTCAGAATCCAGAAAGAATCCTGTGACTAACGTGACAGGACTCATTTAGGATACTGATATTCCAAATCTGTCAACCTCAGATAACATGGTCAAATTAGAGTGTAACAGATTTCTTTTACATAGGTAAGAAAGAAAAAAAAAAAATGTAAAAAACAAGTTTATTTTGTCCATCCTTAGAGTAAGTCATTTCCCCTATATTTTTATTTTTTTTTTAGAAAAAAAAAAAAAAAAAGCTAAATATTATAATATAGGTCAGCTAGAGTTCAGTGGAAAAAGAAAAATATCAGGAAAACCATTCCTAATAGAATATTTTTATTTATTTAAACCCAAAGAGAGGAAATTTAGATCTGTCTCAGTTTAGCTGCTCAAATGGAAAGTATATGGCCTTTTTTTCCTGCAACAACCAACCACTGTCAGCTCAGGAGCCAAAAAGGATATGAGTTTGTGCATCTATTACAAAGCTCTTCCCATTTCCCCTGCCTCCCTTATTCCTATATCTTTATCTCGTCCAGCAACATTGTTTTCTACCCCATCATACTCTCTGGCCATTCTTCCATAACCTCTTGTGCCTTCCCTAGACACCTATATTCCCCATGCACACAATTTTTCTTTCTAGCCTTTATGTTCTGCCACAAACTGCTAGTACTGCTTCCACAGACCAGAGTTTCCTAACTAAAGATGGTTATTGATGTACAGTACTAGTGTTTTAGTGCAGTAGCAGAATCAATAAACTAGGAAATACTGCTTTGTCAGATTTTTCCGGCGCATGCTGGGAAATACTTTTACTGCCTTTGGATGGTCACAGTGCTTTTCTTTAGAGATCACACTGGAGCATGAACTGTGTCTTCCCTGGGAAGAACTGAAGCTCTCCTACCCTCTAGTGACTGTAACAGAATAGAGCACAGGGTTGCAGCTCTGTTTGTCTTTTTTTTTTTTTTCCCCTCCTCTTTTAAACAATACTTTAATTTCTCCTAATTCAGTACCGTGCCTTAGCATCTCAATTTTATTTAAAGATGCGAAGGCACAAACCAGAGTCTTGAGAACTGAGAGACCTGCCAATATGGCTTATAGCTAAAGGTCTAAAAACTGCATATATAAAAATTTATTTAAAATGTAATGAGATATAGTGTACAGCTGAAAAAAAAAAAAAAAATCAAATGACAGCAACTAAGACAGAAGTTTGGCTATTCTGGACAAAAAGGACCAGAGTTTAAAAACCTGGCTCCCTTTTCTGGAACCCAAAGCCAACCAGCATCAAGAGACAGCTGTGTGTGCTTGCGTGAGAAAGAGGGGGATCAAGCTACACTGATTGAGTGAGGGCATAGTAATTTCCAGAGCTTTAGTTAAAAACTAAAGCACTGAGCTCTTCAATTATTCCATCACTTTCTGTCATACTGCATTCAGGGATGTCTGGTGGCTCTTTGCAAGCGCAGCGGTAAGGGTCTGTGTTATCTCCCTGGAACCAGGGCTCGCCAAGCAGCCAGCCAGCTCCAAGAGCTGTTCTTTGCACTTCTTCTATTTACAAAAATATACTTGCTGGCACAATACCTGCGAGGGTTGGCTCCTCTACTTACCACACCAGAGTTATGAGGAATAAAACAAGAGGAGGTTAATTATTCAATTTATTTAGGCACAAACCAATAGTTATATAGGGAAAATATCAAGATGCATATGTGTTCTCATAAGAGCCAAATTTTGCTTTTCAGAAAGTTAGACTGTATGGCTCTCAAGCTGGGTACTAGGCCTTGCAGTTTCTATATCATTGTTATTTACTCAATAGCAAATTAAAGCTTTACAGAACAAATAAAAAGCCACAGTCTGTTTCCCGAACAAGATTAAAAACTAATGCAAAAATGGGACAATGCAATGATATAAAAGTAATGGCAGTCTGCAGGGCTACTACGGAAGACCAAGGAAAGCAAATTCTGTAGATATGTAGCAACACAAATCCTTGAAATCATGTTACATTGCTCATAATGAAAACTGCCTACTCGTTCTCCATCCCAAAAACAAAAGGGATTTCAAAACCCACAGGAACAACTAGAAAAAATGCTGTCTCACAAATTTCTCCAGTGGCAAGAGACAGCCTAAACAATTCAGCTAAGAATCAGAAGACCCATTGTCAACACCAATATCTACCTATCCATAAATCAATTTACAGTTTTTGTTATTGCTGAATTTATACAGACGTTTTCTTAGTACAGACTGTGTCTTTCTACAACTCTTTACTGAATGAGGTCTCACTCTTGATCACTGATAGATGCTACCATAGGACATGGTAAGAAAGCAGTGGCAATTTCTCAACACATTCAAAAATCAAAAATCTAAAGATAATCACAACTCCTGCACTTAGGTAGAATCTACACTTCAAATTTTTTATACTTTTGCAGCTTTTTTTAGAGGAGGGCACAAAGACTTGGGAGTGGACTTTTTGAAGAGAAAAAATTAAGAATTACCTTGGACGAAGATCGTTTCTTCCGATTTGACCATCTCTGTTCAGGAGTCCCCACCATTGTAACATAGAGAACCCACGAAGGGGAAAGCAGAGGAGGAATAAAATGGGGAAAGTTATTTAGCAAAATAATTCAAACATTAGCTTATAAAATGAGTTAGAAAAGCTTAGAAGGGAGTTGGATCTACTACTGCATTCATTTAACTCCCTCCCTCATGGCACATGACACAAAAAAAAAAAAAAAAAAAAAAAAAAAAAAAAAAAAAAGAATAATAATCAGAGGGACCCAGAACCATTAGGAAGAAACATGGATTATAGTTCTGGTGCCATCTGGTTCTACAGTAAGCTAGTTTAAAAAAATCATCTTGCTGTTAAGTGCTAATGTGGACAGAGACATTTCACTATTCTGATTCCACTGGAAATGGCTGAGCAATTTGCATTTAAAATACAAGGGCTTAAAACATCATCTTTAAAAAAATTACAGTGTGCACCAACTCTTCTATCAACTGCATTCTGAATGTTAAGCAAGCACCCAAGAGTACCAAAAGCCACTACTTTAAACCCATTTATTTTCTGTCTCATTGGTTAAGTCCACTTTAGCCCATGCCTTCCTAAAAATCCGAGAAGAATTCCTGAGGTTCTTTTGGCTAACATAAAGATACCATCTTTGTTTCACCCCTTCCAGCAATCTGATAGCATTTGCCAACAGCATTGTCCTGTAAAAGTTAGCTGGTGAATTCATATCCAAGATTGAAGCCATCTCATAACATAGTGATTAACTATAACAACTGTGTTTTGATGTCTTTAAGTTTTTTAATAATCACAGACTAAGGTAGAAGTAACTTTACAATTATCTTTAAATTAATGCAGTGGATAATTTTACAGTTTTCAGAAAAGACAATTTGAAAAATAAATACTGAACAGCAGACATCCCATGTTAACTTTACCACCTTTAAACATTTACATTTCTAGAAATAAACCTATTCAGACAAATTCCATACCTATAATTCAATAATGTGTTGTAAACAGCAACTTTCACAGTAGACTATACAGAAGACTGCAGAAAGATTTTCTCTTTACATATTTATGTCACATATTTAAAATTGGTCTGGCTTGAAAAACAGATCTAAGAAAATGCCTACTCTTGGCTTTTCCCCATGCCTTGCAAAGCTGCTGCATGGACAGTAGCAGGATGGGCTGACCAGGCTTGCTCCACACTGTTTAGAACAGTGGTAGCAATCTTAGAAAATTATAACAAAAACAAATAAAAACAAAACTAACAAAAACAACACATGCACAACTTAATTTAAAAACTATCAGCCTTGTGTTGTTCAGAGTCTCCAACCAACTGTTGTTTGTTTGTTTTTTTTTTTTTGGTGTTTCTAGCATCACCAAAAGTTGCACCGTATTTCTGCATCAGGAGTGAAGTTCAGCTGAACTCAGTAGCAAAATTCGGGTTTTTACAAGAAATCTCTTCCTCAGCCAGTGTGCTTCTCTGCAGGACTGTTAGAGGTTAAATCTTAACATTAAATCGGTGTTTTAAGATTTCACAAAAATGTATGTTTCATCAGCATGATAAGAAAAAAAGTAAGAATCACATTCAAATTATTGGGTTCTTTGTAGGTTATAAAATCTAAGTGTCTGGGTGAAAATCAGAAAACAGTATGCCCTGAAATGGCAATTAAAGCAGGTACAGTTCACACATTCACTTTAGCAACTTGCCTATTGCAGTCGAAGTTAACATGTACACGATACATGGAAAGCATTACCACAGAGCACTTTGCAACTACAAGACAAAAGCATTCAGCTACAGATGTCTAAGCACCTTTTACCCAGTTAAATATGTGTTTTTAAGAAAAAAAAAAAAAAAAAAAAAAAAGCTATGATCTGTCTCGATTTCAGTATAGAGTCTCTGAAGATGAAAATAAAGGTGGCATTTCCCAGTAAATCAGATTATTCCAGCTCTTTTTTTTTTTTCACCTCAACACATTTCAGCTATAAATTTGATTTCCTAAGCCACTTACATTATTTCTCTTGAAGTCTCCTTGCTTTACTGCTAGACTCAAGTTTAATACAATCACTCCCATGTCATCTTCTAAACTGTTGGGATCTTCCAATTTTAAAACCTGTTCAGTAGTTCTAAAAAAAAAAAAAAAAAAAAAAAAAAAAAAAAGAGAGAGAAAAAGCATTTGTTGACTTCAGTTAACTTGAGTTCATTACTAAAGGTCACACTGAGCTGTGCAAATTTCAGCCTCTTGTCTGAAATTCCCAACACTGAGTTTAAATATTAAAGGGAGAAGTCTGGAGGGTTTCCCCCTTAGTTCTGATAAAATACACAACCTTTTAAATAACACAGCCTATCATGTTATTATGTTATTATCTGCATTTCTCCAGATGTGGATACATGCTGAATTAAGTTACTGCTTCCTCTACTTCACGGGGAAAAAGAATGACAGGGAAACTCATCCAAGTGAATTTTCTAGCTGGGATTTGACTCACAAGATCTGTATTCTGCTTTACTGCCACATGCATTTCGTCTCCCTCCGTGACTCAGTTACCTCACTGAAAAGAGGCTGGTATTTACCTGGTGGCACTGTCTCACAGACAAATTCATTAATGTTTCTGGAAACTCGGATACAACAGCCGTGGGAGCTATAATATATCCGCACAGGGAGAACTCATTTTCCCCCACCAAAAAAGTCACACAGTGAGTGAGTATAAAAGAGAGAAATAAAACTTGAATTCCTGGCTTCCAGCTCCACATTCAGACCAAGCAGCAGTAGACAAAAGGCGAAGGGTTTGCCTCTGCACTAAATCAGGGCCAGATGCCGCTGCAGCAGGGATGGATGGAGTGGGGGGGGTGTTGGAAATGGGGGAGCTCACAGGCAGCAAGGCAAAGCATTCCCCTGTTGAATTATCTGCAGAAAAAACACACCCCACCCTACCTGGAGCTAATAGGGGGTCTCAACTTTCTTCTCCCCTTCTTCTGCCATAAATCCACCTCTGTAGATAATTCTAGTGCAGCTTTCCATAAACAATATTGTATATACAAACACTTGTCCTTATTACTAGATACGAAAAGAAAAGTGTGCCTTCTTCTGAGCTGGGCTCCATCCAGTTTGGGTTGGATTCCGTACATAATGCCGGATAAAAGCATGCCTATGTGGGATTTATCTGAAGCTATTTCTCATGTTTTAAATGTGCTCCCCACCCTTCAGTCAGAATAAGTTTTCATGAATAGATGAATTCCAAGCTATAGCAAAAGCATTTCATTTCTTTGTTATGCTTCTCATTTAAGCTGCAATAACATTTAACTAAATAAACATATTACCTATTGAGTTCAAGTTCAGTGAGTGCTACGAATGCCGAACCCATGAAGTCAGAAGATGTTAAGTCTCGATCATACACCTGGTGGCAAAATAAAATATTTATAATTTTCACATCATAAGCCAGTTTTAGCCTGGATGATAAAAGAACAGATATTTTAAGGCCTTTATGATCAAAGCTTAAATATAATTCAGGGATAATTTTCCATCTCCCTGCTTTAATTTGTATTTTTAACTAAATATTTAAACAGTGTTTTGAAAGTGTCTTCTTAATATTATGTAAACAGAGACGTGTGCTGCTACAGATTGTGCCTGTTCCTTTATGCTCTCTGCAACAGAATGATGAAATGCTGCACAAAATCAGGTACTTCTTGCTACAGATGTTTTAGCAATTAGTGCTCACAACTGGTAGCTTGCAGTTCTGGTAACTGTAACGTTACTCATAATGAGAAAAGGCTTTGCTACTTGTCACGGCTGCATCCCAGGTAATAATTCTGTTCAACCCTGCCAAATTACACTCCTAAAACGTGCTTATGAAACCACTATTGATTTCACTAAGCTCGCACAAGCACAGTAAGTTAGAGCAGAATTTAGCTCTATAGTCTTAAACATATCCAGGCAAGGAATTTTATTTCAACTTGGGTTTTCATAGAATGAAAGCAAAACATGCAAGTAAAATCTGGAAAAGACATATGTGCATTTTAATTTGAAATTGCTCAAACTCTTCAACTGGATCGTGTTTTATGTTATCCTACTACAGTGAATAAAAAATCATTATGGTTTTAAAGTAGAAAACAATTGCTTAAAAGAGTACTTACCTATCTTTCAAAAATTTAAAACCCAAACTTACCTTGATCCAGAGTTTTTGATCAAGGGTCTGTACAGGCAGCACTACAGTCTCATCCCAAACTGGGTTTAGGTTCTTGTAGACTACCTTACTTTTGTATAGAGTTTTCCCATTTAATTTAAATTTCACATATGGGTCACTTGTACCTGTGATAATTAATAAGAAATAGATTAGCACTGCCCCCATGTAAACCCATAATCGTAAAATATAATTTAATAAAACCATAAACAACAATAAATTACAGTGAATTTTTAATATACATGTGTATGCATAATTACATATATAAAAATTTCTAGTTCATACAGAAACCAATTGAACATAACCAAAAGGCTGTTTGAGAGGGGGTAACAAAATCTTCAGTTTACTCGATCTATGCCGTGTTACTCTTAAAGAATGTTAATTATTCTTTAGTAACTTAGTTAACATTTTAATTTGGGTACAAAGCAAACAAGGATGAAGAAATATTTACAGGGCAACTAGCAGAAGAGTGAAAGAGAAAATGTGATCCTGTGACTACAAACATATGAATAGACCAACACTAAAAAGCATTGTAACTTTGGATAGGAGCTCCAAGGAAATCAGCAACAATAGCTAAAATGCTCATCAGGATTTCATCACTGGTGTCATTTGCCAATTTACTTAAATCTGAATTGGAAGTTTCACTGAAAAAATACTGGTATTGTTCGGTAAAACCATACACAGAACAGACTCCGTAAAGAAAACAAATAACATTCAGGTAACATTTAAAAATCCAAACAACACATTTTGCCATGGCAATAGCATTCAATATTTTTATGGAACAGATGCCCACAGACAGACCATGGGGCTCAAGCCACTCTGCAGCAATAGACAGACTTGCAGCTGTCAAAGGAAAACAGAAGAGGGAATCAACTTTTTATTATTATTATACCAATGGCATCTGCACTAACACCAATCACTGCATAAGACTCCAAAAAAAAAAAAAAAAAAAAAAAAAGGAATGAGGTACACAAAGCATTTCACTAGATAGTTGGTTTAGACTTCACAGAAGTCTCAGACTGCCACTAACTGAAAAAGTAAAATTGAGGTCTAGCAGCACATACAATTAACTGATCCCAGGTGCTTCTTATCTGTCACATTCAGTATTGCCGGTACTGTAACTTACATTCAAAATTCTACTTCCCTGTTAACAGTTCAATTTCATTAGAAGAATCACAGCTAACCCAACAGATATATCCAGACCAGGCACTGCATGCTTCCAACATGGCCATCACTGCAAGTAGCACATTTTAAGGTGCTTATGGCAGAAGAAAAACTCCTCCACCAGACTTCACAAGTTCAGAAATAAACTGATTGTGTCCCCCCACAGGTACCCATGGAGCTACTGGTGACAAATGGGCAGCAGTTCGGAATGACCCAGTGCAAGACTAATACTCAGTCTTGTCGGTAATTTGGTGAAACAGTGAAAACACAAAAACTCCACATTCAAATATTCAAGGCTCTGATCAGTGCTATGTAAAGAAAAACTTGAGAAAAAATAGCTATGTGTTAGCATCTATTTGGAATTGAATAGTACTGTGAAGAATTATGTGCCTGGGACATATGGAGTTATTTTTAAGAACTGCAGAAAGTTTTATTCTACTTTCTTTTCAGAAGTGTTTCATTCACAGAAGGAAAATATTGATTGGATTTCAATTACTAACTACATCTGATCCTTTTTTGAATAGTTATTGCCAAAATCAACCTCTTTATTAATGTGAAAAATGCTGCAAACTTTAAAGAAATTTCTTTCCTGTCTTCTCTTAAAGATGAAAACAATAAATCCAAGGAAGTCAGAGATTGGTTTCTTAATGGTTTTTTAATGGGTTAGGACTAGACCTTTCAGTAGAATACTTATCTAAACTATGATTATGCTTTTGCATAAAACACACCACTTGAAAACAGCACATTTTACACAATGAATGGGAACAGAAAGGTAAGACATATCCCCACGATAGGGGCAGTAGCCCTCAGAGGATGCAGAAGCTGAGAAATGACAGCATTGAGATCTTTGATGTTCTCCCAGCTCCAAAGATCCCAGCTCCCTTCTCCTTTAAAAAGGGAAGAGGACTGACTATTATTTACAGGACAAGCAGGAGCAAACTGAATGTTCAGAAATAACACCAGCAATAATAATGTCCAGAATCTATTCTGTGCATGAAATGGTAACCAGCCCAGATATGGAAAGCAGGTGTAGGAACTAAAAAATGAAGATGGTGCTGGAGGCAGGCAGTCTGTGGCCATAACAGACTGTGTTTTGGCACAGAAAACCCATAAGCAAGGACAAAACCTGAAAAGATAGAGAGAGAAAGAAAACAACCAACAAGTTCACTATTTGCAAGTACAAAACTCTGAGCCCTTTCTCTGAGGATGGGAAGCAAGAGGACCATATCTAAGTAAGCATCCCAATCGCATTATTGCCCTGAAAGCTATCCAAGTTGTTAATAAAGGGAAAAATAAGAAGAGGGGGAAAGGCTCCCTAGCACTGTTTGTGTGAATCAGGCTTTAGCAATTTTCCTTTTTCTTTTTTTTATAAATACATACAGATATATATATATATATATATATATATATATATATATATATATATATATATATAAAGCAAAAGAATATATATATCTATATAACAGTGGGGAAAAAGCTATAATAAAAAGAGGCCTTTAATTAAATAAGATTGCCACTGTGGGATCAGGCCTTCATGCTTGTCAGCTTACTCTCAAAATAAACATCTCAAAGCCAGGCCTCAGTGGTGTCACTTACTCGGGCAAGGCACGCCGGGTAATCCCTCGCGATCTTGACAGCTACATAATGTTCAAACTCCTTCACGGGTGAACGGCGGCACTCGCGCGAAAGAAAATATTAATGTCGGGAATTAATAGAAAAAGGGATGATGGTTTACAAAAGCCAAACAAGGAAGAAGTGTCAAGTTAGTACCACGTTAATTGTTAGGGAAAATAATTGCGAGCGGGCGCGGGTTGCGGCGGTGCTCGGCTGTCGGGCTGTCAGAGGGGTAACATCTCAACTAGGCAGGCAGGGGAACGGGGCCGGCGGCATGGGAGTGCAGCTCCAACATCCTACAAATGATGGGCTGACACCTCCGCACTGGCAGACAGATGGACTTTAACCTCTGAGGCAGCAGCTGGGAGCAAACCAGGGCTCAGCAGCGTTTGCTCAGGTGGACCCGGGTGGCAAGGAGGGAAAAAGCGAGCTGGGCAATGGGGCTGGATAGAGAAGGGACACAGCACTGAAGCCCCTTTTCAGGCTTTCAAGGTTTCTCCCACACTGCATTGACAAAGTTCCTGTACCTCCTGGTGTCGCTGCACCCATCTCTTAGATGCCCCAGATTGCTTTCAGGTGATCAGAGTAGGTTAAAAGGAGACAGGGAATGAGAAATAAGGCAGGTGGACCAGCCCCACCTGGCAGGATGAACAGCACAGATTGCAAATTATTATTAACAGTATTTGAGTTCAAGGCTTGAAGCTATTAGATGGTTTAAATACTATTTATTAGGGACAATCTACAGTGTAACCAAAACAGAATAGCTTTTCCAAAGTGACTAGAGATTTTAGATATTAATTAGTCTGAAAAAGGACATGTTTCATTTTCTTTTAGACACTGCAGGTGCTTGAGAATTTTCTGAAGCCAGACCATTAGGAAAAATTTCAGCAGCACCCTCCTAGCAAAAGCAACCAAGTCAACAACTTGTAAGCACTCGCACCCAGGGGTGCGCTGCAATGCAGGTTCTGAACCTGCCCATCTCAACCACCTCAGCTGCAGTCACAAGTCAGGGGGGTAACATGAGAACAATCCTGCTTGGAAGCAGTTGACAATTTAGACCCAGACAAACATTCTTCTGGTGCATAAAGCAAGGTGAGATGTTTTGAGGTGAACTCAAATATTATGCAACAACAAGAAGGTTGTTAAACAGTTAACTATATATGCATGTGTTAGATGATCTGCTTTTTAATCTAAAATCCAGTAAGAGTAAAAAAAAAATCCTTTCATCAGCTGAATCAGTTTTCTCATTGGAGAATTGGAGAAACATGCATCTCAACAGTGATACTCCCCTGAATTAATTTCCATAATATCTATTTTGCCTCTTTTTTTCTTCCACTAACACTTACAAGCTATGAGTGCAGGCAGACCAAGCCTCAGCTAAAATCTGAGCAAGCTTCAGTGACCAAAAGTTGCTGAGACACAGCATCAGGACAGGGCTTAGTAGCCCAAGAAACTGTTAATGGTGTTTTTAAATGGATACTGCTGCCCTCTAGCAGCAACCAAGAGATGTACCACATCAGCAGTGTTTAATAATACTGCACACTTGCTTCATAATTACAAGAAAAACACCAGACCCGATATGATTTCAAACCACACTCCATTTTATAGGAGTAAACTTACTGGAAATACAGCATATGAAACAAGTCTTGTTACATAAATAAAAAAATTACCACCTAGTCGCCTTAAAATCCTGAAAGCTCAAAGCAAGGGCAGTATGAAACATAACCTAGACCATCTTAAGTTTCAGTTAAAATCCTGTATTTGAATCTGAAAAAGGAAATGAAGGATTTATTTTATATGCACATAAAGAATGTATTTCTTAAAATCTTCCTAGAAATAGAATTACTGGAGTTATTTACAATAAGAAGTAAAAGACATTTTATAATGGAACACACACTTTTCTTCTTAAGTGGAAAACCACTATCCTTGCAAAGATCAAGGCTTAAAGAGGAAACCAGAAAAAAAGTAATCTGATGACAGGAAATCCAGGTAATTTTGGAAAGTTTTGTGCACAGCAAGATTACGCAACCAGATGGAAATGAAACATTTCTTGGAAATAAGCATCACCAATAGGCTCCTAGGGAAAATAAACCAAAAAAACTTGACCAAAGACATATGAGGAACACACGCAAACCCTCAGCTGAGGAGAAAAAAATAAGAAAAAGTGCCAGACATTTCAGAAATGGTGACTGAAATTAAACCAACAAAACAAACAAGATCCTAACAAAATGACATTTGGGACACAATGACAGCAAGAATAGATAGCTTATGACAAAGGGTAGATCAAACATGGAGCACAGGAGGGTGCAAGGACACAGCAGAAGCCACTTTTACATTACTAGTGAGCACCAAGGGCCTTTGGCATAAGTAGTTGCATCTTCTTGTATTTGTATTCTATGGCTTTATAAAAGCTCCTTGTAGGAGCCCCAAGACCCAGCGTGAGCTGTCAGGGAAGGCAGCTGCCCCTGAGAGTCAGCTTTCATGACAGAGATATTGTCATGACAGAGAGATTGAACCATTTAAGAAATCTGTTATCTAAATTAGATACCTACCAAATAAAAGACCTGGTCTCTGGGCTTTACCTATTCTTTACCAGTGCTACCATCCTTATGTTTCTTAATCTAACGTTTATGTTACCAAAGGTGAGGGGCACATTTTGGAATCATTGCTTTTGTTCTAACTTGACCCATTTTCTTGAGGTTCCCCCATCTTTGCGCTTTCCTTTCCCAAGGGCAGTTGAGGAGGGAGGCTTGCAAGGACTGCCATGCAGAGGCAAAGTTTCAGCCACCCGCTGTATTCAAAGAAACTGAATTTGGAGCAGAGCAACAACTGCAGCACAAGCTGTTGTACACAGAGCTATACAGAATCCAGAAAACATCAAAATAAGTACCCAAAACCATCCAAATTCTTCGCATTTGTAAATTAGTCATGATTATGCCTTTCAAAAAGAAGTGTGAAAAGTTGCCTAATACATCTGAATAATTAATAAATCTGAAGAGCTAATGATCTAATTGCAGATACCCTGAAAACAGAGAAAGTCTAAATTAATCAGCATGTTTGCAGGGAGCGATTCAGCCTAATTGCTCTGAGCATTTGCTTTCCAAACTATGGATTTATTCTGTGTAAGCTGACAAACGCCCAGCCCAGCGCAAACCCATCCTCGCCTCCGGCACTTTGCTACCACTGTGGACCCAGGCAGGAGACAGTCCAGAGATACAGTGGGTGCAGGTCTACAGCAGGATGTTGGTGCTTGCTGTTCTGTCCCCTTTCTTTCCATTTAATTTGCCCTAGGGAGACTGCATTTTTGCATAGTTCCCAGTGGTGGTAAATGCTGCCCATGTAGCAGAACAGCACAGCCTCTGCTGGCTCGGGGAGTCTTACAGAACCCACTGACTATCAAGTGGTTGGTGTTAGAAGTGAGAGCTGCTGCTGACATGCTCTGACTGGGGGTGATGGGATACACCCAGCCAGGAGACAGCTCCTTCTGAGCTCCTGCAACTCACCCTGCTCCTCACATGCATGTTTTCCATGTTCTGCTGCCTGGATCATGAGAGAAAGAAAAAAGAGCAAAACCCAAGTGCAGCAGCAGGAGGTGACAAGGGAAACCTTGTCGATAGGAAGAAATAGAAAAGGACAGAGACAGGGTACAAAGAACTTGTAAAAAAAGAAAAAAGAAAAAAATCTAGGAAACGTAAGTGTATGAATACATATATATATCTCAGGTTGGAGCAATACAGCCAAAGAAAAAAAAAAATAAGAACCACAAACACTCACAAGCTGACATCACATCCAAGAAATCTATTTCTCATAAC
This sequence comes from Aythya ferina, assembly GCF_964211825.1. Taxonomy (NCBI): domain Eukaryota; kingdom Metazoa; phylum Chordata; class Aves; order Anseriformes; family Anatidae; genus Aythya; species Aythya ferina. Next base: position 5,975,856 of record NC_140307.1, read on the forward strand.
CACAGTGGCTAACAGAGCAAAACATGCACTCAATACTTCAGAGGAGCAGGATTTAGAAACATGAGGAGCTTCTCACCCTTAAAGGCCCTCAGAACAGTTTGTTTTCTTATACCAGCAGTACAGCTGGGTTTGCCAACTGAAGGAAGGTAACACCTCTGTGCGACTGTGGCATCACACTCCTGCTTAGTGTCACTGTCACTGTTCTGGAAAGGTGATTCTTACAGGCAGCAGCAGGCACAGTCAGAGCATCTTGTGGCCATAAGGGACCAGGACATTTCAGGTTTCATTAGACTGACTCATACAAACTGACATCACTGTGTCCAACGAAAGTGAACCAGCAAGTAGAATTGTGCTCCATCCACTCCCAGTTCAAAGCACGTAGAGCTGGAAGTTGTGAGCTTCATTAAAAAGACTCAAAAATGCCAGGAAACCACAAAGGGCATAACAAAATGGCATCACTTAAAACTGGTGACTATGAATGTTTCACATTTCCTTGAGGCCAAATAAGATACACAATTTTTCTCTCTCCTGCAGAACTACCAGTGTTCCACAGATGGACGGTTCACTAAAAAACATTTCTGCTTTCTATCCACGGTATTAAAACTGCAGAGGTCAGAAACTCCTCAACAACCATGTTGTTCCGTGTTATCTAATAACAGTAATACTATACAAAGTATACAGAAAGCTAAATGTTGGGTTTGGGTTGGTACACACAGACAGAACCACAACCTTCAGTGTTTTGTTCATCAGTTATAAATATGGGAGGACCCACACACCACCTAACATTAGGCACCCAATGTACATGCAAGCGATGTGACTGCCACTTGCTAATTGTCTGCTTTGGCAGTTTTAACGTATGAACTGTATCCCAAAAAGCACCAGAAAGAACCAAATAAACCAGACTCCAAGAAAGCTTGAGTCCAATGACCCATGGGTAACACCTCTGCCACCCTGCATCCCCAAGAGGGGGCACAGCAATGTTGACCTGGAGAGGGATTTTTATTTTTTTTTGGAGCCTCTCCCATGTCAGTAGAACAGAGATGCTGTTCTACAGCACTACGCTTCCTTGGCTTGGGTACAGACAGACAGACAAAAAAAAAAAAAAAAATAGAAAAGACAAAAGGTGAAGAAAAAAAAAGTAGTAAAAATTAGGTTAACAGATAATAAAGGTAAAGAGTAAGAATAATATGGTAAAGCAAAGGAGAAATTTGAACTATACCAAAAAGAACATGTCCCAGAAAGAGCAGTACATAGTGGGTGAAAATTCAGAAGAATATCTGGAAGGCTTGGGAAAAGTGAAGTCACCTGCTAAGTCTTACAGTCAGTCTGGGGTTATCAGAACTATTCATCTTTACAGAGAAATGTAATTAAAGCCTGTTTAATAACTTAAGTGTATAACAAGTAAGTTTAGCCATGTGGATTTGCTGATTAGAACCAAGACGACTTTCCAGCAACTATACTGGTGGCCGAAATATTTCCCCTCTGTTAAACACCACAGATTGATAGATACATACACGCACGTACGTATATAAACACAAATGCACAATGCAACTGAAGCTGGAAATTGCCACCAGAGGGCAGCAAGGACCCGCTGTGCTGGGCTTTTCTTCCCTTAGAGCTCTCCAGCATTCCCCAACAGCCCTCAGCCAGGGACATTGAAAGGAACTGGCAGTAAATTAAAATTAAGGGGAAAAGTGCATGCATGAGAAATGGGTAGGGCACCACGTAAGTGGTTTTTTTGTTTTGGTTTGGTTTTGGTTTTTTTGTTTTGTTTTGTTTTGTTTTTTTGAGTAAATACAGAGCTTCCCCAGAATGCAAACTGATGGTTCTGATGACTTCTTTGAGACATCTTTTTTTGGAGAAAATGCTGTTAATCATTAATAAATATTAAAATTTAGGAAATTTAGAAAACTTATGGTAAATCTGATTTAAACCAGCAATACTGGTATACACTCTTCACTCAGGCTCTGTGGTTTAAATGTGATCTTTTTGTTATTTAGGGTGTAACATACTCCACAGAGACAGAAGATTTGAAGTTAGCATCCATCACTGACCAGACAAGCAGTTACCACCAGTATGACCACTGTATGTGGATAAAAACAGCACAGTGCTACTGTACTCCTACATATGAATGTTGAGACTCTACTGCCACTGCGACCTACCTAAGCATCTTTGCAGCTACTCACACGAGGCTAACCAGTGGATGCTTACCCCTCCAATATGCACAATAAAACACAGGACCAGGAACTCGACATTTACCCCCTGCATAGTTCCAGAGCAGCTCATTACACAAAATAAATAAATAAATAAATAAATAGATAAATAGATAAATAAATAGATAAATAAATGGGGAAGAGGGTTTGAAGCCCACTCCCAGCTGTGTCAGACAGCATTGCCTGGTTAGCTCTGGGGGTTTCCTGTTCCCAGAACATGAATGAGCACGACTTGGCCTCTGGCCCTAGCCACAGCCAGACTCCTAGGATACACTGGCTGCAGCCAATATGTTCCTGTATTCAAATTATTTGGAGTAGGCTAGTACACTCCAGAGCAGCGGCTGTATCTGGTGTCACAGCGGGTGAGAGGAGGGAAGTTGCATTTGCCTGACCCACAAGCTTTCTGTGAGGTTCTCATACTGACTTTGCTCATCTCTCCAACTTCCCACTTCTAAAAGCACGATGCAAAAACCACAGTGGCTGCAGTTCAGGCTTACGTGTCTCACAAAGACCTTATGTAACCAGCAGGACAAAGACCTATAAGGATGCCATCAGGGCATCACCACTATGCTTTTCTGAAGGTACCACCACCACAACACAACTGTGCCTGAAGAATTATCATTAAAAAACTATTTTCCCACTTCACCACAAAGTCTTTGAAAAAAAGCAGGAATTTTATTGAATGATTTACCACCTCACATACTCAGTCTTCTAAATGAACAGTCATTTGCCACAGAAAGTGACAGACCCATCAAACTGATTTTTTCCCCTTATGCTGTTTCACTTTGTTGCACAATGCTTCATTAAGACAAGCATTTGCTTTCTTATGCAAGAAAACACAGCCTAGAGCAAACTATGTGTTCTGTCCTCTATAGAAATACTGCTCTGCTGGAATCACTCATTTATAACATCTCTTCCATGGAAGCAGCTGGATATGTCCTGGCTTGTGCAGCTTGCTAGGATATCTGATGAACTGCTACGCTGTCAGGAAGTACATGCTTCTGTTTAAAGAGTGATGATCTTAATCTAAGTATTCATTCACTACTTCCAAAAGCTAGGAAGAAAAAGCAGCATATGCTTGGCCAAGAGTTACTGTTTGGTGAAGACATGAAAAACCAACATGGAAAAAGTTAACTGAGATAATAAAAGATGGAAATCCCCAAAACAAGCACCGCATGTGAAGGCTTATAAATCCATACAGGTCCTTCCAGATGCAAACCTTGAATGCAAGGCTAATTCAAGCTGATTTTCTTTAAACTGTAGTTATTTTTTAGTATGGCTTTATTCTCTTATTCTCTTCTTTTTTTGATACACTTTTTTTCCTTTTGAATTCTGTCCTCTTAAGTTTTATTAAGTTGTGTTTGAAATTCATGAAAGGGGCCTTGACTTACACCCACTCTTCCCACAGTTTCCCTTTTATTAAATTTTTTTACTGATAACCTAAAGCTCTCCTAGAACAGCTATTTTATTTATCACATTTCAAATTATTCCTTTTTTTAAAAAAAAAAAAAAATAGATTAGAATCTCTGAAGATTAATGACTGCAGTTCTTGAATAGATACAGATGCTAAGTACAATAAGGGAGGGGTTTTGCAGCTGTGCAATCAGGAAGGAGCAGCAAACACAGGGCAGCTCCCTCCCCTGTGTATCTAAGGTGGATAAACCCAGGTGTTGAGTGCTCTGACCTGGACACAAGTCAATGACTTATTGCATCAGAGATAAGAAAAGATGCTGATGGCACAAAGTGCTGCCAAACTCCCGTCAGTGAAAGCAGAGTCCTGCAACCCAAAGGGAAGCAGCTGAAAGGTGTGGCTCACCACAACGATCTCTGATAACCAGGTTCCGGCCTTCTTTCAGGTGGATGGTCAGGAGGTAAGCAAAGGGGCTAGGCAAGTCATTCAAACAATCACTTCCTTCTTCTACAGCCTAAGGAGAACAAAGAAATTAGTCACCACTACATGCCTCCCCAAGCAGACACGTGAACAGAGCAGGTGTTTTCTTGGTACTGCAGAGGTGAAGTTCACAGGCCTTTTTTCTTTGGGCAATCTTTTACAGTGCACTTGTCAGAAAAAAGAAAAGAAGATGTCTGAGACTGCTTCCTTACATAAATAACTAATCATCATTGTCAGATAAACTCACAAAACCAAGGGTAACAAAAGGAGGGCTACAACTGATAATCAGTTATAATAGTAAAGGTCATAAATGCACAGACAGGCTTTCTAAATCCTAGCATTTCTTTTTTTTTTTCTTTTTTTTTTTTTTTTTCTAGCTGCTTATTCCTTGTGCATTCACATTTATCTGCTGAAATCATGAAAAATACAAATTTCATAAAATTACTGAGTGGAATATTTCTTTATACAGGTTTAGAAGACATGAAAGCAGCATTAGACAAAGCATTCTTGTTCAGAGTTTCTGCCAGGGTTACCTCCCACATCACCACCATCCAGATGGCATATTTGGTGAGGGCAAAGGTAATGAAGTTTGCCTAGAATAAGCAAATACACTTTACATGAGGATTGCATGTCAATAACTGCCAATGCCTTTTTGCACTGTTGTAAAACTGGATTGTTGTCATGTTAGTTAAACCCTACATTCATAGTAAGGTAGTTGCAGTCTCTATTTTAATTCAATTTATTCCTGAGATACTGAGTATTTGTGCTGATGTTTTCATCAGTTAGCACTGCCAACAGAAATTATAGAATACTTTACAAAAGCAGGACATGCCAATCTATTTAAAATATTCAAACCTGCCTTGCATGACCGCCAAAAAAATGCCCCAAAAATACCATGCCGGAAAAACCTATAGGAAGCTTCACATGCTTTTTTTTTTTTTTTTTTTTTTTTTTTTTTTTTTTTAACCTGTAAGGAGCAAATCAGCAAAGAACCCAAACCTAAAATTAATTGTGCTTCCCCTAAACAGTCTGACAAAGATTCAAAATACTTTAAAGTAATAGGACGTACCATCTGATCATCAAAAAATTGAGACGATATGGAAGAGTCTAAATCTATTCCTCCACAAGAGTCCTATCAAAAAAATAGAAAGAGTTAGACAATAGTAATAAAAGTAACATAGTAATAGGTAATAGTAATAATATAGTAATAGGTAACAGTAACATAGTAATACACGGTGCCTTCATTGCTGAAGGTCCTTTCCAAAACTCCCCTGATGCCCAATGGTTATTCCATCTGGTGACTTATCAGTTGCAATGCTGACCCTTACTCCTGGGCAGAATTACAGTTGTTGAATCTCCAAGTTTCCTCGCTACAATTAAAATAAATAAATAAAAATCCAGAAGTGGTGGCAGCAGCAGCAACAACCTGAGTTTGGAGAGTGGGTGGCACTCTCACATCACTGCAATTTCTCCTTCGTTGCCCGAAAGTTAAGGCCCAAGAGAAGGTTGTTGTTTTTTGTTTTTTGTTTTGTTTTGTTTTGCAAAACCTTGTTTTGTGTTTTAATTCAGATCTCTTAAACTTTCAGTGGGGAGAGAAGGTTTCATGCTAATATTTTAGTGTAAGTTATGCTCCAGTAACTCATACAAACGTACACACAATGTGTGTAATTCCATGGGGCACATTTGCAAAGTTCAGAGGGAAAAAAAAAAAAAAAAAATTAGAACCAAATGTCAAAGGGAAAAAGGAGGGAAAAAAAGGATAGTGGACATTTACTTCCCTACATTCTGTAGTAACTGGAAAGACCAAAAATTGTTATCAAGTCTCTAGCACATCAGAGGAAGTCAAACATTTCTTCCTAAAGACTAACTCATTCAAAAACTTGAGGCTATAGTGACGCAGTGTCTAGACTGTCTGGACACACAGAAGGGATTCATTCAGTGGCCAGGACACTGCTGCTGACGCTATTTTGACTGCCAGGACAGTCTATGATGATCACTTACACTGAAGAGGACCTATGTGCACATGCAACTCTTTGGTCTAATGCAGGACAATCACAGCCTATTCAAATACCAAGATTTATTCTAATAACAACCTCACTCTACAGAAATGCACACAAGGTGAAATTTGATCCCCATGTGAAAATGTTATTTCGTGCAGTGTGGTAACATCCAAATCTCTTAGATGAGAGCTGCATTGTGTTGAGCACCATACAAACAACAACAAAAAAATAAATAAATAAAAAGAAGCAGTTCCTGCATCACAGATCATAAATCTTAGAGATATTGATATGCTGAAATAAATATAAATAAACTTCTGTGTAATTATTCTTCCCCTCCTCTTCCCATATACATATATTACATATCAGGAAATACAGTAATCCAGCACTGCAAGTAAAATTTTACTTGCATGACAGACAAAATTTAACATTATGGTTCCCACAGTAATCGTAACTTGGCCACCTTGCAAAAACACATTAAAAGTAGAAATATTATTATCATAAAGAGCAGCAGAAGAGTTTCCTTGCACAACAGAACTGAGTTATAGCTGCTAGGGGAACCCTAACTTTGAATTTCCTGACTAGCATGCATAAAATCTCACTTGTGTGCATTAAACCTAGCATTTCTACAGTAGTCTCTGGCTTCACAGGAATGTCTTTCAGGCACCGTTATTGGCACTGATAATAGTTTCTCTTGTTCTGCATGGCAAAACATGGAATCAAAGAACTGTATTGAAAAGCACAATTAGAATAATAAGAAGTACTAAACTACCCTAATATCTTTTACAATAAAAAATCCATCCTCAAAGTTATGCATTCGTATTTGTTGTTTGTTCTTTCTTTACTTGTATTATATGGATAGAAATTGAATAAAAATAGCTTGTTTTTCATGTTATCTCCATATAAAGTGAAGCACTATTACTCTATGTAGCTGATTGCAATGAGATCATTGAATATACATAAAAGTCTAGCCAAAAATACTGTCCTGAAATCTTGATTTTATCTAACTACAGTAATATTTCTGAACTTAATACAAGCAAACAGCACCACATTCATCAACAGGGTCATAGCTGCAAATCTGTGTGCAAAAAAATAAAACGTTAGCATATGCATGAATATATACAAATGAATAAAACTTTCCTCCTGGCAGGGTTTACAACCTCTACCTCCTCTTCTTATTTGTTCAAGGCCAAGAATGATTCAAAATACAAGTGCACTGAGTATATCATCAACCAGACGGGCCTTTGGGTTGCTACTGACTCACAGCAAGGTGTTAGATGAAGAAATGGTGTTAGTGCACTTCAGTAATGACGCGTGACCACGGACAAAAAGCAACAGCAAAAAGTGACATCAACAGTGTCCTTTGCAATCTGAACAAATCAGGCAGGGGTTCAACACAACTTCAGTTACTCCTCTGCTCTTTCAATCTGCATACCGCGACTACAGAGGACAAATAAAGTTAATCTTTTGGCAAATGGAAATGCAATGTGAGCAGTGAGAACTTCTACTGAAGATGGAATGCTCCCAGCACCAACGGCTCTGTGTTGAGCATTCAGAACGGTGTAAAAACCACAACCCCACACTGAGCTTAGGTATGAGGCTCAGAAAGTATCTCATGGTACTGGGTGACCAAAGAAAACCAGGAAATGAGTAGGTGGCATGTGACAGGCAATTCAGGGGGAAAAAAGCTCAACCTACATCTTTTCTTTTTTTAGTTTATTTTGTTCCATGGATCTGCCTGCCTTCCTTCTGATTTACCTCACTAATCAGTGAATGATGTTCACAAAAGAATGATGCAAGTAATTGTCATGCTGTGCTCTCTGCAACAACCCCACCTAGTATTAGAACACCAATAACATGCACAACAAGCTGTCCCCATCAGAGGGGCTCAGACTAAAGATTTCATGGCTGTTCAATGAAGAATAAGAACCAAACTTTGAAAATAATTGAGTTTAATATTCCTTATCTATTTCTACTTTCATTTGCTTCATTCTGCTACAAGATATTTAGAAAAATCTTTCTGCATTTAAAAGTTATTGGAGGCAGATTACAGGAATGGAGGTAAGATCTTCACACAGAGATAGGGTTTGGCATGAAAGTAAATATTAAATGATTTAGATGCACAAACACATTTTGGGAATGATATAAATGCTACAAAGAATAAGACAGACAGATTGCTATGCGTCTGGAGGAAACTTGAAATTAATCTATTCCATCATTATACAGTTACCACTTTCTGCTGTAGTGCTTAGTTTGCCCAAAAGTCAAGCAGAATTTGGGATTAATTTTGGTGCTGCTGCAAATACAGTTGCTAAATTTTAGGTTGGAATTTGTTGGTCTACAACAGCAGAAAAGAACTGCTGATATCATTAAAAAAACCTGGAAGCAAGCTCCTAAAATAATGATTATCCAACCTACTTTATGCTGATTAACCTGAGTTGATATAAATTTTAAGCTAACATGTTTAAAATTTAGCAACAGAAGTGATGTTCACTAGCTAACACTGTGATCTGTTGCTTCACAGGGGAGATAACATTGCTTTGATAAGAATGCACAGAGATAGAGAACAAGTTTTATATCATAAAAGACCATTTTCCTTATAGTAGCACTGATCATAATTTTGTTAAAGATGTTAATTCACCTGTGAAAGCCACTTCCAAAGGAGAGCTTTAAACCTAAGCGTCTGTTTTCCATTTTTACATCTTGGATGACTCAGAAAATCAGCTGCCATACCTGCAACACTTAATTTATGGGAAAACAACCTCAAAACTTAGCTCAAAACCTAACTTTCCTAGTGAAAACTCAACTCAGAAGGAAACAGATTTCCACAAACAAAAAAAATTTTGCCTACAATGTTTCAGACAGCCACAACCTTCAACTGTTTGTCTTATAAAGCTACCATGTGACTCCATAGATTTGCCACTTTGCTCTGGCCAGGCAGGATTTACTGTTTCATGTCAAATTCAAAGCATGTTGGACTTGGATCCTCCTGTTCTTGGGACATTATGTCCAGCCACAGAAGCACTGACCACAAAAGTGGTAAGAAAGGAAAGAAGGGGAACAAGATGGGGAATTCAGACCAAGTATTTTGATTTTACACCTCCTCTAATTAATCACAAACCAAACCCAAAGGACAGCCCTGAGCATGTTCCACACACCCACTGCATTCCACCACACATTCATTTTGACTAATTCCAGGTGTTGGCAGAGTTCGCTTCACCCTTCATCTTTCACCTCTTGCCTTCAGCTGGACCTTGAGTGGGCAGTAAGTTGGTTTTGCTACAGCAGTCCTAGTAAGTTATATTAATTAAAAAGAATTCTACAAGTGCATCAGACAGCAGTATGTTTCAGAGCTCAGAAAGCTACAGCTACTTTTGACCTAAGTAAGCAATTCCAATGTCTCTGAACAATCTGAAGTATCATAGATTTGCCAAAAAAAAAAAAAAAATCGAAGTGTGGTTAATTTTGCAGCTCCACAATGACAGAAAGGATATCTGAATTTGGCCTCAAAAATATATATAGCACATTGGGTTTATGCTATTTTTTAACCCTTATACCTCACAAGTGGTCCCTCTTCTCCACCCCTTCATAACCCAGTCTGGCTCAAGAGGGCCACTCAGCTTGGCCATCACCCAAGCCCCTCACCTCCATCATCTCATCTGCCAGGTCATTGCTCAGTCGGGCTCTCTGCAGCAGCTCAAGAAGGTCATCACTGGACGGCCGTTTCCCCTCAGGTGTGGGGCCTTCTGCCACACGTGCAACCGAGCAGGCCACATCCCCCTCCGTGCGTGCAGTCGACTGCCTTGGCCATGGCCAGTCCCCTCCTGCTGGCCTCACCGATGCGTTTCTGCTTTTCAGAGACACCACAGGCCTGGGGAGGTTGCTGGGGGAGTCTCCTGACAGGACCTGAGTGCTCGAATACGTCGTTTCTTCTTCTGTGATAGTCTCCACCTCCAGCATGTCAGGCACTGACACACTGAGGCGTCGGTCCAGCGAGCGGACCTTGCTCACCACCATCTTGCTGGATCTCTTCTTCGTCTTCCTTGTGCTTAAGTTTTGCAGGAACGGCCTCGTTCTCTGCTTCAGGGATCCCCAGACGGATGGCTTATCCAAGTCCATTGCTGCACACGGGACCTCAGCAATGCCTCTGGTACAAAACAGCATCAGCGATTCCTGGGGTGACTAAAAGGAACGTAGGAAGAAAGCAAGTCAGTCAGGAAAACTAACAACCGCTGAAGGTTATGATTCACAATGCCTCATCTTAAAACTTTCAGTCATTTTTCTCAACAGTAAAAGCAAAGCATTAGTAAGTGCTTCCCAATACAATCTGGTAGGTAGGTTTGATTGTTTACAAGGAAAACAGCCAGAACAAGTATTTAATTCTACACTAAAATGCAATGTCTGTCCACTGCTTTATGATTGCTATGAGAACATTTTATATCACTTCTGCCAAGTCCTGGTTTGAAAAAAAAAAAAAAAAATTTATCTCGTTTGAAACTGCTTCTGAAAAAAACTTACTGACGGAATTTAAATCATAATTCTAGCACACAAAAAAAATGCTGGCAAAGCTGTCACTGTGATTTCTGATGATGATTTTTCAGTCTACGTACATTTTCTTTGTTCTTTCTTAGACTGTGAGGATTTTTCCATAACTTACCAGAGGACAAGCACACAAAAATCAGCTCCACAAACTAAATGAAGAAGGCAGAAGAGATCACCTGTAGCATTAGAAATCCCAACTAAGACACCCCAAAATACACCCTCATGTTACCCACTATCAGCAGTAGTCACCTCTGAAGAATTAATTTACCTCATAAAGAAGGCAGTTCAGAGAAAATGAGGACAAAAATGACATAAGAAATCACAGATTTTGAAAACCTGGCTGGTGGAGTTTTGTCTTTAAATTGATTCATGCTGAACACTTCTACAATAGTGAAGGGCACGAAGAAAAGTTCCAAAATCACCTACTGAATCTGCATTGTAAGACAATGGTTGAATGGACGCATCTGTGCACAGGAATATCCTCACAGACTGTGTTTTTTGGAGTTAGCATCTGAGCAACCATCCTTATTCTGTAAAGCAAAGACAGTCAAACCATCATCCACAGTCGTTAAGAAAAAAAAAAAAAAATGAAACTTGCAGATTTACTCTTACTGTCAACAAAGACACAGAGCTTATAGCACATACCTATATCATTAGCAATGGATACCTGTTAAATTCTATATTTCTGCTTCCAAAAATCAGAGCGCATTTAAATGCACACAGTTGACCAAATCGCTTAGCTGACCAAAAATAACTCATCCCATTATTACCCTATATTGATGGAAAATACCAGAGTAGACAATAGAAATACAACTGATGCATAAACCCAGATAGAGAAATCACTGTCTGCTCTCCAAGACATCTACTCTTATATTTCATTAGTTTGAATGAGGTTGCCCAGGCAGTTTCTTAACAACTTATTTAAATTTATGACTATCCCCACCACATTTGCAGTGTTCAGGCATCTACAAAAGTCTTTAACTGTATTACTGCATAACTAAAGCTACACAATCCCTCCTACCCTCATTTATATTGCAATATAAATGCTTGCTATCATAATAGTTACAGTCAATTCGAAAAATAATAAGCTATTTTGGCACTACATGCATTCAACAAAGCAATATCGAATTTTGCCCACATAGGAATGTGTGCTAGTATAGACACATCAGCTAAACACAGGATTTTCACCCCTAGCTCCTATAGACAGACCTAATATCAAAGTGCACATGGACAACTAGAATTATTTTTTCTTCACATCACGAAGAAGCAAAAACATTTCTGAACCAAATGTACCAGGGAGAGAAGAAATAAATGCAAACCTGAACACATTTGACCAGATATACAGGGATGCCCATGGTGAAGAAGCACCTGATGCCCTGTGCGAGCTGTGCTCACCTTGGCAGATAGCCTTGACCTAGGTTCTTCATTCTTTAAATAAAAATTTGACAAGGAAGCTGCAGGCCTTCTTGGTAGCATTGTACCTCAAGAGAAATTACTAGGGTAAACACAGTTGCACAAAACGTTATGAAATACCACTGTTGGCATTCGTTGAAACAACTGTCTCCTGCCAGTGGCCTCCACTCCGCCTGCCCAGAAGCCTTCCAAAGCAAAGCCATCATGGATAAAGGCAGGAACCAGCTCACAACATTCGCCTCCCAAGGCTCTTACTGCTTCCCATTCCTTTCCTGTTATTCTCCACCCCTCTCGTTTTGATGGCCCACTGCTGTCGTTCTTACTTTGTTTGCTTTGAGATTTTGTTTCCTAGCAGCAGGCTAGTTCCTGTAGGTTTTGTAGTTACATTCCTCCAGTTGTTTTTTCATAGAAATGCCCATTCAGCAAGGATGGTCTGAAGGCCATGGGGTATTTCTGAGCCCCACTGGCACTTGACTCATAACGAGCAGGTTTCCTCAAGCCAGACAGAATCACAGTGGAGGAAAACAAAACAAAACAAAACAAAACAAAACAAACAAAACAAAACAAAAAAAAACAAACAACAACAAAAAAAAAACAGGGGAAAGGTTTCTCGGTTTTGGTTGGTCAGGACAGCAGGGATAGCTCGAGCAGCTCAGCAGCTCCTATGCTGGGTTAACAGTGGCAATATTTGCTGTGTGAAGGAGCACAAGGCTGCTTGAACTGAGGCCAGAGGAGAAGCTGTTCAACCCAGCCCTGGATTGCCGAAGGGTTTGGCCATACTCCACCTCTGAACCTATACACCCACACGCCTGCTGCAACTGTAACTTTCATTTTATAAATATTGTAAAGACAAGCAAATTAATCCAAACGACTGTTGTAATACACAAAAATACATACATTACTGCAAGTGTTGTGATTTTATACAAAAAGGGTAAATACAGTCTGAAGGGCAAATGCACTTTGACATCTGCCAGCCATCCTGGCACTTTTTTCACTTCCCCAGTTTACAAAGAAAAACAACACAAAACCACCCCCGTGAGCAGAAATTTATGCCCTGGAGAAATCAGTGGAAGACGAGGGATGGGGACCACCACCCTGGTGCAGTGCTGGAGATAGGTGTGCCAGGCTTTTGGGGGTACACCCACCCCAAAAATAAACATTCACATGTTCAGATGTTTCCCTGAATGAGCACACGAGCTCTTATGAACATTAAACCACACCACTAATTAAGCCAGTCTGTTCTTTCTTACTTCATGAGTTTTCCTCCACTTTCCTTTTCCATACTGAGCAGCATCAACAGAGGCACATCATTTTAAAGAGAGAGAAATTCCCTGTTTCTTGTAAAAAACCTGTTCTTTGTGTCAACATGTTGCTCACGTACTCCTTATCCGCCACAGGCCAGCACCTTTTCCTTTTCCTTCCACTGTCTCAGAAGTTTAGTGCCAAGCCTATCACCTGAGATTCCCCGAGCAGACATGGTGAAAGGCGTACTTTGCCAAATTGCTGGTCTGAGCGTGGCCTCTTTATTCTTTCCTTGCATCAATGGCACATTGTCCTATAGAGCTGCAAACAATATCCTGAGAAACATTTCCTGTTATCAATTTTAACTTGGTTGTTTTTAATTGAATGGCTCCTTGTTACATAATAAGATATAAATTAAAAAAAATAATAATCAGTCTATCTTCTTCAGCTTACTCTGTAATATGCTGCTAAAGCTCAGAGCAATCCCTATAGCTTAATCTCTTCCTTCAGAGAGACACTTTTGGATTGCACCTGTCATTTTTATTACAGCCTGTTCTTTTGCTGTGTCTCCTCTTTTGGGGGCAGTAGGAGCAAGAAAGAAAAGATTCATGACAGCAAAACTGGTCACAGCTCACCACCTGACTGATGTTACTAATTTCTAGTATTTTATTCTCCCTTAAGTATCTTCTAACTACAGTCTTCAGGATTACTTTTTTTTTTTTTTTTTTTTTTTAAATAACGTTTTGGTCTCTATCACTGTAACACACTCTACTTACTCCCTTAAGTGGTTATAATATTCAGAGTTATATGATTTTTTAGGTGTTCTAACAGGTGGCTGTGAGAGATTTCAGAAGTCATTGAAAGCCTAGAGAAATCATCCTGCAATTTCACTTCACATACTGTTTTGTCAGGAAGCCAGAAGAAACACAAGTGAGAAATACTACATGACAAAAAAATACTATAAAAGTGAACAATATCCCAAATAAGTGGGGAAACAAAACCAAATTGATTTAAATATTGGAAATTACAGAACATGTTTGTCTTTCTTCACTTTAAGTAATCATTCTCTGCACACCCAAAGTGCTTAATGCTCACTGAAGCAGCCCTGAAATGCTCCCCGCTAAGGCCTTTCAGAGGCGTCCTCACAGCCAGCAAAAAGATAAAAACACAATTGAGTACACCGCCGCCACTATTACAACCTTCATAAATCCGGTAATCACTGTGCTCAATTTACTTCTCCAGTTAAAGTGTGAATGTTGGGTCAGTCAGCGTGCCAACAATGTTCATAATCTGTAATTCAGTCAGTATGCTCTCAGCTCCAACCAAATGCTGGCCAACATTTCAACCCAGTGTAGCTGGAAAGGGTAATGTGTTAGAGGATGTTAGGAAGATATTCTTCAGTTGCATGCATCTTAACATAGGTTCCCACTGGACAACAAACTAACAGAACTCCCTTGCTATAAAACCTCCATTGATTCTGGCTGTTCTGGTGTAAAATACTCCCCCTAATCTCTGCCTGCACAGCAGGCACTGGCATAAAACCTACATTACACAACTTTCAAGCAAAGCTAATTACACTTTTCCTACAAATCCCAGCCATCTGCACTAGCAGCCACAAATTAAACCATTCCTCCCTGGGAGAAATAAGGAAAATATAAGGAAAAAAAAAACTCTCTGCTGGTTAAACAACTGTATGTGCAGGCTGGTTACTTCTGTAGCATTGTATAAAGTGTCCCAGGTTTTTCCTCAGCACTGCATATGGAACTTCAGTCGAGTGTGAAGCTTTACAACTGAGAGCAGAATTACTTCAGAAAAATAAACCTATGCTTCCTTCTTTGCAGTAGCTTATTTCAGTCATTTATCTGGCAATGCAATACTTAGTCATAAGCATCATCAACCACAGAGATAAGAAAATATCTATACATCTCCACAAAGCCCAGCTTTGCTCAGAGCTACCAGTTTCTCCTGGAATACTCTAAATGCAGCACGAGTTAAACTCGTATACAATACTTAAAACATTAAAAAGAAAACTGCATACTTCACCATGGGCAGGATGTCCCTTAGGTTATCAACCCCTTCAACCACTTCCTTGGCAGGTAAAACAAGTCCGAAACAAAAGGCTGACCTGTGGCTGCTCCTCTGACCGTGATCACACAAGCTACCGAGGGCCACTGAATTAGAGAGCTACATCATGACACAGAACAAGTGAGACAGACTTTTCTTCCTGCATCTCTGTCCGACAGCACAGGGTAAATACCTGAGCTAAAATTTGCCACAGCACCAGAAAAAGTCTAATCTCAGTCTGACTCTGCACAGGCTAATTACCCCGGGGAAATCAGTGTTAGAATTATTTTTAGTACTAACAAGCATCAAAGGGAACACACTGCTGAAGTGTAGCTAACGTCTTCATTGCACAGGCGGCTTGCTGCAAAAGCAGGGTCATGCCTTGGCCAGCTTCCAAATCTCACCATTGCAGCTGGGCTTAAGCTTCCCTTGCTGGGCTTCAAATAATGTGAGTCCATTGAGGCAGATTCTGCTCTTCTATTTCTACAGATTCCTTTGCAAAGCATACTGCAAGGGTAAATTTTAAAAATAAAAATGTGACTTGATGCTGTCAAACAAGTTAGTGCAAGTGTTTCATAAAAGACAATTTTGCATGCTTCAATGCTTGAATAGAACTAAGTCCAAAAGAAACCTAACTTATTTTCTTGATGTAAGCTGGAAGAAATCTACAGTCTTTGCTGTAGAAAGGCATCAATAATATTAAAGGTAAATGTGAATCTTACAAAAAGCTTGTTTATCCCATGCAGATAATAGAAACATCTTGAATAATGCTCTTCTTAGCTATGTTTATTGTTGTACCTAAATCCTCCACAGGTCCTTGGGTTTTCCAGCTGTGGGCGTTTGGATTCCATGCTTGCCTTTTCATTTTTTAATTGGTTCAAACACGATGACCTCCACCTTTCACAAAAACAAGAAATGGGCACACATCTTCCTCCACTTTTCACACAAGAGAGGAACATGAGGATGCTCCAACTCCTCAGAGACTCTTTTGCACAATCTAAAGAGCTTTCTTCTCAACATTTATCAGCAGACAGTAACTACAAGAAGTAACAGAACTACCAGCTGCTACAAGCATATTAAAATAGCATCTGATAGTGAAAGTTACTGAAAAAAAAAAAAAAAAAAAAAAAAAAAAAAAAAAAACCTGCACCTGACTCCAGCTTGTAAAAGTATTGCTTTCGGTTTGTTTCTGTGTATTCTAAAACAGAAGAAAAAATGAGTATTCATGGAGGAAATGAAGGAGGAAGTGTTTGGGTGCATTTTTCTAAAAATATTTCGCAAGGTCCCTCCAACTCCTTCAGCTTCCTTCAAAATATTGTCACTTGTAATTGTACCCATGCAAGCCAGAGGCCCCTCTCAATCTAACTCATAGGATTGTAACGAGCTGGTATAATTGCATATATTCTTTACAGTGCCATCACCTGACAAGTACCAGACCTTCCCACTCACATGAAGATCTGTCTCCTGCAGCCCTGTATCTCAGTAGGGGATACGCACATCTAACCAGACTCCAAGATCCTGGAGCAACAGATGCTGCCGTCGGAAGGCATTGTGCCACGTGCAGAGACCAAGCCAGCAGGCAGGTTGTTTCTTTGCCATTGGATATATTTTCTAACTTGCCTCATTGCTCCCAACCATACCAGGTGATCCCTGGAAAGATGGTACCTGGAGCAGAGCACCTCAAAGAGCAGGGGAAGAGGGAAAGCTGATGAGTAGAAAGGTGAAAGAGTGATGGGGGATGTCAGTCGTTATTGACTAAAAGTGAGATAAGTGGCCTTATAAAATAAAGAAAAAAATAATGGGTTTATCAGGGCTTAAGTGAGGAGCAACTCAAGATGAGGAACGAGGCAGGGAGCCACATGCTGGAGTCAGTGCCTGTCTGGAGGAGTTCCTGCAGGAATCCAGCCCTGCGGCCTCCTCACAGCTCACTCTCTCCTTTGAGCCTTCATTCACCTCTCTCATAACAAAAGGTATATTTTTATAACAAGAGGTGCACAGAAATAGATCATGCCTCTTCATAACTTTCAGGGAAAACAAACCTAGGAAGGAAACTGGAGACTCATTTCCACTGGAGGCCAAGTGAGCCAGTGCCTTTTACTAGCACTGAAGTCACATTAAAAAAAAAAAAAAAAAAAAAAAGGTTTTGTTTATATGCAAATTACTTGTGCATGTTCCTGCATTGCTCCCTAAATAAATACTGTAATTGCCAAATTACTCATCAAAACTCAGTGGCCATAGAGGAAAAAGCTCTGCATGATTCTTTAAGGACTATTTGCCAGAGAGGCATAAAGTGAACACTTCAATCAGAAAAAATGTCCTGATGCTAACTGGAACTGAGCAGGACAAAAGGCAGCAGTAAGGCAGCTGTTACAGTATGCCACCTTCTGTACCACAACGTGTCCCTCTTCCCAGCAGCAACACAGCACGTGCCAGGGCCAGAGCTCACGGTGAATGCCAGGTACACAGGACAGGTCACGTTACTCTGGATCTGTACTGACCTGTATGATTAAATTTCCTTTCACATTTAACATCTCCGCATGGCTTGGGTATATCTGTAGATAAAAATTACAGAGTGTTTTTACAGTTTCTTAATTCACAAAGGCAGGAAGCCAAAGGCAACTCAAGAAAATAGAGGTTTACGTGTCATAGTGCCGCTGAATGAGGAAATTCATCACTAAAAGTCCTCAATTTCTGTGAAAACCTCCAGCCTCCTTACAGCGAATCATTGCATTTAAGTATCTGAAGCTGTTCATTGCCATTGGGAAAGCTGAGAGATTGGAAAAGCCCCACAGAAAAAAAAAATCCTAGGAAGCCTTTGGTGAAACCAAATGTTTGAGCATTTCAGTGCCATCTCTCATGCTGTCATGCAACCCAAAGCGCATCTTGTGACTAGCTGACAGCACACAGATGTGTGATGGCTGACACCATGACCACAAGTGAAACAGAGAGCCTGAGAGAAGCACAACGATGTCCAAATGAAGAATAAAACAAATCTTCAGCATTCAACAAAGCAGTCATCAGATCCTCCACTCAGAGGGCGCTTATTCATAGCCACAATAAGTAAGCTTCTGACCTACAGATTATAAATTTCATAAAAAAGTATTTATGTGAAGGAAAAGAACAAAAATAAAAAAACACCTCTCATGGACATATTTTTCTAGGGCAGGATTACTGGAACACACAATGTTTCCCAAATACCCAAGAAATCAACTATGACTGTGCAGAACACACTTATGCCCATGCTTATGCCCATGTTACAGTCATCGTAATTTAAGCATATAACCAATACGTGAACATTTTAGTAGGCTTCATAGTTTGTCTCAGATATCCTAAAATTTAATTAAAAAAGAGATAAGAAATTAAGGAAAATACCAAGGCAAGTGCAGAAAGTTACTAGGGAACAACTACTGAAAATAAAAATCTTTGAAATCTTTGCTTTTGCATTCATTGGGTACATGGCAGTAAGGATCAGTAATGCTAGGTAGAAAAATGGCTATTTTAGGAGAAGTTTTTAACAATCAGCAATAAGATATGCTTTTAAAAATTACAGTAATTTAGAGGAGACTAAAACATATGTTATATTGCTAACTTTATGAAGATAAGCAGCAAAATATCTACTCTGGTTACAAACAACATAGAAAAGAGATGCAAATAAACTAATCACTAATGCCAAGAAAATTTCTCTTGCTTACACCAACCTGGCTTCTGGGTAAGAAGCAAGGCTGTTGTATGATGGAAAAGCGAGCACGTGCATCAGTATACCTTTAGCCTGAGCTAAAGGAGCTCAATGCTACTTATTCATAGAAGTCACTCTGGAGAATATGGATTTCATCCCAGACAGACAATAACTCAGTACTTTAAACACAAAGGAGCCAAAGCATGCAACTAAAAATACATGTACAAAGTCACATTGTTCCCCCTAAAGTCAGTAAAATGACAGTACACAAATGTCAGCATAAACCCAATGACCCCTTTAAACATTTTTTTTTTAAATTATACCAACTAAACGTATGCCAGCACAGGTCTCTCTAAATGCATTTCTCACAGAAGTGAAACAGCTTTGAGGTTTATCTTTCCATACACCATTTGAGTTTACAGCCTCCTGGCACAAGAAACGTAACTTGTCTCTGGGTTCTGTTACAGCCTGATTTTCCCATTAAGAAGATCAGATAAAGTTGGTAAATTTAACTCATATTTGTTCGCAAATTACACACTGACACTTCCCAGGTCTTCACAGTGGGACTTCACTTTCCTAAAGCTGAAGCCTGTAAATGCTAACATCATTCAAAAAAAAAAAAAAAAAACACACTGTAATTCCAGTGACTATTAGAAGTTTGAATAAAAAGGTCAAAATCAAAATAGAAGAGTTTGCTGCTATCCCATGCAAGGATGAAGCAACCCATTCAGGACTTTAGCTGCAGAAGTTCAGAAAGCCTTGACACTACAGTACAGCCATTTAAAATTTTAATTTTTCAGCTCTTCTGAGGTATTTGGCTCATATGACAAACCCTCTCTGGAGCTTTGATTTTGCACATCTTTTCCATCACTGCAGATACAGGCAGCTTTTCTGTAAGAATTAGGCTCACTGACATTGTACCAGCATTCTTGTCATTCGATCTGATGTCACGGGCAACTTTCTTCAGTGTTTTCTGGTTTAAACTCAGAATTTAGCAAAATATTCAGTCCTCTCTGGGGAGCCAGTAAGAGCTTCTCTGATTTTACACTGCATGCCTTGCTGGTGTCTGCCAGAGAACCAGCTGCTAGGGCCATCCCAAAATTAAGGCTAAGGTAGGTATCACACAGAAGCATTCAATATCCCAATGCCTACCTCACTTCAGCATCCTCAGTGCAATGCAGTCCTCATTTATACCTCCCTTAAATGCTTTTTGGGATAGAAGGACAAAGGAAACACCCCATGCTTTGAGGAATGCTGATATGGACCAGTGATTCATGGCAAAACTGAAGAGCATCTTTAAAAGCATTATTCATTCTCACCATACACCGTCAAGGGAAAGGGTGCTTACCTCTTCTGTTGGCACAAGACACCTAAACATCAACATAAAAAAAAATATTTAAAATGCTATTATTCAAGAGATGGTCTATTCAGAGCCAGAGTTCGCAGGATTTTATTCCATTTCGATTAAACAAGACTGACTAAAGAACACAAATCCTAGATCCAAACAGAGAGCACCTGGCAGCCACATGCTGTATCCACATGGTGGGCCCATGAAGACGTTCCAAATCGAACTACTCTATCATGAAAAAACACAAACACATTACACAGCCCTTAAAAACATCTCAGCCTCCATTCATCTGGGATAAGTTTGTCATGGACAGGAAGGTGATGTTTAAATTTTGCTAAACTTTAAATGTCTTCCCTTCAGCCTACCTGCAGCACCTTTCTCATGCTGCCCAACTGCTCATTTGTAAACTGTGTCACCACTGTGGGGCTTTCTTAACTCTCCTGTCATGTATACATGGCTCCAGGCAGGACGTTTTTGTGCAGATCAAACTGACCAGTCCACTTGTCATCACCATGTCCCCTTCAGGTATTCTCAAACTAAATTTTAAACGCATAAATTATGATAACTTTGCCTATAATTAACAAACAAAAAGCAGAGTTGATGAATCGTCGTTTAGTTCTGGTGAATACTAACTAAAAGGCATTTTAGTTTGGCTATTATAATCATACAATTTCCTGTATTTGCTCATGGAGTAAAACAAATTAGAGCTCATAAACAAAACTTTTGCAACAGCTGTGAGAAAAAAAAAAAAAAAAAAAAAAAAAAAAAAAAAACTTCCAAAATGTAGTAATGCTTTTAATGGATTTAA
This sequence comes from Aythya ferina, assembly GCF_964211825.1. NCBI lineage: Eukaryota > Metazoa > Chordata > Aves > Anseriformes > Anatidae > Aythya > Aythya ferina. The sequence continues at coordinate 5,997,050 of NC_140307.1, forward strand.
GAGCTATTCAGATTCCCTTTACATGCATGTAGCAGATACAGCCAAGAGTCACTAATCTGACATTTGACAAGCGTCCTGAAATGGGAACTGCCCACAGTTAGCTAAATAGATTAGGAGGTTTCTGGTTCAAATTTTGCACCTAAGTAGATGAAAGCTCAATCTTCCTCAACTTTCATTACATTATTATCAAAGGCTAGATAGATTTTTTTGCTAGATGTTACTACAATGCATCATTTGGTAGGCGTTGGAAACCCGAATCTTTCCTGAAGTTGAAGAAAGGCTCCAATTCAAAACTCGTATGTTCGCCTACTACATCATTTAAGATGTAATGAGCTTTACATCTTAAATGATAGCTTTACAAAGTTGAACATAATGCTGCCACTTATACACAAAAAATAATCACACTCCAACCATGGAGATACTATCACAATTTCTTGATTGAATTATCAAATTTGAGTGTGGAGATTGTTCTAACAGAAGTACAATAAATGCAAAGCAGCAAGATTTCTAAGAAATCCACTAGAATATATAACAAACCAAATATTTGTATTTTTTAAAAAGACAAAACAAAACCCTACATTTAATTGTTTCCAAGTACAATAAACCTGGAACAAAGCCTGCTATTGAATGAACATTAATGATTTGTCATTTGCTTCTGCAGATGTTTCCCATGAGGGAAGAGGCCAGAAAACATTCTACTTGAAACCCAGGAAAGCAGAGTTACGTTGCTTCATTCATTTGAATATTTTAATTTGAAATTGTCAAAAACACCAGGTTAAATAGGATTTTACATTGAAGGGAATGTGTAAGCAATACAATTTCAAAGGCCAGAGCATGATAAACCCTTCCCATTTAAAAACAAATGATCCAGGTTTATAAAAAAAATTTCACAGCCATGATATGAGCTCAGAGCATCTGCTTCTGTCCTCGTTGACAGCTCCTGATCATCACCACCTCCACATCAATGACATTAGAGACAAATGCCTGCTTAAACAAGTTAGTATGGCCATCACATTTTCATTTGTCTCTATTAAGAGATTACCAAACAACCCAGATTATATATCATATCCCAGCCAAAATTTACTTCTAGATTAGCTCTAATCTGTTAGAGAGCAAAGAGGAAAACATTTACTAGTAAATACTGGAGGGAACACAGAGATGCTTCTGTGTCTTAATTTACGGTGTTATATGGAGATAGAGCTCTTATTTCCAAATTAGATTTTATCTCTGATTTTAATGCAGCAAAGCTATACAATTCCAAGTATTTCCAAAAATAATGAATTCTGTACTAACCTAAAGTTTCCACTGAAGCATAATTTACTTTGCAAACGACAAATGGAGTTCGTAGGAGTGGGCAACAGGAAGAATAGTCAAGGGTACAAGTACTTCCCAGAAAGGAAGGATATAAATAAGATATTCCTTTTCTTTTCTTTTCTTTTTTTTTTTTTTCCCTGGCCCAGAAGGCAAACAAAGCAACAATAAAAGATTTCTAAATGTATTTTACTGGTATTTACTGGTTACTATTTTACTGGTATTTTAGCAACTTGTTCTTGTGGGAAAGTGAAAACAAACTAACAAAGGGGCATCTGTGTAAATACAAAGGAAACAACCACTCACCACAGGAGGCAGAAAAGTCACCCTCCGTGTCAATTAACTCCAATTCTCACCGTTCTCTAACCAAGAAGAAAGCCTTCAAGCTAACTAGTTTTAGTTAAGGACCATCAGAAAGTATTACCAAAGGGCAGCTCTGTAATACAAAAGGTGTTCACACCATGCATCCCACCTACCCATGTGAGGTTCTCTCTGGCGACAGGGAGGCTGGAAACGTGCATGACCAAGCTGGAAATGTTCCAGCACGAATTCCACATGCAGCCTTGAAGACTCCCAGCTCAAGGGTCTGTTTTCCTTAGGCAGACAGCAGCTGAAGTCAATGGGAAAGCACAGGCACAACTTGTCACTATGACAAGCCCTGATGCTGGGCTTAGGGGAGGTGGCATAAGATTCAGAAAGAAAGGCAAAAAAAATAAGTAAATATAAAAGCCTACAGGTCAACATACTGAATATGTGAAGATTAAAAAAAAAAATAGCCTCTTTCAAGGAAAAAGAAAATTAGTATGCATTTAAGGGAAACATATCAAAAACAAAATCACAACATTCTTCTGATTTTCACAAGATAATCCAATTGTTTCTTGAGTGATAAAACAATGGAGATTTGCAGCTACCATATAGCCTTTCAAAACATCAAATCAATTCACATTCTCAACAGAATGTTATGAACAACCAATTGATCAAAATGTAAAGAAACAGCATTAAGCACAGTACTGTAGTTTTTTCCCTAAGCTTGAAAATTGAAGTTATATCTGACATTCACTTGCCTGGAAATGTTCTGGACATAGTGGTGACCTGAGAATAACCTACCCAAATTTTTATCCCGTAGAGCACGCAAGTCAACTGCATCGCTCCAAATATCGATTTAAACCAATAAGCTGCCTCTAATTCTGACCAAAAGCAGATGCTCAGTGAAAAGAATATAAGGTCAGCAAATTATACAGTGATTCTGCCTGCAAAATAATCTCCTGATTTCCAGGAATCTGTGGTTTAGGGGCTGCTTCAGCCAGAAATCATACCTGCATCTTTGTGATTAATAGTTCTAGCACACTTTTTTCTCTCTATGAATTTGCTTTAAAACTTTTAAAATTCATTTAGAAGTTAAGCAACAGGAATGCCCTACAGCGATAGGTTCCATATATAAATTATGCTTGTACAAACCAGCATCTCCTTTTATTGAAAAGGAACTCAAAAGAAATCACTGAATTTTGCTCATCAGTCTCACTTAAGATCTTGGGTTATGTGAAATTATATGCAATCATTCTCTATTTATCCCATATCACTCAGATTTTGTCCACTTCTACCATATCCTCCCCAAACAGTCCTCTTAATTGAAAAGCACAGATCATCACAGTGGCTAGTTAATGATATGCCATCAGGACAGCTTAACTAGCATGCACAGTAGGCATACAAAGTATGATTCTTTTCTTTTTTTTTTTTTTTTTTTTTTTGAGGTAAGTGATTTGTCTGAATTTATAATGTAGTTCAAGACAATCAAAGCCCCAAAACATTCTAGGAATGTTTCCAGAAAAGTTAATTATTTAACACCTTCTTTTCCACAACCTTTCATTAGGTCTAATCAAACAAGTAATTTTTAAGTTGGAAAAAAAAAAAAAAATTCAAGTGTTTTAAACTTGATTGGTTGTGTGAGATCGTGTTGTAAGGACTGCAGTTTTGATAAACAGTAACAAAACTGGTAATTCCCAAATACTTTTAAAAATTAGACTAGGAACTAGGAACAACATCAATGCTGAGTGGCTACATGATGAGTCAGAGCAAATAAAAGTACACACGTGCAGGTATTTTCCCCAGCACTGAGAGTTGAGCTGTAATGCACACCGTGACAGTTGGGTATGCTTTGTGAAGTGGTGTCCTCAGCACTTTTGGGGCAGGACAGACAGACTTGAGCCTTCATAGGGCCTTACCACTTGCATGCTACACAAGATCCAGGGAAGATGGAGCGCATCTAACAAAGCATCCATTAACAAGGTTTCTTTATTATTGCTGCCTAAATTAGACCAAAACTGCCCACGCAGCAATCACTCCACTCCGTGGCAATGCTGGTAAACCTGTAGTTACACCCAACCTAATTTCCTCAAGTGAGAAGTTGCCAAGCATTTAATAAGGCGATCAACCATTTGACCAAACACAAGAGACTCAGCCCAGTTTCTCTTAGCATTTTGCATGTGATCCTGCAGTCTTCGTTCAGAAGTATCATTTATATGGAACATCAAAACAAAATCTAGATTGCGACATGAATTGTCCAAAACCACAAATATCCTCTCAGCTTCTAACATTTGATTTTTATAGCATCAACAGGCATGCTCAGGTGCAGCTGTTACACTGGTACTCAATTTGAAACCAGTGTTCAAGGCATTTGTGCTTCTGACAGCCTCATAATCCTGCAAAGAACAATTTCATTTTGAAAAACAGTCCCCCGGGACCCAGGGAACATTTAACTGCTTAACTCAGGTAGGAATAGATTTGGGAAAAGCATTCCTGTCACTCAAAAGCGGACTTCTATCACAAGTATGCTGTCTAATAAATACAGCTGGAAGCAAAATGGGAATGTGGGAAGGATGCCAACATAAATCCTCTGAATCTGAGGAAATCAGTAGCAATTTTCCTCTCAAGGATGGAACCAGCGCAGAGGAAATGCAGGGCATATTTGGAGTGCTTCAGCCTCCTCTCCCAAGGTGAAGCCGCTTTCTTGCACATGACAGCAGGCCCTACCCCAGCAGCACAGAGCTGAGACCCCATATTTCCAAATACATCCCAAAAAACAAAATTCAAAGCCCTCCCTCTGACTAAAATTAGTTCAGAGTATAGGGGCAAATAACCAACACTGATAAAACCTGAGGTTCTCCAGTCACAACAGCAGCTCGAGTTGCTACATACATCCTGTGTTACATTTCACCACAGCTAGCAAATGCCTCAAAACAACACTCAGCTATCAAGAAGAAATTATCTTTAGAGATGAGAGGGTGGGCAAATCACTTTTATTTAGACTAAACCAGACAAAGCAGAAGTACATTATTGCTTGGAAATCTTCAGGGGGGAACCAAGAGATCCCAGGACAAGGCTCATTCCCCAGACATGCTCAGGCCCAAAGCAGCTTCACCAGAGTCCCCAAGCCCTGGTGAGCTTCAGCATCCAAAATGCAGCCTCCTCAGGAGCATTTCTGGCCTGAGCAGGTATTTTGAACAACTATCTGTTCAAGTAAAAGGCATTTCATTAGCACAGCTGGAAACCAGCTGCTTACATTACTAAATGCAAAAGCCCTTGTAAAAAAAAAAAAAAAAAAAAAAAAAAAAAGCTTGCAGCGAAGTTGATCTAGTCGTGAAAGCAATTAACTCACACAACACAACAAGCATCACTTCTAGCCCTCAGAGACAATGTTGTGCTTTAGCCAAAGGGGACAATTGCAGGAAAACACATTATTTAGATGCCCACATTGTATTCAAGTGCCCACCTCCACTGGCTGTGACAGTACGTGGGTGCCCCTGTAGATGTCTTGTATCATAATGAATACCTTAAATGCACACAAATTCAAACAGTTTGATAGCTTCTCTAAAGTAATCAAAGTTAAGCATACTTTTGACACTACTATTACTATTAATGATGAAGTGTGCCAAAAAACATTTTAAGAAACAAAATTAAAAATTTCCCTTCTGCACCATATTCTTTAAATTCTTCTTCCCACAGTTATTGCAAAGTGGAACTACACATGTCAATTCCACCCTCAGTCTCCATCATATGAAAGCTTATTTGCCTGATAAGCTATTTTACGATTGGTATTGAACAACAGCAAGAAATGAAACAAATAGGATTATTACTCAAACACTCCCATTCATCCTGACAGCTAAATCTACCCACTCAATAGCATCATTCTGAGAATGAGCCAAAATCACCGCAACATATTCACAAATTTTACAACTTAATAACCAAAAAAATAATGCAAAAATATCCAGGTGATAATTTCTATTTTCTTAAAGCCACATTGCAGTAATTCAGCTTCCAGCACACTTTGAGTAACTCTCATATCATTAAGTCCACCAACTAGCCAGCTCCTTACTAGTTGCCATGGCTGTGCAAACATCACTGAAAAATTATTTTTTTCTCATTACAAGCACATGAACAGGTTGCTGAAGTTTTAAAAACAAACAAATGCAATAGCTTACTTCCTAAAACTCCCTTAAAAGTGCTTTTAAAACAACTTCGCTATGTCGACATACTTCTGTATTTTTTCCTTTTTGTTTTCAGTTGTCATGTTTGTTTGTTTGTTTAATTAAGTAGCTTATATCTTTAACTAACGTCAATAGTCAACTCCATTCCAATAAACACATATACACAGGCATGAATCAGTTCACTGAAAAGGGACTGGGAAAGAGGAATTTTGATTTCTTCAACATAACTTTCTCACAGGAAAAAAAAACACTCACACAAGTCTGAACGTTTAAGTCCGAGTATCATGCACAGCAGCGCTTACAGCCACGCATTGCAAAGCAAAAGCAGCGAGCAGAGTTAATCCCGAGCCTCCCAGTACAAACTTACTTCTCTTGGATACCCAGGGCAATAAGAACAACGCCTGAAAACAACGTGGCCGCCACAATGAAATAAATAACTAAATAGCAAAACCACATAAACCCCGAACTCCTACGAGCAGTTTAATTTTTATTTTTTTTTCCTTTCAAAGAGAAGTCGCTCCGTATTTAAACCAAGGCGAGAAGAAGGTGCAAAGAACCAAAGCGGCCGGGCACAAGCAGCATCTTGCAGCCTTCTTAAAGCCAAGGCAGGGGCTCGGGGGGACACCGGGGGAACCGGGCTACCTGCCGCCGGGTTACCTGCCAGCCGGGCACGGCCATCTCTCTCCGCTCCGTCCCCCCGCGGCGGCACGTGTCGCTGTCCCCGTCCCTGTCGCCTCCCTGCCGCGCTGCCCCCGCCCCGGTGCCGGTCCCTCCGCCCCGCCGGGCGGTGCCACCACCGCCTCCGCCGCGGCCCCGGGGGGGCCCTGCCCGGAACGCGCTGGGTTTACCGCAAGCGCCCCCTTCGCAGCATCCCCGTGCCGGCCCGCAGCTCCATCCCCTGAGCATCCTCCTCCACCCCCAGAGCTCTTCCCGCCAGCCCCACGGCAGCATCCCCCCCTCCAGCACGTTCCCCCTAAAGCATCCTTCTCGACCCCAGCATGGATCCCGCCAGGAGCATCCCCTCCCAGACCTCCATCCTTCCCATCATCAGGCTGTGGAGCATCGTTTCCAGATGCCACCAGTCACCCACGCTGTTTCCCCCCCGGGAACGGCCTTTGTCCCAAAGGCCGAGAAACAGAGGGGAAGGGGGTGGGTGAGTGCAGGGGGCTGGTAACAGCCACCCTGGGTAAGGGTGGAGCTGGAAAGGAAATTGCGTGCATGACTACAGGCAAGGGGAAAAGAAAACCAACAGCAGCACTGCCACGTAACACATTTTCTTGGCTTCATCTTCAGGTGCCTAAGGAGGGAGCCAAGTCTCACAGCTGTGTGCTTTAGACAAGGCAATCAAGGCAGGGATAGGTACAGTGACCTGCTCACCTGGCATGCCCACAGCTGAGGCAAGAGCACCTATGGATTTCCCCATGAGTATGGCACAGCATGGAAAGGCAAATGCTACCTTGCCACCTCTGAAACATCAGTTTGTTTGTGAGGGCAGTTTGTGGATCTCACCCTCCACCACAACCCCTTCTGAAAGACTGCATGCAAGTCAAGCGTCACCACTCTTGTCTGTGGTGCTTAACCTCCATTGACTGGGGTATCGCTAAGTGACTTGAAAAGCAATAAGGGAAAAAAAAAAGAAAAATATATATATATATAAAAAGAAAGCTTTGTAATGGAATTTACTTCCCCTATCTTCTGCTCAACTGGAATTGCACATTATCTGAGAGCATAGCTGACATACTGACATATCATCGAGTGAAAACCGGTGATGCAATCAAGTTATACTATTGTGAAATAGACATAATCATACACACGTGGTAAGGGTTTGGTGTAGTGCAAAGAATTATCCCACTAACCACTGAAGGAAAACATGGGGAAGACATTGTGAATACCATTATCCTTGCAACCAAATCTAGAGGGGAGGAATTCACATTCACCAGTCCCCCCAATCTAAAAGGTGAGGAGCAGGGAGCTACACAACAGTAGGACAGTTGCTCACCATGCAAGATATTTATAGGACTAGGACAAAAGTCAGTATTGATAAAGCTTCATTTTTGCCCTGTGACAGTCTTTGTATTTGAGTGGCCAAATCCTCATGTTCCAGCACTACTTCAATGAGAATATCTGTTACTACCATTGTCTTTATCTAAAGTATGCAGCTATTCCTAGAGTGTACATGGTTTTCCAAAGCTTTGCTAAATGCTGAGTAGGCCAGTTTTACTGACTGTGCAATTGAAAATAAAGGTGAAGTTGGCTGAGAATAAAGAAAAAAAAAAAAAAACACCTAAGCTGAAAACAGAAGAATTGTCATTAATATTTGTTATCCTTTCATCTAAATCAAAAAAGCATCAGATTCAGATAAACGAGTGAGTTTTGGAACAAGAACAATATAGTCTTTTTAAAATACTTTTGTCAATTCTATAATCCCACAAAATGCTTATCATAAAAATAATTCCATGAATGTTTTGTCATATACTATAGCCAAGACAGCAGAACTGTAAATGTGCCCAAGGGCAATCTAATAGAAAACACTGCTGATGTTTTGAGTAGCCAAGAAAAAAACTAGTTTGCTGAAATAAAATGCAAGCATCCTTTAGATGAAACAGGAGGAAAACATACAAGAATTAAGCTCTTGTGTCCATCAAAATGAGAAAAGATCACCATGGATTAGTGATAAAAAAATAATAATAATAAAAAAAATCAACTGTTACAGGACCATCCAGATACAGACTCTTATAATGATTAGATGATAAATTCTTCTTGTACATCAAATAACTTATAACCACTACATCTATCTTGGAACACACAGCTATGGGGGCTGTTCACAGTATGTAATCTCATCAGGATCATCACTACTTATGTTTGTTTTGTTGTTGTTTTCTTCCCTGACAGTGCATATGCAACACTTAGAAAAAACAGTACATGTTCATTGTGCGCCTTGTTGGAAGAATAGAATGATGGAAGTGGAGTAAAAAATTATTAATCACATGATGACAAAAAAAATCATCCCACAGAAGTAATAGTTTTGCTTGTTTACTGAAGACATCTCACTGAAAAACATCGAGCACGAAGCCTTATCTGCTTTCTAGTTCCTGTAAATGCTAGTGGACCTGGTGACTCATTATTCCTCTTTGGCCCCTATAGACACTTTCCATCTTTGAACTCTTCATATTTCTCTTTCCTCTATTTGATATGGTCATAGTAATGAAATTTCCTAGAACACCCTGTTATTACAAATAGGCAAGAAACCTCTACCCTGAGAACTTATCCTGTCTCTTATACTTGTAACTATATGTCTATTTATTAGCATTCATTTTTAACAAAAGCTAGTGCTTATTTAAAAAAAAAAAAAAAAAAAAAAGTAGTTTTAACAACTCCTGTAACATAGTTTCACAGGACACATCTCACCATTTTTAAGGTATCGACATGGAGTTGAAGTGCAAGTGGAAGGGAATTGACATGAGAAATCATCCCAGATTTGTGAGCCACTGCAAGGACTGCAGTGGGATGTTATCTGATGCTGGTCATTACAGCACACTGAATGCCAAGGCTCTTTGCAGGGTACTGGAAATGTCAAGGCTTTGGCTGTTTCACTGCTAACCAAGAAAGGAAAGAGAGGGTGACGCTGGGAAATAGATTTCCATTGTTGGTGGGCTGGGTGGAAGGGAGGATGGGACTTGATACTTTGGAATTATCACCAAAGACTAGTGAAGCAGGTGAAATATCAAGATAAAACATAAGGGAAGCCAACCTGAGGATCTCTTATGAATGTATCCAATGGCCTTTGAAGCCATCAAGAGCTAAGATGTCAGTTATTATAAAATTAACTCAGTTTGGTTTGGACTTTGAGAAACACTAGTTAAATCCCACTGTAAAAAATCCCACATTACAGATGAAAGCACAGCTAAAAATATAGCCAACAATCATTTCAATTGGGGAAAAAAAAATGAAAGCGTGCATATCTAAACAAGATTTTTCATTACCTTTACAGGCAGCTATATAGAATACTTGCAAGGAGCCACTGTACACCTTCCCCTTCATGCACACAAATGATTTTCTTCTAGATGTTATTAAGGATGGCATTAACAATTCCTTTGGGAGAAGAAAAGAGAAAATATATAATTGAAACTTACAGTTGGCATTATCAAACCCAACTTGTCTTTTGTAAGAATGTCTCATTTTCTCATAAAGAAAAGCTCTCTTCTCAGAAAAAATTGCAACTTTTCTCCTTTGCCCTGCTTTTTTCCTTGTAATCTGACTGCTGGAAAAAAATGACTTACTCAGTCTTTATCAAAAGTTGGCCACAGTGGATATACATGAGGCTGTTAAGATAAGTTTTTGTTGCATTCCTAATCACAAGTTCAGAGTTACAACAAGTGAAACATTAATATCCTGGCCAGTTCACTATGTGGGCCGCTTCCAGCAGCGCATCTTCCAGGGTTATGAGGTAGGGAAATCGAGGCTTGAGTGTACAGAGGCACAAGGAAATCTAGTCAAAAGAAAAATAAAAATCCTTCATTTGCATTAGAACACCCTTTCCCTGACCTCACAAGTAGCATATATAGTAACACAAGTATTTGGAGTTCAAACAAAAAGCATTGGTCAGTTACTCCTGTCTCCTATCCCACCTACAGGTAGGCGTTCACTATCACAACCCCTGGGAACACCACCAAAAGCCTCAAAGATCTCCTCGGCCTTATTCTAAGCACCCAGCTATTCAGCGCTGACTTCACTGACTTGTTTACAGAGGCTTAACAATTACTTTGACATTTGTTAGCCTAGGGCAAAAACCCTCAGGTACACAACTAATAAAGGCCTTTATATATATATATTATTAAAAAGCAACATTTATGCAAGAGTAAATACTAGATTTTATTTCACAGTTGAACAACTGGGTCCAAGAAGTCCTGATGACCCCAACACAGAACTGCAGATCTCTAACATGCAGCTCACTTTCTGTGCAGCTGAGCACCTGGCTTACAGGCAGAATTTGGAGCAGGACCAAGGGTGTGCTAGCTCTCCATATCCACGAGCATTAAGCCATTCCCAGAATGCAAACCAAGCAGGCTGCAAGGTTTAAGTCACTCTGTGTAACTACAGAAGTGTATCCAAGACTTCAGGACATTTAAACATGTCAGTAGTTCAGGGTTCAGATATGAATAATGACAATTACTTATGATTTGACTACTTATTTTCAACTCTGGAAAATTACCATAAAACCACATTTCTTCCACTCATCCTTGTGATTCTCAGACAAAAAAACACTTTATGGCTAGATTATCTTCTCATTGTCTGAAATGTCACTGACCACTTTTCTGTCTGAGCAGCGGAAATGCCACATGGTGAAACCTGAGCTTAAACTTCAAAGAAACGAAACCATCACAACCTCAAGTTTCTCCTCTTTTACAGTCATGTGCCCATATTTGTGTGCAACTCAACTGTGTCAAGCCATTCAGTGCTGACTACGTTTTGATGAGCTGTCTCTGGTGAGAAAGAATGGAGACAGTTGTTTCAACTCAGAATTTATTAATAGCTTTTAAAAATTATTTAAGCATGCTGCATTTTGTGACAGATCTTATAATTTAGTATCTGTGGAGTCATTTTCCTGACAGTTCATTAGGCAGCAATGCAGAAGACTTTTTTGTGCAAACAATGAACTTCAAGAACATTTGAAAACTCATCTTTTGATTCATTTCAGAAGTGGTGCAGAGCTGTGCAGTGAATCCATGTGCTCCTGAGAGCTGTTAGAAAACATGCTCAGGAACAGAATAAGGAATTGCATCCACAAATCTCCAAGCAATTTAACATCAATTCATCCTCATACATCTTAGAAGTAGTCATAAGCATGACTAACAAGCTAAGTTTTTGTTCTGTGGTTGGTTTAAGGTTATATAGGAATATATATATATATGAAATCAGTGACAGGAATAGAATATAACATTTTGATTCTTCCAGTAACACCAAAGCATCTGGTAGGAAACGAAGAGTTAGGCAGTTTATTTTGGGTTAGCTATTCTGATGGCACTTCTCACACTAGGAAAGTTGGGCACCTGAATTTTCCACCTTCCAGTTTTGTGCTCTTATTGTAGTTGCAGTGAGTCATTTGAAATCAGTGAGATTGGTGACCTCATCGCTTCCCTGCCCTTTTTTATTATTCAATAGGTGCTTCAGACAGTGAGATCTTGCCCTGGAGAGATAAAGGATATCCCAGACCTTGCTGAGCTCTGAATGAAACAGGAGTCCCCATCCAGAAGTTTGCTTGCATCTTCCATATTTGATCTGCTTTTGCTTTGACCCCTACTAAGCTGAGTTTACCATATTTTCTTGTTCCTTTGGTCAGCTTCAAACACTAAAACAAAAGGTAACTGCAGTTTAAATCTTACTACCGACACACCACAAATTGTACTGTGACAGCTAGAGAACACCAAGGGCTCTGGTCAGTGACATATTGAGGCTGTTTTACCTCACAGCAATCTTTTGCCTAGATACACTCTAAATTACCAAATTGACTTCTGCTATAACCTTTAGCACTGAGAAATATCACCAGCACAGTGGTTGGAATGCATCTACTGAAGCCAGGCAATCTTTGCTCTTTAACTGTGATTTTCTTCATATTTATCCCTTTGGTCTTCATCTTCAGACACAAAAAGAACACAAACACAAAAGGCACAGGTAGGAGATTTGAACAATGTGAATAAGTTAAAGAGGGCTGGAAAAAATGAAGAACAACCATTCAATATTTTGTAATATTCCTCCTGAAGAGCCTCTCCTCCTCCCTTCATCTGCAGAGTTGTATAAATCAGTATTAAAAGCAGATTATTGGTGTACACAATCCCTCCATTTCAATTGATCCTCATGGGAAGAACATGCAAACAAACTAGAAGAGTAATAGTGTGTTATAGACAAGTCCTGGATCTAGAGAACAGGGAAACGAATTTAATCTGTATTCCATTGCAGACTCTACCAAGTGAAGTATTTTTCCTTTAGGCCTACTATCAGAGAAGTGCTCATTCAGTACAGGATTCTCCTGCCTTGCACTGCCTCTGTGGGAACAGGCATGTGCTCAGAAGTTGAGTTGGGATAGCTGAAGGAGGAAACTTACAGACAGTAAAAGTTTTAACATGCGAGTCTTCAACTGTGTTTAATGTTTTAGAGCTAGGAAGCAATATCTTCGTTTCTCAAAACTGACTTGGATACCTCCTATTACAGCATTTATCACTGTTTCATTACAGTACCACAAAATCTCATTAAGCTTAAATTCCAAATCTAAGACTAAAAGCACAACAGATTCCATCCCTATTAATTAAACAATCTTCTGGACATGTCTTAGCAGACTCACTAGAATTGTTGACTGGGGGATATTAGTCTTGTATGTGCCTCTAGATGAGGAGTGAGCTACACAGTAGTAATGGTCATGGATGAGAGCAAGTGTTTCCATGTAGACATAGTCACAAGTCTACTTAGAGTACTACTGAGTGAGACTCTCCAGCATTTTCACATGACCACACACAGAAGTACTTTTGAAAGGATCAGACCACAGACTCTTGAGTCTTTTCAATTTTATTTTAATATCTAAAAATACAGAAATTACTGAAGGTGAGCTGAGCACTGCTATAGCTAAGCTTTACAAGGTTTGATGATGACAAGCTAAAGGTGACCAGTTTGCAAAGTCAGACCAACTGTCATATTCACCTTTAGAGCCATTAGTACATAGATCCCTAAAGGTCTTTATGGTAGAATTAAAGGTTATCATGCTTCCTACACCAAGGACAGCTGTACTGTCCAAAGAGAAAGCCAGCTCCATCTGCTCACCACCAGCCCATGCCAAGCGTTATCACTCTCAGAGTTGGAGAGCAAGAGATCACTAAGAAGTATGATAAAACTCATCAAGCAAAAAATGTTTTCTATCATTTACTACAATAGGATCAGAAATATTAAAATAATAATAATAATAATGCCCACCCCATGAATTAGTTAGATACATGTCAAATGTGATCAAAGGCTGTTAACATCAGCTCAGCTTCTTGCCCTGCTCCCAGTCATTGTTCTTCAACACAGTCATGATAAATTACTATTCAACACACACTTTATTTTTCAGAGGGGTATAACCATCTTCAAAGCAGATCAGTCATCCAGGCAGTCTTCAGAACAGTGTAGCAGGAGGGCAGGAAATTGAGTCAGAATGAAAAAAGTAAGAATAACTTGCTATTTTTGCAACTACGGATTTGTTGGTATTGGATCATTCCACCGATCCACCAATTTCCCTTCCCTGCCTCCGGCAGAGACCAGTATTTGCCTAAACTGAGGAAAGTGGAAACCCCAGAGAAAGCATACGGTCAATTGCACAATACTGGAAGTTCAGGGAAACCGTCCTCAGCAGCTTCAGGAGTGGTTAAGTTTGCATCTACAAGCACAATACCCAGGAGCAATTATTCTAGCTGTGTTTTTCCTACTTCGTCACTCTACGCTCTTCAGAATATAAACAGTAATGCTGAATTACTGTAACCAGTAAATGAATGCCTGTTTCCAGCAAACCTAGTGGGCTCTCATTCTCTTTGAGTATTGTAAGCATATTTGACTATTTCCCAACCTAGGAAAACCTGCCAATGATGCAGAGCAGGGAGTTTTCTCTGGAAAGATGAAGATCTGAGCTTATGGCAGAGAGTGCTGGTAGAAGAGGCACAGGGCGGAGCATGAAGTGCTAGGGTACGGCCTCAGCTGCTATGATTTAAAACAGCCCCTGAGGCTTCTCTAATTTACTTTGGAGCCTTTCCTAGAACAAGGTTCAACATTTTGTACACAGGACATGAAACAAAAGCCTCTTGCACAGGCAAAAGTAAATGAAACAATCCCTGAACACAAGGATGCTAATCCCACCCCTAGAAAAGCCCAGGTGTTTTGGGAGTCTAAACCCTCATGTAAGCAAAGCCAGGTGAGAAACCTACCTCTGTGTACCCAGCTATGGTCCCCTTCCTCTGGGTTTGAGGGAATCCAACTTAAGTGTAGATAATCAGAAAAAATACAGATCAGCCTCCAATATAACAAAATAAAACAGTGAATTTGAGGTGCAGAAGTGAGAGGTAGCACTTAGCTTTGAGAACACTCATTAAAATTCATCTTCCAGATGTCTGAATTGTTTATGGAAGATCACCACAGCCACTCAACCCTTATAAACCACAAATGCCAGACTAGAGATTTATGGTACTGCAGCCTTAAAAAAAAAAAGCCTAATCCTTGTGTCAACAGTTTGAGGCTGATATAAAATAAGCATACATTAAAGCATTTCATGCTGACTCCCACCCACACCCCCAGTAAATCCAACAGGTTACTGTTACGACCTTTAATGTAAACTATTTACCTAGGGACTAGGTGGGTAAGAGGGGAGAAAGCACTAAAAGTTGAGAGATGTTTCCAGGTAACAGCCAGAGATGACAGCCAGGTGCTTTGTATGTCCTTCTTCTGCACTTCCAATAAGAGATACACAAGCATCAGCAAGTTCACAATGAAATGCTACTCTCCTTCACATAGGAATACAAGTCAAATGTTATAGTACAAAAATCAAAGGAGAATATGTCTGTTAATTTACCATCCTGGATGGATCAAGCATAGAAAAATACAGCAAAAGAAAACAGAAAAAGGAAAGCAGCCTGTTGTGTGGGTGTTTTAAAGGGCTTTCTAATACTTCGCACAATACATACATTTTTATGGCATTTCTGTAAATCACATGACAAGATGTTCCAAGGTTATGTATCATTTAAGCATTTGGTTCACTTTCTTTATGAATTTTAAGTTGATGGAAATCATTTAGTATCCAGGAATGAATAGACAGCCAAATCTGAAGAGACTTGGTTCTTCAAAAACAAGATTTCTCACTGTAGAAAAACACTCAACTCCTCTGAACATTTATAGGTACCTAAGCATTTCCCAAATTTGATAAGAGAAATTTGTAAGTAATGCCTTCACAAAAGCTGTGCTGCTGGTTGAGCAAGTGTAAGCTCTCAACCCACTCCACAACCATAATAGAGGCTAAACTACAGAAGTTTCAACACAATACTACAAGTGTACAGTGGTACTGTTTGCTTTACCAAGTGAATTAACTCTGCAATGCAGACCATCGTACTGCAAACTGAATAAAAATAACACCCTTAGAGACTAAATCCTGGAGACAACAGAAGGTAAATCCTTTGCCTGTCCTGTTCTGTGGAAACCAGGTCTCCAGTTATCTCACAGTTCTGGGGAAAAGCATTCACCCATGTTAACGTATAAAACTTCTTCAGTGTAGCCAGCATTTTCATGTTGCAAACTGATCTAGTGACTTATGAAGGAAGTTGTGACATGACCCCTCTTACAACAGGAGGATTAGACCAAAGCTTACTGTTAACCCCCAGTATACAATTTTTAAGCTGTTTGTTAGGTGATGGAGGGAGGACAGATGATATAAATAGGAGGGTGAATTGTCCAGTAGTAATAAGATCTTAAGTGCTGACAACAGGTAGGCAAATCACGCCACATGTCCTTGCTAGGATCACAGAACTGTGAAGGAATTTCTGAGAGCCAGCTGCTGTCACATCTCCATTTATGCTTTGCAAGAACAGGACAGTTCTGTGGGATCCAGAAAGGGAGAAACCAACCCAGACTATTTGCTGATAAAATAAATTAAGTATCTAGAGAAAACAAAAAAGTTCATTGCAGCTTACACTTTTTCATCAAGAGAGAAGCTACATTAGTGCATATCTGAATACATGTCCTAGAAAGGGTCAAATGGTGCCAGTCAAACATATGAATACCAATCAAGTACTATTCTCAATATCCTTGAACTTCAAACAGAGTAATTCATCAGGCACCAGCTGGTAAGTGCTTTTATTTGTTTTCCTATGCATATCCCTTTCCAAGAGATGATACACCCTATTCTGCTGAAGGCCAAGTGTGAAATTATAATTACAATAGTATCTAAATGAAGCAAACTGGGAATCCTTCCAAAGTCATCCTGAAAACACACAAGTAACCTGGAAAGTTAGGTAGGGACCTGTGAGGAAAATGGGTCTATGTATGGGGGAAAGGAAACAGTTTCCTGAACAAGTTGTTCTCTCCAGGCCAAATAAACACCTTTAAATTAAATTTTGGAAAGTAGGTGGATCATCATGTCACATCTTTGCTGTTACAGGTAACAATACCACAATTCCACAATTGATGAATCTGAAGATATCTGCAACTTGTACTATTTCAGAAGCCACAAACCATTTTTCTAATACTT
Organism: Aythya ferina; assembly: GCF_964211825.1. Taxonomy (NCBI): domain Eukaryota; kingdom Metazoa; phylum Chordata; class Aves; order Anseriformes; family Anatidae; genus Aythya; species Aythya ferina. The sequence goes on from NC_140307.1 coordinate 6,014,099, forward strand.
TAGGATCAATCCACATCTATTTCATAAGAGACTACGAACTATGGAATATCGTGCTTCAGAAAAGTAACAGATAAGAGTATAAATATTCTCTCCTCTTCAAGATCCCTCTAATAAGGAGGTATTGGCTTTGTGGAAAAGGCAAATACTCCCTAGAAGCAGACCTGTGCACCACACAAGAATAAATAAGAGACTATATACCCTTTCCAACATTCACATCAAACCTAATAATCCCACAAAGTGAGCAACGTTCTCCCGTTACTACTGGCACAGTTTTCTATGCCTTGCCGGGCTCACTTTATGCCATTTCTCTGCATTCACTAACTATACAGAGAAGGAAATCCAGGACAAATACATTGAGAGGAAACAGACAACTATAAACCTCTAGTAAAAACCTCTGCATGTTCCCATCTCCCCTTTCCCAAAGTTACCAGCTATGAAGCTGTAAATTAATAGCAGATAAATCACCTCTTAGAACAACCCTATAGTTTTGCTGTTGTTGTTGCTTTGGTTTTTTGTTTTGTTTTGGTTTGGTTTGGTTGTTGTTTTTTGTTTTTTTTTTTTGGCCTTTCTTCTAATCAAGGTGATATCCCAGAAAAAAAGACACACTGAACAGCAGAGCCAACATCAGCAGGGGATTCAACATCAACACTTACCTGCTCTGCCTGGAACAGGGGATAGGACGCTCCTACCATCCAACGCCCTAGCCCAGGGCCATTGTCACAGGGACACAGGAACAGACAACTCTATTGCTAGGTGTCCTTGGACAGCACAAGGTGAGTTTCTGCAACACATAACGGTTCCTTCTCACTTTAATGCAGCTCAATTTAGTTAGTTTTAAAAGATGTGTTAATTTAAAAGATGCCTTCAAGTTACCCTCCCACCCCCTCTAATCCTGTGCTGAAGCAGCCAACATGCCTCTCACACCACCACTGCACACACCCTGTCTTTAGCAGTAATGTTGCTAAACAATTGCTTTCTAAGGAAGAGAAAATTTCCAGAGTATTTGCTTCTCTCAGCATTCATACAAAACAGTCTGGCCTTTGAGTTCAGGTGTGGAAACCCTGCCAGTGAGGCTGTCCTGCTTTGCCTGGTTTTGCATTACTTGGGAAAACCTCAATTGGCTGCATAAATTTGAGTAGCAATTTTGACTGATGCTAGCTGAGAATCAGATTTGTCTGAACCTAATTTATCTGTAGCTATGAAATAGAAACTAAGGTTTGACAGCCTTTTAAACACTGGTATCAGCAGAAGGTGACTGCCACTTCCCTCAGCCCTTCAGATGTCCCCTGCCTCTCCCCAAGCTCACCCAGCTCAACCAACCTGGGGATCACCCTGCCAGGGCCTCCAAAGAGGTCACCTACATGCTACTGCTGCTGGCTGTGACAGATAATCTGGGGAACAACAATATTTTCCAGCAGCTTAGCTATATGCAGAGGACCCCACTGATTATACCTTAAGTCCCACAGGGTCATTATGGTCTCTCTGAATTACACCTTCTCACTACAATTAGTGCTCTTGTCCCGGCTCCTAAAGACAAGGTAGCAGCAACTAGGTCAGCTGGGGAATCTTACACAGCAAGTTGCTTCCCACCTAAAGTGAGCGTCCTTTCTGAAGATCATACATAAATATTTTGTTTAGTCTGAAAAAGGTGCAAGTGTAAAATATTTCCCCACTTTGGTTCACAGTGCATGGGAAAAAAAAAAAAACGGAAGTGTGGACCACTACTTCATTTGCCTTTTTGAATATTTCACACTGCTGTAGTTTACATAGATTTCTTTTAAGTCTTAGTGTGAAGGAGTGGTAATGCTGAGAAAGTCTGATATAACTTAAGTATTTCTAATGCTTTCAAACTAACACATGGCCTATCCAAATAGTAACTTTTTCCTCTTTCCCTCAACACCCTCCCCACCTTGCTTTGTACTTTTCTAAAGTACAAATTTTGGTGGATGTTAAATTTAGTACTACTTTTTTTTGTTATTATTTTTTTTTTTTAACAAAGAAATAAAGTCTAGGACTACATTTACTTTAATTAGGAAAAAACAATCAAAATGTTAAATTTCCTGAAGGAAACACTCATTCCTTTTGAAGTCTGGAACATCACCAAATAGGAAAAATCACAAACAAACAATGAAGTCTAATCTAAAAGTGAAGATGATCATCACATTGATTTTTCACAAACATTGAGAAGGAATATGCTGTTTCTTATTCAAGTCTATCACCTCTAACAGCTGATGTAGTAACATACATGGAGGATCTTGTTTACAGCACAGGTAGTTAAGTAGATAGCATCTTCAGGAATCTGCCAAATTTCATTACACAAATCCAAAATTATCTTTAAGACAACTAATTGAAACTGGGAAAGTTATTTTTATACCACCAGAAACATTACAAACATCCTGTTCAGACTACAGTATTTATTTCCTCTGATAGCTCTAAGTGAGTCAGGGACTTCAAGGATAAACCTTAAAAGCTGGGAAAACAGTTTCAGAAATAGTATGTGCACAGAGCTATACCATACTTTCAGTAAGACAGATCACCCTTTGAGTCATTCTTTTCCTCCATATTATTCTTTATTCAGTCTGATGTTCCCATATGATTTAGTAAAGTCATAAAAAATCACGAAATATTTCTCTTCAATGTTGGCAATACAAGACAGGCTTAATGGCAGTGCCTCCTTCTCCTCCCTCTGAAATGAATATTTTCCCCTCTTCCTTTCCTTCTCACTGACAGGAAAACACCACATCTTCATCTTATTATAGCTTTATTTTTTTTCTGGTTGTAGGAGATCATGGATTATTTTGTATGTATGAGTGACAAGTGACATCTCAAATATTTCCACTATTAATTGGTTTGCCATTTTAGTGATCGCAGCATCTGAACTCTCCAGAAAGATTGCTGCTGTCATTGAAGGGAAAGCTCAGATTCTTCTCTTGCCTCAAATGGGAATTGCTTTATACCTAATTAAGATCAGAAAAGTTCATTAGTCAATGCTAATTAACACTACTTAGTTGCTTTTGCTGTCTCTACCACTAATGTTCATGCCCATGGTACTCAAAAAAATAGTACCACTCTTATGCAATGAAGCTAAATAGAAACAGATCTGGAGCATCATCTGGCACAAGGGCCTAAAACCACTGGCACAGGCTGTTTTCCAGGTGCCTCTGCATTTTTGGCAGGTGATTGTAGTTTGCCATTCAAGCTGAAATAGACATTTCTGTGGGAATCTTATATTTGCATAAGTTCCAAGTGTAGCAGTATTTGGGATGGGGAATAGGACAAAAAGAAACCTAAATCAAGTCACAAGCAAATTATGTGGGACTAGTGGCTAAACTCAGGGGAGGCTCTGCAAAACACGTGAAGCAGAAGTCTACAGCTCTGAGTACCAGCTCACCCCCATCCAGGACTAGAGCTAACAAACAAATCCCAGGGCTGCACGCCAGCCAGGAAATATGCTTCTGGTTATGCAAACAGCCAAAGGTTCAGAAAACATGTGCAAGCAGGAATGAGACCGAACAACAGGATCTGGGCACATTCAGGGGGAAAAAGCCATACAGAGCAGAATGAACAGGACCCCAGGAAAGGGAGGTGCATTGCCAGCTCACCTGAAGCACTACTACTGCAAACTCAGCTTTGTGATGAGGAGGGGGCTGGGAGTCTGGCCTCCTAGGGGAGGAGGGAAATAGGAGGTGTAATGGAAGTTAGAAGTACACATAAGGTGAAGAAAATCATTGAGACTCATGAGAATGTATTATAAAATCCAGAGTATTTGCACCATCCACTGTACACATTTATACAAGAACAGCAAGAGGCTGGTCAGAGGATTCATCGAGCTTGCTTAGAAATAGTATTGAAAGGCTTCTCTTTCTCCAGAAGCACAGTGTCATGAGCAAGCCAGTGGATAAAAGTGCAAACAAAGATGTCTGAAAATGCAAATTGAATGAAGAGAATGGTGCCATCACCTCTGCTGCAGTGAACGTTGTTAAAGCTCAGGTCACCTGTCTGATGTCTAAAAAATGAGCAAGTGCTGTATGGGGAGGGAAGGGTGAGTATGGGGAACCTGCCACTGCTCATTATCCTGAAAGGAAAAGAACATCACCAGAAAGTCTGACTTACCTTCAGCATACAAGTTCAGTGTCCACTGATGGCCAGCTTGCCCATTTCCTCCTGCCAGCTGTCTCTGGGGAATGCTGGGATCAGCAGACAAGTGTGCACATGAGTCAGGTGAGTACATCTGCACCCAGCAGCCTGAAAATGAGTTCAAACCTTGTGTAATAGATTCATTAAAAACACCTAAGGCTACAGGATCATGTTCAGAGTCAGTCTAACACTCCAAGAGCTACCTGCAGTGAAATAGCGAATTTCATGCTAGAACATGTCATTTGTGAATTATATTGGAAATTCAGAAGGACTAAGCCAAGCCTTTGCCAATGTTCAGGTGTTGTTCAGCATAGGACACAAGCATTAATCTTGATTTCTGTACCACCTCGCAAAGAAATCCTCATCCTTCTAGACAAGGAGAGGAGTGAAGATTTATGGACCAAGAGGTAAAAAATTATTTTGGGCTGCGCTATTTTTCTTTTATTATAAATGACTAGTGAGAAATAGAAAAAAATTAAACTGGCAACAAGCTCTATATTCCATCTAACTGCTATCTCCAAGATAAATACATCTCAGCTGTAATACATAATTTCTGACAAACTTGGAAAGACAAACGAATAAAAGAACTAACTGGGCCTGTGATGATATTCAAGAGGCACAACCAGAAGATGCACTGTGTACTACAGGGTTATAGCACAGCTTTATGACTATAGCTCCAGATACCCTTTCTTACAGGACAGGCAAAGCAGTGGGGCTGAATCTGTCTTGCTCCACATGAGTTGTTTAAATAAGTTTTACTATATTATTTCCTATTTAAACTAGTGAATTACTCCATTTATGGGTAATGTTGATAATTAAGGAAGATATTCAGATTCTATCTCCTTTAATCTCCTTACAAGGAAGGCAAAAGAAGTTACTTCAGAGTTCACACACCCCGTGATGCTTTGCCCTGCTTTCCTGTATGACCACATTCCTTCGTGCAAATGCTCTGCCCCTGTTGCTCCTCTCTGCTCCCAGAGCCTCCTATCTCACTTGACTACTGCTTTGTGAACAGCTCCTCCTGTAACTACGATGCCCTCAACTATGGCTGCATGTAACACAGACCTGCTGAGCTGGACCCACTTAACCAATTTTTATTATTTTTGGTTGCCTTTCAGCCTTGTTTTCATTTACTTTTTATGGCTCAGGCCACAAGGCACCAAACAGGTCTTGGCACCAGGGATGACATGGTGCCAGAGGGCTGAGATTGTTCTCCATTCCCCACCTGAGGTATTTCCCATGCAGTTTTAGGGAAGAAACACTCACATGCTTAAAAACACTAAGTGATTTAGTAATATAAAGCTCTTTTTGGAAAAAAGAAAAAAAAAAAAAAAAAAAAAAAAAAAAAAAAAAGAGTCAGTTCCTTACTTGTCTCCAGATAAATCTTTCTCCATGAAAAGGAAGCCCTCACCTCCATGCTTTTGTTCCTTATCTACGTTGAGGGTATCCTTTCTTTTTGTTTAGGCTTCAAGGGATAGTTACAGGATGGCTTTATTCTTGTAAAGTACACAGCCAGACAGAACCCTGAAGCCTTAAGTGATAAAATGACGGACTAAAGTATATGTGCTCTCAAACCAGAGGAGCACTCATCCCCATAGAGATGCTAAATTCATGCATAATCAGCTCCTTGAAAGCCTAATACAACTCCACCAAAAGTTACTGAAATACCTAGGAAAGGCTTATAAATGCCTTATTCAAGAGCAGCCCAGCTGCTCTGATTCTGCCAGGAACAGAGTACAAGAAGATAAACCCATCAGGCTTCCCTTGCAGAAGATTCTTCTAGGTCAAGAATTAAACTTGAGCAGTGCGGGCTCAAGTTCTCCCCTCGAGTCCTGTGCTCCTGTGGACTTTTATTTTTTCCTTTTAAACTTCAGTGCATCTTTCCTTACCCTATCAACACGAACTTAATCCTCCTCCCAGCACAAGTACTAAGGATGGGGTAACCTATTTGGGATTTGCTGCCACTGTGTGGCCGTTGAGAGCAAAGAGATTCAAGTAAAATGCCGTAATACGTTAAAGCTCTCAGCCAGCCTCTGGCACTGAATTTTCCTGTTAAAAAAAAAAAAAAAAAAAAAAAAAAAAAAAAAAAAAAAAAATTTATGTAGCTCATTCACAGTCTGAATGAGAAAATGCCCCCCAAAAAAAGATTGCTTAGATGAGAAATGAGTGCCTGAGTATGAGTTTCCTGGTGAGAATAAAGCAAAGTGACATTCAGGAAAGCTCTCAGCACCCTAAAGGAGCACCATCTCCTGCAGCTCTCAGTTCAACAGGTGGAATTGGTGTTTGAAGGACTTGAAATGAACACACCAAGAAAATCAGGTCTGCCCGCTGCAGGATAGTTGGTAAATAAGGGTTCTCACAATCTTCTTGTAAAGCTTCCTATTGTGTACCCATGTGTTCAGGATTTTTGCGGATGAAAGAAACTCTCTCCCACCATCAAGTACAACCAGCCCTGGGGTAAACCACATGAAAATTCTGAACCCCCAAACCAAATTAGCTGGCTACAAAGCAATACAGGAACATGAAGTGAAACTGTCATATCTACTTCCAGTGAATATTAGCATCAATGCATGGAAGCATGAAAACTTCCAGATGTGTCTTTGGTGTTGAGGCTTGTTCCACAGGAACTAGAAGACTCAGTGTAACCAAACCTCCACAAAGCATCTGAAGAGCACTCACCAGTTCACAGTAACTGACTACAATCAGCCCAAAACCCCTCAAAATCATCTACTTCCCAGTACTGTAATTTACCCTTACAGGTAAATCTTACAATTATAATCAGGCGGCTCCAGCTAAACTTTGTTTTGCATGAAATCCAGAAGCAAGTCTTTGAGAAAGAAGAATGAAAATCTTGATCTGCAGAGACCACCTAAGTCTTAAGGCAGCAATACCGTCGTGCAATCTCCCATTCAGCCACAGCATTAAACCTTCAGAATTAATGTGCCTGAAATATTACAAAAACCAAAATGCCTCATTATTACTTTACTATTGGCTCAAATTCAAAACTCAAGCAGTACGTCAATTATTGCTGTGTTTTTACGCTGTATAATTGGAAAAAAAAAAAAGTTTACTTTCTACAAAGTAAACACCTGCAATTCTGCTATGAATTTACTCACATTCTTTCATCCTACAGGATGGAAAAATACCTCAGACTCCTGTTCCCAGTAAAAGCATTCATACTACTTTAAACAAGGATGGGATAGCACTATTTTGTGTGCAGACATCTGCTTCATGTCAGTAAAATATACATCCTGTCTGTTATGGTCTATGACCATTACTCTTTGCTGATAAACATTCTATATTCATGTTTTTTAAAGGGGGTGCAATTGAAAACAAGCACAACTACCTATTTCCCCTATCACAAAATCAAGTGTTGGAATTCAGAAAAGTTAGTTTATGCATGCAAAAGATAAAAAATGCCTCTCAGATTCAGCCACTTAGAGGCTAACAAGAGGAAAAAAATCTGGTGTCACCTCACAGACACTTCTAGCAGTATGCTTCTGCTTTGGAATTACCTGCACCAGCAGTGGTCTAAAGATAGACTATTTCTTTACAATATTGCCCCCTGTTATGAGCAGGAAGCCTCAAAGATCCATCCAGCAAGATTACCAGACTCATTTGTTAAAACAACCTCACGGATCCTCACAGACATCCTCCTTCCCTTTAAAGCCCACGTGAAGAGGGAGGCATAAGACCTGAAACATTAAGCCTGAATGTAGCTGGAAAACAGACTAGGAGGCTTTATTACATTTCCCATCAAGTTACCCTGTTTTATTGCATTGCAGTCCTTGAAAATTTGATTAGTGATTTCTCCTCTTCATTCATTCTCCTGACATCTGGGTTTCAAACCTCTGATCCATATCTGCAAATATGCTAATACAAATTCCAGCTAGGTCTTGCCACTACCCACTCCTGACCTACTAAAATTAAGTGTCAGGAACTCTAAACTTTATTTGTACTTTACTATTGCAAATTTCCTGAAGGAAGGCCTGGGCAAACCTAGATTCAGGTCAAAGCAAGGTACATGAATTGTAACAAGTATTGTCACAGCAGAGTCTGAAGTCTTTATGCGGTGTTTTTTCAAAGTGAAAGAAAACCTCTTAAAAATATAAGACTTAAAAAATGAATTTCATTACTTTTTCTACTCAGCTTTTTCTTTGACAGAGGTCCTGCCCACTAAACTCATGCAGTGCACATGAGTACAGCCAGGTCGTCAGCACATGTCAAGTAGAGCTTACAAGCAGCTGAGCTTTGGCTGCTTGGACTCAGAGGAAGCTCCAGGGATCAGCTCTCCTGCAGTACCCATCATCCCAGAGCAGCTGCTGTGCTGCGTAGGCTCTACCTGCATATTGAGAGTGATAATGCCTGTAAAAATCAAGGATTGCAATCAACAGATGCTCTTATCATAATCAGCTTTACTTAATAGGAAGCACTTCTGCAGGACTACAAGACAAGAATGGGACAAGTTTCTTCACATCCTCTACCCTCCAAATACTAACTTTTTTTTTCCTCCAGCTCATTTCAGGGATTTATACAAAAACTTTCATTGCTCCCAAAGCTTTCCAGCAGTATCATTACAATTTTGCCCTAGTACAGCATTACTGCAACAGAAAAACCCACTCCCTCAAAATCAGATGGATTTGGGTTTTTAGCCTGGTAGGCCACAGAAGAGATCCAGCTGCAGCTCCCCTTGGATCAGGGTCTGCTCCCATGGAGCATGTAGCATTACAGCATGCAAAGAGGGAGGTGTGGATAGCCTTCAGGCACCCAGCTAAAGACCAGCCCCAGCAGGGATCACAACCAGAGTGGTTTTACAGGTGCTTGGCTGCAGGGAACATTTGATTTGCAAAGCTCAAAAAAGCAGCGAGAGGTGATGGTTTGGGGTTATACCACCTGCAAAGACGTGGGGAGCTGCAGTGTCTGCTTCTGAGAGAGGGAAGCTGGAGAGCTCGGCAGCTCAGTGCACAAGTAAGGTGCATGCCAGCAGATGGCATCGGAAAACCATAAATCCATCGGCCCTGCTGCCTCCAGCTCTGCAGCAATCCTTCACTCCTCTAGACAGCATCGCCTTAGATGCAATACGCCGTAAGTGCAATCATTGTGTTAGCTTGTGCAGTTTCCTGCTGCAGCATGAAAACACTTCAGCTCCATTTATTTACATCCTACTTCCCTGCTGTGGGAAGGATGCTAATAGCTACTTATAGAAGGGAAAAATAATGAAGTGGGGATTTGATGGGTTGCCTGTTGATACATAGAAAAAGTGTTACGCCAAGAGCAAATACAATTCTCCTCAGCCAGCTCAGCACTCTGATCCCTCTCTCAGCTGCATGGCACTCATGTGAATTTTGGCCTCCACATACCTGCATATATGTGAGAAGGTAGAGCCGCTTGTAAATATTGTGGTTGAATTTTAATCCCCCCTCCCTTTTTTTTTTCACTGTATTTATGCAATCCCTTGTGAAATTCCTCTCCAGTTTATCATATCATAGAGCACCTGAATTTCAGCTCACATTTCCATGACCTTCTCAGAAAAATGACACTAGTTACTGGCAGAAGATGGGAGGCAATCAGTTTGCTAACTAGAAAGAATATATTTTTTTTTTATCTAGCTGTTGTCCCACAGCAAGAGGCCAGCATAGTCTGGCCAGAAAAGTCCCTATAAAAACAGTTCCCAGGAACTGCTTACAAGTCTAAGGTATTAGAAAATGCTGCCTTGATGATGGCAAAAGGCAACACTGGTGAACAGCAGAGCACCTGCAATTGCAGGGCCAAAACTTAGCCAAGTCATACTTTAAATATCACTGAATTTCACTCATTCCAGGTACCGTTCTGCAGTCTTCACCTCCAAATCTAATGAAGCCTTTTCTTTACATTACTATTCCCTTCTATAGATTAATAAGAGAGCTTCCAGTTTTTAAGGACAGCAATATTTACATTTGCTGCCGCATACCTCCTTCCAGAGCCATGTCTTGGGGCTTTTAGGAGTATGCCTGAGCAAACATGACTCTTTATATAGACTTCAAGCAGAGGTAACTCGAGTAAACACTGACTTAAAACCTTGAAAGCTAATATTTAGCAAGCTCTTGTGTTCACAACTTTGGAAAGGTTTGCCTCTGGAAATAAAGCAAGAATATCTTCCCCTCAAAAAAAAAAAAAAAAAAAAAGCTAGTGGCAAATCCACACCCAGTGCTAACACTGGAATTCCTGACTTTGTACGTTATCCTATACTGGAAACAGGCATACCCAAATGCTAGTTTTATAGAGCCAGGTTTTACAGATGCAGACCCCCAGGACAAGACTTTCAAGGGTAGTCTTTGTACCTGCCTGAGCTGTATGGGCAAGTTGCCCCATGGCTTGTAAAAGAGCTGAGTCTCAGTATAGCAAATACAAGAGGGCTAGAGGCAGCCAGGGACAGATGGAAGGAAACTGAGCACTAAAAGTGGCAGAGTAGCTGTAAATGTACTGTGGGCCATATAGGGTGCTCCAGTGCTAACACCCTTTCCCACCCCCCACCCCCCCCCCGGTGTCAGCACAGGTCCCCCACAGCTTTAGGGGATGCTCTGTGAAAGGCTGCATTTGTACAAGTAACTGAGCTTTTTGCAGACAAAATCCTATGGATTTCATCCCTTCATATGATAGACCAATACTGCAGTAAATCTTTCAATTCTGTACAGTGGTGATAAGGAGGTGGAAATAAGAGGGAATAGGCCCCATCACCTAAGCAATACCTAAACAGTATCTTCCTTTTCCAGCCACCTACTTATCAGTAGCTCAAAGTAATCCAAGGACCAGTAGCATCATCCCACTTCTCAAACATGAAAGCTAAGGCACAGGGAAAGGGCTGGGCTGTGCCCAGCAGGCTGGCTGACCGCCTGGACTAAAGCAGATCTTGCCAGATTATGGTAGGGGTTCATTTGCTCAACCCTACTTTATCTTTTAGAAGGAGCAGAGCCCAGTTCTCTCTTCTGCCTTTGCTCCCAAGTCCCTCCACAGACCAGAAGTGGAACAAATACTATTTTCCCAGAAGGATACTGAAAAGAACACAAACTCTCCTGAGGCATCTGGCTCAATGTACAAACCTAAGGGGTCATATTTTGCAGAGCAGCTGCACTCAGCTCTGTAGAACTCAGGAATTAATTTCTCACATGCTGGAGTGCACATTCATTTGAATTTCCTCTGAACTTCAGGGGACTTTGGATTCAGCTCCAAATTTCCCAGTGTCCATTTAGGAACTGTTTTCAGATTGCAGGTGGTCCTTATCCACAGCAAATGTCACCCCCACAGGGACACCGGCTGTGGGCTGCCATAGCCAAGAGCATGGAGCACACTCTTGAGGTCTGTACTGGAGCAGCAAACTATTGCAATGTCACATTCCCAGCAGGCTCTCCAGGGAACTTTGCAGATGTTTTAGAAGCTATTTTGCAGAAATAGCTTCATTAGGAGAACTCAGCAGGAATTTAGTGCTCTCATCTCCTCACAAACTCTTCCTGCCACTTTATAGCAACAATAATTATTAATTTTGTTCATTGATTGCATGACAGGAAGAGATGAAGAGCTGATCATATCGAGGCATTGCTAAAAAGCTTATGTAGATAACTTTACATAGCACTCCCTTTCATTTTCATATGCTAGTAGGTCTGGGGAACAAGAAGTGCTCTTCAACATTATAGGCAGACCCACAACATTTCCATTCAGACATTGGAGACAGTGGCAGCCAACCCGTGCTCTCAAGCAAAGCTTTTAATCTTTCTGACACGCAACAAGGGAGCTCCAGCAGCAATGAGAAAAATCTCCATGCATGCAGGTATTTGGATAAGCACAAAAGGCTCCTGGCACCTCTCCAACCCAAATTGCTCCCCTTTGATGTTGGATTCCATCTACCTTGTGTAACGGCCCACTGGTTTGGATGTCAGCAGGAACTGGACCTGAGGCACATACCTGTGGAGGTAGATGACTAATCCAATTAAGTGGAAGCAACTGAAAGTTGAGATTCTTCTTGTGTTCTGGACTTGAGGGAAAAAAGTCATGAACTAAGGGAATTCTATTTACAGGAGAAAAAAAAAAAAAAAAAAAAGTTATTTCAAGATTCTAGCTTGGGAAACTTGCCACAGATGATCATGGAAATTATTTTACTAGTGCAATTAATTTTGCATCAGCTTATCTCCACATGCTTTCTTGGTAGCTGGTATCAATGCTTTGATTTTATGGAAAAATCAAAGACAGATGGAATATCTTCTCCAAATATCTGCTTTCTTCCAGGCCAGTAGCAGAGTCTGGAGCAAAACATGGCTCTAGTAATATATGTGTGTTTAGATCATACAAGGCCCAACCTTCTGATCCACTTTGAAGCTTGTGTTCAGACAAGCTCTTCAGAAGCTGCTAAATAAACCCAAAAGATAGTTTCTGGATTACTTCACTTATCTACATCTGTTCTGACAATTGCTTTTTGCCACTGGTACCCTTTTTTCCCCCCAGATCCTTTTCTGTAAGTATTGCAAAGGCACCCACACCATGCCTCTTACAGGGTGACCTAGATTTTTCTTTTTACACGGTCCCAATGGTTTGCTAAGGGAAGGCAGCCTAGCTGCTAAATATAAACCTGAGCTCTGATAAAAATCCTGCAAACTTTTTTTTGATCTTTGCCCTCCTTGAATGACTGGTGTTCAGAGCATCACAAACCTGTTCTTTGGATGCCTTCTCAAAAGGCAAGACTGTTTCTCTTTGCTAGTGACCACCAAGGCTGGACAGACTGACAAGAGTAGAGTCCTTGGCATAGCTGCAAGGTTCCCTCCATGAACACAGGACACAAACAGCAAAGAAAACTGCACTGTTCAAATATCATGGTACCAAGGGACAGGCAACAGCCCATGTACTTGCATCATGAGTTCAATAGCTGTTCAGAGCAGTGATTGTTTAGCTCTTAAGAAACATATAAGGAAGGAACAACACTGAAATCAGCTTTAACTTAAAATCTTACGTTCAAATATGAAAATATATATCAAAATGCTCTCATTTTTGCCTGCCCAGTCCCTCTGGCAATTCTAGATCTGATTTCCCTCCTCCTGGCACTGGGAAGGATTAGAAACTCCTTGAACACCAGAGCAAGATGAGTTTCTTAGGAGTCCAGACCAAGTCCTCTTGCAAACTGCAGTGATGGTTGACCTCAGCTTCACATGCTAATACAAAATGCTAGTAGCACCAGGAAACACCAAAACCATCTTTTAGTTGCCACATCCTGAAGACATTATGGGCCCACAGGAAGTCAATGTCCTAATACACCATACAGCCTTCTTGTCCCCTTGGAGGTGATACAATTTCTATAAGCAGTTATTTCACTTCAAATGTCATCACTCATCTTAGCTACCTCCCTGTCACAGCCTTCCTCAAATCAGCTTCCCATATCAGCTTTCACTGTCATCACTGCTCAACAATGGACATTTTTTACCTGTCAAAAAGGACACCCCTACCTCTTCAGGACCTGACAATTCCCACACTCAATAGGACAGCTAGCACAGCTACTGTGTACTTGCAGACTTGGGCAGAAGACCTATCAAGCTTCAAGTGGAACATTATCAGAGAAAAAACTTTGTAGCAACTTCGTATCAGATAAAGAAATGGCAATGTGTAGCCTGCACAGGAAGCTGCTTTCAATAGACTTTTAATAAGTAACCCAGGTTCTCATGAATCACTCTGCATTTTTATGCCCACACACTCCTGACTCTGCCAGTGGAATCCATAGCCATCACTGTAAATATTAGCCTTTACCAATCAGCTCCAATGGATGTGAAGATAAATGGCAACCACAACCATCTGCTAACAAATATAGGTAAACTGATAGCTAAGCTGCCAGCTGCACCTGCAAATCAAGCTTTTACTTTTTCCCCCATGGCCTACATTTTGAGTTACCTCCCAGAAGCTTTTGGAGGATTCTGCCAGAATGTTTCTGCCAAAAATATAATTAAACTGACTAATCAATCAGACCTGGTCATAATCTCACCATTTCCGCCCAGAGCTCATGCACGTGTAAAACGTGCCTTGGGGACAGCTCTTCTAAGCTCACACTTCAGACCCTGAGACAAAACATTTCCAGGAGCTGCACCAAGATTTTCACACCACCAACCTTTCTCTCAAAGCCCGTAACAGCAAAAAAGTTGGGCAAAGGGACAGGAATAGGAAGTGATTCCCATGACCTTGTCCTGTACTTGCACTTCCAAGTACAGCCACACAACATCTCAGAGCAATTACAAATATAAGCCTCAGCTTTCTATGCTTTTGTCTTGCTTTGATTTGGATAGAGTTTCTGGTGTACAAAATCACCCCCCAAGCGAAGGTCTTCTAGTACATAGGGTATTCATCACATTTGTGCATGAGTGTTCAGGTGCAACCTCATACTGAAGTCACCCTTTCACAGAGCAGTAGGCATCTTGGGCAACTCACTGACTTTTCAGAATATGTTCAAAATTCACTAAAAGTTGTATCAGATAACCCCAAACCAAAGGCCAGTCATTCTCATGGACCTGGGGTTGCTAGAGAACACAGTTTCCAAAGTGTGAAAAGTGAGGTGGTTCGGAGATTATCTGCTCAACCAAAATAGCTATTTTGTGCAAATTATTTTGAAGATATGCTCCTTGAGGAATTTGTTTAAAAGATGAGGAATAATCTCCCTTTCCTTTATTTTTAAATAGATCAAATACACAGTAACCCCAACTTCTTTCTGCGGCTAAAACCAGTAAGCACAGGTAGCCAAGATATGCTGGCAGGCAGCTCACACATTGCTCGCCTCATGGCAACCAAGCACCCCAACTCTTCACTTCAACTCTCAAAGCATAAGCAATGAGAGCATGAAAGAAATCTAATAATCTTTCCATAAATTGTCACATATTTATAGGCAGAGAAACAAGGAAAGTATGTATAGAGCCAGGCAAATGCAGTTCCCACCCCACACCCAGATTTCTGCTTTGCCTCCCACCAATCTGCTTTTATTTCACTTTTATCACCACCACGTGTTTATACCAGAAATGGTCAGGTGGGAAACAAAGGTCAAAGACAGTAATAAATATTAACAACAGGAACAGACCACAAAACTATCAGAACTGGATCAGTCTCCAGTTTCTAGCTACACCCTTTGATACTTTCCCACGATGCAGTGTTCAGACTCAGAGGTGCACCCGTTCAGTGCTGCATTCATAAAACCTATGCCTGGACCTGATAACATTTATTTTATTTATTTTTTACAAGTTGGCCAGCATCAGAAACTCAACTACCTGAAAACATCTAGTCGTTTGTGGGGTTTCATTTTTTTGCATCCCCACATTTGGGCTCAGGTTCCACATTTCAGAGTTGCCATCATAGTTCCCTCTTGTGCCAAAGTTAAAATACTCTCTATTCACCTACCTTTTTTTCCATAGTAAATGCCCATGTGACAAAGTCAGGAGTAAAGGAGCCAAAAGTTTCACAACTGAGGGAACTGCAATCATTATGTTCAGGACATGGGAAAAAGTGTCAGAAAATACCTGCTGCTTTTATCTTATTATTAACATCACTGTTGGGAATGCTGTACAGAACTAAACAAAGGACAAAGAGGAACACCAAATGGGAAGACATTTCAGCAAATGGAGAGATTAAATCACTATGAGATATTCACATGACAAGGATAAAAATGTAATACCCATTTTTCACAACAAATTACTCTTTTACCCAAATTTATTACATAGAAACTGGTCTGAATTTAGCCCTGTCACTTTGTTGTTGTTGTTTGCTGGCACATATTGGTAGATTCTTGCCTCAAATATTGGCATGGATGCTGCTAAAGGATGCTCAGTCTCATGCATCAGATGAAGGAGCAGCAGCTGGAAGGGAGTTTCCTGGGACCAGCTAAAAGGCAGCCCTACCACCAGGGTTTATTGCTGAACCCTGGCCAGCATCACCAGTGAATGACAACTGCTAGTCTCAGGACTTCAAAGCCAAGCCATGAACCAAGAAATGTGATACAAACGGGAAAACCCACACCATGGATCCCCTCTTTGGGTGAGCCAATATGGTGCCTTTGTTTGTTCCCCCTACACAGCCCGAAGAGGGAAAGTCATTACAAATCCAAGCGGTAAGAAAAATCAGCTCTGGCTTTGCCTTTCCCACAAACAGCTCTGCCAACAGACCGGAGCTTGGCGTTGTTCTCAGCAGCCAGGAGTCTGCAGCCAACAAATCCCCTCCGCACTGGCACTTCGGCAGCCCCACCAGGACCAGCAGCCTGAAGGCTGCAACAAGCTGTCCTGATTAAACTGCTCCCACCCCTGGAGAGCTCTTTCAGCAGGCAGGAAAACGGGCTCCAACCCCACTGGCAGAAAAGCTGACATTGCCACGAATAAGCAGACAGCCTTTTTTTTTTTTTTTTTTTTTATCAGCGTGTGCCAGCCTTGCCCCCACATCGACAAAATTCAGCTTTTTGGTCTTATTTTGTCAGCACAACTCACTGCCAGTAGCGCATTTTCATCCCATTTTATGGCTCACATGTGCAGCATTGTCTTGTTCAAATTATGAAAGCATAAATACCACCTGCCACTGGTTTGTGGCTTTTTAATCTGCCTTCTGTGTGTTCAGGTAATTTATGCTGCTGTTTTCCAGGCATCAATTCTACAATTCCTGCCTGTTTCACCCAAAGCTTCAGCTCTTCAAGTCTTGTGGCTAGAAGAAACTTAATTTTGATTTAAAGGAAGAGTAACATAAGCGACCCTGTGCCAAAACCAAGAATAATTGGAGAGAAGCAAGAGGGAAAAGGAGGAGACAAGGAGAACAAACAGTGTCACTAGGATATATAATGCAGTCAAGACAAAGGCAAAAATAAAAAGCCCAGAGAAAAGACTTCAACATAAACTTCAATCCCTAGAAGTTTCCAAACACTGAAGTGTGCATCTGCCTCTTAACTACATAAGACTCAGCAATGCCACTCATACCAGCACAAATCATATACTTAGTAGAGGCCTTAAAATCAGGCCCTATCGAAAAATAGCATTTAATTGGTTACTACTCCACTTTCTCCTCTGCCTGAGTCTCCTATGGCATTTATCTGGCATTAGGGATATGTTCTGACTTCCAGAAGCGCTTATTGGATGTGTATAGCACCAGTAAGTGCATTTTCTTCAAGAACACATTAATAGCGGCAGCCTTGCCAGAAGTGCAGTCAGCTAGAAAGCTTTGGGCCCAAGCCTTCACCTTCAGAAGCATCCCCACCAATGCTGCTCTCCCACCCCCTGCATGCACTCCACTAAGCATGCCCGCAAGATATTCAGATAACTTTACAGGACCCCATCCTACAGCTGAACACATTCCCAAAAAGGAACAAAGACACATTTACCCAAGCCAAAGAAATATTTGAAAATTCAGATGATTAAATGCAGCCTGCTGTTCGTTTTTACCTCTGTGGTCTCCAGTAAGTACCATAAATCCTGGTTTCGCTCCGAGACAAATTGTCACATTATAGCCCTGCTATACAGGCATACACACATTCCTTGCTATAAAGAGAAGGCGAGAAATCCATGCCAGATTAGGACATATGGAATCTCTGTTTATGGATAAATCATTTTTAAAACCTCTCTCTCTCTCCATGAGTCATATGTGAATCACTGAAAGTGTCCTGTCAACAATAGTTTATTTACATACAGAACTAATTAGCATTATGATGGCAGACTGTAGAAGCAGGATTATAGCTAGGAGACATCATAAAACCAGCGATGCCATTTTAGGAAGGTTGGGGAGAAGAGGTTTGCAGATCTTCAGCCCAGAAGTATATAAATTGGCCACTTCCCAAGGGTGTCAGGATGAAACTCATTTTTAACGTGTCTTCCATTACCAATAAGATTACTTCAAAATTAAAATCCAAAATCATAATTTGTGTTAGTTTGATGTTTGTTTGCAATATACATTTCTGAGTAGAGCCTGGTCAGCTTTTTACTTACAGCCCACTTTTTCAGTTTGATATATCAGCACTGTGATGCTACGTTTAGCTTTGCAGTACTACATATCAATCAATGATTTTGAAAAGTTTTAAATGCCCCAAAACATTTACATTCCTTGTTTGAAGATTATTTTAAGTCAGCAACCAAATTTGAGACTAAATTAAATTTACACAGCCTCTTTAAATTACTCAGCCTAGTACATACAACTGCTCTGGGACTTGCATAGACCTTTCATCATTAATAAGCGGAACAAGATAATTACATGCTCCAGTAGCTCATAGGGGTCTAGAAGTTATCACCACATAACCTGCTTTATAATGGAAGAAGAAATCATCTCTGCTAGAGCTGGGAGTATAATTCAAAGACATTTCCATAAATATATAAACACTGTGAAATGAATTTATGTGATGTGAAGGCATTTCATTTCAGAGCCGCTAATGTGTTTGCTCATTAATTTGTCGGGAATGTTCACTTTGATTTGCTCCATTTACCTTAGGAGGGTGTTCAACAGCAAAACAGTCAAAACTGCAAAAACCAGACCTCATAAAGTAAGGGTGTCTTAGATAAGCATTGCTAACATAGCTCTAAATGGTCCTTGCATGGATGTCTTCCTATCCAGGATAGCCAAACACAGAAAGACCAAGGACCAGAAATGGTTCAAATGCTGTAGGGGATCCCCACACACTTGGCCGATGGAGAGGCCGCCTCCTCGTCCTTTGCAACACAGCCTTTGCTGCACGGAGGGATGATCCTACTGTTGTATGCTGTGTTTTTGGGGCAGGATCACTCCCTAAGCAGACACCCTGTTCCTGCTGACACCGCTTACTGCCCATCTCCCGGGGCTGAGCCTCTTCAAAACGTCTCAGAGTCTTTGCAAGGTTAGTTAACGAATGATTTCGGGCAATTTCAAGGAGATCCGGAACCTATTTCCAGCAATTTCAGACTGTAACGGGCAAGTTTTGCGAGCAGAGCTTCCCAAGCCTCCCATTTCCCTCCGAGGTCCCCCTTTAGAGGGCACTGTGTCCCCAGCATCGCCGCCCGCACCGTGCCCCCTGGGACAGGAGAGAGCCCTTTGCCGGGAAGGGGAAAGGCACCTTGTGCTAGCTGCTCTGCTCGGCAGCCTTGCAAGGGGTAAAAGGCTGATGTCTCAAGCTTCCCACACCCTTTGAGAAGGACGGAGCCAGCCAAAAGACACTCTCCACCTCCACAGATGTAAGGCAGTGACAGTCCCAACACAAGGCTTTGCTTTCTGTGACCCTATAGCCACCTGCTACAAGTGAAAGCTCACACAGCCTCAAGTGTCTAGAAATGGTCAGAAGGGGTTTTAGATAAGCACAGAGCTTGCTGTATATGGTTTGGTTTATGGTGTTTTTTGTTTTATTTTTTCTTTGCAAGGCTTTTGGTCCCATTCCCTCCCCACCACATCCTCATTCAAAAGCAAATCTGAAGATTTACCAGAAAATAAGTGTACCCTTTCCTTACCTCCCATGTCAAATGGCAGTACAGGCTGAATGAAGAGACTGAAGGATGCACTGGCACATTACAGACATCACTTTTACATTAACAACACAACTACGGGGTAGGGAAGCCTCTCCCCTACATCTCCGCCACAGCATCCTCCATTTACATTGATGAGCAGGGCTACAATAGGTCTTGGGGTGGCTGGCTGCTAGCAGCATGTTTTGCACTTGGTAACAGGCAGAATTTACTTCTCTCAATCAAACACAAGTGTCCTTATAATTTAGCATGTTCCTAACATTTCCCCTTGTCTAGAGTTTTCCAGCTTCTGACCAGTTTTAACAGTCAACAGCAGCTGAGCAATAAAAGGATTTGGAGCTGGAGAAGTTACATTGCTCAGAAGCCAAAGACTGAAGGTTTACCCTTGCTAAGAACTGAATTTGACAGAAGTGAGGGGGCAGAGCCAGCACCAGAAGCCTTTCCATGGGCATTACAAGAACACATTGCTTTTCTCCCCCCTCCGTGAAAGGGGATCAACATGCAAAGCCCACATGTCCTGGGCTGGAGGCAAGAGGAACAGATGCTGGCAAAAGCAACCGCTGGCATCCCTTGCTCACCAGCTCTGAGATCTAGAGAGCAATCCTGCCACTGGGGACAGGTGGGAGGAGAACAGAAAAACACTGGGAACCTCAATAAAGTGTTTATATTTCCTACACGAAGCTTGGCAGAGCCTGCCAGGTCAGATAAGCATTTCCACACAAGCAGTCAGATGATGCTGAGGTCCTCCCCTGCCAGCTCTGCAGACCCATGCAGGATGGCAGCTGCCCCAAATACCCATGCCAAGAGGAGGTGCTAGCAGCCCTGCAGCACTGCCCTGGACTCCGATTTGTCCTGCAGGTACACGGCATGGGCACTAAGCTTCCAGCAAGCACCAACACTCTTTGCCTCTCACCCTCCCTAAAGGGATATTTGGAACTCCAGCTTCCACTTATTCATATCCCTGTAGATTTTTGCTCCTTTCCTCTGGGCATTTTGATCTCTAAACACTTGAATAAGTAGCATTTTGATTTTGTTACAACGGGCAGCAGGGATATTGTTCTGTCACTACAGCACATGCACTTAATACACAAGAGGCTCTCAGTGAGTCAGGTTTCACTGCCAACATTGGGTTTTCTGTGTGAACCATTCATTTTGCTGAGTTGGCATTTATACATTCCCCCTCCCCCTCTCACCATTTGAAATCTGAGGCAAATATAGGCTTGAAGTCGTAACTTTTTTTTTTTTTTTTTTTTTTTTTGCCCAGAAGGCTGAGCTCGTGGTGTTTACATGTGGCCACCCAAATTCCAGACCAAGCTGCTGAAACCTTGTTTTGCCATTCACGAAGCGTGTAAGGCCTGCCTAGTGCTGGTTCCCACATTCCTGATCTGGGCAAGCCAGATTGCAGCTCCTCACTCCCAGCCCACTGCTCTCCCCCATGCATCTAACCTTACAGGGATGAAACAACAAAGGAAAGCCCAAACAAGTGCAAACTAATTTTTCCACAAATTTAAGCACAGTATAGCCTCCCCTTCCTGCCTTCTCTCACCATCGTCCAGCTGTGCCCATAAACCAGAGCCTGACAAACCAACGCGGGAGTGGAAGGCAGCTATTAAATCTGCTCCCTGGAGCTTTAACACTTGCAGCAATTTGTACTGGAATTATTCTCCCCGCTTGCTTTGCAGCCTGCCTCCAGCCCTCTGTGCAGGGTACAGGGCTGGGGCCAAGCAGCTCCATGTCTGCAAATATCCCAACTGCAACTGGGGCCAGGGAGAGGAACCGTGTATGGCTCAGATGGGCACAGGTCCCTGTGTTGGCACCCCAGCTGGGGAGCAGAGGCCAAGCTCAGCCTCTTCTTCTTGAAGCACATTGTTGTTAGTGTTAGCTAATCTGCAAGATATGCCAACTGTCTGGCAAGCGATTCCAGGCAGCACTGTTTATTTAGGATAGGACTGGGCTGCACAAGTCCAAATTAGACTCTTTTTTTTTTATATCTACCTCAGCCAGGAATTTTTGAAGGTGTGCTGGGCTTTCAGAGGCAAAGAAACAGCAAAACGTAACACAAGCCTGGAGCTCTGTAAGGGTTTGTGTTGCTTTGTTTTTATTTCTTTTTCTTGCCTTTTCTTTAGGCTCCTTGGAAGCCAGAAACCAGCATGCATTTATGTACTAAATTCTCTTTATCTCCACAGAACAGATGTACTGATTTGTTTTTCAGTAAAATACTACAGAAACAGCTTCGTATCTTTATCCTGGGTGTACCCTCAATCACTTGGCTGGTACACACTGGAAAAGTATGATGAGGACCTCCTTGTGTTACCCCAGCCCCCCTTTGCTGCCACCACTGTTCCAGATGAAAAGCAGACCATGAAGCAGACCATGAAACCTCAGCTCTGATCACAAGATGAGCTAACTGGCCCCTCAGCAGAGCATCAAGATCTTCTAGAGCCCTGGACCCCTCAAAACCACTACCCCTACAGCTTTTAGATTTTCACATGTAAATGCTTACACTAAGCATGCCAACTGCATATAGAAGTTCACAAAAAAAAACAAAACAAAACAAAAAAAAACAGCTGAAGAGCTAGCTGATACTATTTCTTCCCTGTTCCAATATTGCCAACCAAAGGAAATAAGATAGGAGCACCTGGAACATCTGTTGGCCCCCACCATGCAAGGAATCCAGCCAAGGAATTCCCAAACATGCAAGTAAACACAGACCAGGCCTCAACTCAAGGACAATAAAGCAGCTCCTTCACCGCTACAAAGACAAATATGGAGCATAACTCCCCAAATCGCTCGCTTTTAGAAGAACTGCCCTCAGGACTGAGCAGGACAACTGCTGGTGGTGGTCCCAGCCCAGGAGCCCTCCAAGCCTCCCCCAGGGGACTCAACCTCCAAGCAAACCAAAGCTGAGTCTTGCCACTGCCTTTATGGCCTAATTAATCTGGCTAATTATACCTCTCAGCTGCTTGATTGCAGATTGATTGGTGCTCTTTCAGCCTTTCCAGCTCAGCTGCATGGAGGTCATCTTCACATTTCTCCTGCCCACAGGTGGGCAGATTCAACCATTCTCAGACAGAATCCTGTGTCCTTCCCTACATACCAGTAAAATGCTTTAATCACTTAATGGATATCTTTTCCATCTTGGCTAATTGAGCTTCAGCCTGTTTGTATTCACGTTATTCCCAGGCATGTGCCAACACAGTAGAGACACCTCCATAGCTTCCTTCACAGTCCACAAGAAACACCATGGGTCTACCTCTAACTTAAAGAAGTCTCTTTACAAAAAGCCGTGAGGAATTGTTACAAAGAGCTTTGCTCACCACAGCATAGTAGCATCAAGTACAAAACCCTGAATGCTCTCTGAATGGG
This sequence comes from Aythya ferina, assembly GCF_964211825.1. Classification (NCBI taxonomy): domain Eukaryota; kingdom Metazoa; phylum Chordata; class Aves; order Anseriformes; family Anatidae; genus Aythya; species Aythya ferina. The sequence continues at coordinate 6,037,051 of NC_140307.1, forward strand.
CTGATGCTGAAGCAACTGAAGCAAAACCATTCATAAACCTGGAACCAACACTCACCAGAGAAAACTGCCCTGAAATTGCCCTCTAAGACCTGCCTGTTGAGACAGGGTGAAGGTTTTATGAATGACAAACCTGCATTTATTTGGAAATAAGTGTCAAATAGTGCTATTTATCTTTTATTCTCATGTTGATGCTCAAACCCAGGGGTTATTATCCATCCAATGGTTTACAGATGAAGTGACCTCTTCATCTGGACAGGATCTCCTTCCCTTGGGGGATATCTTTCAGTAGCTCATTAAGCTTTTTTACCTATAACTTTGACCCCAGCCTTAGTTTTCAAACAATGGTTTGAAGTGTCTGCCATTTTATCTCCAGAACTGATTTTGCCTGAAAGTTCACTACGCAGCTCTGGGATGGTGAGGGCTCCTGTGAAACCCTCCTTGACAAACAATGTCCACAACAGAAGGATTAACTCCATAAACATGAGCTGTAGCACAGGCAAAGCACGAAGTAAAGAGGCAGTCCAGGTTGTGATCATTTCCGCATTACCTTTTCTAGCCACTAGCAGCTATTCAAGGGAAGTCCCTGTTGACCCTCCCTCAGAGAATCTCAAAGGGAAAATGGCAGAAAGGAAAAGGAAAAGAAAACACACAAAAACATGAAAATGTGATTTTATCATTTTGTGTATTATCAGTGGTATCTGCTATGGAGTTTTCATTCCCTTTTTGTAAAATCTAGGTGTCCCACATGACTGGGGGAAGAGCAGAGAATGAAGCTTCCTTAAGAGATAATTTATGTGAAATACTGAGATTTCAAGTAAAGAGGATACCTTTGGAGAAAGAAATGTTGGTGAATAAAAATTCCAGGTTCCTATCAGCAAGAATATTTTCAAAGAACCCAAGTTCATACTTTTTTCCTCGTTTCCTCTATAGCAAACGTGGTTTTATGTATTTTTCTATTTCATTTCCTCCTCCTTCTCTTTCTGTTATCTACTCCAGCTGTTCCTTTTCTCCCTCCCCTCTTGCATCCATTTTTTGCTTATAATTAATTGCCTCTGTAGTAGACTGTTACTAAAAAATTTGAGACCACTTTCAAACCTTTGACCCTAAACAACAAATATTACATATCAGTGGAACAATTAATATTCTTAATCCTAAAAATTCTGCTCTCATGTTTAAATCAAAAGGTTAAGACATTGATCGGTCTGCTTTTTAATAATGCATTCACAGCTTTATTTTCCAGTGAAGAGCAATAGATTTCCATGCACAAGCTGGGAAAGAAGAAAGGCTGTTCCCTGGAAGGAGCTCTTTTTTGTGGCATTATTTGTTTTCCTTCTATTCATTGCCCTTGCCATTAGCCCAAAAATTCATCCTTTTATCTGAAAAGTAGCTGTGCTGCTTATGGATTTTTTTAAATGTGCTAATTATTCCCAATCCTCAGCCTCTGAAGTAGCTTTCTGTGGAGCTCTAGATTCATGTAATTCCGAGTGAAGGATGGGTTTCTTCTCAGCCCAGTTTCCCACAAGCATTTCTCCACTGCTGGACCTCCCACACCCCTGCACCTGATTTATCCCAGAGCCAGCAACAGGGAAATCACGCCTGCAGCTTCAGGCGTGGCAGAGAAAGATGTGAGAGGTACTAATAAGCTCAGTTCCACCAGCTTTCATTTTGACAGAAACAACCCTTGTGATGAAGAAAAAAGAAAAAAAAAAAAAGCCACAAAACATGCTGAATCATCCAAAATGTTGCAGATAATGATTCGGACCTTGCTGAAATGAGATACTCATTTCTCTGTGTCATTTTCATTCTTTCCTACAGATTGCCTTAACCTTGGGCACAGACGGAAGAAATTTCTTTCCTTTACTGCAGTTTCTCTTCTGTCAGAAAAGGCGGCATAAAACAGTGAATGCTCTGTGTTAGAGCAATCAGAATAAATGGACAAGACATTTATAGTAGTTCTGGTTTAATATATGTGGCTGCCTGCTAAGAGCTTTGCTCTACCCAGAAAATACCCTCGCACGCTGGCACTTTGATGTTTTCTTTTCTTTTCTCTCCTTTTTTTTTTATTTTTTATTTTTCCCAAAGAAAGGGCTAAGATACACAGAGAAATGGTTGAATATACAGCTTCCAACAAAATTCCAGGACAGATAAACCTTTCCTGAGTGGCTCTTGTCAAAAAGGGACAGGCACTGCAATAAATATTTTTTTGGGAAATATGTTACTTTTTTTTTTTCAATAAAAATAACCACAAGCTCTAGAATCTGCTGTTTTCTTCCATTTAGAGTCCTCAGCTTTTGTTTTCTTTCTTTCTTTTCTTTTTCTTTTTCTTTTTCTTTTTTTTTTTCTTTCTGTTGAGAAAGCAAAGCACATGGAATCAAGGAACCCTGGAGGGAAAAAAATAAAAATAAAATATGGATTAAGAAAACTTAAAAAATTACAGCCGGAATGAGTAATTTTTCTGAAGATTGATTTTGATTTTCATGGAGCATTTTCAATGAAATATCAAAATATATGGGGAAAGAAAGTTAATAATATTTGGACTATAATGGAATATTGACCTATTTTACCTCTGAGAGAGGAATAAATCTAGGAGGTCTAACAGATAGCTCATCCTGTTACAGTCAGTTCTTTTCCAGCAGAAAATGGGTGGGAACCAGTGGCCACCATTATTATCCTCCTTCTCCTCATTATTCTTATACTTAGAAACACTAATTGTACTTACAGTGCTTGCCAGAGGGAGCTGTGAACTGCACTTTATTTCTCACAAAATATCCTGGAGATGTAAATTAGACAAAAACAAGGCTCATGCCTCTTTTGACTATTTCCATGCTGATTTTAGATATATTTTCATTTACCAGTTAGAAGAAAAAAACAAACAAACAAAAAAAATAAGTGAAAGTGAGAAACATTTGCCACCCAGAATAATTTTTGAAATGACATCACTAATGTGCATGCCTTTCCCACTCAATCTAAAGGATGTTTTAGCTGCTGCAGGACTCTGGACTGGAGGTGTGCAGGCTGAGCTTTGTGCTATGAGATACAAGAATTTAACTAAGATAAACCAATTCTTTTATGAACAAACACGTCTGTTAATTGTTTTCTGTGATATAAGGGTAATGGATGTATTAGCAAACTCCAGATGAATAAAGGAGAAGAGATAAGCTCCTCTTGTTGATAACAGTTTAATTCATCCACTTAGAGAATACATGAAACAACGTGTGACTTAAATACCTGGTACCAAAGACCATTTAGGAAAGTATGTGAGTGAGGGAAAGAAATAAACTACTGGAGTGAAAGTGGAAACAGACTGGGGGCAGGAAGTCACATCAGGTTGCTGCTTGCAAAGAGCTGCTATCAGAAATCGTCCTCCTTAACCACTATATTTAATTAGGAGCTTATTCGTGGCATGTGCTCATCTGTGCCACAGAAGGGTGCCTTGCACTACCAGGTGGTCACTGACGGACACCCAGAAAGGCAGGACTGATGCACGGACAAGGAGAAATGCAGTTGCCTTGCCAGAGGCCCTGAGCCTTGCTGGCACCACTCCGCTGGCAGGGCTGGAAGATGTAGGCAGAAGATACAGCAACAGCTCTACGGATCTCCCTTCACCTTGCTCATTTTCAGGAAGATTTTTTGGTGGTCAGTTGGTTAGGATATGTAGAACTCCTAAACAAGACCTATCACCTTCTGGGAGAGGCCAGCACATGAGTTATCTTGTGCTTCTCATCTGCTGCAAACAGAGGCCTTGCCAACCTGCCAGGAGTCAAACCATGGGCAGCAGGGAAGATTTCAGAACATGAGGAGATACAGTTACGCCTTGCCATTCTGTACTGTCAGGAAATCTCTTTTCCTTCGTCTTTTCTTTGTCTCCTCTCTGATCTCGTTTCCCAGACCTACTTGGCATTAGTTTTTCTTTGCTGAAACTTTGGCTTCAAACCTGGGGAGGTTCACACCACATCTTGGCCTGAATGTTTAATCTAGTGTCATCAAATTATAGGCTTTCTTGTACACTGGAGTGTTTGTAATAATCAAATGAGCTTAACCCCAGTCAGTTTTGATTTCTTGTCAGAAAAGGACTCAGCAGGCCTTCTTGATTCAGGCTTTTATTTTTTCTTCTTCTCCACTTTTTTTCAAAGTCCTTTCTGACAAAACCAAGGACCCTTGGGCAATATTTCTTATTTATTTCACTGTCTGAAGCTAATTTGAACAGATGCACTGAGAATGACAAAAGTTAAACAGCCTGAAAAATAGGTTTCCAGCCCTTGAGGCAAACATTTAAACTTCCCCCCCCCCCCCCAAAACAGGCTGGGAAAACCCTGCTAAGGGTTAATTTAGAAACAGCTGCATCCCCTTGTTCTACTCTTTAACCAGGCTTAAAGTGAAAACTTCATGTCTCAGGTACAACAGAATAACTAGGACAAGAAATAATTGCACTTCACTGTTGGATATCACAAGTCAAATAAGATGAAACCATTTGTGAAATGCTTTTGTTTTACAGGGCTGATGTAGCCTGTAAGCCACTTTATTCTTTCATTACTGTTGTCCTTAAAGCTCACATGCGGTTCAGACAATTCACATGCAATGAGCTCCGATTCCTCTGCTTTCTTGAAGATCTCATGATACTATCTGAGGAGTTCACTCCCAAGTCAAAGTCTTTTCCATCCAGTTCTTTCCTGGTTTTGCTTCTTTATCTAAGGCCTAGATCTTTTTTGCTTCTGCAGTTGCGTTAAATAGTAGTGCTTCTCCCCAGAGATAGACACATTTCAGCAAGAGGTTACTTTGTCCCTATGCAAATCAACAGAACGAGAAATGAGGAAAGGTAAAGTATCTTTCAACACTCAGTACATCATCAAATGTGAGCTAAAACATTACATTTGTAAAACTAATAAAAAAGGAAAAAAAAAAAAAAACAACCACCAAACATTTATGAGGGAATAAAAACACACATTCCTTCTCAATAAAATAACACTAAGTCTTGCTGTCCCCCCACTCTCACATCTTTGTGACACCATAGGCAAATGCCTATGTGATCACCTAAAAATTTCTGAATTTTCACCGTGTTTGATGATGTTTTCATCTATCCACGTATAAGCATATACAGTTTATATAAAGCACATGATTTACAAGACCTACTGAATGTCACACAAATACCACTAACAGCACCGCATACAGCTAAGAATTACTTTACTACCAGCCAGTGTGTTGGAACATGTTTATACAAACTATGTATCAAAAAAATAAATAAATAAATAAAAAATAATAGAATATAAACATATACAAAAAATAAAACCTGTTTTCAGGATGCTGAGAAAAGTTAGAAAGGTCTCAGATGATGAGATATTTGCCGTGACTAGTTCACCCAGTTCTGCTCCTAACCACCAGCAAATCCATAGCAAGATTCCAGCAACCGCTCTTGTTGTTTTCTTTTGGTTGTTTTGTTTGGATTTTATTCTAATTAAAGACATCCAGAAAGGTTCAGGGGTTTATTGGTCTTCAGAATATAATTAGAGATCAGATCTAACAGTGTTATTCATTTGTGGAGATAAAGGACTAGCACTATTAAAAAACCACAGTCATTCAGGAAATGCACCAATTAACTCACAGATTTGTACTATCCATGTGGTGCATCCACACGCATGTACATGTATACATATGTGAACATAGGAATATATGAATCTTTGATATTGGAATGAATATTTCTCATTTAGCTTTGTAAAATGTGGTTACAGTGCTTCAGAGCTGAGCCAAAAGCAAAGAAACAGCACAGCACCCCTCCCCGTGCCCACTGTGAGCAGTCCGTGGGGACGCTCAGTCTCTCTGAAATATTGGCCAATAAAGACCATGACACATGCCTTATTTCAGGTCTCAGTGACTGGTGAGGTACCCAGAGAGCACCAATGCAATTATTCCTGTACCTGGTCCTTTACAGCCACCCAGGGCTGGTTCACATGCCTTACTCAAACTCTTTGGAGATACAAAGCACCCAGGTGCAACTTTTTTGTTCCCAGAGGTAGACCTTACCCCACGGACACCGAACTCCCACTGCTGGCATCATCAGTGATGGTGATGTTGAGCAGCTTGGTTTGGCTCCTGCACTGAACGAGACTTTGAAGTCTAACTTCTCTTCACTGACAACACAGCATTCATTTTCAATCCTCCTCCATTCATGGGGCTCTGTAATGCCCTGATCAAGGAGGTGTAGCAATGTAAGTCTACCGAGAATAGACTTGTTTTTCTTAGTTACCTTTTATGTTCCTTGTTTGAGTAGCTCCTGGATTCTCAGTCATAAGCAATGTGAAAATCAGTGCCGTGGAAACTCAGGTTAAGCTCCTAAATCTTCCTCTGGAGAACAGGCAGTGTCTCACTGCTGAATCAGCAACTGTCAACTCAAAAGGTTGATTAGACCTGACAAGAGATCCTGTATTATTCCCTTAGTAAATGCTAGAGACAAGCCCATACAGCCTTCACACAGTTTTCTCTGTTTCTTGTTTTCTTCAACCCTTACATTGCTCTGCTCTCAGCTCATTCTTATTGTGGCTGCACAATAAGAAAAGTGTTTCTTTCACTGCAAGTGAAGGAAACATATGTTCAGTAGGAAAAAGATCTGTTCTGCTAGTTAGATGTTATCTGTGATGGGATAGCTTCATTCCCCCCTCATGCCTGATATGGTGCTTGTGTAGCTAAATATCTGACAACAGAATCACAGCAGAAAGACTCAGGCCACCAAGCTTCAAGTCACTTCTGCTGCCTCGGGAAAAAGCTGTGCCTAAGCCGCATGGCTGGAGCTAAATTTTGGGGCCTCAGAACAAGTCCAAAAGCTTAATCTCATCTGAACACAGCACATCTGGTAGTCCTGATGCCTTTCAAGTGAAAGCAACACAGCAAATTTGAACACTTCACTTCTTTGATAGGAAATCAATGCCTACTTTTAGTATTCATCTTCCAAACTAGATTCTCCTTTCCGCACACCAAGTTCCTGTCCTTAAGGCAGCTGCCTTCTGCTTTCCAGAGGCATTCAAGACGGGGCTGGAATGGAGGGGGGGAAGGGAAATGATCATCAATGTTTTGGTCACAGGGAGCAGATGCAGGGTAACGACAGATCTGTGGCAGCCTTCACACGCTGGGTTCCTGCCCGCACTATTTACTTGTAGCATATGAAAGAGATGCTGTTTATGGCACTTGCAGACCAGTCTTGCTATTTAAAACACTTTGCCATACTGTTTTCAAAATCTTCGCTACACCCTTGGTGCCAAGTGAAAAGCAAGCAGGGAATCAAACGTTAAACGTCTGCGAGGCTCATGACAGCAACGTCTGCGCCAAAGAAATCTGGCATGTCTGAACTCCTCATCCTGAGAAGGATTTTTTTTTCCCTTTCTCCCCCACTCTCTATCTTTCTTTTCTTCTCAGCTTCCCACCACATCCTGAGGTTTGAGTCACTGTGGGTTGCATTTTTATCAACAATGAAACAGAGACACCTTTCACAGCTGCTGAGCTGGTTACTTGCTTGGAATTTGGCTTTATAAAGGCTAGTTGTTTGCTTTTAGAGAGTTCACACACATGTATATGCAGCCTCAGACTTGCACACAAAGAATTCTCCGTTTGCTTATGCTGCAGCAAAACAGCACAGCCATAGACCATTGAATATGTCATCAGGGACAAGCCCTGCTGTCCTGTCACCCAGAAGCAGTGAGGTAATGCTGCCTAGGCAAGCAGGTAGCCCAGTGTTTAATTAGGACCCTGTAAAAGAAAAATAAATAAATAAAAATCAACAGATGATGAGCCTCTCCAGGATGCCAGATACACTGAGGAGCGACAACAGCATCAAGATTAATGTTACTGATTTAGGATCATTATGAGGAGAATTGGTTTTAGAGCTGCATAGTGCTTTTCAGCTTCTCATTTCAACATAGCTCCTCATCCCTCTGTGCTCCTTAATGATGGGGAAACATTATTGCCCAGCCTGCTTCCATATGTGCTGGTGCTTCTCCAAAGTTGCCTGTTCCGGTGGCATCAGCAAACCTGGTTAATTTTCCCCCTTGATATCCTCTCTCCCCTGCCCCCGAGCCCGGCACGCTGTTTTTCATTTTTGCTCTGCCTCTGCACTTCCTGATTCCCGCTCATACTGCACATGATGAACTACAGCAAGAAAGGCTCTTCTGATGGTATTTCCTGCCTGTCAAACAGCAGGAAGCATCAGAAACCTTGTGAGAAAACCATTTCACATGACACTACTAAGTTAATAATACAGGCCCAGATGGCCGGGGTGGGTTTGGACAGCATTCAGGTTAGTATCTGAGTGTTAGGATGTTTACCTGAACTTTTGATCCTGTTGAGGTTTGTCTATCTCTTTCAGGTTCCACATAAGCTTTTATGCTGTCTACTGTGCTTTTTTTCTAGCCAAAGGGGTTTCATGAGGAGAAATTCATTATTTATGCTTCCTGATCAGCTCAAGGTGTGCATGGAGCAATAAGTGGCTCTCGTTGCATAAGGATGTTCTCTAATGGTATGGCTTCTTGCAGTTTCTTCTGACTTGTGGGGTTTTAGCGCACACACATTCTGACAAACTTGGATCTGTTGTTTGTATGTTCGTAAATCCCTTCGCTAAACCCTTTGAGACATGAGCAACCCTTCATTCAAAGATTTTGCAAGCAAACAAAGTGAAAAATTTCTCCGTCATTGTGTTTCAGTCATTGAATACAGAGAAAGGAAAGTATATTGTGTGATTTAGATCACCCATCATGTAAAATGAATAGGAATTGAATCAAAGAGTGTACACTGTCTGAACTTGTTAACAAATATTGGAAGAAAATTCTTGAAAGAAATTAGGTTTGCTTCCCAAATGATTCACAAGTCAGAAGAGGAGTTATGGTCCTGCTTGGAAAGGACGGAGTTCCTCTTGAACTTAGCATCTACCCTTAACAGCAAACACATGCTTAAATCCATGTAAGATGAGCGAGACTAAAGAGTGCTGAGCTGGGACACTAACATGGAACATTTTCAGCTGTTTTCAACACTGGAATTTTTCCCCAGCATCCTGCAGATGGTGCCGGAAATCCCTGAGGCAGCCTAGGGCATTTGGGTATTCATTCTGCATGTCAAAATTCCCCTGAAGGCTTTGCAAAATGTGAACCAGCTCTGCTTTGTATGCGTCTGCATGACAATGTTAGCTACTGATTTCTCTCGGAGACAGTATAGTTCCAAAAAATCAAAGGTTCAATTTTGCTGTAGTGGTAAATGGAAATAAAAGCCAGGCAAACTACCAATTTCCTGCCTGAAATGAAAGTAACTACCGAGATGCAATAAAAAAGTCAAAGATTCAAACTCTGTGATTCAGCAGAGCTTTGCAGGACGTACCTGAAAGTGTCTCTTCCCTTTATTTTTCTCATCTATTCACACGTCAACCAGACTTTCCTTACTGTGATGTGCTGGCAGCAAATCACATTTCATGAGACAGCTACAGTCTGCAACGTTGTGTCTGCTGTTCTTATTAACAATTTTTCCCCTCATCTATGTCTGCTCCATCTGAAACAAACAGTCTACGTCAGACGTTCATTATATTGATGATGTCCCAATGACAACCAATTTATTTTCCTGCCTGCACCTCCATGAATTGTATTAGTAATGATGTCTATCTGCTGTAGAGATGCTTTGTAAAAACTGATGGTCTGCCATGAGGATACTTAATTACATCTTCTTAAAGGAATACAATTAGGTTTGCAGGTAAAAGATTGCTCTGGGGTTAAAAATGTATCTTCAAATTAGTTTTCCTGGTGGGTAGGATGTTTAATTTTCATTTCAGTAACCAAACTGGAGAATTGATCTGAGAGGTCTAGTAAGATGAATGCTCCCAAAGGCAGTGATGACACCCATCTGAGCTGTCATTCAGCCTTCAGCCAATATGATATCTGGTGGTAAAACCAGGAAAACAGCATACATGTTTGACAGTGCATCTAGCCATGTGGGACCTCCTGCAGTACAAATACCATATGCTGATAGGGCCAGGACTGTCAGCCAGTTACACAGGGTGGTGATGAAATTGCAGCTCTTGGTTTGCATTTTCACAAAATACTCACCTTGGATAAGGTTGTGTGTTTGCCAACAAAACTACAAGAACATGGCATTCCCAGTTTATACGAGCATCCATGGGACAGCCTGCCACCTTCTGATGGGGCTGCAAGACTTGGGGCACCACTGCCATATGGGTCCTCAGCCCAGAAATGGGCAGTGTGAGGATATGTTGTCCACGCAGCAACCAACTCATTCCCTCAAGCCACAGAAAGCATCTGGGTTCTCTTGAAGCCTACACAGGAAGCAGGGATCTTTCATCTGTGGTTTCCAAACTGTCCTGACTCTGGTAAAATTTGGATTTTCTGCAGTGGCTTCATTTGACTCCTTGAGATCATTTATCCTTTCAGCTCAGTCTGCTCTGATGTTTTCCACATCACCTCTGACATATTTAGTTTCCACATTAGCTGTAACATATTTATTATTTTTAGCTGAGCAATTCCTTTCTGAAAGCAAATCACTTTTTCATAACATTTTGGAAGTGAACCCAAGAAGATGCCTGAAAGGAATTTCATGAAAATACATGTAGCAATACTTCCCTGCAAAGCAAATCATAACTTATTTAACATGCAGATCTCTTCAAGTGCTGGAAACCACCTGCTCCCCAAAGCACACAATTCTGAAGTCCAAAACAGAAAATAAATAAATAAAACTGGCTACATACACACACACACACACAAATCCTTATCTGAGTCTATTTTAGCACGTCAGAAACCAGAAACTGTCGATGTGAAAAAGAACATAAAGAAAAGAAATCCTTTGTGTACTATTACTTTAAAAATAGTCTATCATAGTTATTTCCAGAATATGTCAGCATATAATTTAAAGCAAATGTTTTGGATGAAAACAGAGGTTTTCAAATTACTTGTGGCAAATAATATTTATAATAATATTGATTTTATTTGTGGTCTTTTCTCTCCTGTTTCCTGCTAAACCACTCATTACTGGAACATATTTACTAAACAGTTTGGACAAATGTTTGCCAAGCTGTTGTTTTTTGCAAATTGTACAGTATGATATTTTTGTTAGTTGATTTTAATAATAACGATTATACTAGTTGGCTCAACCACACAATAAAAATTTGGTTTCTTGACTGGAGAGACTGAAGAACTTCAAACTAAAACCAACAAATAGTAAAATTGTTTTCACTTCTAGGTGCAACATCTGGTTGAAAACAAAAGCTAGGAGAGTTCATAGCATTTGCAACTCATAAAAATAATAACTAAAAAAACATTAATCACAATTTAACCAAACTCATTAATCACAATTTGACCAAAACCTTTGCGCTGACTAAAGTTTCCAGCCAATTCACGGGAGCATTTGTGAATCACTTTAAGTACTATACCTGCTCCAGATGACTGAACAACCAAAAAGGGAGACTATTCTGGAAAAAAGCTAGAGGAGACATTTGAGCTGAGCCGTGTTTGGGAGCGCTGGGAATATCCTTTGCCTTGCTGGTTCCTACAGCTGGAGACCCCTCCACTCCCTAGTAGATGCTGCTGAGGCCTTCCTCTCCCCAGGCTTCTGACCAAGCTGGTCACCCCAGACCCAACGTCCATACCTTACCCATTGAGGAGAAGCCCCGCTCCAGCCCTACAGATTTTCCATGCACGTTCTAAAGATTAAATCAAACCTCCAGATACAAAAATCCCCTGTTCTTCGGCAACATTTGGATTGGGGTTGAGATCCAAACTCCATGGCTCAGGACTGTTGCCAGTTCTGTCGTGTCTTTCCATCCCTCTTTCTGGACACGATCGATAGCAGCCGTGCCAGTAGAAATGAGAGTTAGAAGCTGTTTTTAGAACTCTGCTCCTTTTGCTTTCATACAAATTAGCAAGAATATTTGAACTGAAGCTCCATGAAATTTCCATCTTCATTCTGCAGACCTGGGGTTTGGATCAGGTCCAGCTTGAAGGTGCTTAGCACACCGCAGGCCAAGACCTGGTCCTGCTCCCTTTCAGGGCAGTTGAAACTTAGCACTGAAATCAATGATGAACTCAGGATTTTAACACAGTGACATGCATGCACAAGCACACACACACACACACACACAAAACAACAACAAGAACAACAACAACAACAAAAAACCACCACTAAAGAACCTAGGAATTTGCTCCTTTTGCTCAGTTTTGAATGATTTAGTTTAATTCCTTCCTACATCATATTGACCCTAGCACTAAACCTCTTGAAATCGATGGATGGGCCTACTTTGGTGAGCTTTGCCTTCAGCCTATTCTGACAAAAGCATCAATTCTTCACATTACAAGAGGAATGAGTGCATGTGGATAGGTATGCCTTTAGAAAAATGTTTAGAATTATCCTTGTTCTCTTATTAAATTCAAGCATTAACTGCAGGATTCATTTGCTCTTTATAAGCAAACTGTCTATGAGACTTTCATATGCATGAGCCATAAATATTGCATTTAGTCAGCTCCGTGCCACATTATTAATAGGCATTCTGTTTACACCCATCAGATTTGATAGAAAACATTGCCTGTTCTGTCAGTAATACACAAGAACTAGTTAGCACCCATGAAATAAATGCTGCTTGATGTAAATTGCTTCAGAGCTAGACTTAGAAAATGTTTATTCAAGGCCTCGCAACAATCTGTTTGGATACACCGCAGCTAGGGAACATGTCACCTATAATGCTGCTGAGCGGAGGTTCCAGTTAAATCATTTTAATGGTAATACAAGTCATGCTAGCAAAAAATCCCTTGCAGAGACTGTAAGTAGTGCTTCTCTGTGTTTAAGAAAAGTTGATTTGTTATTGTTCTTCTTTAGGATAGGGTGATTGACTGAGGGAATTGTCTGGAAACCCTCAGAAGAGCCACACGGAGCCTTTTGGTGACAGTGTTCCTCAGGGTGAAAAGCTGGGTGCAAATGACCAAAGACACACATTCACCCTCCACCATGCCTCTACCTGCAGTCAGCACATTACCAGTTCACCTACAATTTGTTCTTTTAAAGGGCTTTTGGTATTAAAGGGAGGGGGAAAAAATCACTATATGATACTAAATGTTCTGTTTACCAACTTTAGATTAATAGAATCATCTAGGCTGGAAAAGGCCTTCAAGACCATCAAGTCCAAGCATAGACTAATCACTAAACCATGTCCTTTCCTTGTAGGAAATCAAGACTGAAAAAGCACTTTCCCGTATACAAACCAGCAAGCATCTTTGCCACCTGGGCATCATACAAAGACTGCCAGAGCTGAATGGCAGCCTCTAGGTAAGCTTTCCATGTTCCCCATAGCAGGAACACCTGGAGCACAACCTTAGTATTGCCATTACTTTATTTGACTTGAGGCAGTCTCCCAAGGAGGAGCTAATCCAACAGCCCATCGGAGAGCCTGCACATGCTGAAGAGATCCCTATCCCAGAAACCTGCAGTCAGTTGCTGCTTGGGAGGTGACCAGGTGATGAAAATCAGTGGTTACAGGAACTGGATGCTGCCATCGGCCCATGATGAGCGGTGTAATTGGCGTACGACTGGTGTCCTGGTACACCAGTTGGCAGTGCAATGAGAAAAAACACTCGTCCCTAATGAGCCTGACTACTCTGCAGGAGAAATAAATGTTTTTTCTTTGTTTCCCAGCTTGACTCAGCAAGGAGCAGGTGCAGAGCTGGCAGCAAAACCTAGGAAGTGGTGAGCTGAGCAAGGAGAAAATTATGGTGACCCAGCATGTAACTGCTCTGTGGACAGTTTTTCCTCCCCGAAGACCCTATAGTGCTGTCTGCAGGTAAGCCGTCCCCTCAGGCATTCACAGACTGAATTCATAGGATTGGAGAGGCTCATGGAAAGCACTTGGGTCTCCAAGTTTTATATAATGGTGTTACCTACGATGAGCCTGCTACAGGCTGTGTGAGTATCAGATAAATTGGGCTAGATGAAGCCATATCTATCTCCTCGCATGTTTTTGTCCTGATTTCCTGATTTATCTACACTCACTGCCTTTAACTCATTGTCTCTTATTAAAGTGATGGATAAGCTTGGCAACCATGCCCTCTTTAAAAATGAGGGGAAAAAAAGAAGAAAGAGTGATGTCCTGCCAGACAGATTTTTCAATATGATTCTCCATGCATCTGGAATGCAGCAAACCATGAAACGCCTGTACACCCTTAGAGCTCCACTTTAACCAGACTGAGGATGCATAAAAGATAGTGCTGCAAAGGACCAACCCAACTGGCCTGTAGGTAACGTACCAACGTTGAAGGAAGAACATTTTTAAAAAGCTAGATCACTCTGCTCCTTAAGCGCCCTTGTATTCTCCCTGTAAATCTGGCCACACTCACCATGACTGATCTAAAATATTCCATTTTTAATTAGTTCCAGGCTTGTGAATGTGATTGCTACATCTACACGACACAGCAGTGCCAAATCAAAGTCTGAAGCTGATGAACGAGTACTGCACAATTTAAAGACCTGTTGAAGGAGAAAATAGGGCTACTCCACTCTTGGAAATCCCTTTTTGTTAAGCTTGGAGCGACCAGGTCCTCACCTTGATCTCACAGCCCCATTAAAAATGAGCAACTGGGGGATATTATTCAACTTTGCCCAGATTCAAAAATACAGCTCTCAGAAACAATCCAAACCCATAAATGCTGTGCTGTCCCAAAGATGCCTCTCTGCAAAGGTACTACTAGTAATTGCTCCTGGGGGCTGGGGAGTACCGTGGCTCAGTGAAGTCCTATTCTGAGGCTGTCACTGACTCTGACTCAGGATCTGAGTTACTTTTTCATGGTGGAAATTCACAGCACAGAGATAGAACAATTGTCCCATTTAGTCCCAGCTGACACACCAAATTTCCTCTTCTCATCATTCTGGCTCAGTAAATCTCTTCCTTCAGTATCTTCTTTTGGTAGTATCTAATTCAATGTTGTTTCCTGTTTTTTGGCAGAGGCATGAACTCTTAATAAGGATGAGACCTAAACGCTGATTGAAGGCACATTGTCGTGATAGTTGGGTGCAATCTTTTCTCCATCAATACCAGTTCCTTTACCACAGAGCTCTGCAATGCAGCCACATTAAATGTAAGTCACTTCAGGGGAAAGTTAAAGAATCCCTTGAGAAATTATCTTATAAGGAAGACAACATGAGAAGGAATGCATCACTTATAATAAAGCATACAGGCACAACTGATAGACAGAGAGACAGATGGACTGAGAGATAGTCACAAGCATTACTTGGTGGAATTTTATGCCAGCTGGAACTAACATTTTTGTGGTTCACAGAAATCATTGCTCTCTCTGCTTAGATGTCATGACCAAAGCCATCATAAGTCTGTGCATATGCTATTCTTCTCTTTTTACTTTTGCAAATGTTCTGTTATCCTCTTTCTCTCTCAACAGCAAGGCTGAAACTCTCTCACAAGGACTAGGAGGTAAAATCTAAACCATCACAACCTGTGGCTTAAATCAATCTAACCATATGCACTTTTGAAATGGCTCATATTTTAAACTACAGGTCTGTGTGTAACTGTTCTTCCTTTCAAGCCTCAAATAAATAAATAAAACAACAACACAACTCTGTGTGTCTGTGCTCCAACAAGCTCTCTCATGCAAGGCTACTAGCACTGATTTCCCCTTGCATAAGAGTTGATAACAAAAACATTTTATTGCAACAGCTGTCAGCACGTGGCCATGGGCTGCTTACAAATAGGCAGTGGGGCAGGTCATGAAGGTGGATGCTGGGTTCCTAAGGGTTAGTTATCTAGAAGCAAAGTGCCATTGCTTTCCCAAAAACAAAGAGTCTCGAGCTAGCTGGAAAGCAAGCCTGCTGTTTCTGCCCTGCCTTGTCAGGATTAGCAGTACCTACCTGGGATCTGCAGTGTTGACCATGGCTGTCAATTAAAACTAAACACATTTCAGCATGGCTGCCAGCCAAAAACACAGAACCTGCCAAATAGTAAACACAGAAGATCTGCCTAGTTTCAAAACAATTGTGCCACCGCTGCGAGAAGGGTGTGCTTATAATTCCTTGTAAGCCAAGGACAGCCTGTGCCAATTCCTAGCTCACAGATGAGGCCTTCAGAAGGAGCCATCCAGAGTTGTCTGCCTGCTATCAGATCTTTTTTCTCTAATTTTAGGATCTCCAGATTTTTTGCTTTATCTTTTTGTCTTTTTTTTTTTTCCTCCACCTCAGTAACCTTTCCCTGAACAAGCCTGATTCATGACAGAGTCTTTGCTCTGTCAGCATGGAGGGCACTAAAATGCACCAGACACAAATGAAACCAAAGGGATCAGCCAAAGACCACAACAAGTGGATTTCTAGTCAGGGCATCTGGTTTTGAGATCTCTCTTGAGGAAGGAATCAATTAATCTTCTGAAATTAATTAATAATTGAATTTATTTTCCATTCCAGTCATGTGGTGGTTCAAACTAACAAAGAGAAGTATTGACTAAAAAAATAATTGCCCTCTGTTTGCAATTTCAAAACTGGAAATGGATATGTACTGAGAGAAATACATCTGAAATAACTGGTGATTGAAAAAGATCTCAAAAGGTGGAAATAGATTTGTTCTGTTTTTCCTGAAAGTTTTGGGACATTTCAGCCTTCCAAACAGTACATCTCAAAGCTATTTGTGCTTGTGGCAAGGGGGGGCTCAAAGGAAAGCCTCTCAGCCTGCTCCAATCCAAAACTTGGTTGCAATGGAAATAGTTTTGATTGATTTCCTGAGCTCTTCAAGCATGATAGGAAATACATACGAAGGGATCACAGGTGCAGTGAGGAATAGTGACGACTGTACAAATAGCCCATAAGGTATGTAAACAGGCAAGCACAAATAGTTGCAGCGATGATATTAAGGTGAGAGGAGACTTATTTCCTGGCATCACAAGGGCCAGACCTTGGAGGCCTGGCAAGTTCTATTTTTGGTTTGCAAATCATACTTAAAACATACATCAGAAAAAAATATGTTTTTAATTTTATGTTTTTAACAGAAACCAAACATAGATGCCAGAGTGCATTCTTCTGTGTTACACTGAACTTGGTAAAGCCTATGACAGCCATGTTTTATTTTGCTAGAGATATCCACTTGCCTTTTCAATTAGGCTTAGATTCAGTCCAGAAATATGACTGTTTGGGGCCTAAACAGCAATCACATGTTCCAGATTTCACCATTATTGCCTTAAATCTGGACTGTGAAGATCTGACAACACAGCAGGACAGGTAGATCAAGGGAAAGAAATATTGAGACCCTCAAATCTAAACACACTGCATCAATCCCTGGTTTTCATTCTGAAAGCTTCTAAATCACATTACAAATTGGGTTCTTTATCTCCCCAGATCATTTCATTTACCCACCAAGTAAAACCATGTTAGGAGGTAGGTGAGGGAGGAGAGCAAGAAAGAGGCAGATTTTTAACATCGGCCCAACAAAATCATTTTAAATCAGGAAAAAGATAATTAGCAAACCTAATTATTTATTTCTTTAATCATCATATATCAGGACTCTCACCTCATTACTTTGGCTTTTCTGTGATGCAGGTAACAGTTCCAAGATTCATAACTTACACTGTTTTCAAACTGTTTTGGCAGCCCACAGGGAGCAAAGTATCGCATATGACTGGCAGGTCTTCTACAAATGCTCTTCTGCTCATCCAGAAAAGCTCAGAGCTGTCTTGCTGCAATAGCTTTTCTTCAGGGGGTAACCCTAATATAAACTCTCAATTTGGGCCTCATCAGGGTATAGCAGAATGTCACAGTCACTCTGATTCCTCTAAATCTTGAAGTGGAAATTACATCATGAAGGAAGAAATAGCAGCAGAATCAGTAGTGTAAAATATTTTTCTATCCGTAAATATCCATATAGCAACAAATTATTTATGATGAAGCTGCTTACCATCTTTCCCCCCATTTGAACGTGACGGGCAGTGCGGCATGGTATGTTTGGAAACAAGCAGAAAAAACAGGTTGGCTGTCTGTGGACTTGCCCACCTTCTCTCAGCAGCAGCCTCAAACACTGTTTTGTTTTGACACATGTTTCCAATAAAAACACAAGGTTCGTATTGACAAGAGGAATGCTAGACCAGACCACTGGCATTTCAGAGCAGCCACAAATCCTGCTTTCTTCAAGCCCCCAAGGGTCAATTCCATGTGGCAAGAATCCCCACTCTCTAATTACTCATGTTCTTCCACAACCAGCCTCGTTATCTTGTGAGCTACTGTCAGCTGAAGCAGATTTTTCAATTATTTAAAGAGGCATCGTCAAGTTGAGTATGCTCTATCTACATACATAAAATCAATAATATCTTTCCCATTACCTCTGCTATGCCTGCTTTAAACACTACTCTGAAGTTTGGATATAGGCAGTGGAGGTTTCCCTCTTTACAGTCAATGCCTCGGAGAGATGCTCTGGTGACCCATGTAAAGGCTGGACTGCTGAGGAGCGTGAATGAAGATGAAGTGTTGCCACTGGGATACATTGCTGGAGTAATCTTAATTTCATGACTTGACTAGAAGGCCAACAATTTTTTTTCCTCTGATCTGCCATGTAATAATATGTGATCTAGAAAATGCCTTGTTCCTGATTCAGAAATTGGCTCTTCCTGTGGCCTAGCAAGGGACAAAAGCCAGTCCAGTTGAGGCCAGTCACACTGGACCACACTTGGCCATCTCTCCCAAGAACCACAGTTCCTGTCTCCTCATTATAAATGCCAAGCAATCAAGGTGTAAAAGAATAAAAGTTCTAGTCAGTGTTTCTCCCCCACCTTCCCTGAGGGACCCTTGCTGGTCCTCACATGGAGGATGTGTGTGCAAGGCCTACATGGGCTGAGGAGACGTCGTGGCCCTTTGCATGCTCAGGGCAGGTACAGGGGAGTCCCAGCCTGCTCCATCTCCTTATCTATTCAGGTACATGGAATGCACCTGCAAACTCTCCACCATGAATGATGAGGTCAAGAGCTCAATTTTCTTCCCCATCTCCACAAACCATCAAGGAAGACGTTAGGAGGAAATGCAGCCTACACTAGATGAATATCTCCAAGAAATTATACATGTGTTAGGAATCATATCTACATAAAGAACAAGGAATATAGCCCAAAAGACTGATACCATGGGCCTTTTCCTCCCTCCTTCCAAACAAGTAAATTATGTATTTTGTTGAATTCATTCTTAAAAATAAATTCCACTCAGATTCCCCAAAACTACAAGAAGAAAACAATCATAAAGAACACAGGGGAAAAAAAAAAAAAAAAAAAGGCACTCCCAAGACACATTGTTGTTACATGTCATGAATTTCCATGTCTTCACATTTCATCTCACACTGGCATGTTGATAGTAGAAGGCCGAACAAATTTTTTGAACCAACAAGCCAGGCTCTCAGGAGAACAATTTATTTCATTTGTTATCCTTCTGCTTTGATGTACTCCACAATCTCACATGAAATCAGGCTTCAGTGGGAACGGCCAGGCTCAACGGACAAAAGGCAACGGGCTCCCCTCCTAGGACGCTAATCAAAACCATCCAATGTCAGCAGAGGGAAGGCAAAAGTAAAGAGCCAGCAAATAACTGAATAAATACAATTGCTATCCCTTAAATAACCCTGTCATTGAAACAGAAATACACAGATAACTTGATCCTCCTTCTGAGCAAACAGTGTGCATATTTAACTTGACAGGTTTTTCAAGACTCATATTCCATAGCTTTCCATATTGTCCTCAGCAGGACACAGCCAACAGTCTGGAAAATAATATCTTCCCTAACTTCACTACTCCCTCCCCCACTTTTTTTTTTTTTTTTTTTTTTTTGTAATCATCCATATTATTAATAGGAGGCAGCTGGTTCCCATTAATGTTGGGAAAAGTGGTCTATCTCAGGAATTATGGTTTAAATTGGCTTGTAGTCTGAGGGAATTAGCCATCTGCACCTGGCCTAACATGGATATTTTCAGGCATACTAATCATAAACAGGGCTTTGTTCTAGTTGTGTCCACTTAGGTCTCTCATTCTGTCTTTTCATTTTCCCCTTAAAGAATGAAAAAAAAAAAAAAAATCAGAAGTAAAGAGGAAGAATCCTATTTACTCTTTCACAGAGGAGTTAATCAAAACCTAACTGCTTTGTTAGTGACCTGCATTTTATTTTGTGTTTGTAACTGAGAACATCATTTAAGTTTGAACAGGGCCCAGCAAAAGTCCTGTAGCTTTTCAGAGGCTGAACAAAATTGGCGCAAGGAAGAGCCAGTTGTTTGGCAAGACAGCTGTGATTTAGCAATATTTTTATGACGTCCACAAGAAGCGTAATACCATGTGGGCAGGAAGGGCTGCACACCAGACCGTAGCTGGAGAGAAGTAGCGTTGCAGTATTTAAAGTAAAAACACCAGAATACTGTGAATTGCTCTCAAGAACGTGCTATAATGTAACACGAATGTTGGGTTCTGTGTGTGTGTGTTTTTTCTTTTTCCCCTCCCATTTAACATCTCTTTTTGGCAAAACAATTGTATTTATCCAGAGCTTTTTGGCTGACATAAGAAAAACACATTTAAAGGTGGGTGAAAATAAATTACATCATCAGGTCAGATGCCTGCTTTCTTTGTCTCCCAGACTTGGCAGTGCAAGTATAAGCTATATCCCATTGCCATGCTTTGCAAGGAATCCTTCCACAACTGCAGTTACAGGAACAAGTGGTTTATACTGCAGAAGAACATACCCAAATCTTTGGCTTTTTGTTTGTTTGTTTGTTTGTTTGTATTAATAGACAAGTCTCTATAGAGATTTGTAAAAGAGTAGACCTCTCTCCCTCTGACCATACATCAGTCTTCCTGCCTTAATAATTATGAATAACCAATGTTAATATGTTTAGAAAATATCTAGACAAATTCTGGGAGAATAGGTTCATCGGTGCCTATTAAATACGATGATCTGGACATGATTTTTGGCTTGGAAGTCACTGAACTACTGCGTGCTGGAGCCCAGGAGGCTCTGCCAAGGGACAGCTCACATTCAGCTCTCCTCTCCCTCTGCTCCCCCCACAAACTTTTGCTGCAGACAGGATATTGTGTTAGCCATGATTCTACAGCTGTTCGTACACACATAGTTACGAGGGGTTGGCTTGCAAGCAAAAATCTGGTTCAATCCTAAATTCACAGCTTCATCTGGTTTGGTTTGTTGTTTTTGTGTTTGTTTTTGAACAAAGCCAGCTCCATTGGCCATATTTTGTGGTGTAGCATCACTGCTCCATCTAGTCTTACCCCTCGACAAGTGCCAAAGCAGTTTGTGTGCCAAAAGACATCCTCTCCAGTCCCCTTCTCTATGCAATGTTAGCCTACAGGTCATGGCAATACATGTCATAGGCACAAGCATCCAGAGAGCTCCTCACAGCCCTCTCATGCTCCCTCCTGGCTGAATAACTGGGTCTAATAAGCTTGTTTGCTTGCTCACGCATTTTGCAGGCTCCAGCTGAAACAAGAAGCAGAAATGCTGACCTCTCGTGCGAGAGCCTGTTGCCATGCTATTTGCAACTTCTCTGGGATCAGGAAGTGCCAAAATCTCAGAAAGAAGCCTGGATCTTCCAGGCCAATTTAGAGTCTCGAGAGGCCCATATAGTTTGGATAACCTATAGTCAAGCGTTACAATTTATGGGAGCTTATCCAAACCAAACTCTGACTCAAATCGCTTACCCATCAGGAACCAAAACACCTCTGAGAACAAGGTGTGCTGCCAAGCGCAAGGAACCAGCTATGAGGTGGGGCCAGGCAGCATGGAGATTGGGCAGGCTCAGCTGGGGGTGGGCTTCTGGTGGCAGGGCCTGGTGGGAAAAACGGAGCATAACAGAGGCAGTTTTTAATAAGCAACTCTGAATCCAGTTTAGCTTCCCCCCAGCTGATATAATATCAGAATAAACTTGCTCAGGACAGCAAGACAGAGTGCTGAGGCCACCAAGGGGAAGGATGAAAACAACATCCCCAATGAAGGTCAGTGCAGGTCCCGTGAGGCTGAATGCCTGTGGCCCATTTTATGCCGAATGGCTCTGCGTGAGCACCTCACGTGCTTTAGTGTTGGGTTTACTGACAGGGAGGAGGTGGGGGCAGAAAGTCACCCTTAATCTTGGTGAGCTCTTAAGAATTCACCAAGACAGGCACAAATTCCCGGAAATGAGATTTCCCACCTCTTCAGGGAATGGGATTTAGGTATGAAAGCCAGAATAATGAATGTTGCATGAGAAAGGTATATTAAAAGCAAAAGAATAGAAACGACACGGCTTCAATAACTGAGAGAAAAGGCACCTGTAATCCCCAGACATGTCTGTAATGGAGCTGTGTACAGCCTCCGCGACTCAGACACAGTATCTCAGGGCAAATACAAAATGAAGACAAAGGCTCCCTGCCTGTAAAATGTGACTCACTCCTTTGCTGACTCCCCCCTGTTCTTCCTAACTGAGCTCCTCACAGCTAATCTTCGGTCATTAGTGCTGTGCCCTGTACACCTCAAACCTCCTCCCATCTGCACACTGGGCGGACATTTACACTCCTCATGACAGTGCAGATCACAAAGCCCAGCATAAAGAGCACACAAGCCAGAGACAAAGTCTCCCAGCTGAAGAGATCCAGCTGTGGGACAAACTTGCAGCGGAAATGAGACAAATCCATTTAGAGCACCTTTGGGAAACACTGAAAAACCCTGCCCCTTTTCCATCAAAAGCAGGATGACATTCACAGCATCACCAACTCTCCACATCTGAAAGAGAGAGATCTTTTTAGCCATAAAGAAGACAAGAACCAGAGACATCCCAACCTTGTTTTTGCCAACAGATTTTTTTTAATTTTTTTTTTTCCTGTGAGGAACACAAAGATATTATATCACTGTGATAACCAGAAGGATAAGCCATCAGGAAGATCAGTATAAGAGCAAGGAAAGCTCTGACGGGAAGTATTTCAGGAGGTTATGGAGCTGCAGAGTTCCTTAAACCTTCATGGGAGATGAAGTGAGACTGGGGAGTGTACAGACAAGGGACTCTTTGCAAAGATTAATTTCTGTATCCTAGCTGTATAAAGAGCCCTTGGGTTTAATGCAGTGCATGAGGCTTTGCAGAAAGGCAGAATGGTAACCGCTCTAAGAGCAGCACTAACAGACTGGGATCTGGAGTGTATCACAGGTCCTTCTCACGGGCCTTTGGATCAGAAGCCGGCTGCTTCTGATCTCAGCGCTGTGCTCCAGGGCTTTTCCATGCATATCTCCTCTCTGGGCCCAAAAGGAGCTCAAACCTGGCCCTGTAGGCTTGTTTCTCCTTGAGAGTAAAAGCCTTAAGACTCATGTTGGTAACTCTCTTCCCCTTCTTATCTTTCCCAATTCACAGTGTGCATATCTTTCTAGATATCTCAGAAATCATCACTGCTTTAGCCATTCTTTTCCCTAAAGCTTTACTGTCTCTCTTGGCAGTGGTTGTGGTTGTACAGCTGGGACCAAGCTAAAATCCCACTGCTTTTAGTAATCCTGTCTAGCTCCCTACATACCCGTTCTTCTGTGTTTCTAGGGGTGCTTTCCTTCTTCCCCCCTGTGAAATTACCTCTCAGGAACACATTCACCAAACAAGGTTTCCAGTTGGCAGGTACTAAAGTCAAAGAGATGTCAGGCTTACAGGGATCCACTGAGCCAGGGTTCCCGTGTGAGGCTAATTTGACTGTGGGACATGAATTTATTTCTATTTTTCCTTCTTCACCCTTGCTCTCTTTACAGGAAAGCTGAGCAGATAACTTCAGTCTTCTTCCAGGTTCCATAGCTATCTGAAGAAGAGCTTTCTCTGTAAGAATGAAAGCAGAAAAGATGGGTAAGAGTTGAGAAGTCTGTGATATTTGTTAACTGCGTATATATAGGGTCAGGAAATGTGAGCAAACCCCAGGAAAGTCATTCCCGAGCTTATAGGAGCAAACCACAAATCCTTAAATGTCAGGCTGGTAAGAGGGAGATAAAATGTGGCAGGGATTGACTGGGGCAAGTGCTCTAAGGAAATAGGAAATAAATGACTGACCTTGAGATTGAGTGTGTATGGTATAGCCCAGATGATGAAGCAGAGATTTTAAATGAGTTTTAGTGGAGATGGAGAAAGGATGAAAGAGAGATGAAAGAAAGGAAATCCGCGTACAGCTGGGCTAGCAGGGTTTTTACTTTTGTTTCGGCTAGGATTTTTCATTTTGCTCCCTCTGTTGAGGAAAAGCTTGAAACAAGTGGGTAGTAAGTTGATGAATTCATGAAGCCTAACATTTATTCTCTGTTGTGACAAGAATATCTCAGCTTCAAAGCAAAAGACAGATGGACCACAGCTTAGCAGCAATGTGAGACTGTCCCAGAAGAAATTAACCCACTGAACTTACACTGGAAAAATCAGGAGCCCAGAGGGCCAATGACTCCTTAAAAAATGTGGAAGGCCTGCTAAAACTTATTTTTCTGCATAGTGATGAACCAATAAAATGGCAAAAGCTCTTATGTGCACATTTAATTACAGATAGGAAGAGAAAGGCTATGGGGGGGTGGTAACACACTTTATATTTTTGGGGTGCTACATCTCCTTCCACTTTTGCCTACATTTTGGTCTCAAGCAGTCACTGTCACTGGGTAGCTGTTTAATGATTTACCCATTTAAAAAAATTATTTGTCCTATTCCTGAATTGCTGTGCACATCCCCATCACATATACATGTAGCCCTTAATGGTAAATATCAAAATCAAATGTCTTTGAGCACCCTGGATCTTGGAGACTGAATGTGCCCTGTGTTTATAGTCAGTGCTGCAAGAAGTGGCCTTCACGTCACAAGCTCCATCACTCAAGGGCCTCAGAAAATCAGAATTTTCACATGCCATTTGGTTCCAGTAAAAATGCAATCTTGTAGCAAAATAAACAGAAGAAAAAGCTCCTAATAGCACAAAGACCTAATTCAGAGAGTAGATTTCATTATGGGAATAGCATGTTTCTTGCAGCCTTAAAGTATCTCACAGGCTTTGGCTACTTCAGAACCTGATTCCATGAAAAGAAACATAGCAGGATAATCATATTTATTTGTTTGGTTTTCCACTTTGTTCAGTTATCCCAGCTTAAATCTAAGCCAAATGTTACATTAAAAAAAAAAAAAAAAAAAAAAAAAAAAAGATATACATGTTTTTTGATTTACTAACAGGAGTAAGAAAATAGGTTACAACAGCCAAGACCAGAGGTCCTCATTTGTAACCATTTATCCTCATGTAGTTAAAGGTCACCCACAAATTATAGACTGTGGGTTCTAGCACCGTTTTATACATATATAAATATATATGCCTGTATTTACAACTGCTACATACTTATTTTCCACAGTGTGGTGCCCAGTGTTCCTGCTGCAGCCTGAAAAGGACCTGCCACACAGGAAGGCTGGCTGCTATATTTAACACAGGGGAACTTTTTTCCTTGGGTGGAACTGGAACGGACGGACGAGAGGTGACATGGCAAAATCAGTTGTGCCTGAGACAGCCAAAGGTAACTGTTGTGGTTTGTGAGCTAAATGGTTGCTTGTGTCCCAGATGAAATAGAGAAATAAACCTAGAAACTGGCCTATTAAGAAATCACTCAGCAAAAGCGGAAAATCTTGCAACCATTCTCGCCTGTCTATAAACAAAGGCGAAATTGGAATAACAAGCACAAGCTCCAAGCATCATCAGCATGTCTAAATAATAATGAGATTTTTTTGAGAATTATAAGTGTGAGGGGGGTTTATTTACATTCTGATTTATGATGCTTGGTTTTTTGTTTGTTTGATTGTTTTTCCCACTATTTCTCAGTAGCTCTTGACATTTGAAAAGCTGAAAACTTGCATTCTCAGTAAAAGACAACTGTAAATACTGTAAGACTAGCCCTAGGAAAGTGAGAAATAAACCTGTAAAAAATTCTTACCCAGCAAGTTTATATGGTAGATGAAATTATTAAGGAGCAATTTGTAGTCACCTGAAAAAAAAAAAAAAAAAAAAAAAAAAGGAGAGATCAGGTTAATCAGGTGGTGTGTTACCATGCAGTGAAAATTTATGCAAGTGAGAGGTAGCCTCTAGATTATCTATAACTTGCTGTTTGAAATTACACTTCAAAGCTGTCCATGCTTTGAGTGAAGGCTGGTCTAGATGACCTCTAGAGGTCTCTTTCAACCTGAAGTATTCTGAGTATTCTGTGATTTTCGGATTTTGGCATATATCTCTCTTCAGTTGGAGAAAAAATAAGAAATAAAATAAAAATAACACATGTTTTTCAAATGGACAAAGGAGGCAATCCAGGTTGAAAAGTGAGAGGTGAGAAAAATGAGTTTTTATGTTTGGAGTTTAAATGGCATTCTGCCTGCAGAATATTTTCTGCAGTTTTGACATTTTCTAAGCAGTTCTTCACTGAAATTGTACAGCTCCTTCAGGTCTGTGCTGCTAGGTGAAGTTTATTACAGGGTTGCTTGCTCTTAAAAGGGACTGCACGTACTCTGCTCTATCAGAGCCTGTTACATTAGGTACAGACTACTGTTGTCTCCCTTTGAAACAAAGGCATGAGGAACTCCTCCAGCTTCTTCTCCAGCTGCTGGGTTAATTTCTGATCAGACCTTTCAAGAAAAGTCACAACAAACTACCCTAGTCTCAAAGGGTAATTTAGGTTTTCTTGCAACCCCAACTTCCCTGCATCCTCTCCTCAGGAAAAATAAATGGAGAAAAAAAACAAACCTTGCAGTTCTTATGAAAGGAGCAGATTTGTCTCATTTAAAAATCATCTTTCACATCCCAGCTTTAAATGGCTATTTCTCTCTTCTCACTTCGCTTTTTCATTGCTCTTGCTCTCTGTGGCTGTGCAAGCACAGCAGCCCCAAGAGATCCAAGATTCAAAGGTCAAAGAGCAGCTCAGCAGGTCGACGGGACCACTGATAATCCCATGCTGCTACAAACTGTGATGCCTGTGGACAGATCTGGCATCCTAGAGCAGCCTTGAGCAGGCAGCTGGAGTGCTGTGCGGTTCCAGAAGGTAAGGAGGTAAATATATGGCAGTCCGCCTCAAAGGTGGCAAATCAAAGCACGACATGCATGGGGCAAATAGAGAAGAAAGCTAGCCCTGCTTCCCCTAGCTTTTTGCTCCCTCAGAGAATCACACAAGTACAAAACCATGAAAACAATAACCCCAGCTGCAGAGGCAATGAAGCAATTTGTTAGGGAGATGACATTTTTAATGAGAAACACTTGCTGGAGGAGAACAAAAGGCCCTGTTTGGTCAGAGAGATGCTCTTGATACTCTTCTGAAGTGCATGAAAAAGTAATTTCATTTAAGCGTCATACACAGAGCAGCTGAATTTCCTGAGGCTCCAGATGTTGTCCTGTGCAGATGCTGAACAAATGGAACTCTGTCCTGATGAAATGAAAAGAAAAAAGCAAGCCTTCCTAAACCAAAACCCATGCACCAAAGTATTTCACATCTTAAAAAAAAATAAAAATAAAAAAAATAAAAAAATAAAAAAGAGAGAGGAGAGAAAGAAAACCATGCAAATTGGGGAGAAAGGAAGTTCTTGAAAGCGACAATGTTTTATTGGACATAGGGCTAACTGTTCTTAATTGCACTATAGATAATTGAAGGAGCTGAGAATCTGGATTTGCAAAATACCAAGTTCTGGCTCTGTCGCCTCTTTTTCTTGGCTTTGTGCTGCTTCTCTTTGACAGTTATCTGGCTGCTATTCCACTGATTTTGTTTCCTAGGAAGGGGCAGATCCTGTGAGCTTTTATTGGGCCAGAAGTTACTGGAACTTTCCTGGGTGAGTGTCAGGTTCAGAATCAACTGAAAAATTATAATCAATACTTCACTAAATGGGTCTCATAGCAAAAGCACAAATGTGCTTCCTAACTTGAGATTACACTAACTTGCTTCCCGAGTTTTGGGGAGGATAAGGAGCTTAGTGCCTCTGTGGTAACAGCTTTTGAAATAAGAGATCAGACCAAGATCAGCTCTCATGTTAATGAAGACTAATGAAACATAACGACCTTGATACTCAAATACTTCATTCCTGAGCCTTGGGATGAGTGACAAAAGTAGATTCAGATGATTACTAGTCTTTGTCCTTCTACATGGCCTATAGAGATTCTGATGTAAATGAGAATAGCCTTAGGCCTGTTGGCTTATGCTCTATTTTTTCCTGCCCTTTTAGGCTCTGAGAAATGGAGACTATTCACTCTTTCTTCCAAAGCCCAAGTTTCCTTCTGATACAGCATTATCCTTCTGCAAAGTGGTAGCAGATGAGCGAGTCTCCAGCGCTGCACAAATACGAGAGCATTCCTACCTCTTACATAGGCCCCTTCCTAAGGAGCAAGGCTGTCACAGACAACTCAGCCTTTGACAAAGCAATAATAAAAGCCAGGTTTGTGATGCTGGTCCATCAGCAGGTGGTACTGTGTAGTCAGTTTATAATGAACAAAGTGAGAACGATCTCATTTTGAAGGGGAATTTGGAAGAGGAGGTTAGCATCACATCTGACAAGAGCCCGGTGGGCAAAGCTAACTCCTGACACACCAGAATACACATGGAAGGAGAAGGAAGGAAGTCAACGAGTATGTTAAGATCTGAATAAGAATAGAGCTAAAACTTTCAAAAAGAAAACAACTTAGTGCGTGCAAGATATGAGAAACCAGGGACTGAGCTTTTGTTTCTGAGAGAAGTAGACACAAGACAGGGCTCAGAGCAGCTGCTTTCCAGCACAGAGGGAAGAAGATGCTTCCAGCATGGTCACCTCGTCTCACCAGTCACAGAGGGGTGTTTTCAGAGTTTAGACAAGAATGCAGATCAGAGGACTGAAAACAAGCATTCCTTGACTCGCTTCTTTTAAAAGAAATCCGACAGGTCAAATGAGCTAGTTTTGTCTAAGCTCAGTCAAACCTCATTTTTGATGACCTAATATAAGTATCAGCAAGCCAGCTAAGAGTCGTGGTGCTGGTGGCTGGTGGCTCACAGAGAAGCATTGTGCTTTGTAGGAAGCTGCTTGAAGCAATTCCATAAAAGTGATTTGACCTTATGATGGAAAAATCAATTTTTACAGAGTTATTGGGTGTGATCTAATGGCTGGACTGAATAGCCCAAATTCCAACAATAGGTAATGCTTTTAAGTGTGTGAACAGGTTTTGTTTCATGCATATATGGCCAAAATAATCCCTTTGCATACATAGAGAGTAGTCAGTGAAACTTCTAGTGAGTACTTATGAAAGACTTCAGGCAAGCAACATTCTACTTTTTATTCTAAAGAGGTTTGCATTAGGGCCTGCCCCTACCAGCACTAATCAGTATACAAGTCTTGATGGCTAATGAGGAAGAAAAATCACTTGTTGTAGAGAGAACAAGCATAAATCAAATTTTTTCACATTCATTTCCTCTAAGAACACACTACAGCAGAGTGTGCTCAAGCCACATGGGATACGGGAGGCTTCATCCCACGTAACTTTTGCTGTAAGGCTTTTGGCAGAGAAAGCATTTTGTAAGACCACACTAACAGCCAATGCTGTGGCAAGAGCCACCACAAAGAAAACAAGCAGGGAGCAGTGCTGGAGGCCTGAGGACTTCAGGCAGCATATTTTTAAGGATGAGCAATGATAACACCAGCCGAGAGCAGCAGAGTTCATGAAGTCCTGCTCCCAGGAGGAAGTAATGCAGAGCTTCGCTGCAGCCCCATGTTGTCTCTCTCCTGCGTCATTTCCCTCAGCAATCCAAGCATCATCTGCATGGCAGATGCTACGTTGTCTTCAGCCAGCAGAGAAGCCCACGGAGGTGGGCTGTGTTGATGCGCACCAATTACTGAGAGCCATTTGGTGCCTACGCAGCAGCTGTAAGGGGAAGCTGTCTTAGGGCATGGGGAGGTCAGGAGCCCTCTTGTGCATCTCCATGCAATGTGGAGCAAAATAAACCTTTGCCATGGTGGTGTAGCAGTACCCAGAATATCATTAGAAACAACCTGTGTTCAAACTCCCAAGTGTCTGTATCTTTTTCAGGGTCTATGTGGCCTGCTCAATATTTGATCTGATATTTCAGAACAATTAAAAAAAATTATCTCCTGAGCGTAAATATAAAGTAATTCCTGACAAGTATCTGGAATAACTAGCTTCCTCATGGATTGCTAAGTGAACACACTTATACCCTTTTAAACACCAGGGGATGATGATTTCCTCATTCAGGAATCATATGTGCATTTTCATCGGTCATTAGAGATGGATAGCTCTAAAGGTAGTCTAAATCTTTAAGCTCCCCTGTCTTTTAGCATGGGGGTGGAAAACCAGAAGAAAGACAAAGAGAAAAGAAATAATGAACATTTGCAAGGCCACTAATAAGCTATCGCAGGTCATTACTTTTATTTCCAATATGAATGTAAATTACAAACTGTTTTGAGAATCAGTTGCATTAGGCATTTACTTCCTAATGAGTGTGACTGCAATTTTAAAAAGCTAGTGTAGAAAATGGTAGAGAGTCTATAAAAAACCCAAGTTACATATTGGATTGTGTGTACACATAATGACTGTATTATTCCTAGGGAATTAACTTCTCCCTGCCCCCTCCCCCTGCAACTTTCCAGACTCTGAATCATTTTCTAATAGGATCTCAACAGGCAATAGTATTAAAAATGTGTTAGATGTTAGCATCTGGGCCAGGAAAAGCATGACAATCTAATATAGAGAATCTAACCGGGGCATTTATCCAAGCCTGCCATCCGTCTTTCCATTCTCTGCAGTCTCTCTCCCACTTCAGGATACAAAGATTGAGCAAGTCCTTAGAATAATGGCATTTAAATGAGGTGAAGCCTACCTGATGACATGTCTTTGCCAGACAGGTTGCAGGTCCCAGGGAACTGATACCCAAACTAAATCATCTTTCTCACAGTAATGGTAGTTTGAATTGAGAGTCAGTCCAGTACATGGAGGCAGACTAAAACCAGCAATCTCATTCCATTAAAGGGGAAAAAAGAGGAACCCCAAAGCCCCAGATGTCAAGATTTTGATGATTTTCATTCCACAGCAGAACAAAAATGAAACCTTTCAGTGATACTCAAGAAAACTTTGAGGGAAAAAAGACAAGCTGGAGTAGTGAACTTGCTGGGTGGGTAAGATGAGCAAGCTGGAACAGCAACATTGGGAGAATTTGAAACAGGACCTTACTCCATGTCTCCATATTTGATAGAGGATTAAGTGTCAAGATCCTCCTCTAAATTAAACAAATCTCATAGCCTCAATCTAAACAGCAAAACTTAACAGCAAAAACCTCTTCCAGTTTCTGTTAAAATGACTTAATAGAAACATTCTCCTCAAGAAACTGGCTGCTCTTGGCTTGGACTGGCGCACGCTTCGTTGGGTTAGAAACTGGCTGGATAGCCGGGCCCAAAGAGTCGTGGTGAATGGAGCCAAGTCCAGTTGGAGGCCAGTCACTAGTGGCGTCCCCCAGGGCTTGGTGCTGGGGCCGATCCTCTTTAATATCTTCATCGATGATCTGGACGAGGGCATCGAGTGCACCCTCAGTAAGTTCGCAGATGACACCAAGTTAGGTGCGTGTGTCGATCTGCTTGAGGGTAGGAAAGCTCTGCAGGAGGATCTGGATAGGCTGCACCGATGGGCTGAGGTCAACTGCATGAAGTTTAACAAGGCCAAGTGCCGGGTCCTGCACCTGGGGCGCAATAACCCCAAGCAGAGCTACAGGCTGGGAGAGGAATGGTTGGAAAGCTGCCAGGCAGAGAAGGACCTGGGAGTGATGGTGGATAGTCGGCTGAATATGAGCCAGCAGTGTGCTCAGGTGGCCAAGAAGGCCAACGGCATCCTGGCTTGTATCAGGAACAGCATGACCAGCAGGGCTAGGGAGGTGATCGTCCCCCTGTACTCAGCTCTGGTGAGGCCGCACCTCGAGTACTGTGTTCAGTTTTGGGCCCCTCACTACAAGAAGGACATCGAGGTGCTTGAGCGGGTGCAGAGAAGGGCGACGAAGCTGGTGAGGGGCCTGGAGAACACGTCCTACGAGGAGCGGCTGAGGGAGCTGGGCTTGTTCAGCCTGGAGAAGAGGAGGCTCAGGGGTGACCTTATCGCTCTCTATAGGTACCTCAAGGGAGGCTGTAGCGAGGTGGGGGTTGGCCTGTTCTCCCACGTGCCTGGTGACAGGACGAGGGGGAATGGGCTTAAGTTGAGCCAGGGGAGTTTTAGGTTAGATGTTAGGAAGAACTTCTTCACTGAAAGGGTTGTGAGGCACTGGAACAGGCTGCCCAGGGAAGTGGTGGAGTCACCATCCCTGGAAGTCTTCAAAAGACGTTTAGATGTAGAGCTTAGGGATATGGTTTAGTGGAGGGCTGTTAGCGTTAGGTTGGAGGTTGGACTCGATGACCTTGAGGTCTCTTCCAACCTAGAAAATTCTGTGATTCTGTGATTTTCAGCTTTTATTATTATTATTATTATTTTATTTTTCTCCTCCAATTCTAATCCTTGGGACTGTGGGGAAAATAAAAAATCTTGCTTTGGCCAGCATGAAATTTACTGTCTAGATTTAAGATGCCCATTTACCCTCTTCCTATTTATCACAGTACAACAGTAGAACATGAAAAATACCTGTATATTTCCAGTTTGCCTACTTTTCCTGAGATATGAGGGTGGTTAAAAATTAATCAGTTAGGCAGCATAGGGTATCATATTTGGATGCCAGTGTGCTCAAAGTCTTACTTCAGTAGTGCAGACTGTCAGGAAAACTGTTAAGAAACTGCAGCTGTCTCTAAAGGTTTAAAAATGCCAAAGGCAATATAAAGAGAGAAGTAAGGAAGAAAAGAGATTTTAAAGAACTATCCTATTCACTTGTTATAGCTTACCAAGGGAATCTTTGTCTGCAGAGAATGAAAGGAAACAAATTACACTACTATAGTACAGTATATAGTGGGTTCAGTATGCAACAGTTAAAAATGTTCTTTCTCTGTTTGTGGTCATTTTAAATAAATGAGCTGAATTCAAGTTTTGACCCAAACTTAAACTGGAGCTTTAATGCTTACAAATATCATTTTTCCTACTCAAATATGCAGAATGGGGTAGGAACAATGGATAGGGTGGGATTTCTTTGGATACCGTGCCCAGTTTCCTTATACTGCAGGTCCATATCACATCATTTTACCAGTCTGCCAAAACTTTACCTTAAAAGGAGGCTGTGTGCTTCAGTGAATCCTAGGAAGAGCATCTCATCTCACTGCTCTCTCATTTCAATCCCTGCAGTGCTCACAGGCAGGTTCTGACTTCACTAGAAGTGGCATTTCATAAGGCAGACTCCAACAGGGCTGGCAGCAAGTTGGCTAACAGCCAGCCTGGATGATAACTTCATCTGATGCTTGCTGATGTTCTCCCCAGCCTAACATCTTCCCTTTCATTTTCAATCTCTTCTTGCCATAACATAGACCAAATGTTGCTTTACTTTATTTGCATTGCAGTGGTCCTCAGAATTTCCATCACACCAGAAAACATGCAAGACACTTCCTGCTGAGAAAGACTTGTGGTCAAAATAGAGAAAAGAGGGGGAGAGGAAAAGAGAGGCAGAAAATAAAGAAAGTATTGAACAAACAGAAAACATACCTTCCACCTTTCCAGTCCAACCTCAAGTCTCCATATTTATCACTATCCCTTCCAGTGAAAGGCCATTGCCCCATTTTCTAATAAAGTCCAAAACACTGGTTCAGGACTTGCCTGTCTTCACCAAATATTTACAGACTACAGTGGTTATCCTGCTGTTTAAAACTTTCTTATAATACATAGACAAATGTATGCTAAAACAGAACATCTCAAAAAGTGCTGCTACTGCAGCCCAATAAAGCTACTCTATTAAAAGGGCCAAAATTTTCCAACTCTGGTTTCCTGCTTATCCCTATAGATTTGTGCAGAACTGTTTGTGTCAGCCAAGTGTTCTACAGAAATACTTGTTTGTTTTTTCTCGTGAAAAGTCGCTTAAGAAATCAATATAACATCAAGACGTTGTTTCTTTATCTAATGTGGACATTCCACTCACACTCATCAATTCACCCTACATCCTTCGGGGCCAGGAAATCCCTTGCAGTCTTACACCTGTAGGGAAATATTATGGAATGTTTGAACTTGGAAGACATATTTCTTCCAGGTGCTCAATTATTACTTATTATAAGTAACACTTATTACTTATAATTTGAGTGCATCTGTTTGGATGACCTCATAAATACACCGGTACTTCTGGCAACCTTGCAGCCACTGCACTTCAGCACCCTGCTTCTAGCTCAAAGTGACAAAGAAAGCAGTTCGACCTGCAATGAAACCTTGCTGTAGTTCTAACGTTTGCAACAAAGTACAGTTCCAGTTATCTCAATCTCTGACCATGCAATTCGAACAAGGACATCAGGATAAGGAATGCTAGTGTTTAAAATTAATAAAAATGTGAGTAGCTAAGTTCTTGTACAATATTGTCTAAAGTCTCTATGGACACCCAGTGGAGAACAAAGTCAGGCTTGTAAAAGGTGAGGGTACCCTGAGATCAGCTCTTAGCCCAGCAGAAGATTTAGAAGCTCCCGTACTGCCTGGCCCACACAGAACCATCCGCTGACAACATTAATATAGCACTTGCTTCCTGTAAGCCGTGCGACCGTCAAAGCCTAGATGGTCTTTGAATTACCCTGCTGAATGAACCTGCCATGATTTGGGAATCTGATACAGAAGTGCAGTCATGGTCTTACCACCGATTGAATTATAAACATCTCTCCAAAGTCCTTTCCAGTGCATGTGCTTCCAGTCAGGCGGGGAGTGCTCTAAAGACAATATGCATTTAACTACAGACATTCAGCACCTAGTGTAAAGGCACCTCTCTGTTTCTCGTAGCTCTGCCCACAGAAAGTCATTGCTGTGTTTCATCTAGCACTGATTCAGGACATGCCTGAGATAACATTTTTTTTATTATTGTTGCTTTAACCAAGAGACAAAACAAGAGACAAAAGTTAAAGCTGCTGTGACTGAATGGTGTTTATTTTAAAACTAAAGGAAAAAGGAAGATTTTCTTCCAAGGTTTGAGTACTTGTAAAGTTCTTATTAAAGTGTATAAAAACACAAGTGAGTGGAAACAGCATCTGCAATGGGTATGTGGGGCTACCCAGATGTTAAGGGACTTTCACAGAATTGCTATCTGAAAGTGATTATTAAAGCCACGAAGGTATGAAGCAGAGCAGTGCTCATTTTTATTACAAGGGAGCCTATGTGTAAGCATGTCCATGTATTATGCTATTGCATATTGCATCCATTATTCACTGCTGGTTTTGACCTATGACTTTGCTTTTGGCCATAAATGTTTACCTCAAACTAATTTGTGAAGAAACTGTTATATAAATTACTTAAATTACTGAGAATCACAGGAAATATCAAACATTTGAGTCTACACTTTGTTTAGAATATTTTCAGGGAAACTAATTTTGGCTTGGAATTCTCATCTGAAATCATTCAGTCTCATAATATTTCATAAGAACATTTACAGAATTGTTTTGAGAAAAAGAAGCCTGAAAAAGAGCAATAGAAATTCCTATTTGACTTTAATTAAGCATGCTTTGCAGACCCAGGGTTATTAAAATTGTCCACTGCAGATAGACTTGTGCTTATATATTGAATCACAGGCCCCCTCAAAGTGAAATATGTCATTGGTAACTTGCTCATAACTACTTATTGCTATACCATGGGGGAAGCCAGTCAGTAAGACAAAATCTATTAAAACCACTTTCTACAGTTTCCACGCTGGGAGCAAATACCTTTTTTATTTTCTAGTATTTATTTTTATTTAATGTTTATTCTGCATAAATACAAAGACTGGGATCTTCTCCCCTGGCGAATCTCAAGGCAAGGGTTGAGGCTCCTTGCAGAACCTCTTAGAAATGTGGTGCCACCTTCTCACAATTGTCAGGGTGGGCAGGAAAGAGGACTTTGAACAACTCTTGGTACCCTCCTGAATACTGTCCAGGACTTGCATTTAAAAATAAAAAATTTAAAAAAATGACACTTCAGCTTAGAAAAGTAGAACAAAATTCTATGATAGATTTGTAAAGATGACCTCACTGTGATCTTTCTGCTTTCTGTCTATTTGGGGAAGAAAATGTTCATT
Organism: Aythya ferina; assembly: GCF_964211825.1. Lineage (NCBI taxonomy): Eukaryota > Metazoa > Chordata > Aves > Anseriformes > Anatidae > Aythya > Aythya ferina. The sequence continues at coordinate 6,073,177 of NC_140307.1, forward strand.
CTCATGGGTTCTGGAATACTTATTTTTGGGATTTATCTCCCATCTGAGAAATCATAGCACAAGAAAGAACTGCTCTATCACATGAGTGGTAGATATGTCTCTCAGACCACACCTCCAGTTTTTAACTTTCATTGCCTGAAGATAACTGAAGGTGACAACCATGGGCCTCGTTTGCAGATCCTTCTGTGATTATCTCCTTCACATAGAGAAGTCCTTGCACGGTAAACACTTGTGTAAAGGCATGGATGAGCAACAGAAACAACTGCCACACTTCTGCTCCTGGAAAATTTATTTTAAATTTTCCCTTAAAAAGCTGTATGACCCGCACAAATACGACAAATACTTGTTACTGCCTGGTTGCATAACGGAGAAAATAAGAATAAGCGGGTAAGACTAGGATAAGAGCATGGATTAAACAGGCCAAGGCATATAAGGTGTTAAAAGAAAAAATAAAATGCTGTCATTGAGGATCGCTCCACAGGAAGGGCCGAAAGGCAGGGCCAGAACAAGAAGTCTGGTCAGTTATTTTAGCAACAGCAGTTTCAGCAGATTGTAGTAGCCAAGCAGTCCTTCAGCCAGGAGAAAGGGTTGGGCAGAGGAGTAATTGCAGATTCATAAGAAAAAAAAAAAGGGGGGGGGGGGGGGTGGTTGTAAGAAAATAGCAAATAGCCCATAATAAAGGATTTGTAAGAAAAAAATTCTCTCTCCTTCTGTAACTGGCCTGCTAGTGTGATTTTGGATGTTCATTGTTATGCCCAAGTACATGTGGAGTGCAATCAGAGGTGAAAAGGAGGAGAGAGAAGGAGTGGGAAGCTGAACAAATGTCCTGTGAAAGGAAAGTCTGGAATAAAAATAGCATGAAAGCCCCATTTGGGCAGCATGGAGCCAGATGTGGCAATGCAGCATGTCTAGAAACAGTACTTGTCTCAGCTGGTGTGTGTCCATCTCTGTTTATATTGATGCTATATTAACATTAATACTGCATACTAATGCATTCCCAGCACGTGCAGAGGGGATCTCTCCAAGATAAAGTGTGTAGCTGAGTAATTACATTAATTTATCACACACCTTTGACCGCTTCACCACCTCCTCCCTCCTGAATACTTTTTAGCTTTCCAAGCAACCCTTTATGGAAGAAAATCTTAGTGTTTAAGAGGGAGGAAACCAGTAGGGTTCTATAAAAACTGAATAAGGTATTACTGAAAATATCCTGAAGCTGTGTTGGCCCCGTTCTTCTTTTCCAGCAGTACAAATCAGTAGAGTCACACTGCTATTCTACTAAAAGACAACAACATAGATCATATCCAAGATCTGTACCGTGAAATTGTCTCCAACACTAATCAGGCTTAAACTCTCTTGTAAAGCTATTAATTCTAATTAAGATCTCTAGAGATCCCTAGCACTGGTATCTCACTCATTTATTGATCAAAGTCTTAAAAGCAGTTCAGATGTTGTCATCACTAGTCATGTTAAGGGGTTACTCTGCAACTTCTCTGTTGGTGACTCTCTTATTTTTCCAACCTAAATGAACCCTTGGTTGATCTGTTCCCTACAATGAGATGAGGTGAAAAAGCTAACAAGCACATATACCCCTTACAAAAAGATCCCATCCCAAGCAGAGCCGCCCTTAGGCATGACATCTCAGGGCAGACCCCAGTGCTCTCCATCGCCAAAGCCATCCTACCAGGTTGGAAGAAACTGAGGAAGAAGCAGGAGGTGAAGCTGAGGCTGTTTCCCCTGGTGACGAGGATTATAATAACCCTCTCACCACAGCCACTCACACACATAATTCTGTGCCATGGCTCTAACTAACAAACCAAACCAACTCTTTCTAAGAATTGAAGGATTTTGGAACTATAAGCCAACATGCTGGAATCGTTTGAAAAACAAAAACCAAACCAGAATAACAATAGATAGCAGTGCTGTGCTTTTACTTTGATGGGGTTGAGGCAATGGGATCCACAAATAATTACCATGTTCCACCAAGACGGACAGATGACGTTTGTGATTTTCAAGAGTCTCTCCTCCCCGGCCCCCTGCTAGCTCTTTTGTGTGGTTGCTGATACTCACAGCTACTTCATGGGACAGGACCTCGAAATAGGTTTTGCTGTTGCTGTCACATCTGCACCGCAGAGACTTCCTGGCTATTAACAACAAAAAGGCAGCTTGTTTCTGGTTGGGTGTCCTCATATCCCATAGCTTCCCTTCCACATCCATCATGTGGATGAAATTTGAAAATTGCCCTCCGTCTCGTCCAGACACAGGCATACCTACAATGAATAAACAGTTATGTCCATTTATTACCTTCATAAATAACTGATTGCTGCTGAAAGCTTCAGGTTGTTCACTGAATGATTCCATGAATAAGTAGCATTGAGTGAATACATCTATACACACACACGGAGACCCACAATTTTATTTTATTTTTTTCAGCATGGGCAGGGCTTAAAATCCACTCAACTGACCTAGTTCTTGCCCACTAGCAAAATTACATACAGACTGGTAGATCTGCTTTAGGCAGTCCGTATGGGTACTTCATACATTTGATTTTCTTCTGGATCAGTTCCACCAGAATCCACAGTTTTGCCTGTCCCATTCCCTCACTGACCAATTCAATACTTTGCACTTAATAAAATAAAAAAAGAACCATCTTAAGATATCGTTATCACCTGCATCTTCTTCATGTGGTATCTTTCCTTTATCCCTTTTTGAAAGATTCCTTTTATCTGCTTTTAATGGATATGAATACAAAGACAGAGAAAGTATGATTCAGCAGACTGTATTCATGCCAGTCTGACTCATGCCAGTTTTAAAAGAAGTTTAACTCCACCATTTGTTATTTGCTTCAAGGTTGCAGAGCTGAAATCCTATGATCAGAACCAGTCCTCAGAGTAGCTTACTCAGCAAAGCAAGCAAACAAAAGCCCTGGGCTGCTGAAATTCATGATGCTCAATTATTCTTCTTTTATATCAGCATATGGACATCTATGCGTCTCCACTGATTTAATTTACAAATGCATATAGCAACAGTAGCACAGAGCTAAGCCTATTTTAATCAAAACCAAATCTAACACAGAATGTGATGAGGTATCGAGTGTTGTGTCATGCAGCAAGAAAGGAGAATGAATGGTAAGGATTTTGCATCTGAAATATATTGGTAATATAAAAGTCTTTGCAGCTTGATGGCTCACTCAATTTGTGTATCACTCACCTCAGTTTGGTAGTTTCAGTATCCTTTGGGTACCACACGAAAATACAAATACAACATGAAAACAGAAGGGTTGTTTCAATAGTTGCAGGACAGAATGGCTCCGAGCACTAACCATAATAAATCTTTTAAAAACATAAGCTTTGAACACCTGAAAATTCTAAATATTAAACAGTAAGTTTCAAAGCTGATCAAACAGAACCAAGAATGTGTTTGATGCTTCAAAAATCTTGAAGAAAAAAAAATCAGTACATCCGCACTTTGGCATTGGTTATTTAAAATATTTCTTCTCATTTCTGACTCTGTTTAGACATTAAGGCAGTGAAATTCCCTTCAGTGATGCGATCCTACAGCTAAACCATGCTACTCACCTGCAGTATCATGTGAATAAGACCTGGGTTCAGAAGTTCTAATAAATCAATTTCATACAGCTGAATCCTGTCCCTGATACTTTTGATATGCAGAATTTGTACATAGCAAAGGGGAAAGCTGGCAGTGAATTTCTATTGCTCAAGGTGCGATCTTAATGCACAAAGCAAAGTCCCGAGACTAGAAAAAATGCATTTGCTTCTGGGAAATATTCTACATGCGTGAACACGTTAGGAAGACAGCTTCTTCTGGCTCTAGGTTGTGATCTCTATCTGTGGCCCTTTGTTCAGGAGCAGAAAAAGGGGGGAGTTAGGAAGTAGGGTCTGGAGATGGCTAGGGTAAGAGGCCCAGGACCTTCTGATATAATTGCAAAGCAAAGAGGACTAAACTCTGCCTGTTTCCTCAAGCTTTGTAAAGCCTGGCACAACAAGCTGAAGAGTCAAAAGCAAAAATGAGCTCAAGCTTTAGGCAAAAAGAAACCTGAAGTACCAGATAATTCGGGTGCTGATGCTTTTGCTTATGTAGCGGAGAACTACGCTGGGGAGCAGGAGAATAATCTGTGTTTTACAGGAGTTGGAGTTGTTGCTACACTTGCCAAGCTTTCAGAGTGACTGTGTCAGCTTAGTTTGACTGTTATGGAAACCTGAAGCCTTGTCTGGCTTATGGGCAAAGCTGGCTGGCTCTGCTGTCACCCCTTGGCCTGAAGCAAGGAACGTCAGCCAGCTCTCATCTCTTGCTCTGGTGACTGGCACCTCTGCTCTACTTTCCCCTCCTTCCCTTGCCCCCAGGCTGGCCACAGAGAGCCACCCTGAGGCTCTCCTGTCCCCAGCTGAGGCCCCTACCAGCCCAAACCTCTCACCATCTCCTGCTTATATAACCTGATCCCACTTCTGCAGAAGCATAGGAAATCCACTGAAGCCATTCCCCAGATAATCCCCCAGGAATCACTTAATCATCTAATAAACTCTTACGACCCATTTAAGTGAAGGAGACCAGATGACAGAGCACTGCTGTCTGCTTATTTTAAGGTCTAATTGAAACTGGAGAAGAAAACAGTTGAAATGAAGGTTTTCAAGTACCGGTTTATGCCAGGATCCTCCCTGATGATTCCTAAAAGTTGATTTAATCAGGGCTGACAACCTTCTAAGGAGCGATTCAACTCTTTTTAAGTGATGCAAAATAAACAGGGGCAAAACTTTCACCATTAATTTGAAACTGAACCCACAGGATTTATAAGTGTTGACACCTGCCTATGAGAAAATTACACATGGGTGATCGAAATTTCCCCCTGAGAGGCTCTACCTCCACCCGGATGAATTTGGGGATTTCACATTTGCTGGCAGACACACATACCTGCTCAATAGGCTTCTTGAAGGTCATCCTCAAAACACGCTCCACAACCTCTGGGTATCTCCAGCCCTTGTGTGAATTGGGAAGCAGGATTTGCTAAGGGGACCTCTCACAGCTGCTCCAAGACAGCATCCGTTAAAGTGTCCCTAAGGATCAAAAGCACAAGCTAAAACTGCTGCCTGCAGGGCTTTATACTCACCCATCAGTGGCTAACAACCTGTAATTGCTGTCAGGCTCCTGGTGCCAATGATGATATCTAAGTGACTAAACCTTGCAGCCAGGAGTCGTAGCTGATTTCCCTACCCTGCAGACAATTAACAGCCATTAACTCCGGAGGATCTCAGGGAAACAGGCATGCTGAAAGGGAGGTTAAGAAAGGCTGTCCTGTGATGTTGGGATTCACGTGTTTCTTATAGGGCATGATACCCCACCAGTGAGATACAGACCTCAGTTCTTTGAGAGGCAGAAATATATATGAAGAAGCCTCTAGGATATCATTTCTGCTAGGAAAAAAAACCTGTCACTGCTCCTGCATGAAGAGCAACCATCCTGAAATCATAGGGTTTTCCTTAAATGAGCGATGGCAACAACCCCTCTCCAGAGCTGACTGAACCAAGCCATTGCCCTGACTCTAAACATCCTCTAAAAAACAAAGAAACAAACAAAAAAAACCACCTCTGGTAACACCTCCCGGGAAAATATCTGTACCCATCCGGCTCCTCCTGGGTAAAAATCATGTATCCTGCTGACATCTTGACCCTATGTTCTGCAAAGCCCTACAAGGCACACAAAATATCAGAGCTCTCCCAACGCCCAGCCAGCCACAAGCCCAGGATGGAAGCAGCTCTATGAACCACACTGAAGCTGCTCTTTCCAAAGGGTTTACAAGCACAGATGTCTTGACAAATATGTGCTGTGACTGGCAAAGTTGTTTCATCTGCCTTTAGCATCACCAGATCCAGAATTACTTCCATATTATTTGTCTTACTTGTTAAACCAAGATCTTGAGGGAGGAATAGAAGGGGAGAAGTGGGGGGTGCATAAGAGCCTCTCATGTTAAATTCACCTCATGTGCATGCACATAAAGCCAGAGAAGTTTGCTGCCTCATGCTGTGAGTCTACGTCTCAGCTTTTGGCAGTGGAACAAAACCCTGGAAGCAGTCTGGAGGCTTTCATATGTTTTGCTGCTTGCTTTGGCTACTGTCGGAGCATCCTAAGCCCCACGCTGGCTTTATAGAAACATGTTTTGCAAGGCATTTTTCAGAAAACGTTCACAATGAAAATATCTACAATGTAGATTCTCCCACCCCCTCCTTAAAAATAAATAAATAAATTAAAATATTTAACAAGCTGGTTTTCAAATTGTTCAGATACAAACTGCAACCTTATCTGTAAGAAAATCAGAACAAGCTGCTCAAATAGATCCTGTAGACTATCCTCGGTATGCCTCATATTTTATTCATAGCAGCACAGATTCTTTGTGTGATCTTGCTAGGATATAAAATGCATTCGGGCTCTGACTCCTACCTAAGGAGGGCCAGAAGCCTTCTCAGAGAGCTCCTGCGGTGGCACATCGCATGCTGCGGTCCCCAGGAGTGTGGTGCAGCACCTGAGCAGGCAGGGAACGGGCAGCTCTCCTTGCAGAGCTCACAAGGCAGCAGCAAATGATGATGATGGGGCCATGACCCACCGCTCACTCCGCTCCTGAGGTTAATTTAGCAGCCTGTATTGATTTCTCTGCTGCCTCGGCTAAGCCGCTTCCGGTGTGTTTTGAAGTTATGCAAGCTGAAAAGTTTTATGTTGCTTTCTGGTGCTGCACAGAATACATTTGCTTCCTGCTTGCTTAAGTGCATATAGTGCAAATGGAGCTGTGCTCAACAATCCTCAATACCTGACACAGCAATGCTTCTCTTCTCTCCTGCAATTCAGGGTTAGGAACTCTCTCCAATTCTCCATATTACATTCCCATTGCAAAGAGTGCTAAGGACAGTGAGACCATGCAAAGCCAGCGGAGAGGGAGGACTTCAATCATGAACCCAACCACAACCAGCCGCGAGCCCGTTGCCCTTGCTTAGCTTTCCTGAGGACAGAAGTGAAGATGCAAACCACAAGTATGCTCACTTTGGAGGCTTCCATCATCGCTAAAATCACTTTACACCTGGAGTGACAGGAATGAAATTATCTTGATGATATTTTTCTGGTAGATGGATCAGAAAGAGCTGTTGAAATCTGCCCATGATTCTAAGCCTGGTTATTCTCAGTCTTGCTCATTATTTCAACTCTGCCAGATGACTCCATTTTCCCTTGGCTCAAACTCTCCTAGTGCTGTATGAAGACATAAAGCATGGCATGGAGGGCAAAAGAGCTCAGTTTGATTGTTCAGGGTCTTTGCTCGTGGTCTGATTGAAATATGGGGTATTATCTACTTCTTACTTCAGAACAGCCTCAAACCACTGGTTCCCAAATGATCCTCCTTTGAGGTCCCCTGATAGCGCACTTCAGTAAGTATTTTGCAATCAAAATGAATCTTGGTATTTCTGAAAGATGCCAGATTCATGCCAGCACATCTGTTTAGGCTGAAAGACTGACTCATTTGGGCAAGTCATTGTGCCTCTGTTTCCCCTTCCTAATAAAATAAGGATAAAATTAAACCCTCAGTAGGCTGAAGTTCTCATCCCAGTTCCAATTTTTTCCTCTTTTTTTTTTTTTTTTTTTACTTCCTTCAACATGGGAGAAAGAGAATGTTTGATGTTGTGTGTTTTTTTCCACTGTCATTCTCATCTGTTGTTCATCACAATGCAGACTGTAGATTTTTTTTGATATTGATATATGCCTTATCTTTCGATGTCAAAAAACAAGCAGAGAAATACTTTGGAACGTGATAAATATGGAAAATATAAGGAGGGAGTGGAATGGAAGAGAAAAAAAAAGCTAAACAAAGGACATATTATTAAGAAAAGTGCTAAGAGAACTTATTCTGGATAATGATATGTATTAAATAAAAAGACTTCTGCATGTGGAATACAGTAGAAAAAGCTCCAGAACCTTTTATAATGTATCAGTTATTTAGGACAAGGCCTGGAAGATATCACTGAATGAAACAGGTAGGAGACTATTAATGGGACAAATAAATGACAGAGTTTTAATTTAATTAGGTCATGGGCTGATGATGGCCACTGGAACTTCAGTTTTAACCCTCTCTGGAAGGCAGACAGCAAGGGAGAACAGACCAGGTAAATGGCCTCTAAGGCATCCAGTAGAATGAGTGAGCAATGGCACGTGTAAAAAACATCATGAGGGCAACAACTGCAGGACTATTTTTTTTTCCCTAAACCTATGGAAGCTGTGGTATGTTTTACGCATTAACCTCTCCATACAGTGAGCAGCACCAGGCCAGACAATACTGAGGTGATAGGTCACCAAAGCAATAAAGCAGTCCTTTATTAATGTCTCTGCTCCTAAAAATGCAACCCCAAATTCCTTCCAGATATTCAACTGGTTGGTGGAAGTTTTATTTGTAGCTTAAACCATAGAGCAAACTGCAGCCCTTATGTCCTCTTAAATCATGCAGCCTCCTTGGAATAACTAAAATTCCCTCTGAGTTGCATTACCCAGAGTTTGTAAATGTCTGGAAGGCATAAACCACTAATGCATGTAATTTTTCTTTTCCCTCCCGCCATTTCTCCAGCTTTCCCACACAGATTGCTGCTTTCTCCCAACCACTTCAAGAATGGGATATATTTCTGTCTTGAAAACCATGCACTATCTCTCCTGATCCAGGGAGTCAGATTACACTGAGATTTAAAACATACTTCCTCACTGAACAAATCAGACATTCATTTTACCCCTACAAGAAGATATCTACTTGCAAACCAGGTGTGACTCAGAGTGGTCACCTCCAGGTTTTCCTGCAGGGAGAATTCGAAGGCCTCGAGCACAAGTTATTGATCATTGCAGCCTGAGCATAGCTGAGAGGTCACACCACCGCAATGCACACACAGAACAGGACAGTGAGCTGGAGGTAGAGCTGGGTTATCACGTCTCCTTGGATCACATCCTTGGGTGAGCTCTACAGGCCCCCAGCTGCCCAGCACTGAAGGTTTCCTGCTCCAGGAGATATGTGCACATTCCAAACCTGCTCGGTAGTTGTGTTCTGCTCCATATCTTTTCTGACAGATTCACTTTGCATGACATCTTAGCATTGGTTCCCAAGGATATGTTCCACAAGCAGCAGGCTTTTCTTACTTTCAGATACTCTGCATATTCAGCATATTCAGAAAACACTCGTTTCTGTAGCTTCTTTACAAAGCAAGGCACTCCAAAACCCCAAAGCCAAAGTGATCTGGGCCACTTCATCTTTAATTTTCTGTCTCTCCAGCTCACTAATATTGTGTGCTCTGTATCAAAAGGTAGATTACTTAGTTCTGGGTACTTGGATGAATTTTTTAAATAAGCTGCACCTGAAGCTCTCTCTAAACCATTTTTACAGTCATATTGCTGAGAGGCTTAGCATGAGCTCAGGCAGAGCATCTTATCCTTGCTTAATGCAAACACCCATGCGCCTCAGAGGTGTGTGCATCCAGGACCTCCTCTATTGGTCACCGCAGCCATGCTTCCATGAAAGAGGTTTTCACCACCACACTAATGCTACCCTTATCTTTGAATAGCATAGCTATTAATTCTGGTATGAAATACCTGCTGGAAGGATCAAAGGCAGAAAAAGGCACTCAACTTCATTATATATTCAGAGTGATGGCAATAATAAACTAACAGTTTTCATATACATTTGTATAACACTACAGCTGCCTCAGATACTTATTTTTGCAATTTAAAACACCATGTATGCTTTGTTCCAGGTTTAACCTCCAGAAAGCGTTGTAAGAAAAAATGGACTCGATTTTCCATAGTGTTTACCACTGCAAGGCAGATGGCTAAAAGGCTAACAGCCTCTTCAAAGTTAAAACAAAATAATCATCTATCTCTCATGGATTGAATTCAGGTAAGGATACAAAAAGCAAAGTGCTCTTCAAAACTTTTTGACTATCCATAACTTCTTTCATCTACAAAACTGACACAGAAACGTAAAGGGGTTGTTCAGACTGATGCTATCTGGGACAGACATAAACCATTTTTGTCACCGTCTTTAGAAGAAAACAAAGGTGTTATTGAAGGTGGATCAGGGAGGAAAGCAAATGTTACCCAAGATTTCTGATGTCAAATAGTTTGACATAAATGTGGCTCTGTGGATCTTGCAGGAGGCTATGTCGTGTGTTTCTTTGTTCCTCAATCTTTTTACCATCTTCCTAGGGCCAGTGACTTGTAACCACATACTACAACTTTGTCTTTTGAACCCTTACATATCCTTCTGTAGTATTTTGATGCTGCTTACCCTAAAGGCAGGCACCATGTAAAGCAGCTCAGCTTCTACCCAGAATTTCACATACCTCTGCTGCCCGATAACGAGTGCCCATGTGCCAGCAAGTTTCTGTGCCTGTTTGTTTTCTTACCTGGGACTCGTTGCAGTGGATAAACACTGAAGTGGCACAACTTGTTCTGCATGAAACAATGAATAGGCCTGGACTGGTGTTTGCTAACAAATCCCTGCTCCTTTCATTTCCTGCTTCCTCCTTCTGTTACAAGGGTTCCTCTCTCCTTAGGCTCTATGTCTCACTCTTCACTATTTTACCTACTCTTGAAAACAACTTAGAATATTTCTCAATGCACCATACTTCTCCAAACGGCTGATCATCACAACTAATCACTTAATTATGGGGAGCTGAAGCTTCCAAATGAGCTTTTCCAGGTACCCAGCCATCAGCCTCTGCCAGGTTTCCCAGCTGCGCTCAGCTCAGTGGAGCGAATCCAACTGGGTTTGGCAACTCAGCTGCTCCCACCACCTACAGACACACACCTACCAGTAAGTTATTCGCTGAGCAACTCTTTCTTTTCCCTCCTCGTCCCACCTGCCATGGTTGCTTGGCCAGGAGGGGAATTTGTAGTTCAGCAGTTCAAAGGAAAGCTCATCCATCCTGCGCTGCAAACCATGGCTGGGGCATGGCTGCCCTGCCCTGACTTGTCTGGGGTGATCGAGGTGCTGCAGCGCTGAGCTCCCATCTGAAAAGGCATGGGGAAGTCCTCCTGCTGTCCCACTGAGCAGCAATGAGCTTTGCAGAATGAGCAGGTCTTTCTGTTGTCATCTGAAGGAGCTTCTTGCTGCCAGCCATCTGGGAGTCGGTGCTTGGAAAAATCAAGCAACACAATAATATCGTGCAAGCTCCTTGGTGCAGATAGCTAAATAAAGCTCCTGTGAATGAGATATAAGAAACTAAACAAAAGCAAAGCTCTTCAGCATTATAAGCACCTAAAAAGTAAGGACTTGTTTTTTCATTTTATTGCTTCTATCACTGCCTTTCTTCTCCTTATGAAATGCTTAGCATTCAGGCAATATTAAAAGCACCTGAACAGTAAGCTTTCAAAAGGACACACAATGATCAATGTTTTTTTCCCCTCTTAATCTATACTGAGGAAGAAAACCGAATGAAAACACAAGTGAGCATTTCTGGAGAACCAACAAACCAGCCTCCCGGTCACCTTTCTGCAGGAACCAGCTATGGAAACGAGCTCCTTGAGGTCCTGCTGACACTGTCTGCTGATCATGGTGCCCAGGGATGATGTGACCTAATAAAAAGCTGCACTGACTCTTTTATAACTAACAGCACACTTACCATTTCAGGAGGAAAATGGTGTTTTTCAAGAGAAATTTGTCCTTCTTTCTTTTCTACCCCTTATAAAGCTTGAACCACGTGAGGCAAATTCACCATTCTGGTTGGTATGAAGCCAAAATGCCACTCAAGGAAAAAGTGATGTCCTAGTCCCCAAATCCCTTGTACCATTCTCCCCAGGAAGCTCAGGTTATTATTCTAAGATCAGGCATGTCCTGACTGAAACAAAGAGAAGAATGTCAGAGCCCTGCATTTGGCCACCTCACTCACCCTGGCTTTCAGATTGAAAATAAGGGAAGGTGCTAAATAAACTTTGTTATGAGGCTGTATATCTGTTTAGATTCCAGTGCTACACTGAAATGTTGATGCTCTCTACCCACTACTTCTTTACAAGCCAGTGGGATAAAAAGAGGCCCAGAGACAGCAACAAATCCGACTGAAGCAAGCTTGGGTTTTTTACAGCCTCATCTTACCTCCTGCCTTATCTGTAATTAATATCTTTCAAATACTTTGGGCTTGCCTTTTCTCTTATCTGAACTGAAACACTTGTGGTGCAGCCACTGGATGCAAGGGGTTGAAATGGTTGCCTGGAAGGATTGAGGGTGGCGAATGGGAGGAATCTAAACCTGCTTATCATTTGGCTTTGGCTGTATTAAGTATGTTTGTAGCCGAGCACTTCTTGAAGACTTTAATAATGTAGTTTATTTTGGTCAACAGGCTAAATCTTTTGGTTCAGCTCAAGCTGTGATTTTCTAAGTTTCTTCTCAATGGTTTGTTTCAGCAATGACTTGGGTGATAAGTATGTCTGTGTAACACAAGAAACTTCTGGGAGCTGTAAGGGAGGGTTTATGGACCAGACCAGGCTGAGGCAACAGGGTTTTTAGTGGTGTCAAAATATGACCTGTTTGGCTGGTTTGAGTCCTTTGCATGGCCACAAATTTCCTTCCATGAAGAGTATCAAGGACAAGCTGAGATTTTAATTTGTGACAAACAGTTGCACGAAGTAATTTGCTATGGAAAGATCCAAAACAATTCAGCACCAGCCCACTTCTTCAATTTTTTTATTACTACTATCTCTAATTACAGGCATGAAACCCAGGTAATGAGTGGGTTACATTTTCTGCTAAGAAAATGATGTGCATAATTATAGGCACATGTTCAACTGAGATATTGTGGCATCCAGCACTTCCACAAAGATGATAATTGTCAACCTTTGCACTGTAATTAAGTCTAAATGGGAATCCTAATCGCTTTCCAAATGAGCAAACAGTAAGCCTATCTTGATTGGCTCTGTTGTGGCAATGAATGAAATGGATTTACTTTATGGGTTAATTAAGTTTTATGAAAGCCCATGCCCCCCTCTCCTCAAAATCCACATTGTCAGCAAATATTTGAGCTAATTAGTCCTGTATTGTTTCAGTGCTGCGTGATAGTATTACCTGCATTATCCCATTAAGAGTCCTGTTTTTCTGCAACCTTGATTTCAAATTTCCCCCTTGAAGCAACTACATTGCCTTTGATTCACCTGTTCCTTGGGTTCATGGCCTTCTGTTCCCTTTGAGGCTTACGATTTCAGCAAGACTCATGAACAAAAGAGGACGCTATGCAGTTTGGTGCTCAGCTTTCCTTACAAATGCTCTTTATGCCTAACCGTGACCTAACAGGCTCAATGTAAGTGATCTCGTCTCACAGGCTTTCTTTTCACTGCTATTCATGTGGGATACTTTTTCCTACAAAATGCCAGTGCAGCCAGCCCAGCAGGACTCTGCTGAGCATGGACCACACGGAGAGGTCCTGAGGGTTGTTGGATTTCGAGTTTCATCCTGGGTAAATTTTCAAACTGCACAAGCCAACCAGAACCAATGTGACTCGCTTTTACCTTCTGTTCCCACATTCAGTACAACATAATCATCCCATAAAGCTAAAGAGATCATTTGAACTCCCCGCTTGATTTGCTCTGTTCCTACAAAGACAATTGCACTTAACTATGCAGGAGAAGAGTCAGGAAACTCTACCACATCACTTAGCAGTCTGGTCTCCCAAGGAAGACACATGTGTGTCCAGGAGACCATAACATGGTTTTAGGTAGTGGATACTAGGAGCTAGCACAGTGGAGAAAGGGGAAAATTTTGGATATATTCATCACCCAACACCAATCAGCACAGATACACCCAGTCAGTGCAGGTACTGAGACTTACTATAGGTGAAGATGCGGTTTGTTTCCCCTCTGCTCTCCCTTCTCTTTCTCACCTCTGTTGTTTGCCTCCCAGAACATATTTGTTCTTCCTTTCATGAAGGACTTGAGCTGCAAAATAAATGCAGAGTAAAATGTTTCCAATGCACTTGCCCAAACATAATGATTTGTGCAATTTAGTGGAAAAAATCACAGAGCTGAAAAAATATATGTGCTTCCTGTGGTGAGAGCACCTGAAAGGCAATGAAATTCCATTACCTGAAACAAGCCCATAAACAGCATTACAGAGCAGCCACTTGTCAGTGCTAGATGCTATTTGTGGGAAGCCACTAATTGCAGCTTTCATAAAACGGTTTGACTCCCTTCCAGGCTGATGCACAGTGCATTCCAAGTGGGTGATTTAGAAGCTGCAAAAAGCCAAATGCCCCAGCCACAGGGGAAAGCTGCCGCTTTTGGACTCCCCAAGGAAGGCTTCTCAGCTGAGCAAGATGCTGGTCACTTCTTGTCAACGGCCTTCTGTGCTATGGATGTCTCCTCCTCCATCACAACAACCACAACAATCAAAGCGCCATGGCAGCAGAAATGGTAGCAGACATCATAAGGGGAATCCTCTGTCTTTAGCAAATTCCTAAGATTTACTGTCCTAGGAAAATGAGGACAACGAAGACTGTAATCCATTCGTCTAAAGTCAAATGCCACTCCAGATGCACTCCCCAAGGCTTCATGGTACTAACAAATGTTATGTGGGCCCTACAGAAGACCTCTTCCATCCTGAAAGAGTATCTGGGTGCCAGGCAGGGCATCAAGAGCATCCCAAATAGTTTGTGAAGTCTACAGTTAAGCAACAGTCATGGCACAAATGACTTGCTCATGGCCATGCAATGAGCCTACAGCAGAAGAATTTTCCAGTCTAATGTTTTAACTAAAGACCTTTCTTCCTATTTACCTTTCTTCCTACATAACATGGTCTTCCTTATATAAAAAATAAGGAAAATAAAACGTAAGTCAAACTTCTCATCTTCATTCTGAGTCCAAAAAATACACATGCTTCGCTTCTGACCCTAGCATTGCTTCATATTTTGCCCTGTGAGTCTATTCAGATGTCACAATAGGACATGCTTGATTGGCAGGTGGGAAAACTGGCATGCAGCAGTGTGATTCATCAGTCTTTTCAAAGCACACAGAGAAGACAGTCTGCTGATGTTTGGATAGTTTGCATGTTCTTATCTCAATGGAACTTGTTCACACAAGCCAGGTTTGATTTTATGTTATCCTAAGCCTTGCCCTATACTTGTCCTAGTAGCTGAAAACAAGTTGTTTTAGCCAAAGGCTCCAAAATCCTCACTCTTCTTTTTAAATAAAAATAAACTGATCAGTAAAGGTAAAAATGTAAAAAAAAAAAAAAAAAAAAAAAAAAAGAGGGAGAGGAAGAAAAAAAACAGAACAGTATTTTCAGTGGCTCATGAGCTGGAAAATCAACATTTTTTAATGAGAAAAAAAAAAAAAAGATTAAGGCCATGCAGCAGCTGAAAAAGCAAGCACTTATTAAAACAAAATATTTAATGTTCGCAACCATTCAATGGTTGGAAAAGCATGTTCTAATGACCACGTTTAATAATGTTTAGAGCCACCCAGGGCCTTGAAAAGCAACTTCTTACCTAACCATATAGAACTGCGATTTCAATAAATAGCATTCATGTTGAACCCATATGTAGACAACTAGATTCCCTACCAAATCTGGAGAAAAAAGGGTTTGAAAAAAAAAAACTTTTACTGTGAACTGAGGGAAGTTTGAGATAGGTACTTGATGGGAGAAGAGGGAACTTAGTTCCCAGTGCGAACTATCCAGTACCAACATTGTCCCACTAAGAGCAACTGGAGAACAAACACGGGTTTTCTTTTGTCAGGAAAAGAGGCAAGATTGTGCCACTGCTGGCATCACCTACATCTTCACAAACTGAACGCTCTGGAGATGATCACTGGGAAAAACAGGCCAGGGGCAGACAAAGATGCATCTCCAAGCCTGCTGTAATGTAAGGTTGAAAATAACGGCTTGTCCTGAGGCAGCACCACAGATTTATTCCTAAATTTATCATACTAGCACAGAAGAAGATATTTGCTGAAAAATGGTCCTATTTTAGCTGTTTTCTGTTCAGAAATAGGCCATGCATATTGAAAAATGGTCTTAATTTTTCTGCATTTAAACCAAAAAGAACAGAAGGTCTAACCCTAGGAGAGCCAAGGTGCTGTAAACCAGCCCTCTGTGCTCTTCAATAGCGTGACCACCTTGAATTTGAAACAGTGCTGCGATTTGTTGGCAATATTTCACACTCCTCTAATTTTCGTATGTGTAAAATTAGCACTCAGGGTCACCTCTCCTTCTTGACTGGGGTTCAGGGAGTCGCTCTGAATCCCTCACTGCGTCTGGAGCCTTTCCAGAAGCTCAGCACAGTACCTGCAGAGCAATTTGTCTTTGCAAAAATATTTTGCCATTTAAAGCCACTAAGTGGCAGGGAAAAGCAAGTCCTGAAAATATACGTTGTGCTTAGGGCACATTCAAAACTGTATGTGCTTAGGACTTTAAATGCAGTGCAGTAACCCCTCCTATGGAAAGCACTTCCCAGGCTGCTGCTAAGAGTACCCTTTCCACCGAGCAGAAACAGGAGAAATCAAAGGACGTTAATCAAGGTATCGGATATAAGAGAGATCTATCAACAAATAGAAATAGGACCAGTCTGCCGGCATGGTGCCAGGCATCTGGCCAGAACTTTGTGCAAATAAAGGCACAATGAGTTACAGCAAAAGCTCAGCAAAGGCTCCCCACACAGTGACAAGACAACAATCAACTGCAGTGCTTCAGCTCATGCCTGCAGATGTCTGTTGTGTTCATCTACTCCTTCCTTGGCATTCAGGTTTGCAGTTTTGACCATCTTCTGACATGGGTTACCTCATCCTTGCAGCCAGACCAAAATCTGAAGTCATTAAAATAAAATTCCAATTGCTGACATCACTTATGTGCAACTTCTCCAATTTTTCTGGATACCATGACATCAATAAACTGTAGTTTCTTCCCTCCTACCCTCCCCCATTTTTTTTTTTTTTTATTTTTTTTTTTTAGTTAGAGCTGCAGTTTAGCTGATTCTAAAAGACTGGGCTGGGAGGGTTGCACATGATGCACATGGGGAAGGTTTTGATGGGTGTTGATCAACCCCCCCAGAAAAAGTATTCTCAGGGGAGGGAGGGTGTTTGTGTGTGGAAACAACACAAGCTGGAAGGATTAGAGGTAGCAGTTCAACAGGACATGTCTGTTGCTGCTCCCAGCAGCATCCGAGCATTCTGTAAGAAACTAGAGGTCACTTCTCATGGGACTTTTTCCCATTTTCTGCAAACATCCTGACAAAATCCTACAGCTTAGCGTCCCCAGCAGCTCCCACCACCTGCTCCTCCTAGCCTCCAGCCCTGGGTTTGTCCAAGCTCTCACAGATACTGTGCAGATGAGAGCAGCCTACAAGAATCCTGGGGAGGAAGCACATGTCTTTCTGTATATCTAAATGAAAAATGCCCCGGATCCAGTTTCCTCTTCTTAAGACCGTACCAAGTACTCAGAAATGCGTGTGCTTTTTTCTCCCGAGGAGCTGCAATGAACCACCTTAAAGCCCTGTGACAGGTTTGACAACAGCTGCAGCAAGATTAATGTTTTAACTGCATTAGTATCATTATTGGTACTAAGTAGTTTTTCATATATTTGCTCTTCCACAGTGGTACTACAGGATATTTTACCCACTGGGAATGCTATACTTTAAACAGCAAAAGGATGTGATTCTCTTCATTCCTATACCTTTTTTTTTTTTTTTTTCACTCATGATTCCCAATTAATTTATTGTGATTGCTTGTGATTTAAAATAATGCAAACAAAGCAAAACAGAAATTAAACCCCGGACCTGAAGAGTAAGAATGTTAAATTTCAGCAATGGGGAGTGCAGATAACAAGGAATACACAGCTCCAAAAGACACTCCAGCATGCTCTAAACTTCTCCTGCTCCAAGAAGTTTTAGGGGATGATAGCTGACGAGTAAACACTATAAAACCAGTTGAGAAATGTAGACAGGAGAAGGTAAATACTATAAAGTGAAGCTTGCATAGTTAAGAGAAATGGAAAGAATTGGAGATGGAGAGATGTGGCTGCCAATGTGAAACCTGTACTTGCCCTGCGCTTTCCTGGAGCTGCAGCAATAGTTGAAAATGGAGAAAGGGAAATGAATTGTGGTCCTAGTGGGACATGGCTGGAAACAAGCAGGATTCACCTTGTCCTGAGGAACAAGCAAATAACCAAAATGAAGTCAGTAATTAATCAACTTGTATCTTTAGCATGGGCTCAAATGCTATTTTTAGCATTTGCAGGTTTTGTTTCATTGAATCTTTGTTTAATAATTTCTCTAAGAGAAAGAAAGAAAAGCTCTATCTGGAAAGCTATGTTGAAATGTTCTTATTATTCGTTAGCTTTTGCCAGCTGAGCTAAGATGATGAGATAGAGCTTTTCTTGATGATGCTTTGCTACAAAAAGAATAACAGAGGGACTGAAACTTGTCAGTAGATGCTCATGACAATGGCTTTGTCCTCAAACTGTCTAAAGATATTTAGCTCCCAGGGGCATTCACCATCTAAACTTTTGGGGGGAGAGAAAGGGAAATAGGAGAAGGGAATCTTTCAGGAATTTGGCCACAGCTGCTGCTCCAAATTTACTGCCTCACATCTGAAAAAGTCCATGTAAGGCAAGGCAGAACAATTGCTCCTTAAAAAATATTCACCGGGAGTATCTTGCAGGGCAGCTGTTGGATTGGACACATTTATAACCACATCTCCACAGTCCAAACACAATGCGATTGCAGCTTCTGCATCATCAGCCCAGTGTCTAACATGATGAATGCAAATTGTCTGAAGGAGTTTTGCTATAGATGCATTTTCTATCATTCTCATTAAAATTGGGTTAGCAGTGCAAAGGTCGACAAGCTGGAATGTTATGGTGCTAGCTTCTGGTTGTAACCCATTTGGGGCATATTTGGGTTTGTGTCATGAAAAACATGCCCCATTTGGAGCATATTTGGGTTTGTGTTCTGATAGTTGACAACTACTCAGTAAAATTAATTAGGCCTTTTAGTATTGGTTTGTTGTCAGCTGAAGACATCAAGGTAGCTCTAGTGAGAATTATTCTTGATTTCAGAAAACTGTTGTTCCTTAAAAAAATTAAGAGACTTCAGGTTGTTGAAAGTTAACCTCAAACAAAAACTTTAAAGCCTGGGTTTGGAATGTGAAGTGGGAAAACAGTGAGATATTACTTAAACATCAGGTGAAAGGCTTGCAAATGTATGAAAATGGTGCTTTGCTTTGCTGATAAGTGCCAAACCATTGCAGTGATGGGACCAGGCCTTGTGCTGGATAAGGGAGGCCCCCAGATCTGTAAGCATCATTACAGAGCAGCAGAGGTTCACAAGAACATGAGGAGTTAAATCTTCCTTTCTGATGACAGGACTGTTTTTTTCTCCTGCTCTGGGAAATAACCTGGTTTAGACTCCTTGGAACAGCTGTTTTCTACCATCCTTGTCATCTGTTTTTCAAATTACCTAGATATTAAGTGATTATTTCTGATGATTTCAGCCTGAGAACATCTGGAATCCTTGAAAACTCCCATCACTTCAGGTTTCCTTTCTACCTCCTTTATATCCTGTCTTCCTCTCGTTGGTCTCAAAATGAATTTTTCCTCAAAAATTCTGATGTTCTTGGACTTAGGATATCTGGCAGCTTCTCAGTTCAGAGGGCACAAGGAGGAAAGGGTATAGATTACTCTTCCAAAAGCCAGAATACTTTCAAAATCCTATTCTTCTAGTAATAATCCCAAGGGAAAGGACCATCTAAATTACTCATACAATGGCTGCTGTTGTAAGATAATTTCTTAGGGAACACAAACCCCGTGTAAACACCGATCAGCCTCTTCTGAAATGAGGGAATTGCTCTCCTCCTCAGATCTCCTTCACAGTGGTCAAACTCCAGAACCTTGCTTCACAAGGCTATTTTCACTACTGCTGAAGGTGAGGTGTATTCTGAAGGTGAATCGGTGTCTAAGCAACATGTAGGCCATAGGCCTGAAGAGCTCAGTGATGGAACATTAACCGATAAATGTGTGACCTGAAAGATAACATCAAACAGCAGGATGGGGAGCATGAGTGTGGCTATAAGAGTTGGAGAGAATGACTGAATACATTAAAGAAATGAAACGTGATGTCCCAGTTCACAGTATGATGCACTTTGCTGATCTAGGACAATGTGGAATCTCAAGGCTTTAAGTACAGTAAATGTATTTTGCTGGTTTTGTAATAAGATATTGCATATTCTTTAAATTGCCACCTGCTGCCTGCGTTATGCAATATGCATCCTAATTCAGGTATCCCTCACTATAATTGCACTTGGTTTATCTCTCTCCAAATCATCAAACACGCCTCTGCTCCTCTTGCACCAATCTAAACTGATTCATCGGGGGTTAGCGCTGCGTTCTCATCTGCAGCGTGGCAATAAAACAGCACTTGTGATTTCTCATTTGGTTTTCCTATACAGATTACTCAATGGAGTACAGCAGGGACTCAAAATGAGTTTTATTTGTCTGCCTTCGGGTCATCTGTGGTGATTGCTTACTCTGTAAAGGTTACATCTGTCAGCACCATGCTGCTTTGATGTACAAAGGCTGTCACTGAGAACAGCACCAGTGGGCAGCACATAGATGTCCACTGCCTCTCCTGGCGTCACAACATCACATCCTCATGATACCACTAAGGTTGAAATAGACCTTATGTTGCAAGTCTATCTCCCTGTGAATAAACAGTGATGGATTTTGTGACCCGGGTTGTCACCCGCAATGTGAAGGAGCAGAGGGATGTGTGGTCCCTGCCTGATCATGTCCCACAACAGCTTCAGTGTTACAGGGTTGGGTCCAACCCATACGCGTGTGGGTGACAAATTGTGGGTTTGCTGAGAAATATGCTGTTTTTCAAAATGTCTGAGCATGAGTGAGAGGGGACGACATGGGAGAAGTGCAAGGCCCTGTCTCACCATGCTGTGGCCAAGGAAGCTGACCCTACCTGGAGTCATCACTAGCAGATAATAGAGACAAAAAGCTGCAATGGTTTTGGGGATCTGAGATGAGATCTCTATGTATCTATGTACTAACTTGCTTGAAATGAGATTTAGCACCTGTAGCACATTGTTGCACCATAGTTTGCCAAACTCCTTAATGAAAATACCCCTGGTTAGCAGTCTGAGGATGACCTTTTACCTGGGATCACTGTGGCCTATTGGCTCGTAATCAACTAAAATGAAATAGCAGCAGAGTTCAGAAAGAAACATAGACTGGAGAAGGACTTTTAGAGGCGGTTCATCTACCTGATTGATCTAGATTGCACTAGATTGCTGAGCGTGGGAAATAAATCTGGGACTGAAGTTGTGCTGCTTTCGAAAACTACCTAACACCAATGCTGCTGAATTGGTACCACTGAGGTCATTGAATGATGGGTTGAATTTTTGTCCCACCTGGATTTTGAACACTCAGCAGCTCCCAGGCACCACCGCCCTTCCTCACAAGTACATCCATCATGACTGGCACTGACTGATTAGCCAAGGAGTGACTGGACATGAACTAATGAGCAGCATTCAGCTAAGGCAGGCACATGCTAAAAGGGCAGCATAATGAGAGCTTTCATACTACAGGATGCATCTGTGCAGGAGACTTTGTCCGGACACAGCTTTGCAAACTCACAAACGTCTAATCTCTTTGGTATGCACAGCATTGTACAGAAACTAAAGGAGTGCAGGTAATATCCTTGCTCTGCTGTGTGTTTCTCCCCATGGCCCAGCAAGCCAAAACTACTGCAGCAGCCAAATTAATACAGAGGTGTCCAACCCCCTCACACCTATGAAGGGGAAGAACAAGGGTATACAGTGAATGGTAGGAAAATATCTAGGCAGAATCTTTTCCCAAACGCAGTCTAAGATGAAGAGACAAGTACACGGAGACAGCCTCCAGGCTCACGGGGGAAACAAGACCTACAGGACACCCACCAGCCTCTTGAGACCAAGACCAGACCTCCAGCATGCCTGTGTGTGTCTGGAAGGGCAGGTCCTTCCTGCAGCCTAGGGCAGCTGATACCTGATGAGCCCAACACTGTTTCCCTGCAGCTATGCCCCAGGACCCAGCTCCAGTCACTGTTCTCAGACTTGTTCCAGCCTTGCCTCTTTCCTCCTTCTCTGTTGTCTTCTTTCCTCTCTTCCAGGTCTTTGGACCAGGATCTTTGGATCCAGTCTTCTGCCACTGCTTCTTGTTTAGACCTTCATGTCTGAAAAAGCCTTAGTTTCTTCTGTTCCTGGATTCAATACCTTCTCCCCATCTCAAGTCTATATCCCAAGCTGGCTGTATTAGCATATCATCTGTTTCCCCTATACGAGGTTCCCAAACCCAGAATTTTCCACCAGCATTAACTTGCATACTCCTTAGAAGCTTCCGCACCGTTCTCCATATGCCTACCTTCATGGTTCAACAGTCTCCACATGCTATGGTAGAAATCTCCCTGTTAAAAAAATTCACTAAACTAGAGACATCCAGAAACCTCAGTAGTGGTCAGCTTTATCTGTGAAAGGCAAAATTTGCCGTCTTCACAAGACACTCTCCAGAATATTTTAACACCCTGGAGTCTGCAGCAACTGTTTCCCATTTGCAGCATCTTCTTTTCCATATGACACGTGTGACCAAAACCCTGATGTAAATAGTGTGGAATTGCATATCTTCGTGCGTACACACTGTCACATTCTCTTTTGAAGATAACTGACAGCATACTGGATGCAAAGAACAGCTGGAAGTGGGGAAGCAAGAGTGAGATCAGATGAAACTGTGAATAAATACCAAAGGAATTGGGTAGTGTGGGTATTAGCTGAGAGTTTCCTAGAAAACAACACTAAAATTACAGCCACTGTGCTTTAAAAATTATTCACTTGCCCATCTAGACTCAATTATCATTTGGTAAATAACTGCTTGGGCAAACAAGGATATAGTGAAGGCAGGTTTGAGAGTTATTTTTGTCTTGGAAAGGTGCATTTCACACCCATCAAATACTTAATTAATTCTCTCCTGCCCTTAGGAATCCACCACAGGGTTTCTCTTCCCAGAGTTTCAGCCTGGGAGAGGCAGCCCCACGGAGTGGGTTGCAGCCCAGATCTTCCGCAGTGCAACATCTGGCAGCAGAATGGTAATTGATGTTGTATAAAAAATAGATCATCTGTATGCTATTTTCCACCCTCCTCAGGAGGGAACCTTTTAATTGGCTGATAACATCCCCCCCCCCCTTTAGTCTGTCCTCTGAGAGATTATATAAATCAGGCATCTAAAAGGTCAAGGCATTCCCAAAGGAGGTTCCATAAAGAACAGAAAGTTTATGCCGCAGCCATCCTACCACCTCCCCCCAAGACATGCAGAGAAAACAGAGTCCCAAATCCACCCCTTGCTACGCTGTGAAGTCCTCATTGAAAAAAACTCCCACTAATGAGCAGTTGCTCCTGTCTCACCAGGAAAACCCCATTGAGTGGCACCAGCCAGCCACCAGTTTCCGCTGTGGGTTTGCAGAGGAGGAGAGCATGGTGACCTCTCCTGTTCCTGCAGCTAGAGCTGGTGGGGTCTGTGCACAGTGGGTTTGGAGGGAGACTGTTTGGACACCCCATATGCTGCTAGAGCAGCTGTGGGGTGCCAACCAGCCACCCAAAGGCACATTTGCTTTAGGTGATGGCCAGGCAATAGGAAGGATAAGGTGGATGGAAGAGAGAAAGGGGAGAAGGGAAAAAGCATTTGTAACTGGGATGCTGCAGCATAACCACACCCCCTGCCATGCCACTCCAGCCTCAGGGCAGAAAGCAAGCCAATATCCAGCCCCAGAGACCAGATTATCTCACTAACTCAAATTAGCATGAGGATGGGTTGCAGATTAAAATTTACCAAACTACACAAACTCAAGGCTTGGACAGAATCAGTTTGCAACCGTCTGCACCATCCCGTGTGACTAGATAATAGTGGGTTAATGACAGAACCCAGAAGTCAGATCAATTCACAGTCTTCGGCTTCAAAAGGGAAATCAAACAAGAAAGAAAGAAAGAAAAAGAGCATCTATTTTGCCTTCATTTCCTGCATTGATGAAGTTGCCTCCAATACTTGCAATTACTCTCTTCTTGAGAAAGGAATTAATTAGCATCATAATATAGCTTCAAAGTTCCAAGAAGAATAAAGGGATCTGGCACAATGCGGGATTCCTGGCATGGAAATCAGGCCCTCATCTAAACAGCAGGGGTGATTGTACAGGCATATTAGCGTGAAACAGGGGGATGCACTTCTATTTGTTGCTGGAAGAATTCTGATGAATAAATCAAAAACCCTGTCATGTCTGGAGGCACAAGGAAGGCAGCTAATATTCAAGGAGGATCGGTGAGTGCTGCATGTTAGGGGGCTAGGTCCAGCTCCATGGAAAGCAACGGGAATTTTATCACCAGGTATGGAGGGAACACAGATTAGCCACCGAGCCTGTACTGCAGCTGGGAATATCCCACGTTCTCCTGAGCACTAATTCAGTAGCCTCCATCCAAGA
The DNA here is from genome assembly GCF_964211825.1 of Aythya ferina. Classification (NCBI taxonomy): domain Eukaryota; kingdom Metazoa; phylum Chordata; class Aves; order Anseriformes; family Anatidae; genus Aythya; species Aythya ferina. The sequence continues at coordinate 6,097,689 of NC_140307.1, forward strand.
GGGGAATCACTGCAAAGGCCAACATGCATCAAATACATCTTGTTTCTGAGCCACAGAACAAAGCACATTTCAAGTTAGGCAGAGATTGTTCATTTGTATCCTCACACAATTCTAGCTACCAGCACTGCCACTAAAACAGTGGTCTTTATACAGCATTTACTGAGGCGTCTTGATAACATATCTACACTCTGTAGACACACCAAAAAAATGAAAAAGGCATCTCCGTATCAGACAACATAGGCAGGAGAAATGAAAGATGATGTAACAACAGTTGAAGGCACTCCATCACAGATCTGCTGCTTGCAAAATCTGGAAGAGTAATAAAGTGATCGGCAGCAGGAGTCACAATGTGCCACACATCTAAATGCCACCATAGCAGGAGGAGCATGTTGTAAATCATGGCAAAAGATGACTCGGGGATGGTATCTGAAGGACAAATGGCCATTGCTTCATCGGCCACTGACACGCAGGCAAGCTATGGCTATGGTGGGCTGTGTCACCCAGAAAATGATGAGCCAGATAATGTCAAACCTGAAACATAAAGCCTCACAGTCCTGCTTGACGCGAATGCAAAAGTGTAAAATAAAAGCGGGTGTTGGTAACAAAGAATGGTTTTATGTGTTCTCTAAAAACAGTGACTGGCATCTGTCAGTGCCTCTCACGCTCTTCCTTGAAAGCTGCTGCTGACATTAAACACGAGTGTCGATGATTCTTGTCTCGTACTCGATAGCAAGGAGGATGAAAACAAAAGAGGTGACTTGAAATGCAATTACGTTTTGCATTTGAGGGTGAGTGGGCAAGTGCAAGCAGTTCCTGAGCTTCAGACGGAGATGGCTGAACTTGTTATCTTCAATCTGTTTACAGAGGAGTAATTGAAAGTAGCGATGTCTATCAGGCCAAGCGTAACAGTTTGTTCATGCTTTCCTGCCCTTTCAGCACAGATGAAAGGATGGCAGGAGCGATAAAGGACGGGGAACCACAAGGTGTGAAACCTATCTGATCGGTACCAGGGCACGTGGTGGTGGCCACCATGGTGATGCTATTTTTACAGCTCACAAGCTATTTTGGTTTGTGTAACCATTAGAAAGCTGCTTCTGGCCACAGGAGCATGTGCTCAACCAGTGTGGGATTTGGGCTGGATTTTGGATAGGTCAGTGCAGCCCTGTCTTAAAAACAGCTGTGGGAGCACAGCTCCCAAACCCACCTGCCCTGCTTACGTCATCTGCTCCGTTTTGCAGTTTCATACATTGCTTTCTTAGTGCTGTAGCAGAAAATATTAGGCACTTTCAAACAAAAATTGGTAGTGGATGAAACAAGCACTTTTTTCCCCCCTTTTCAGAGAAGGACCTGCCCACTGGACAGACTTCCTCTGCTGCAGATTTCCAGAGTTAGCCCTGGGATGCTTAGTCCTGAAAAAATATGCATTGAAACAGCAAATGTAATAGATACTTGTAAAAACATAGCTTGAAAAAAAATATTTCTGGGATATGATTGTTTTCCCAGGGTCAGAAACTTCCCTCAGGAGATCTCTTGCAACCAGTACAGATACAGTGTAAAGTATAAGGAGTACAGTGGAAGAAAGTGAGCTGCATGTACTACAGGAAGGAAAAAAATATTCCTATTCTTATGGTGTTTCCTTCTGCCCTGTGTGCATAAATTGCTCAGACCAAAACTTATCACTGAGAAGTAATGGGTTAAAAAAATAAATAAATACTTAGTATTCTCCTAGCTTAGCAGTTCTATGCAAGTCAAGGGCAACATTTTGGGTGATGAAATTAGCTTGAAAGTCACGGCAAGGCTGTGTGTTAAGTCAGAGCTGTTGTGTGTACATGGGAACAGTACGGTGCTTGCAGGGCAGCGACAGCAGCAGCCAAGTAGAAAAATGAAATCATGCCTTCTAACCTAATGCAAAGTGCCAGCCGTGTAATAGGGAAGCAGGTGAACATTAAGAAAGAGTTGGCAAGGAGAGGGTAAAATTATTGCTGTAGGTGCAGGCTGTTGAATATCACAGCAGGCATTTGCTCGGTGCTATGATTACTTGGGAACATCACTCAGAAAAGCAAATCTAGAAAGTAGCATGGAATATTGGAAGAAATAAGGGAAATTAGGCAATTCTATACACCCACCATATTTAGAAGATCAAAGTCAGGCATGGGAAACTGCAGACCAGATTGCCACTCACTGCACTATTCAATCCATTGCTAAAAGAGTATTTCTAAAGTTATTTATTACTTGGAAGAAACAAACAACTGGCATGTGAGGAGAAGAGCTCACAGTGGTCCTTGTCCTAAAGAAATAAACCCAACAGTTGATAAGAAAAAATAGACGTATATGAAATTGGGAGTGAGCTCCAAAGATTCCCTGCTCTTTGGGATGATCTTAGTATCAGATTTGATTCTGAGCTGTGCTTGGCAGAAAAAGAAAAAGATTTACAGTAAAAAATGCAACAGAGCAGAAAACACCACCCTCTTCTCAAGCCATGTAAGTAAAGTTTGCTAGAGATTGCTTAACAATTCAGACATTCCCTACATGCACATATGTAAAACAAACCCCACCAGCCATGCTCCCCCTAAATCCCATTTATTCATTTTCATGCTCTTTTGTCCTTGGCGCTCCAGCTGGCACCAGCACAGCCGGGGGATGCAGTGGAGAGAATTCCCTGTGCCTCAGCAGCTCTGGAGCAAGGGCAACAAGAAATCTCAGTAGGAAGCCTGCACAGCAGAGATTTTTTTCAGCCCTTTTAGAAGGCACACTGTGACCAAAGAATTAAGATAAATCTCCAAATGTCCTTTGGAGTGTGTTCTTGCAGCCAGAGCTTGTTGTACACACCGAAGCTGAAGATTTCTACCGTCACAAATAAAAACTTGCACACATACCCTTTTCCCTCCTCTCCTTTCCATGACCAAGAAACAGTTCCAGCTGTTGGGTTGCATTCCCTGCTCAGTTACTGGCACGGATGATTGTGCTGCACTGGACTGCCCCGCGGTTTGGAGAAGTGGAGAATTGAACCCCTGGAGTTTTAACAGATTTAAAATAAAACATCTAAAAAATGCACGGATGAATGTGACTCCTTGTGCCCTAATAAACAAACAATACAAAATGCTGCCAAATCCACTACAGGCTTGAATCTCGGGCTGAAATTTGTGGGCAGTGAGAACTCAAATCCAAGCCCCTTCCTGGCTCCCTCCCAGGCAAGCCCAAGTTTCACACCCTGCGCTTTGCTGCTGCTTATACAGGGCCTGAAGCTAAGAAACATCCTCACAGTAAGTTTGGTTTCCCTCTTGCTCTGACAGCCAGGGAATGGCAGAGCAGAGCACAGAGAGCTGTTTGTCTTTTGCGACCTGTCCTCAGGTCCACAGATCAATCTATGAAATTAAATTCAAGGCGTGAATGGCCCCGCTGCCCAACCTCTCCAGGATCGATTTAGCCCACACTGTCTGTGCCCCTCACAATATTTATGCCAAAGAGCATTTAAAAAAAAAAGAAGAAGAAAAGAAAAAGGAGAGAAAAAAAAAAAAAAAGAAAAAAAAAAAGAAAAGAAAAGCTATTTCTTCTGTTTCTTCAATACGCTCTGACATTCATCAAGGAAGAACTGAAGGCAAGAAGGGGTAGGGGGAAGGCAGGAGGAGAGCAGTCAGTTCCCAGAACGAAAAGCACAGACATGCGTGTCGAACGGTTTTGTCTGGAGCAGTGGGACCAGGTGGTGGGAGGACGCTGCAGTTAGGAAAATCCTCAGCTTTCCTGCCTAGCAGAAGTGCCTGCATAATTGCAATTTCATTGTGCCATGCCGGTCCCCCCGCAAGCTTTGCCAAAGCAAACCTCCTTCAGAGGTTAAATTATTTAGCACGGCAGGAACAAAGAGCAGAAAATCTGGTTCAAAGGTACCTCCTGGAGGATATTTTGATGTAGAAGAGTCAATCAGTAGGGAAATCGGCATAAAGAAAGCCTTTGCCCAAATTTGTGTTGCGGTTTAGATGTTAATCTCGCACGGGAGGGATTACGCGGATAATCTGAGCAGGCAGGTCCCCAGTGGTTGTGGGTCTCTGACCCACAGGAGCTGCTGGAAGCTGCACACAAACTTGGGGTGAGGGTTTGTGTTAACATCCAGAAACCAAAACAGCTGTTCCCAAAATAATGACAGGTTATCAATTTTTACAGGATTTGCTCTAAACTCACACCTCTGATCCAGAATTCACCACAACACCCGACAGACCGGGCACCTACTCTCTCATTGCTCACCTACCCACTCACCACTCATCCACTGGTTTTACTAGGGAGAAGAAATGTCAAAAGCAGCTTTTTTTCCCAGCCCAGGCGTTGAGCAGATTCACTCATTAGCTTGGTGGCACTGTTATCTGTCTTTTCTCTCTTGCCCTCCATTTGCTGTCTGGGATATTACAATTCACTCTGCTCTTTCAGCCACTTCCCCTTTGTTCACCTCGCTTTTGTATTTCCCTTTCTGCAAATACTCCAGCAAATGAGCTCACTGGCAGGAACAAAGGCATTTAAGGCTAATGGTGCTACCCCTGCAGGAAAATGTTTTTCGAATTTATCATTGTGTAGCAAGCTAGTAAATATTTCACAGCCTAATTTTATTTTATTTTATTTGCTGATACAAGTCATCCAAAACATTTCAGAAGTTTGAGAAGATTACTGTGAAATTGTCTCGGTAGAAAAATGGTTAGTGGCAGGGGCAATAACAATGTTTGTCTTTCACAATTAGAGAATGAAATGCTCTTGGCTTCCAACAGCAGTCAATTTTGTATTTACTTCAGTTTTATACATCAGGTCTTTTAAAGCCTCAGAAATTAAACAAACATTAGTTTGGTGTATAATAATCTCCCCCCCCAACTTTTTATTATATGATTTTCATTTTTCTTAAATAATGCAAAAATTATTTCCAGTTGAAAGGAGTTATTCTTCCTATTGTCATAACAGTTATGTGCCATTAATGGTTTATAACAGCTACATGTAGCCAATGAGCTAATAGAAATAAACCATGTGATTGGCAAAGACAACTCTAATTAGAAAGACTTCCAACAAATTGACCACAGATGAAGATAAAGGACAGGATAAGTAAAAGTGCTATATAAATTACTTGCCATGAATTATCTGCCAGCTCAAGCAAACTGACAATAATAGACCCAGGCAGCATATTCTGTCACCTTTCATTTCAGTTCCTGATTTTCCAGTGAAATCAGCAGCAAAAATCCTGCTCTGTTCCCTGCAGGAAGGCATGAGGAATTTAACTTCTGGAGGGACACACTGTGACAGAGACAATTTTTGTTTGTCCATGTGCAATTGCCCTCTCCTTGCCTTGTACCTGCACTCCTGAGTATTTCTGTGTGACCCACAAAGTGGTTGGCTTCAAGTCCTGAGCACAAAGGACAGCAGCAGGTACATTGTCAGGGCTGCAGGTGGGAGAGGTGAGAGCACCATCTCCAGAGAAACTGGCAGGAGAGCAAGGAAAGGGGGATATTTCACCACAGACCTACCTAGCATGCAGCTGGGGCAATTTCTCCAAAATAATCCACTGGCTGGAAACACCTCACCCATCAAACCCAGACTGCGTGGTGTGGATTTTACTTCTGTCTCCCTATGGGCAGCTCCATCCAAGAAGAGAGATGTGCAGGTGGGGAGCTTGTGCCTGGGCTGGGAAGGGGCAGCACCCCATGGGTCCCCATAGATACCCCTGCATTTGGCCTCCCACCACCAGCTACTACCATCTGCTAATGGCATGGGGATTTTGGAAAGTAGTTCATCAATTTCCAATAAAGAACATTAAAAAAAATAAAAATGAAATAAAAAATAATCTTAAAATCATCTGAAGCCAATATTCAGGATGACTGGTATTGATGTGTCCATCCAGGGAAACAAAGGCCTCACAGACTGCTCTCAGCTGAAAGCAAGGCTGATGTGCAGAAAAAGAGAGAAAAAGAGCCTTACAGACAGCTTCCAAGTCTTGGGTTTTCATGATGCCAAGAACATTTTCTGCACTGGACAGGGGTGTGTACAGCATATTAAACAAGGCCTCATAACAGCTATTTGCAGGGATTGTATCAGACGGCATGATAAATCATTTCAAATAAAGGTACGGGATGATATCCAGAGCCTTCAAGCTTCAATCTAATTATGCGTCTGGGAGCTGTGCTGAGCTGCTGGAGGAGCAAGAGCTGTGTACAGATCCAGGGTGCTGTGCCCAGCACCTACATTTGGGGCACATCCAGGCCTGGGGGCAGGATGGAGGTGGGCAGCAGAACTGGTGGTGGTCTCAGTGGAGGAGGAGGACTGGGGTAAGCACGCTACCTACCATTGAATCAGCTTACAGGGGAACAAAAATCACCTTGTAATAAGGTTACAGCACCAGGAAGCTTGTATTTCTTCTGGTGACACATCAAGGCCCATGACATCATGCCTTGGTGTCATGGCCCCGCATCATTTCACCGTGAGGTAATGGGGTCAGCCCCAGAGTAAGGGCCCTCTCAATCACGCGGCGGGTGTCAGGGGCTGTTTCTGATGGGATGACAGCCACCACAAGAAGGTGCCATTCACAGCCTCCAGGATCCGGCTGTCATGTAGCTGCAGATCTCAGGGAAGGGGGGGATAAAAAAAAATATCAACATCCAGGTGTTTGTAGTTTGTCCTTGCTTGGAGGCAACCAGATGCTTTAGCATTTCAGAAGGAGAAGAGGAGGGGGGGAGGGGAATAGAAAGAAATACCCTCTGGTTTCCACAAGGAGACAGACAGAAACTAGAGAGTCCATTAGATGTTAATAAATTATCCTGCAATATGCCGGGCAGGCGAGGCCAGCTCCTTACTCCACAGTTGGCAGCTCCAGGTAGAGATGCTGGTTTATGCACATCTGGCACACAAACTGCAATGTTCTGCAATAATATGCCAGACTACCTGGTGCTCTCCCCGGCTGCACCAAATGTTCCCTAAAGGTCCACCACCAACAGCACTATGATTTAAGACCAGGATGAATATGTGACCTTCAAGACTAGTTAAAGCACCAAAATAATTTGCCTGAGGAGGCTACGGAACCAACATCACCGGCAATTGTTAACAGCAGCTTTGACATCTTTCTTGCAACCAGAGAGATGGAGAAATTAACCTTGCAAAGTCCTTTCCAAGGTGGATTTTAATGTTTTGTTGTTCAGGGAAGCAGCATTGACAGCTCTGGGCCCTGCTCTGCATGTTTGCTACTACCTGACCAGGAAAAAAATGGAAGAAAGTGAAACATCAGAATGCCCTTTACCCTTGGTTTATTTCTCAGAACCTTGGTCTATTAAAAGGCCTTAAAGTCCCATTTTTAGAGATAGCTGTTACTCATGATCAGAACATCTCCCCAGGCTTCTAAGCCAGAAGACAAAGTGCAAGCCAACCCATGCGTTATTTTTTAGCCATCTCAGAACTTTTAAGTCAATCTCCTGAGCTTCACAGGGTGGATGTTTGAGGTTTGCAAGCCTTGCAGAAATTAAATTGTGCTGACTCAGAGCCTGATTGTTGAGGCACAAAATAAGTCCCAGAAGGGTGCTGAGCATCCTCACCCCTGGTCTACCTCACTCAGTTCTGGGGCATGCTTTGTGCCTAGATGTGCCCAGAGCCTCACAGGATTGTGTTAGCAGTGCACAGGTTACACCATTTACCCAAATGAAGATAATGACATGACAAGCAAAATCAATTTTCATATGGTCTCTAAGCTGAGATTTGTTTCCAGAGGTTAAAGACACAGGGTAATACCCTTCAATGAAGCTAAACAATTTATAGCAGCTGAAGATCTATCCTTCAGAGCTTAACTTCTAAGAGCAGGGAGAAATTAATTTCTGATTCCACTGCATGTTCAGCCAGGCTTAAAGTAAATGGGGATTATTATTCTTTTCAGGTGAAAGCAGATTATAACAATAAATATACAATGTAGGTTTAAAAGAAAGACTCCAGGGAGACAGCTGGATTCAGAAAGAAATTAGTCAGAAAGCAACTTCTGAGAGCATTGAATATTCTTTGCCATTTCCCAATCGATCCTTAACTCAGAAAGCAAGAAAACAGCCGACACATCTAATAGCTGCTTTTGGTAGCACAGTCTGCCCAGCAGCATGATTTGTTAGGCCTGCTTGAGTTCCTGGCAGCCACTGCAGATGAATCAGTGGTTTCTTTTTTAACATCTTCTGTGATAATAGCAGGGAGGAAAAGTGCCACTTTCCTGAAATTCAGCTTTTCAGGATTATGTTCTCTTTGGTAAAACAAACATTAAGATTCAAGATCTGAGAAGGCTCTAATGTAGAGAGCATGTCCTAAAAATACCCGCACAGCAGATCAATTTTCCACCTTGCCAACAATTTTTTTTTCCCCATTACTATTTTCAGCTGAGATCAGTGCCACGTTCTCAAGCACTTGACCAGACAAATAATGCGAAGGTCCCTGCAGTTATAAGTCCCAGGTCTCCTTTCTCAAAGCACGTGCAGCACAGCTGCATAGGCTGACCCCAGGGATGGAGAGGACCTGGATCACACTGGGAAGTGCACCCCTTCAGCTCCATTGGGCTATTTCCAGCCCAAGCCCTGATTTCTCCCTCACCTAAAATGGGGGGGCTTTGCTATTCAGAAGTGCTATCACTCCATGAAAATAAGTAAATAAATAAAAGACTTTGCATGACATTGCTGATCATAGACAGTCCTTATATCAACCAGCCTTCCTGGCACAATGCTCTTGTTAATTAAAAACTGCACAGTTTGGTCCATTAAGGCAAATCACAGGGTAGCACCCGAAATCTTGGCCTGGGCCCACTCCTAGTGAACACTCCCATCCATCTCTTGGGCAGGGGCTCAGATCAATCTGAACAATCAGTCCTCAATGGTTCCTCAATGCCTAATGAAGTCTGGCAGATAAAAAGATGAATGGATAAAAAAAAATGAAACAAAACCCTTGCCAGTGAACAGGGGAGTTTTTCTCAGTCTCCACATTAGGAGACAAAAGGCTCTCACATGCCTGGCTCAGCTTGATGCTATTGACAGCCTAAGCTTTGCAGCAGATTTCTCTCAGCAGGAATTCCCATCCCTGAAGTGTGCTTTATCCCCTCTAAACAGCAAACAACAACACAAGTTAGTGGAGGAGCCACTCCAGCTCCTGAAAATACAAATGGTGACTACAGGCTTTACCTTCAGCCTCCACATCAACACCAGCCAATTCCTGTACAAACTAGCCATCTGATTGGGGAAAAAAAAAAAAAAAAAAAAAAAAAAAACACAGCTTTCTTTTCACTCTTCCAGCACTCAGCCAGGCACAGGAATGGATGTTTTCCTTGGGCAGGGTAAGAAGGGTTGAATTAGTGCTTTACAAACAGGTGAAGCACATATCCAAGCCTGTAGTTTCTCAGGTTAAGGGTAAAAAGGTTGATAATTTAATATTATATATCCCCAGCATTGCTCATGGGTAAGCAGAACTGACTGAGCATCTGCATAAAAGCAGAAGATAACTTGCTTTTCCCTTTGAAATACCTCCATGTTTAGCACTTTCTGCACGGCTTACTACAACAAAGAATCAATAATATTTTCTTGTCTTGATGTTTTATTTATTTTACTACTGAAAAATAATGGCACAGGCCATTTTGAAATTCAAGGGATGGACAAGTCTCTTCTGATTCTTTCTTCAGACACTGAATCTCACCCACTTTTGAGGTCTCTCAAAAGTTATGATGGTCTTTCCTGGCTCTCATCATAAAGACATGCTAGGTGCTGCCTCTGACCCTCATCAGTCCTTCCCAGAGACAAAGGCCCACACAGAATGTCTTCCCAGACATTATCTCTACCTTCAAAACTGAAAATAGAAACCATGGATTTTGTGGCATTTGTCCCTCAAGATAATTATACTTCCCCTTCCTTCCTGCTTTACAGCTGGGGATGAAAGCCTTTGGCATGCTGAACCCAGCCTGATGCCACTGACAGCTGAGCCCTTGATTAGCCCCAAATGACATGAGACAAATTTTGGCTTCTCTGTACAGTCATTCCAGCCTTCCTTTACATTTCACCTGGGATCCTGACATTATTTAGTATTCCTGACAACGACGTATTTACATGGGTCACTAAGACAAGGACTCAGGATAAAAATACCATCCCGTTCCCTGGGTGGGGTTACACAGACCTAGGGCCACAGGGATCAGGGCAATCCATATAGTCACTCACTTCACAGCCCCATTAATCTCAGATGTTCACACATCCTCCAACAGTCTCTTGTCCTCCAACAATCCATTGTGTTCAAAATGCTTTGGTAGATGCAGTTTCTGAGCCCTTTCACATAAAAGAGAGCACAAGTCAAAGGAAAGGAGGTTCAGAGGTGGAAAATGTACAGGAGGAAGCACGACCTGCATCTCAAGCAACAAGTCCACTCTCCATTCCCCTGCCAGGAAAAGCTGCAGTGAAGTCAATAACACTCACTCAGCCAAGACCTACACTTCTAGAGCAGAGAACAAACCAATCATTTGTTAAAGCACGTCTTTCCCTCACCTTTTCCAACAGCAAAACAACTCGTGCACATTAATGACATGACTTGAACTCTAATGTCCCCCTTTTCCAGAAGTATCGGGTGTTCCAGCTGACACCTGGACAGGATTCCTGCAGGCAGGCCTCTCCCTGCCAAGTGCCAAGTACAGGTGTGAAGAAGTGAGACTTTTTTTCTACACCTTCTGGTACATAAAAGCAGGTAAAGACTGAGTCCCAGTCTTGATCCTGGAGCCACTCTACTCCTGCTCCTACTTGTGAGCCTCCAGTTTCTTCAAGAAAGATTAGAAAACTGTTTTGAGTACTAGAAAATCCAGGCCCCAATGTGCCAGCTCAAAGATTTCTCCCTTAGCCAGGCTAGCTAGTAAAGATGAGAGCTTAAACAGAACCAAGAACAACAGTTGAGTCATCTGCTTTGGATTTTTACAGTGCCTTATTAGGAGCTGATTGACAAAGAAAAGAAATAAAAGGGATAATGAATCCATAGTCTGACTAGCAGGGAGAAGGCAATAACACAACAATTTTACAGTACTGATAAATTGAAATGAACACAAACTCCACAGCCGTGACCTTTTAAAGTGTCACATATACTGGGAGCATTGGCATGGAACTGTGTTTTTGATTTGTGCTGTGATCAGAAACACTGAGAAAATCCAAGCTGCACTTTGTCATCGGCTGAGGCCAACCAGCCGTTGCCACTGTAATTTAGAAATGCACGGGATTTGCTCTGCCATAATGTAAGAGTGCACGCCTGCTCTCCCTCCCCTTCGTTACCCACTGGATCCACACCACGTAACATGGATGTGCCTTCTCCAGCCAGTCCCCAGCCTCACGCCAATATCTATTGTTGAACTGGAAGAGCTTGCCAATGCTGCCCAAGGTCTGATTGTTTTAGATTAGACCACTTTCCTCCAAAACTATTCAAAGCTATTTCCTGGACAGCCAGGGCTTGAATAGCCATGGGTATATATTCTTGCCCAAGTCTGACCTTCTGCAACTAGATGGTGCCCACAATGTAAGGTCAGTGCTCTAACAGATCTACTAAATTGATCTACCACACAGTGATGCATGGGTGGATAACAGGGAGGACAACATTATTATAAAGGTGCTAAAAGTAGTACAAGGGAGTTACCATCAGGCACAGAGTCCTTGAAGAGCCTGCCTGCATCATCCATAGTCTAGCTAAAAGGGAAAACACTTCTTATATCACATTTCACAAGGATTCAACAAGCAAATAGATAATTCAAACAACACAAGGTACAAAGTGTGTCACAGAAAGTCATCTGTTCATATATTTTTTTCCTAGCTATGGCTAACAAGAGATGGGATTCTGCCAGAAATTAGCATTTAACCTATTAGTTTATTCTAGCCTGGTGTGACTGGTTTCAGCCGAAAATAGTTTCTATTACTCCCTTGTGTAAGCCCAGAAGCATAATCTGTATAAAATATCATGGAAAGCTAGTATTTCTGACCATGCAAACAATCAGCATGCCTTGGAAACACACAATGAGTGCAGATCTGTGGCCTGATTTTGCCAGCCCATGAACTATGACTTGTTTACTCAAGTCTTGGCTCATTTGGGAAAACTTTTCCAGGCTGAATACCTTTTGAAGTCAAAGCACTGATAGTGAAGAAATAGAAAACTAAATAGTATAAGTCTCCGTGTAGATTAAGTAACACGATTGCTTTCTATTAATATAAATATAGGAGAGAGGGGAGCAGGGGAGAAGTACTGGCAAGAAAAAGGGCTATTAAGCTACAAACAAAGCTGGTACAAGAATGCAGGAGACACAGCTGGCCATAAAATGGAAAGTAAAAATTAGATTACAAAATTCCTCACCTTTAGAGAGCAAGGCTCTGGAAGGGCCATTTCATCAGACCATGTAGGACCTTTCGGCTCTGAATTCCCAAAACATTAAAGCACTTTGGCCTTCTAGAAGATTAAACGACAGCTATGCCAGGGATAAGCTTGGCTCCATGGCGTGAGGCTATCAGCTGGGAAGGGCAAGAAGAGAGCCCACTGCACTGGGGATTATTTTAGCAAGACATGTCAAAAACGGCTTGCCCTCTTCCCCCTGCCAACTTCATCTCAGCACTAACCTTCCCCTCTCATCTCCGTTAAGATGTTGCCAGGATTGTAAAGGATGAATTGATTTCTCTAAGGACTTTTCACACTTTTCAGTCTGGAAGATTAAGATTAATTCAACACCAAATTAAAGCAAAGGGACTGATGATGCCTGAAGAGCACTAGAAATGCATCTTTCAGAATCCTGTTTCATTTCTTCACAGACTCAGCGAAGCTGCATATCATTTCCACAGGACCGAAAGACTGTATTATTTTTTTTCAGGTGCCAGACAGTGGTCTTTATCCTACAGAATTTCACTGCCCTCTTCCATATCATCTATAAAATGAAATAAAATTACAGTATTACAGCCTGCCATGGCTTCAAGACCTCATCCTCCAAACCCCAGCATTGAGTCCAGATGACTTTGCCCACAGCACTACAAGTAATTCCTTTCTAAATTAAAAGGCAGGTGTGATACAATTTTACCCCCTTTTTTGTCCTCCTTAAGTATGAATAAAGAGAAAATTCCTGAGCATAAGTAGATAGTTCATGAATAATTCATCAGTCCCGTGTTCTCTTCCAGATGTAGGGACCCATGTACTGATTCCTGCACCTCTGAGTCTCCTGGGGGCCTAGGATATGACTGAGAGACAGACTCTTCTTATGTTAAATCTTACTTCAGCTTTAGACCTGTGCTAACAGCTTTCTCAGGCTGCAAGAAGTCTCCCTGATGAATTCCTTCATCTCCTCTTTGTTTGTTCTTCCTTTCATTTGCTTTGTCTGCTTACACAGAATCACCCCTTACTTAACAACTCCTACAAAAAAGAATGAAACATGGAGAGATGTTTTACATTTGCCCACAGAATTGTGTCTCTCTTATCACAGTTGTGTGTTGCCAGGTTTAACAGTGTGGACGTACATCCCATTGAACAAAGGAGCATCACCAGGTTCTGCATTGCATCAGACAGGTCAGAAAGAGTCCAGAGCCCTTTCCTGGCCAATTTACTTTTCCATTTTATGCAGAGATGTTGGTTTGCATTAAGGGAATGGCAGAACAATACTGACAAAATGTGCCTTCAGATTTTAAGCTGCCTAATATAACAAAGAATATTAATCAAAGCACAAAAGAGACTCATACACTTCCCCAATCACAAATGTCATCAGGATCACTTTCCAACTTTAGAAAGTTCCTTCCAAGTTGTATCTTGAATGTTAGTTACTAAATTAGGCTGACAGTTTTCCATCTATTCTATTTTCTCCTCAGAAATCACAGTATTTTAAATTTAACCCAGAATATTACTTATTTATTGAGGGGGGAGATGTCTTCATAGTGATAAATACAGTGCCACAGATCTCACTTCACCAAGAGAGCTTCACAACCAGGATGAGTGACTGTCACCAGACACTGTCCAGTGAAAAAAAAAAACAAAAAAAACACAACCCAATATGGACGACTTAGCTCAACACTTCTCCAAAGTGTAGCCTAGTATTTTAGAGTCAGTCAAGGTTCAAACCTGAATTTACAACAGTAGTTTCAGATGGACCAGGATTACTAGTATTTGGTTCCATCTTTTTCTATGTTTCTACCATATCGACTAAAAAGATGGTGCTGCCCTGGGTCACAGCATCATGCAAACACATTTGTGAGAGTAAGCGCCTCACTGCTTAAACTTTTTCATGTTTCTTACTCAGGGATTTATATAAAAAACCCTCACGCAGCCATCCAAGAGAGCAGCAGGACTGTAGAGACAGAAACCAGAACAACAGGCCACGCACAAGGGCTGTCAACTGCAGCAAGAAAAATTGAGAACAGACACAGAAAAAAAAATATATATATATATATTTCTCTTCTTATTCATTTATAGACTTCTTTAGACAGTACCAGGCAAGCTGGCACACACACAAAAAGTCGGTCGCATGTGTGACTTTCCCACTGACTGTCTTGCTAATAACAGTGCTCACACCACACCAGATAGCTGGAAGGTTTTACCACTCTCCTCACTGTGTGGAGGGCTTGTGAGGTCATCAGCTTTTACACACAAAAAAGTCCGAATTCATCATGAGGGAATTTTACGATCAAGTTCATTTGGGAGCATGCCAGTGAAGGGAAGGAAGATGGATCTTTTTTTAAGATGTGTTTATTTGCAATTCTTACACCTACACACACATGCAGATATTAACGCAGGTGTCATAAACAGGGCTCTGTCCATGCCTGTTTTCATGGGAAGAAGCTGAGGCGAAAGGAAATGACAAAACATATTTGAAAGTCTCTACTATGCTTATAAAATGACTAATCCAACTGTGAAATAATCCTCCAACTACTCCTGGGTACCACAGATAAAAATTGTGGTCTAAATGCACCACCAGAAATTGTTTGGGCGTTAATTTCTGTACAGCATTAACACCAGCCATTTCCCTCCTACTCACACTCGAACCAGACCCTGTGAGTCTCCATCACCAGGCCACCACCACCTCCACACATAGTCCTCAGCGCGGCCATCCCATCACCCTGAGAGCCAGGGCAGCCGCTAACACTTGGCACCTGGGTATTAACGTTTATTAGCGGAAATATTTTGCACTGCATGAGTCAGCCTGACTGCGTGCATGAGTATATTTAGGTGTATTACAGCACAGCTCACCATGCTTGATCAGGACTGGGCCACTGCTTATCCAGCCGGAGTATCATCAGCCTGCAAAAGCAGAGGTGATTTGAGGCTGGTAATAGCAGCTGTTCGGGTGACCCTTAGGAGCAATACATAGGGGTGCTCATAGCCTGGCTAACACCTAACTCATTTAGCACACTGCAAGTTTTACGTGGCATAAGGAGAATTGTAATTTAAGAAAATCAGCAGGGTATCAACAGGTACTCAGGGTCTTACATCCCTGTGCACTTCTGAAAGCCCTGAGAGAGCCCCAAATGCAATTTTAGGTGCCTAATCACTGTAGACACTACTGCGTGACTATGGGAACCATGTAAAACTATATTTTCCTTTCCTCCCTGGACTGAAAATTAAGCTAACTCAGAAGAGAACAATAACATGAAACCCTTTCCAAGGGCCCATATTCAAACTCCCTAAACCTTCCAATAAATAAAGGGTATCTTGTGCCTTGCGGTTTTTTTTTTACTTCTGCATGATACTTTGATAATCAAATTATCAGAACTTTACATGTGATTTAAAGCAAGAAAATGAGAAAAAAAAAAGAAGGAGGGAAAGGAAAAAGTTGGAACGAGCTAGTACTTCAACAGGAATGACACCCCAGAGGAAGAATCTGAGATATCCATCTATATTTCACCATCAAACTAGCGATACATCATTTTGCAATTAATTCTGAGAACTAAAAACATTAAGTATCGATTCCAATTAGCTCTGAGGTTTAATTAATTGTTTTCTTTCCTTCAGATCTCCAAGATAAAACCTAGAGGATAAAATAGCAGTTTTACAAGGCTGTGTCATGCAAAAGCACAACAGCTGGTGAGAGCAGAGCAGCTTTGGATGCTAAAGAACAATCCAACATGTTTAGCCTGGTTGGGAACTTTTCCCTGCTTGCTATTTAATTATGTACAAAACAAATTTGCATTTTATCTGATTTTTAGTGGTATTAAATCTGCGTTCTCAGAGAAGAACCAAGTGAAGCAAATAAACAATTCTGAGTTTTCTGACAAGCACATTGACACAGACAGAAAAGGTGTGTTTTTATAGCCAGATGCCCAGACGTCTTGCCCAGTGGATGGGGTGTTAGCCCTGGTCTCAGGACCTCCATGGGGGACTCTGTACTGCTGCAGACCTCCTGAGCAGAGAGGTCCTAATCTGATTTTCAACCTTCAGCTATTCCTCAAAGGCAAAGCATTAACGTGTGCTTTCCCTTCAGAGGAGGGCAGGGAAGTAAAGCAGGTGAAGAAACCCAGCACAAGTTTCCACATTAGTGGCTCAAGTGCTCGAGTGCTTTGCCTCCTGGTTGCAGTTTTCCCAAGACCGTTGTTCTCATTATAAACAGTTGACTCAGAAACATTGCAAAAGATTTCACATAAAGCATTCCCACCCCATCCCCTGCTGCTCTCTTCCCAATACACAGAGATGCTTAAAATGAACCAGATGTGCCGCACAAGGCCGTTCTGTGATAAAATCCTCAGAAAGCTCTTGCTCTCCCAGCCTGTCCTTGAGTATTAGAAGTGGCCAGTTCATTTCCGTAAGTTATTATGCAAAATAGCCTGACAGGCCAGGGTGCTGGGGAGATTATTTCCCTTCTCTAATGTGACTTTCACACTCTCCTGATGATATACAACTTTAATAAAAAGCATAAGAAGAAAGTTCAGCTGAGTTGGGCATGTGGCGCACAACTCAATCCCATTCCCCCCTCGGGCACTAATTTAAAACATTTCCCAGGACGCTGATAGTCATCCTGAGTGCTGAGAGCCTGGCAAAAATGCACACGAGTTCATGTGCTGGAAGGTCATAAACAGGCAATGCCGTTTTGCATAAGGATTCCCAGGTGAGCTTCATTTCCAGCACAAAGGTAGGATGCATTTGACTCAGTGGGTAAAAAGACACGAGATCATGCTAATGGGCTCTGTAGCAGCACTTTTAATTCTTTAAACTTCTACCTAAGCATTTTTCCACCTGTATATTATAACTGGGGGGAGGAGATTTTATAATCTCCTCATATGCATGAGGAGAAACTGGGTACAGGAGAGAGAAGCTGACAGAAAAGGAGAGGGAAAGGAGAGAAGGGACTAGAATAAATAAGTACGATAACTTTCTGTAGTTGTTCAAGTTATCTGAGCAACCCTCTGATTAAAGCTGCTGTTCCTGCACCATTCCCCTCCATCACTCCACCATCCAGCCTTAATATTACTAAATTTTTCATGGCTGTGCCTGCTCAGGTATAAAGGCCTTCAGGACAAAACACGGGCCAGGCACCATCCCTGCAAGGTCTCTCATCCCCATCTCTAAAAGCAGCCATGCAGAAGGCTCCCATTTGTCAGAGTGATTCAAATCCCTCATCAAAATTCAACCAAATGGTGTTTACAAAGTGGCAACCCTCCTTTGGGTCATTACTATGTAAAGAAATAAATTGGAAAGAAAGAATGAAAAGAGCCAGGTGTTTCTCAGGTAATAAAAGCAACCTCGATTTTAATACATAGACTCTTTAATGGATCACAGTGGGTGAAGATGTTCCAGATGAGGAGTGCGAAGAGTTAAGATCACAGAGGAATCTCATGCTGTTCCTAGTGACAGCATTTGTCTTTGCTTCACATCACATTAGACTGAGCAGTGAAATAGGGAACTAAAATAATTTCCAATAAATTAATTTTAATTTATTTTTTAAATTAGAACATGCTCAGTTTAGAATTAGAGTCTGGGAAAAAAAAAATAAATAAATCAAGTTCAGCTAGAGTTCACTTATCTCCCTCCAAAATGAATTTGTTCTCCTGAGTCCCTTTGAAAGGGCATCTTGACATTTGTAAGGGAAGGTATTTAGGGACGTGAATGCCATCGCTTGCTGTCTCCAAAACTAAGAGCTTCCAGTTGTGCAGAGCAGCAGGAGGTGCGGCACAAAACACCAAAACAGAAAAGAGGCAGCCTCCAGCCCAGGGTTGTAGCAGAGGTCCGAGAGAAGAGAACAAATGAGAACCAGACAAAGAGATCAAGGAGAAGAAACAACAAGGGATGAGTGAGTACATGCACCACGGACACATGTCAGCTCACCAGCAGCTGCCCAGCCCATGCTCAAAAACCTCAGGCCTGACAAAGTGGAAATCATGACATTATCTTTGGTATTTGAAAGAGCCAGGGAGCTAAATAAGGATGAAAAATTCACAAGGAGGGAAAAAAAAAAAAAAAAAAAAAAAAGAGTAAAGAGCCAACTGGTTTTAATTATTCTATATATCTTGGTCTTTCCCTTGGCATGTAGGGCACAGAAGAGAACCAGCTAGTTGACGGACCTGTGCTTCACACCTTGGATCTGCTTCCCCACAAAGGAGGGGAGAGGAAAGGAGAAACTGGGCTGTTGGTGAAACCACCTTATCACTCTCTCTTTCTTGTCACTCCTCTCTCCCTTTTCTCCCCGTCCTGAGGCTATCTGGGGACATTCATATCCAAAAATACACAGGCGAATTAAAAAAAAAAAGTCCTGAAGATCCAATATCATTCATCAAAGAGACAGCCCTCACTCGTTTTGATGACAATGGTGCTAATCTTATCCCCTGGCTGCTGCCCAGAAGTGACATAATGCTTAGAAATGTGTGTTTGCTTTAGAGGCTATTTACCGCAGGAGGGGAGAGGAGGAGAGATGTGAAGCCAGGAAACTAACGGGGTCTGTGCACACCACAAACCGGATCCTCAGTCTATCACAGTCCATTTACACAGCACTTTTAAGATTCATCAGAGGAGACGGAGACGAGTAAACTGATCTTCATGCAAAGGATGTTTTGGATCCCAAAGTATATGGGAGGTGAATATGCATTCACGAGCAAGAGAGAATATCAGCAGAATATCAGCTGGCTACGATTCCCTCTTCGATACCTGGACTGAGGTGACCCTACCTAGCAGAATAAGATCACCTCCTTTGGTTGTATTTTATTTCAAGAGTGATTTTCTTTCTTCAGCATGAGCTCTGGAATGGTTTAAAGGCAACAGGACTCACTCTTTCAAGCATTTCTATGGTAAAAATAAGCGGTTAACTGGAGAGACATTGATCCGCATGAACTTCAGTCTAAATTAAGAACACTCCCATCAGAAATCCCAAATGCAGACATGCTGTACTCAAGCAAAGCAAAGCCAGATTCCTAATAGGAAAATTACTTCAGCATCTTACCAGGTTAATCTATGCCACTATAAAGTCTTGCTGCCAAATGTAGGCCCCTCATCCAGATCTGTGTTGGAGACGATGTTGTCGAGCCAGTTGTTAAAATCACAGCCAGCTCCCAAACCGCTTGTCAAAGCCTTATTTCAGAGCACCCGGGTCCCAGCTGAGGCCAACATGGGGCTTTCCAAAAAGCCCATCCCAGAGGGACTAGGGAGGAACCAAGTCTCCACTGACCCACCACCCTACCCCAGGAATAGGGGACAGAGGGGACACTGCCCACCCATATGGTCCATAATAATGCAACCACAGCACAGCTTGTCCAGAGAGAATGAGAACACTTCATCCCTTTAAAAATGGATCTGAATTACACAAACACACACACACACACATATAACATTGGTTGTGCTACTTTCTGACACAGAATGATGGGTAGTCTGTAGTTTCAGGGACCATCAAACAAGAAATGAGATTTGCACTATTTATTCTGAAATGGATATATAGGGTCTACAGAAGAAAGGAAGCCATTTAAAATCATGGTTCTAAATACAAATTTCATGTATATTGTACCAATCCACTGCTTCCTAATTAGTACCATGTGAGAACAAAGAACTCTGTTTTGAAACTTAGCATTATAACAAATTAATCACTATTACATAACAATTTAAGCTTAAATATGTTTGTAATCAATAAACGTTCAAAAATCATAAAATAATAGCCAGATTGGATCTAAAGTAAACACATATTTAAGAGCCCTAGCTAATGGCATTAATGGTAATATCGTCTCTCCTCTGTAACCCATCCTACAGCACAGGATTAGAGAACAAGAAATCTGTTTTTTGTTTTTCTGATGTTATCCTAACTTTCTTCTCATCTTGAGAATTTTATTTAGTGCTTCACTTCCTTGCCATAAGCAAAAAAAGCCCCCATGCATGTTGGCTTTCAAGGTTAATATGCTCACCACCTGCTCTCCCTGATTCTTGCACCCCCTTCTCACTGCTCAGAGAAACAGCTATCAGGACACAATGTATTGGGCCTCTTCCTTCTTTGAGGGGATGCTGGAGGTGGTAGTCCTGTATCAAGACATACATGGCTCGCAAACCTTTCCACTGGGCAGGCCTAAGACTAAATTCAATATGTGACAAAGTGATGGAAGACCCTTCAAAGTATATTCAAGCTGCTGTGGCACACCCTGTGGTGTACAGCCTCTGCCCTAGCGATCCTGGAGTGAGCCGGAAAGGAAAATGACGAGAGGCAAAGGTAAGGAGAGCAGGACACAGCAGTACCAAACAGAGAATCCATCCCATGACTCCCAGGCTTGCTCCTTTGCAGCATCCCCATCAGTATGGGACACATCAGGACAAAGCTGAGAACAAAATGTTAACCGTGACACTTCCTGACTTCTAATCACAGAGGGGCAACGTGCTGGGGTTTATTTTTTAAGGAGGGGTGTTTCTGTTTAGGAAGAGTGTTTTCCACCATGGATTGCACTGGAAAAGAAGGATGAAAAGATGGAAGTGAGTAAGCCAACTTCTTCAGTTACAGCCCGGCAAGATTAATAGCTAGGCTCATTGTCCTAGGCTCCACAAAGAGAAATGGGCTGGATAAACTCTGACTTATTGCCTTATCCTCCCATTGCCTTTCAGAACAGTTTTGCCTTGTTTGTTCCAAATAGACTGATATGACATGTAAAAATTACTTTTTTTTTTTTTTTCCTTGAATGCTTTGTGCAAGACTCTTCAAATCTGGCTTAAAAGTAGGGCAGAGGAAAATAAAATCCATCCTTCAAAGAATACAAGTCAATCCCTGAACAAAAGCCTGTTTTGGGCAAAGAGGCTATAGAAGGTTACAGAAGGCCAGCGTAACATACAAAATCTCCCTAGAACACTAATCTGTGCCTAGCAATTCAATGAGATAAAAATTTGATAACACATTGGCTGGCTGTGATTGCCCAGGGAAAAACATCTCCTTCATAATAATCTTATTATAGGCTAGTAGAGCTATTTTTGTGCCTATTCTTTGTGCGGAGCAATTTATTTTTATGGCTAGTAAAAGGAAATAAATTTCTCGGAAATGGCTCCTCAGTGAATTGGGGTCTGTGTAGCTCATTTTACGTTTATAGATAAGCAAAAGGTCAATTGAATGTTATGTCTTTTATTGCATGGCCTGCTAAGTCCTCACATAACAGGAAGAAATAATACAACCGTTCTACCGTTCCCCTCCAGGAGCCTTGTTTGAGGGTAGCCTTCTGTTTTGTGAGGTCGCTGCAAGGCACAGAAGATCAATCACTTGTCATGGGGCATTTGTCTTGCTTGTGAGATTTAATAGAGTGCATGAGATTAGATGTAGTAGACACTGCTGTTGTGGAGAACACCTGGTAAGAAATGTGCTGGGATCCTCTAGTATTTCCATCAGTTCTCATCAAGCACAGATACATCCAGTAACAATCACTTACTAGATAGTGCTCAGTGTCTTCTGGGGAGCTGCTTTCAGCAGCCTGGCCAGAAGAAGCTGCAACGCATGGGAGCATGTTCCCTCTCATGTACATTAGGTGCAAAGCTTGGATCTTTATAGCACTGCCTTGCTCCAGATTTATCTGCTAAGAGCTTCCCTATTGAATTACACCTCACTCTTGCCACTTTGCCTTTTCTCGTGCTGCACTTGGCATAGCAGAGGCCATGATCTCAACTGACCTTTAAGAGAAAGGATTAACATGAGAACAGTTAATGCAGCAAGTGTGGCTTCAAACCCTCACAGCATAAGGTTGCATGTGCTGGGAAAAAAAAAAAAAAAAAGTTCTGGAAAGAGCAACTCCTGAGACCACCAAACATCACACTTTCGAGGTTGTGAGTGGGGTCACTCACACAGAAGGGAGTGCAAGAACCTCGTATTTCTAAGCTATTCCTTGCTTTTTTGTGGACATGAAACAAAAATACATGCTAAACAGACCCAAACCACTGCTCATTACACCTGCACAGCTCTCTCATGCCACTTGCATCCTATCTTTATTCCAGGAGTCCTTGCTATGAGCCCTCTCCTCTGCCATCAGGTTCTCTTGCATTGCATCAGCACCCATACAGGCATGCAGGAGCTGGGCAGAGCCTTTTGGTGTTCACTCAATCCTCTGATCAGCTTTTGTCTAAGCCTAGCTGGAGAGACAGCACAGACCTAAAATGGTCTGGGGTATTTTTGGAGAGCTAACAAACCCATCAGTGCACATGTGCTTTCTTTATGATCCTGTGGCAGGGATGAAGGAGCAAGATGCAAGCATCTCTTTCAGATTTTCTGCCAGTTTGATAAACACACTGATCCTCCTGCTAATAAAACTGTTTGAAGAAGACAGGCTTTGTGCTCCCACCTTTGAACCGATAGATTTGACCTGCATGCTCCCAGGTCTATAGAGACACAGAGAAAGCAAATGAACTATGACTGAGCCCCCCGCTCCTGAACAAATCACACCCTAACCTCACTTTAAATGCAGTTAAATATCACTACTGGGTATTTAAACCTAATGAGAGAGATCGTAACTCAAATAGCTTCTGAGCACCAATTCTGCCCTAGAGCTTCCCATGCATGTGTGTATATTGTCCACATGGCTCAGTATCTGCACCCTTCCTGTTCTCCTTTCTCATTTAGCATTTGATATCTGAATTATATGCCAGTTATGCTGGTAGAATGAGCTCTTAGAAATAACCTTTTCCTCATCCACTGAAGCAGTTACAATTCCCCAACATAACTCATCTAATCACCACCTCAATGAGCAGGGCTTAATCTAAATGCATGTACTGAGCACCTGCCACATGTACTCTTCATTTATCTTACACGGCTTTACATTAAAACCGAGCATGGACCTTTGATACATTATAGATGAGTATATCAGCCTGTACATGGCTTAAATTAGGACCAGCCACTCAAAGGACATTACAATTATCTTCTTACCAATACATAGCTTTAATTAA
This sequence comes from Aythya ferina, assembly GCF_964211825.1. Classification (NCBI taxonomy): domain Eukaryota; kingdom Metazoa; phylum Chordata; class Aves; order Anseriformes; family Anatidae; genus Aythya; species Aythya ferina. The sequence continues at coordinate 6,121,014 of NC_140307.1, forward strand.
GCTACTGCCACCTTGAAGGATTTACAATCAGATCCTAGGCCATACACAGCAAGAACATGAAATGCAAAAGCTCTGATTATTTTGGCACCCTTGAGCTCTAAAACTTAAAATGCCTTGGAAGGAAGAGCTCGCTGTAGCTGAGAGATTACATTACCTGCCAATGCAACTGACTGCATATTCACTGCAGTCAAGAAAGAGAGCTGAGACAAGCCTGAATATTTTAGCAGGGGGAGAGCAGACAGAGTTCATCGCTGCCTTGGCTCAGTGGCGTGTGTTTCACACAAGAGGTAACCAGAAGTTCAGACTTTTTTTTTCCCTCTTGTCTCTTTGTTTTAAAGATAGCCTGTGAGTGACAGAGTTTAGCTTGCCTAATCTCTTCAGGCTTTTTCTGTAGATAGTACGTTCTGCTGTTGATTTATCAAAAAATGTTCTTTTCCTTGGGGAACAAAATGGCTGAGGTCTAGTAGGCTTGTTTCCCCACCTCTCACCATGGAGAGAAGCCTGTCTGCAGTCCCGCTCTATCTGCGATAGGACAGCAGAGTGCACTCCATTTTTCCAGTTCTGCCCTGAGAATAATTGTCACAACTTATTGTAACAGGCTTCCACGATGCACATGTTTGGGCCTTTCTTGGACACTTGAACTCCAGCTGAAAAACAAGCCTGCAAAAGCCTCTGAGGGGAATTAAAAAGGCAGCGCCCGAGCTGAAGTCTCTTCACCTGACTCTTGTCACTGCTGCCACAGCAACACCAAGGGATGGGATGCAGAAAGAACTCGGGGGGCTTTTGGGCTTCGTGTTTTCACACGGTTATGCACTACCTTGAATGGCAGAAGCAAATATCTTGGTTCCTTTTCCAGCTGCAAAAAAAAAAATCCAGAGGATCTCTTGTAACAAAGACAGAGAAGTGCACACACACTCAGAATATTGTTCAGGGCTGACTGTAGTTAGGGACTTTTGGTTCCTTCAGTATAACACAGAAAATATAAGGAAATATTATTATCATTATTATTTAGTGATAGAATGAGGTCAGTAGCAATTCAGAAGAGCATGTAAGCAGGGGAAAAAAAAAAAAAAAAAAAAAAAAAAACTCATTTCTTAGCTATGAATTTCCATGGCCAGCAGGGCTATGTAAACACTACCGTCCTGATGATCAGCTGGTCTCTGCAACTTTGCTGGAAATTAAACTTAACTCTACCCAATGTTAATGAACTTCTGTTAATTTACAGTAGCACCACAAGATTTAAAACCTTTCTCACTTCAGTGACTACATGTACCTCTCATCACTATGAAAACTGCACATGGACTCCTCCCTAAATAAACAGAGCAAAGAAAACACAGGCTTCAAAAGGGGCAACTCTGCATTTTCCAATATACACATTAATTCATAAAGGCAATAAACTGGATATATTTTCTTATTATTTTCATTTCTAATAAATGCTATAAAATAATATTTCTTGCCTTACACAATATTTTTAATTCCATCAAAGAAAGAATATTAAGAAGGAAAGGAAACTGAAGACAAAACAATGTTATTTCAACAAAACTAGCTATTACACAGATTGCCAGAATAGCAGTCAGCAAATACTGTACGTAAACAAGCTGAACACACTTCCACCTTCTCTAAGTAGACATCTGGACACACACCGCAGAGACATGAACATCACCAGATGTGCAGCATTCTCTAAACTCAGTGCAAGTTTGGGTGGGGTTTTTGTGCATCTTTTTTTGTTGTTGTTGTGTTTTGTTTTAAAGTTAATTTAGCTTTCTTAAAAAGTAGACAAGAAGGTTCTGAAAGGTTTCTGAACTGACTGGCTGTCAAATGCCCAGCATAAATCAAACTTGACAGGGCAACGTGGAATGCTGATTTTACTCTCTCCACCCGCACCAGCTTCTACTCAGATCAATATAAATTTCCAAACATTTAGAGCAAATGCAAGCAAAATTGTTCCAGTACCATAAACATTCCTTTCATTGTTTTTTTCTCCCTTCTTTCCCCCCAGATGCTGTTTGGATGGGGCTCTGCAAGCCCTCCTCCATTTGACAGCCTGCTTCCCCAAGCAGGCTGTCAGCATTTGATTAATGGTTCAGATCATGCACACCACATTTGCCAAAGACATGAAATACTCTGTTCAGCTCTGACTTTGCAAGGCACATTCTCTCTCTGATAAGCTGCTTGCAATCCCACAGTATATTTTCATGCCTCACTTTCCACGAGACCTGTGAAATTTCTCCCCAGCAGTCAAGCCACAGGCTGAGGTTTTTCATGGCAGGTGGCCCAACTTTGTCGTCGTTTAAACTGCACGATGATGTGGATGGAGCCACATTGGTCACGTATCATACATGAGTGTTATATACATTAGGAAAAAAAAAAAAAAAAGATAGTGATGGAGTTCCTCTTGAAACTGAAAATGGAAAATTAATGTGTCTGTGGAACCACATCTATACACAGAAAAACATAAACAGTTATTATAGGAGAAATATCTGGGCTGAATATGTATTTTTGTGACTGCTCAAGCTCCAGGGATTTTCCTCTAAGCTTTTTCCTTTAGGCAGCAGTCTAGTAAGTGAAGTTAATCGTAGTTTCTGAAAACAATGTTTCAGAGGGCAAATGGAGAAGAACTGTGCATGCCTGCTGAGCTGAGTCTGAGCAGGTTTTCATGAGATACTTTCCCTTCTCAGTCAGGTGAGAAGCATGGAATGTGGGAATGGAGGGTTTGGTTTTGTTTTGTTTGTTTTTCTTTTAGGATACTACAATGATTTTTACTTCTGAGCATAAGTACTTACGTAAGGCTTCTTCTGTTCCAGAAACTCTGACAATTTAGTACTAGGTCTAGATAGAATAAGCTTTAGAGACCACATAGGTATCATCTGGCTTGATATAACAGGGATTGAATAAGGAACTCCACAATTAAAGTTGCAAACATGGATTTATTTTTTTTTTTACAAACATTAAAACTACTTTAACTAGGACTCTTCACTATCGCTACTTCTAGAACGGATACAAAGAGAGGGCCCATAATATACTGAGAACCATTTAACAGCTGCAGAGAAGATGATTATAGGATAGAAAAGAGAAAAAAGTCATTGATTTCCCTTTTTTTCCTTGCTGTTGTCCCTCATGGCTTTAACAGAAACAAAAATCTAAAGGCCTAATCTTCTATGCCATGAAACCAGTTCCAGTGTGAGCATTTAAAGACAGCACGGTCACAAACATTTAAAACCGATAAAACCGAGCAGAGCCACATCCTTACATTGCTCAAAACAGACCAGTTGTATCCCATCCCATGCTGCGAACATTTTCAGTCCTTTCTGTTCTTCGATTTTCACTAACTCTTAAGTTTCCTTGGAGCGATTCAGGACAAGCAGAACTTGATGTCTCCAAACCAGAAAATCAAGCAGTAGCCACAGAAAACATGTGCATACTCTTGTTATTTACTTCTTTATGTACAAAGAAGGCTTAGAAGTTCATGAGCACATTTTACTCACTGTTGTAGTTGTAAAAGCCTAACTACAGCTTTGAAAACTGTTCTGTTGGAAAATATGAATGGTCACTCACCATTTCTCAACAAATGACAGTAAAGAGCATAAATTTATCAAAAAGCAGATTTAGCATTAAAAAAAAAAAAAAAAAAAAAAAAAAAGGAAGATGTTTCTACAAAAATCTTCATCTTAAATTGTGGAATTCATTGCCACAGGATATTTTACACAGCATAGGAGTGAAGATTGCAACTTTTGGTGCTTCACTATGAAATTCAAACACTATTTATTTTCCGAATCTACCCATAGTTTTCATCAGCCCTTTGGTAGCCTGAGCCAGTTCACCCACCTCAGAAAACAACAGGAATGCTGTTGTTTTCCAGCTCTTCCTTGCAATCTTTTCCACCCTCCAGTTCCAGAAAATCACCTAGACTAAATGCTTACAGGGCAGAAGAGTTGTCAGACAGTTATCCTTTGACATCTGGCGCTAATTTTCACCCTCCAAAATAATATTTTTTTTTTTTAGGAGTTCAAACACAAAGTTCAAAGGAAAACCTAGGAATAAACAACATATTTCACCTGGTCTTGAAACCCCATGAGAATTTCAGCATTACCTGATTTCATCTTGAAACCATAAATCTCCCCTGGTTTGCACCAAGTTTCGGAACTTTGCTGGGACAGAGACTTTTGACAGATTTTTCACACCAGCTTCACATGATCCTCATCAGCAGCACTGATGAGTTTTTCAGAAGGAGCAAACAGATCTGAAAATCCTACTTTTGAGAAGACATACAGTTTAAATCTCAGTCTACATTTGAACTGCTTCTATTCACCTTCCTGTCCATAGCAAGCTGAGGCGAATCGGTGCTTGCTCAAGAGCACAGCATAGTATAAATCCAGATAAAGACATATATCTTCAGAAGCAGACTCCAACTCTGCGCAACTCAGAATGGGAACATAAATGTTACACTAGATAACAAATTTCAAATGATTAAAGTTAATTATTTGAAAAATATTTTAGAAATAAAGCTCTCACAAGACAACCCAAGTAGCTGAAAACCTGAAATCCTGTCCTCAGAAAACTCTCCTCTGTGTGTCATTTTATTTTTCACTGGCATCTACAATTCTAAGAGCCTTCTGCAGTGCTATAGGATTTTGAGACGGGGTCTTTCTTATTTGGTTGAATGGCTAGTGTTAGGAGCACGAGAGTCCTCATAGACGTTTAAAGATTTATTTTGAAAACTGAAATCTGAAGTTTATAGTCGTTTTTTTTGGTTTTTGTTTTTTTGTTGTTGTTTTGGTTTTTTTTTTGTTTTTTTTTTTTTTTTTAAAGCAAACTGCTGCTTTGTTATTTACATATCACTCCCAGCTATTAGAATTTACACATTTACTACCACAGAAAGGCAATGTGTGGACAAAAAGACTCTTCAAGTAAAGGTTTATTAATATTCACATCACTTGACATTTGTGCAGAAATGTTGTCCTAAGCTAATAGAACATGATCAAGCCTAACCTTGTGATTTTAAGTTTTTAGCAAGTGAACAAGCTTAATACTTTTAAACCCTTATCAACTGCTCTTCAGTCGATGCCTTTAGAGCACAATCTCCATCAAATGCTGCTGCAAATGTCCTCCAAGTGACTTTGGAAGCAATCAGAATATGCAGAGAGGCCATTTTGAAGAGCACAACTTGTTTTGTAGATTCAAATGAAAGCAGACGTCAAAACCAAAGAGGATTATCTAGGGGTGCCTGGGGAGGGTGATGCCTCAGTCAAATACTAACCAATTTATTTGAGACCATGACACAGTGCAGATTTACCAATGAAATAAGCGCCCTGTCCTACATATTTTGAAGGGGAAAGAGCAGTCAGCTGTGTCATATGTATCAGATGAAGAATTTGAAGGTGTTTTTCAGGAAACAGGAGCCTCAGGGGATTAGAAAAAGAAATGAAGTATTTCCCATATGGGTTCCCAACCTGCTTATTGAGCAGATCCATATCAACAAAACCTGTTTTGCCAGAGCCTGGAACTTATTTTAAGTTGTATAAGCTTAGTTTCTAAAGCCCCAGTAATTAGGTATATAAGCACAAATAGCATCTGCTCATTGATATTCTCAGCAAAAGCAGCAGCAGCAGAATTATTTTGGAGTACTTGTAGAAATGTTGTCCTACCAGCCTTCCCCTTCTTCCATCTCAATTTCTTGGAAGGAGGAAAAGTAAGTTAAAGAAGAATTTATGTATTTATTTTAATGCAGTTGTCAACCCCCTTTCTGTTGCAGCAGAGCCATCAAGAAATCAAAACATAGGTAGTGTTGGTCCTGATGGACACAAAAAAAAGTCATCAACTATCCAATACACTCTCTATGCAATGAGATACTGTTTCAGTAATATTGTACCCCAGCATTCCCTCTTAGTGAATGGATGGGCGGATGAAACATCACAGCCTGAAAGTGACATACAAAAAGCATATGAAAAACATTCTCTATTTTCTAGGAAAGGTAGAAAGCATTAGGACAAATGAACACAGATAACTTAGGACCATGCTCAACTTTCTAATTTATTTTAACATATAGTAGTAAATTCTGTTTGTTGTTCTTTAGACAGTAAATATCATTACATCATAACTTCTCCCTCCTATTTCATTACTGCAAACATGAAAGATGGATAGGTGTGGGGTTTCTCCCAACTTTCACAGATTTTCAGGCCAGAAGGAACAGTCCCAGCTGTGTTGTTCTCTTGCAGCACAGAAGCCAGCAAACCATACCCAGCAATTTCTCTGTCAGCCACAGCTCTTATTCAAGTCAGCGTGTTTTAAGTAGAGGAGAGAAAATACACAGCACATCTGGGTGAGTGAGTGGTCGGTTACCCTCACCATTAAAAATAGCAGCGTCTGACTTCAGCCAGCTTTATCTTCCAACCACTGGATCTCATTACATGCTTTACTTTCCATCTCTAGATTAATGGAGCTGTCTACTATCTATTAGTGGATCAAATCACCTCTTAACCTCCTCTTCAATAAACTTAATAGATTGAAGGAACAGGACATTTAGCTTTCTCAAAAGGGTGTGGAAGAATACAAGTCCTTCCACATCCCCGGAGCAGTGTTTATACAGTAGATGTGATCGGTGGAAGGCTTTGTACCAGTCCCCAGGGGCAATGTATTCAATCCAAATTAGTTGGGAAGTTGAGAAAAATATGTAGTTAAAAGGAAAATTTAAGGTGACCTAACAAAGATTCATTCCTTTCTTAGAAGTTCAGCTCCTGAGACAACATTGCTTTTGATATTTTCCAGTTTGAAAAATATTTTTGAAAATAAAAATATTTTGAAGAGTTCTTCCAGAAATGGCAGGAGAAATGTGCTTTTTAGGTTCTTATGCATTTTTAAAAGAAGCAAAAAGAAAACACACAAGCACCACAAAAGCAGAAAAAGATAGAAGTCTACCTTTTCGGTCCATTCTAGTAAACCATAGAACTAGACCAAGCCATAGGCAATTACACCACGCACACCATAACAGAGATTCCCTGTTTATGATCCAAAGAGCCTGGAGCAACAGCATCACTTTAGACTTGAGGGAACCAATCTCCGCTCACTCACTTGCTAGAATTCCAAGTAGTTGGCTGGACTAGAAGCCACCTGCAGCTCAGTTATGCACAAATCTAAGAGCTGCTGCTGTATTGTCAGGCAAATACATTCACAAGACTTTGACTATCTAATGTGAAATCCCCTTTCAAAACAAATAATAAAAAAAAAAAGGCTACAAAATTATTACTATTTAGGAGAGCCTACATTTTTCATGGTTCTTTTGAATACTGGTGAATCCAAGAGAATAGGCTGCTATCCAAGTACTTTCTCAGTGTTCTTCTATTATTGGCATGAATAAGACCAATTGCCAACTTCAGAACTAACCTCACAATTTACTTATAAGATTTTGCCACATTTGTGTAAACACAGCTGAGAACCAATTATCAGAATTAATAATAAAGTTCCTGGTGTATGAATATGTATATGATTTTCATTGCTTTAATATTCTAGCCTTTTTTATCGTTCTGAGTCCCAGAATATTTCTGCCAATAAACATGTTCATTCAAGTACTTACAGAAAGCCAGCATGCAAGGGGCATGAGAACTGGGGATGCAAATTCATTCAGAAAGAAGAACAAAAGGGAAAGAAAACCAGACTACTTGCTCAGTGCTCATCTCACCATTTACTCTTCTTTCCACTTCTGCCAGAATATTTATCATGGCCTTTGACTTTCTTGTAACAACAGAAACCAGGAGCATCATCAAGAGCAGCATGATGGGGGGAGAAAAAAGCATGAGGTGGAAAAAGCCCCAACACTGTACCACGTCCTGCTCAAAGATGAGACTCATCAGGATTGTTACCTTTAATAACCCCATTTCCTTAGAAGAGCCCTCAGCACTGAGGATGAGACTGTGAGCCGGCAGCTTGAATTATTCATGAGGGCTGGTGGAAAACAATCATCCGCTCTGGCATTAATGGTCTGTAAAGAGTTGCTTTTGACAAAACCATTTAACACCAGCAATAAAATAAATAAATTAATAATGGGGAAGTATGGGGAGGGAAAGCAAACATAATAATGATGTACTGATATAACACAGCCTGAAAAATATTGACTTATTGGATTGAAGATCACAGGCTCTTCCATCAAGTCCCTCTCACCAGGAAAAATAAATAAATAAATAAATAAATAAATAAATAAATAAATAAAATGTAACTAACTAAATAAATAAACCAGAGTAGGAAAAAAAAAAAAAAAAGAAAAAATGAAAAAAAAAAAAAAAAAAAAAAAAGAAACCAAATTGCAATATTCTGGCTCTAAAATGGTGAAATTTTCAGAGGTGACTTTGGTTTGACAAACAGCAGATCTTGTGGAGGAAAACACAACAGAGGCCAAAGGAAAAGATTCTAGGTAACTGCACCTCTGTTCTGAGCACAGAAGCAAGCATGGAACTGCTGAAAGTGTTATCCTAGGTCTATCTTTCTACAGCAGGAAAAAGATTCAGAAGGGAAATGACAGCAGGTCATCTGGCTCCAACTGCATCCATTTTCATAGGTTTCCATGATTGTTTTCTACACACAAAAATTACATTTGTTTTCTCCTACCTAAAATATTGGATAACTCTGCTTGTGTTCCACTACAGGAACTTGAGAATTTAAAGCCCAGATAAGAGTCTGAGCTTTTTAAGTAAAGGTTCTTTCATTACACACTTAGCTAGACTAGATAGTTGAATTGCATATGTCAGATCCACTGCATGGCAACTCAGCTTTGCATAGGGTGGTGTTTTGAAGAGTTTTATTCTATTCAACAAACTCCAATCCATTTGGGAAATATTTTATATTCCAGGAAAAAAAATGTTTTGCAATGCTATTGCTGCCTCTGTTTCTCAGCTCTTGTTAAGAATTAATGTCAGATTTAATTTCCATTTTAATCTGCATAAAACATTCTGCAGTTGGTAGGTAAGTTTCCAACAAGAAAGTAAATATTAAGCATTTGCTTGGCTAAAAAACAAGACTCCACTTAACATAATGTTCATGTCATACTTAATTTATTTCCATGAAGACTACTTTAAAAAAAAAATGATGAAAAAAAAAAAAACTGAAGTATTTTTGCTATTTGTTTAATGATAAAACCACTGGCAAAATGAACTGTTCAGATATTTATCAGCAAAACATTGGCCAGACCCCTGCAGAGATCATTCACCCCCTTCAACCCCAGCCCAGAGCAGGGATGATCCTACCTGTCATCCACAAGGACACTGTCCTGCTCTTAGAGACCTACAAAGGCTCTAGCATTTCTTCAGTTTATCTTTTCCCAGATACTCCATATTTATCAATTTTGTTGCTGTTCTCCAGATTCTCTCCATTTGGTCCCATTTGCCAGAGTACAGTAATCCAGAACCCAATATTTCAGCTGGGGCTGTACCTGAGCAGAAGGGAAATACTTCCGTGTCCCACAGGTTTATCCGCCGCTTTTTTGTGTCTGCCTTTTTCTAAGTCAACCAATCCATGAGCAAAAACATCACTGAATATTACAAATACCATGACAACTAACACCAAGAATAAACTAGAGCATGTGTGTACAACAGACCAAATTATAAATGTGTGGTGCTCAATCTTACTCCAGCTGACCTGGATCCAGTAGAGGGTTCCAGCATGTAGTTAATTTACGAGGCTATTTTTCATCACCATCCAGGAAAAGCAATTGAACACATGCTTAATTTCAAGCACACACCTAAAGCTTACTACTCATAGCGAGACTAAAGTGTTTATTGTGTTTTGATGAACCAAGCTGTTATGCACAGGTCTAACCATAAGCATATGAGCCAGCAGGATTATTCATGTTCTAAAGTCATACACCTGTTAAGTGCTTTATTGGACTGAGGGCATAATTAGTGCAAACTGTAGCTATATATATTTAATTACAAGCAGGACTAATGACTAAAAATTATTTTTAAAATAGCAGGATATTTCCAGAGGCCAACTGCGAAACTAGTCATGCTCCCAAGATCTAATTCTGCATCCTCTTTGAATCTGAAGAGAGACAAAACAATTGCTGTGTTTTTCTCAGTCCTACAGAAATCATACTTGAATCAAATTATCTTTTGTATTTATCAGCTAAATAATTCTGTCAACTGTCCAACAACTGCAGCAGCCCCAGGAGCTTTTGTAAACTAGCTGATGAATGATTGGTTAAATAAATCTGCTACAATTATTCTGGTAATGAAAAACAAAAACGACAGCATGTCTTCTCCAACACAAATGAAATCCTATTTGCTGCTTTTTGGTAATGGGAGATATTGTATTTCTTTAATAGTGAGGATTTATTTGTGTGGGTAATTGCAGAGCTCAAAATAGCTAAAGATTTTTTTTTTTTTTTCCCCAAGATAGGATCTTAAAAAGCTAACATTCATACTGCCGGGTCTTATCATAATGTAACATTTCACTTAATGAAACACAAGAATGAGTCAAGCATCCCTGAATTTATAGACTCTTTGTGCGTTAAGAAACAGACATGAGCTCAGACTTTGACCATAATGAATAGGAGAAAGAGCAGGAACAAACAGCTATTTATATGAGGGCAGTGTCTCCACAAAAAGCTATGAGGTCTTTGGGTCAAACTCTCAGCTGATGTAAATGCCTTTTTGCATTTTATTAGAAATAGTTTTTAATAAAAAACACAGCAAGGTGTCAAAACAGAGCCATCAAACCCCTCTCTTCCATAATCTTTATAACCTCAGTTGTGTGTTCAGAAGAGACAGAAAAAAATAAGATGCCTTTATTTCAACTGGAAGAAGTTTTTGGTAAGACCTAAGCTTAGCCATTAGCTAGTGACCATACACAACTTACGGACTGTTACACTTCTGCAATTCCAGTTTTGTAAAATCTGTTCTTGATCATCAGGGCAAAGAGGTTCACTATCAGAGAAAGTTGTTTCTCCATCCTCTGGCCTGGGTGGCTTGATCTGGATCTTTTTTTCCTTGTTTAAAAAAAAATAGCATGGAAGAAAGAGACCCTTTGGACCTTTACATGGATGACGGCTTTCTCAAGAAAAGATACACATGAATGCCCATCATTTTTGGAGAAAGTAAATAATGTGTTGAATTTTTGTTTTGGTTTGTTTTGGAACTTCATCAGGCCTCATCCAGACACCGTAGTTTCTGTGGATCTCTGAACCCAGAATGCAATATATCTTGGAACACTTAAATTTGTACTGAATACATTTTGATTCTTCTCTTGTACCTTTTACATTTGTGTTCTGCAAATGTTCCTAACAAGGTTCACTGTATTTAAACAAACAGTAGAAGATAAGATTGGTGGGCTATATGGGTCTCATTGTAAACTGAAATTATTTTTGTCAGGAGATGAAAGTTCTCCTGCAATTTATAAACTTACGCACTTAAGAACACAGAGATAAAACAAACGATGAGTGACAATAACTAGTGAAGGGATATGGGAGTTTCAAACTTGATACATGAATAAGTAGCTATGGCAAACTTTTTGCAAGCAGAACAGACCACCCCAAGTAAAAAAGCAAATAAAAAAAAGGGGGAGAGGAGAGAGGAGAGGGGAGGAGGAAACGCATTTGTCTGGCAATTTCGGTTTAGCAGCAACCCATAAATCCCATGATCTGATCATGGGTAATTCACAGAGCAAGAAACCTCTGGATGGATACCAGCACTGTCTCAGATGTAGTTAGTTCATGAGAAAGCAATGTTACTTGGTCAGTACATTGTTTAGGAATATTTTAGTTTGCAATCTTAGAGTCCTTGAGGAATACATTTCTTTATTTGTTTTCATTAGTGGACAGTTACATTTACTTGCAACCATCATTGCAATACCATGGACAGAGCACTTATATTTGGGAAGATGGGGGCAGGGGAGGAGGGAAGGGGGAGTGAGAGGAATGGTTACCACAGTCTGAATGACCTGGCTGTCCTTCTAATACCATCTGGTCTCTGTAAATGTTACAACTATGGGTAAATTCTGAAGCTGTGGTATTTTACCATCACCAGTAAAATCCTGGCCTCATAAAAGCAAACAAAAAATTGCCATTGATTTCACTAGGGCTAGAACCAGAGGAGGTTTTCTAAGCCATGGACGCAAAAATACCAAGGCAAAAAGAAGAGCTGACAGCGTTCACAGCAGAGTCATAGGTGAAATGGACCGAAGAATTCAAGCCTCGACAATTCAATGCTACAGAAAGGCAAAGGTTCTGGCTGGAGCACAGGATCAGAAGAGAGCACTTTATAACACCAGCTACTCAAGTGCGTTTACATTAAAACACGGGGACTTTTTGTCTTCTTCAAGAAATAAAAAAGAGCTTAAATTTGAATATGGATAGAAGCATTGAGTTTGTATTTTTATTCTTCCCTTTTTTTTTTTTTCCCCTTCCAAGGATGATCAAGGTCAGTCTACAAGGTCCAACAAGCTAAATCAAATGCAAATTAAAACATGAACACACAGAAGATCATAATATTCAATAAGGCAACTTTGGAAATAGTGTAAGTGAATTAGAGGGTTGAAGACATAATTCATTTTCAATAGATAATGTAAAGCTATGTGGGAAGGAAATGCTAGCGCATTTGCAAAGCACAGAGTAGGCTCAGAATAAAAAATTAGATAGATGGATTTAGCAGCTAATACAATGCATCCCTGAGGTGACTAAATTTCCCTGAGAAACAAACCAATCTTTACACCTGTGCAACATGTTTATGAAACCCTAGGGAATGAAGTACCCTGTCCAGAAGTTTAAATGTTATTACATATTCAAGACTTAATTCATGAATATTTGAGTAAAGAGCTATTTCCCATAAAACTGCAACTATCTTTCAAGAATAGCATCCCAAAGAAATGGAGAACGAACTCCAGCAATTCAGGCAGAATAACATCCCCTCTTATGGCCTCACACTGACAGAGACCATACTAGAGCATAAAAAATCCAGGCACATCTGTCCCCACAGCAAGGAACAGGGCAAACAGGGCAAGAGGCAAAATGACAGTGGTATATGGTATAAGCTGAAGTCCAAAATGTTGCTTGGAATGGAATTTCCCCAATATTTGTATGCAAAGACAAAGAGCAAGAAGAAAACGGTTTGAAGTAGTAGCCTTGGAGCAATATTTAATTTAAACCCACTGGAAAACAGGTAGAAAATATGTTTGTTTGTTTTTCTGAGATGTTTTATTACTAAAGTGATCTGATAGATCTGATTTCAATCAGTTTGCAGGCTCAGTCCTTTCACTCACAGGTTTGCCATGCATAAAACAGACACACAATACCTTACCAACCCCATATGATACAGGCTGAGGGGTAACATAGAACAAATAATGGGTTGGTTGTTTTCTTTCTCTTTTTTTTTTTTGTTTTGTTTTGTTGTTGCTGATGATGATGATTTTTATTCTTATTCTTATTTATATTGAGAGCATCAAAGGCTCTCAGTGGTTCAAAAAGCCATGAGCTCGTACCTCTGGCCCATGCATTTCTCAAAGACCTCAGCTGAAATAACTGCTATGCTCAGGTAGCCACACACATTGCCATGTTGAGGATGCTATTAATGCCTGGAGACAGCACAGAGGACAAGTTGCCAAATCGGGTAGCGGCATATACAGCCTCCAAAACAAGTGAAATTCAGTTCAGTCCCAGGTGGCAGTAAGCCTTAAGCAGACAATGGTTGTGTTGCTCAGGTGCACGGTAAATTTGGTCCTCGTTAAAATGGGTGATTACATAATCTCGTGCTAATTCTTCAGTAATTCCCTCACACAACAGTCTTCATATTTCTGGATAATTAGGAGAAAATGTAATCCATTCCTAGAGACACATTGCTCTTAATGTTTCCTTTTTTTTAATAAAGATTTTGCAATTAAAACTTCCTTGGCAAGCAGCCCAGCTCAGTGACCTTGCTTCTTTTACATGTAGGATAATAAGCAAGAGGAAAGGAGCACAAACAGCTATTGATATTATGTCTTGTATTTAAATATTTGGAGGATATTGGGGCTTGCTAGAGCAAGTCTGGCCTTTGTGAAGACCTCACCACGGCAATCCCCAGCTATTTAACACCTACCATTAACAACAACAGTTCTTCTCCCCTATGCCACTCAGCCACAATTAAATTGCCCACATCAGAGTGCATTAAGCACTACAAGTTTCCCCAATTTGCAAATAATCTTATTTCAGGAGTGTCAGCTTTCCCATTTAACAGACTCGCTCACTCTGCTGAATCCACTGTCAGCACCAAACCATTTCCATTTCCCTTATAAACTTCCATGAAGGGGAAAAAAAAAAAAGGCTCTAGAGCACTTAGGAAAATAACACCATATGCAAGCCCCAGCGTCAGTGATATCCTGATCTACCTTCCCTCCCCTGCTCTCCTATTAGCTTTTTCTGCTATGCTGAGATAAATAATCTCCTTGCAGCCTGGACTCTAGGAAAAGAAAGAAAGAAAAAAAGAAAGAAAAAAAAAACTTTAATTTTAAGTATATTACTTTTATAAATAAAACGTGATGGTAATATTTAAAAAAAACTGGGACATCCAGTGGCTACTACAAGTACATTTGATGCAGCAATATATCTGTACCAATCCAAATATATGCGCTGCACATCCACAGGGCATCCAGGGAGATTACTGCAAGAAGAGCTGATCAGAACCTCAGCACAGAAGCATTTTGCCCCTCAGCTTGTGACAGAAAGAGAGAACTTTTCATCTGTGAATCCAGAAGTGCTTCACAGATATTAATCAACCTTTGCATCACCCCTGAATGGTGGGTCAATATTGTTTCCCTGACTTGAGTCTCAAGGACGGAGCTACAACAGGTGACTACTAAACACCATGTGGTGTTTGAGTGTTGGGAAGACAATAAAACAAAGGCAGGAGAGCTACTGCAGCCCTCCTGTCCAATAAATGTGTATTAGAGATGCACATATTGGGGAACAGTTCAGCCACAGCATTAAAGCAAACATATCCTGGTGCAGCTGAGGATTTTGGTGTAACAGGGAGGAAGTGAGCTTGACTAATGTCCATTGTTTCTTAATATCTAACCTTGTTCTTCAAAGGCACCAAGAAGGTATATTGCTGGGCCATCCTGAGAGATGTGCAAGCCCTGACTGCAGCAATCGGTCATGGCTCTGCCATGCAAAGCCCTAAAACTCCTCTGAAGCATCAAACTAACATGTAAATATGTGGAGAACCACCTGGGGGTGGGAAAAGGGAAAAAAAAAAAAAAAAAAAAAAAGCGCCAACCACTAGCTTATCCATTCCCTTTACCACTCAAAATCGACCTGGGCTCAACAAAAGTTTTTTTTCCACTTTACTTTGTAGATTGAAGTGACTTCCAAACTTCCCACTTCTCCCTGGATCAAGAGAGGATTTTTATTAATATTGAGATAACATCTCGTGTACTAAATCAAGGCTCAGACACCAAACGCACTCAGGCAAGGGTTCAGGAGAGAACTCACAAGGTTAACAGCTGACAGCAGGCTGGAATGGCATGAAAGTTAATTCCTATTTGCAAAGCACGTTAGGGTCTCTTTAGATAAAAGGTTTTCTGTCTCCATTAAGAAACTTGGAAGCAAAGTACAACTGGTGAGTATTCAGTGTCCAGAGTGTAAAAATGCTTGAAACAACCTGTTCCTAATGCTGTCAGATCAGAAATATTTTCGAAGTAACAAGGCAACTGAGACTATATCATGGCTATCTGAGGGCAAAAATGGGACCAAGAAATCCTGCATGCTGATTCTTGATCAGAAAGCCTCGGTATAGTCAATAAGTCTCTTTAGGCTTTACCCATGCAAAAGCTCTCCAAATAAGAAGTCACGCACTAATCTAACTAGCACTGGGGTTTCCTCCCTTATTCATCAGTATAAAGGGCAATGCTAGGGAAAGAAAACAGTATGAGGGTGGGAAAAAGGCTCTGCAATTAAATCAGTTTCCTAAATCCCACTCCTTATCTCCCTTGTAGATTTACTATAACTAGTGAAGCAGAGAGGTGAATGTGGCTTATGATTTTATTCATTTAATTATTCAAAGGAGACCAGTAAATTATTTTAAAAGCATTTAGGGCCCCAGTCATTTCATCTCAAGGAGGGATTAATATTGAAGAGCCAGGTAGTATATTCAACACCTGCAAAGGCAGAACTTTTGATTTCCGTTTGTACTTTGATTGCACTCCGAAACATCCTCCCATGCCCACTTCATGTAGGACATGTGGGACTTGCCACACTGGATGAATTCAGCAACTCATCTAACCCCAGATATTTGTCACTTCTGGAGCTAAGGAGTAACAGCTCCAGAGGAAAGCACAAGAAATGGGCAATTACCTAAGAAAAGCTTCTAATTAACATCCATTAATTAGATATTAGTTAGTGGCTGGTATAACATACCTTTAGACAGTCCTGTCAACTCCCCATGTGCAGGGTTTTTGAACTCTGCTAAGCTTTGCTAATGCCCTCCAGCAGCAAGTTCTTTGAACTGATTCACTATTGCTAAGAATAAGGTTTAGGACATGCACGTGCTGGGATTGCCCACCCCAAAACACATCCTAGGAGAGTCCTGATGAGATCATGTCTGGCATTTTGAAAGACAAAATTAAGGCAGAAAATGGAGACGATCAAAGGTGATATCAGTTAATACTAGCAACAGAGCAAGAGAGCCCAGCTCTCCCCAGCCACAGTCACTGGAACATGCTACATAAGAGGAGGAATCTTCTAATACAAATTTCCAGCAGAGTGATGACACCAAAAACAAAATGCAAAGAAAAATCAGATGCCAGCCCTAATTAAGCCAAATTTTAGGAAGGGATTTTTCATTTTATTTTAAAGTGAGCAGTTGTAACTGCACAAGGAAAGGGAAGAAAAACTTCTGCATCCAGTTATTTAATCAGACTGCAAAATCATTCAGAACATTAATAAAGATGTTCATACAGGGATAGTTTAACCATACCTAGACAAATGCAAAATTCTGGAGTGAAGTCCCGAAAATTTTGGCTTAGTATTCATTCGTCTTTAAATACAATTTATTATACTGCCTTCTGGAGGAAACCTTGACAATCAGAAGCGCTGTTCTTCAGCTACAGAACACACACATCTTTTTTTAATATAAGTATTATATAATGTAGTCATGAGAACTCAGAGGAATTTCAGCCCCCTCTTCTCCTGTACCCACAGTCAGGGATTCACCATCCCCAAACAGATGGAGCCTTGTGGCCCCACAGCCATACCCATATGGTTGCTCCAGGGTGACTTCCAGCTCATATGGTGGATGGATGTGTCCTGCTTGGGCAGCAGGAACCAGAAATGTTAAGTAAAGCCATCTCTGTGTCTGAGCTCCCTGTGAAACCTGCTGTTAGTTCAGCTGTGTTGCAACGGAATGGTTTCAGAGAGTGGCAGAGAAACCAGCCTGTAGTCTGGATGGTGGAAGTGACTAGAGAGACAAGAGGAAGAAGAGAAATGAAAACTGTAAGAAGCCAAACTACCTCTTCCCAGGGCAGAGCTGCTCCACAGCTAGGATTACACAGGATCAGGGAACCTGATCAATCTAGACCAGAGTCAGTAATAAAATGGAAACCCCTTTAGCTGCAAAAGGTTATCATCTGTTCTGTTTGTGCATTCCAAGGGAAGCAGCCACAGATCAAGACAATCTCCTTTCTCGCTTTTGTTTTCAGTCTGTTCTTCTTCCCAGTGTCAGCAAGTTCTGTGTCGTTTGTAAGCCAAAAAGTGACAGCAGTTTGATCTTGGTTCACCAATATGTGCTTGCACTTGCACACAGGGCCTCCACACACTAATTCGTCCCATCAAAGAGCAGAACCTGAATCTGAGACAGTCCTGTCAGCACACCTCAAGGGGTTTGGGATTGTTAACAAGCCCAAGAGGCATTAAAAATAAATAAAAATGAAAAGGCACAGGCTGGTTTGGGGACCAAATAGTTATGGTAAAAAACACTGCTTAATAACATTTGTGCAAGTATTTTCCTTGAATCAGAGCTTGGGAGAAAAGCTCTATTTATTGGTGCATGAGGGAAGCCAGATAAAATTAAATGCACACCCAGGGATGGGATTGTGAAAAGTCTGTATTCTCCCTAATATAATGAAAAGCTGAGAAGTGTGACATGTTTGCAGATTATTTATTAACAGTAGGACAGAAGCTATTTTAGGCGCATGTCTTTAGACACCATTAACAGTAATTTACTCTCCAGAGTGCCCTTTCAGGAAACAGTAGGAACTAAGTAAACCCCATATATCATTCAGAGGCAGGAACAATTCTCATTGTTTCTTTCCTAAATCTATTTCCTTTCTCAGAACTTTGCCACCATATGGTCAACAAGGAAGCTGTGTAACAGGATCTGATAAGATTGAATTATATATTTTAGCAAGCTTCAGGAGCTGGGCCAAGGCATTTAAATACATCAGTTACTGAATTAGGACAAACCATTTGCCATCTTGTCAAATGGGAAAATGAAAAGGAAAGACTTCACATCTGATCTAATGTATGCAGGGCCTCACAGACATGACAGCAACAAAGGGGCAGAAGACAGGCATCCAGTTGTTCCTCATGTTTGTTTTTAAACAATTGATTCCTTCTTGGTTAACTTTTTAAACTTATTTTATTATTAATTATTTGTTAATCTTTATAAATTATTGTATTTTTTTTATTTTTATTGGGCTAACATGATGTAATATATAAGCAGGACTGAGAGAAGACAGGATGCTTTACTGTAGTCCATTACAGCACATTTTCCCTTTCTACTGCTCAAACAGCTGTATTCTCTCTGTCTATACATCTTGTGGTAGATTAAAGAAAAATCAAAATGAGAAATAACAAAAATAAAATCTCTCCCCACGCCCCCGAACTTATGCACTGACATTTGGGGTGTGGGTGTGCATGGCTGTGAAGAGGCACAGATGTTCTGAGTGCCACAGATTTTGATCTGGAAGCAAAATGGCTTCTGTCTCCAACCAGGCAGACAACTTGAATAGTGAACACGAAGCCCAGAGAAAAGCAGACTACTAGAACCTGCTGGGAAGTATTCTGTTCAGCAGGGCTAATAATGAGCAAAGACAGAATTCATGTTCTGGCCTTCTGTTCAGAGAGGACTCATTTGATTTCTCAAAATAGAACCTTAGTAGGATTTTGGTGGGCTTCCTGGCCTCTAGGGGTGAATTTCACCCAAGGAAAATGAACATCAGTTCCTACATACCACAGGATATGAAATAGTTTCTTTCATTTCTTTCTATCCCGGCTTCATATTCACACTATCCCTGTTTTGACCGGAGCCATTTGTATATTTTTCCAATATTATTGTCTAAATACACATGAAAACACATAGAAATTCAAGGCCATCTTAAAGCAGTAGAAAAGCATACAAGAATCCCATCCAACTGCTCCTTTGTATCACCTACAATTCAGCTGTGAAGTGATTTCTAATTTTGTCAGGAGATTAAGAAAATACTACAGACACTGCTGAGGTTTTGTAATGGGGAGCACTCCCACCCCGCACTACAGCACTCTAAAAGCCACTGCAAGTTTTCTTGGAGTCAGCAGGAAAAATCACTGGAGAGACATGAAACCCTTAAACACCCAGGAGATCACAGCAGTAAATTAAAGGATAACTAGATTATGTCAAACTGATGGCATTTGCCCAGGAATAGCAACCCACACTGTTAGAAATTAAAACTGAAACCCTGCAAGCTACCTAACTGCTAATTGGTCTTGTCCTCACTTTGTCTCTGCTGGTCTCCCAAACACAAGTTTTTCCATTTCCATTTATCTGATGCTGATCTTTCCAGCCTCTAGTATCTTTTTTGCATAACCTGCAAAGCCAAACCATTTTGTTCCTGCTCTCAGCTCATTGGAAGAAGCTAAATTATAAAAGTAGATATCAGCTTTTCTAGCTGCAGCACTTCATTTATGCACAAAGTCTCCCATAAAACCAGGACCTGCAAGGTGGTGCAGAAGCTGCTGGAGCTTCTTGCAGCTCCAGATCCAGGGCTGCTTTACACTTGCACACTTGCAGCCCATTTATTTTCCCCTGCAGAAGGACTTGTTTGGACACCCCACATAACAGGAAAACAGTGGCAGAGCCAATACGTAAGAAACATCCTGCACAGCTAGCCTGCAGTGAGCTGCTCCTGTAAGCAAACCCCAGTAACTTTACAAGGCGCTGCACATCTTGAAGACGTTCTCCTAATGTTGATTCACTTTATATAAGCAACGAGTATTCATTTAGACAAGAGCTGTTCAGGAGCCACACTCCTACTACCAATAAACTCAGGAGGTTAATTTACTTTTGCAGTGATTTTTAAGAAATTCAACTTCCTTTATTTAAAGTAAAAGGGAGAAAATAAATAAAACCACAGTCCAGATGGAAACAAAGTCTGTTCCTTCTTCATTAGCCAACCCACAGACAAGTTATAATTCACATCTCCCTTGAGTCTCATCATTATCTACATTTGGGAAGCAAGAATAAGGGCTAGGGAGTAATTGTGGGGTGGAGGGTGCAGCTGGCCAACAAATTATGTGCTTAATTTTTTGTGTGTCTGAAATTGTATCTGAAATAAATGAAAAACTTCTTGTGGTCCAAGTCATGGGATTCCTTAATCAACAGGATAGAGCTGGGCTTGCGAAACTGAAGTCCCTGGGGAAATGGCTTCACTACTGAAGGAAACAAGTGACTCAGAGCCCCGTCTGCAGGCACAGATCTTTTCTTAAACACTTTCATTGAAAGCAGTGATTGCCTATGCCCAGGAGCAGGAGCCCAGCCCACTGGTCTCAAAATCTCCTCTTATGCCATTCCAATAGCATCAGTGGGGTCATCAGCCATAGGCTTCAAGCTGACATTTGTGAAGCCTTGCATTTCTTCCTGGTCATATTAGTCACTCTAGTCCACACATTTCTGGTAGAGAAAGCACCAGAGTTCAAAGATAGAGCATTATATTCTGCTCTTATGAATTGAGCTGCGCTCTAAAGTGCAATCAAAGGATGGGTCCCTTTAACAATTGAGCCAACCTTCTTAACAATTAGAACTGTTAAGGGCAGAATTGCATCTGATTTGCCTGATGAGTCTCATTTTTAATGCAATTAGGCAGCCAAGGTTTGACAGACTAGACTATCAGAGAGCCAAAGAGCCAAAGGGAATTTGCATATATTATAAAATAATTGAAATGGCAGGTTAAGGAAAGAACCAACCTGACCTAAGCCTTCACTCAAATAGAATTGTGTGAATAATTGATTTTCTACATTCCTGGCTGAACAGAAGAGGTAGAAATAACAATAATCTGCAAGAATAGGTTTTCTTTTTCTAATCTGTAGAAAAAAATATATATATACAATTTTAAATAAAAGGTCCATTTAAAACATCACACTTAAGCATTTCATTTAGACTCTATAAAGGCATAGCATTTGCAGCCAAAATAAGCCCACAAAATGAACATTATTAGGAGGGAAAACTTTGTGCTGAAAAATTTCACACATCTTTACTTTCAAGGAAAAAATAAAATCTTAAATGCTGTCAGTTTTTCATCAGCAGAAAAAGAACATCTGTTAGGACTATTGGTTTTCAGCATGTAGTAGTTTTAATGACACTCCTGTCAAGGAAGCATTATCAAGTGCAAGATTCCTAATTAATTCCAGAGCATTAGGAAACATTTGGAAATGCATCTTGTATAGCCAACAGCAGATACTAAAAACTTTTATCTCCCACGTTAGGTGAAAGAATCTCCCAGCTCTTGGCCACTCCTTCTGTGGAACTCCCTCTTTCATTCAGAAAGTTTGGAATTTGGAAATTCCTTCTGGAATGATAAATGTTGCAATTTTCAAGCATTACTAGTTGGAGGGGATAAAATCATTTTCCTCCTTGTGTTCATGCACAACTTTCAACTTTCCAAACTGCATCTTTCCTACTTAAATCTGTAACACAGGTCGCAAAAATATAAGCATGGATTCTGGCAATATTCCAACTCTAGTGAGAGCCAAAAAAAAAAAAAAAAAAAAAAAAAAAAAAAAAAAAAAAGCTACCAGAAGGGTTGGTTTTGCCTTTTTCCCCCCTCCCACAGAAAACCTGTTCTTGTACCTTTTTCAGAGCTGATGTCAACCAAATGTACAGAAGGGAAGCACCTGATCTTATGTGCAACACTTTGCTGGACCTGAGATTTTACATTTCACCTGCTCACTCACTGTTCCAGGACGTAAATAGTAGGCAAACCCAACTTCACCAGGCTGTTTCTACCTTAACCCTTGACTGGCTGCTGAAGCATATTTTATTTTGCCTATGCAATTTAACTCTTTGCAGAGGTCAGAGTAGCTCATACTATTAAATAATGCAGGCTAGACAATGCTGACTTCATAAAACTCACATGTCATTTTGTGTTGGAATTGATTTTCTTACTTGAGGGCCACTTTAGCTTGCAAATCAAGTGTTTTGTGTTGGTTGTTTCAAAAGAATGCTGCCATTGCCTGGGCTTCCTTCAGAAACAGAGATTGATGGGACCAGGCTTGAGTTGGGTCAGTGTCTAATGGCCTCCTCTCAGTGGCCTGAATTATTCATAAATGCTAGAGCACCTCATGTTTTTTGATTAACGTGTACAATAGAGGTTATTTCATAGCTGTAGTATTAAAGTACTACTTTCTTGCATTTTGCAGACTGGTTCTCTTTTTCTCCATCTTTCCCTTCCCAATTCCAAGATTGTAACTTACTTTGATGGTAGGTAGAGACTTTCTTAACATTAAGTCATCCCTAGGACAAGGAGAACCATCTAACTCATGTCACTTGGACTCCATTAACATTTATGTCTTCCCATTTTCTAACATATTTCATCCCAGGCTTCTTAAATAATGTCTCAAATGCATCTACCTGAACTATAATCTTGCTAAGATCACCAGAATCTTTAAATAACAGGTACACAAGCAAGATAAAGAATCCTTCCTCAGAGAAAAGATCCATAGGGTAGAGCTCCTTGTCTTTCCGCCCAGCTTTGCTACAGACTTCAGCATTGTAAGTGTGGAAAAACTTTGAATTTCTGCATAAATGGGCTTCTGAGCTACAGTATATCCCATCACAGATGAAGAGCCATCTTGCAGTCAGCAAGAGTCAGTCTTGTTACAGCTGATGCTTAAACGCCATGTTCTGTTCCACCCAGGTCTTTCTCACTGCTATACTAACTGCAAACCTCATTTAAAAAATAATAATAATAAAGAGAGACAGGGAGAATAGTAACAACTAAAACAAAATCAATGTTTAATCCTATTAATTATAACAATGACATTATTTAATTGGAAAAGGCAAATTACAGTACACAGAGGGAGGATTTATGATGCATTTTGATGATCAACACTGAACTCTTAGTTGATGGATCAATTAGGTATATAACTGCAGCCACTTAAGTAGGTTTCTGCAGAGCTGATTCTTCGCAGCTAGTCTAAATTACCTAAGAAAATTTGACCAATTAAAGGGAATATACAATATACTATGCTCCAATAACAATGAAATATACACTTGAGGGCTTTGCAGTTGTAAGACCATTAGCAATCTCTGAGCATTATAGAAAAATAACAATTTAACAAAACCCAGAAGGTTTGGATTAGGGCTTTGTTCACTAGCCACTAGTATTGATGTGGAAAATACTATTTTGGTCACTGCAGCCATCTTAGAAATTAATGAGATGAAAGCTAACCTAATGAAAAGGAACTAATATTTTAGTGTTTGACATCCTTGTAATTATACATACTAGCTATAAATTGTCTTTATTTTACAAATCAGATTCAGGGTTTTAAATTAAAAAAAAAAAAAAAGTAAAAAGCACAGTGGGTAATTCTTTTCCAAAATGACAATTTATCTTCAGAGACAAAGTTTGACTTCTTAATAAAGTGTCCAGCTCAGTTAATAAAGTAGTAGTATGATGCTTTTGGACAACAACAGAGAAATAAAAGAACAGAATACTGAGATTAGACCTAAAATTAGAGTCCTTTCCCACCCTCTCCATTCTGTATGATCATTGAATGAACACTTCCCTTCCCCACTGTGTTAAAGCAACCATCCTGAGCTGAGCTGTGATGTCCTAATCCCTCTTCCCTGTCTGAGAGGGGAACGTTTCAGTTCCCTTACAGGCAGTATCTCCATTTCATTCACAAATCCAGAAAGATGGTCAACTGCCCACAGCTGGGGCTGCCCCAGAGTGCGGCAACAGAAAAGCCAGGAACATCTGTAAGCAGAGTTGCAAAGTCCTTTGGAAAGATGCAGAGTGGTGCTCTCAGCAGGAAAACGTGAACAAAGGTTGGGGTATAGTTAGAAAGAAGAAAATAGTCATTCAGAGAGGATGCCGAGAGCAGGCAAATTAAACTTTTCTGTAGGCTGAAATATAGCACTACTTTGAATGGCTGCAAACAAACCTCAAGCTAATTTTTATCTCTGCCAAGAGAAATCTTTTGAAATGCCTTCACCAACCCACCAGCCAGGTAAGCGAGGAGACTCCTTCACAAGCCCCAGGTTGAAGAACCTCATTAGCAATTCATATTTCAGCATTTCTAAGTTTCTGTTTACCATCCCTAGAGTTCACTCTCGATGCACTACACTAGCCCCATGAATTCATGAATAGATACAAAAGACTTATGGCCATCATTAGGATGCATTTCCCTCTACACAGACGCTTCTTAAATGTCACTAATCTTTCTCTCACAGGTTTGCTGCAAAGAGCATCTAATTTCCTTTGGAAGTTTGGGAGCACAAAGTCCAATCAGAAATAGCATATTAAGTGTACATGCTTAAATTTCATGACATCCAAACATTTCTAGTGTCATTTATATTCCATTCCATCCTTGCAACCTTCTGGACTAACAAGGAAGAAGTCTGCCCTAACCAAGAGGGATGGAAAACACTGATTTCATTGACACTTTCCTTTTATAGAAGAAAGCTTTTTTAAAAAAAATGTATTAGTAAATTTATTTTACAGGTTGACCTATTTGGTATTTCAGTTCTGGAGATAAGTTCTTATTTTCATGTTAAATTTTCTTTAGCAATTTCACCTACATTCAATTTTCTGCTTAAGGGTTTATATGTGATGGGCTCAAGATATTGCCAAGCTAAGTACATTAAAGTTGATTTAAAATGTAAAGTGATGGATATATATTTTTGGAATTAGAAATGGTGTAATAAATTTATAAAAAGTAGAGGTGATCTATAAGGAAAAGATAAAAGCATGAAAGAGATATTCACAGAGTGAACACGAATAGTTTGCATAATGAAGCAAAGATGCCAAATGAGGAAAAGACACAAACTAAAATGAAAATGCAGAAAGATAGATGGTTAGGTCACAGAACACCCTGAGGGAAAGCAAAGCATTAATAAATAAATAAATAAATAAATAAATGTCAGTGTGAAAAGAGTAAAAAGAAAAAAAAAAAAATCTTGAGGAAGATCAGAAGGAATGCTCATAGATTGACAGAAAGGGGTCTCCCACCAGGCAAGGATGAGCTCATATATTAAAGGCTAAAAAAAAATATTCAGAAAGGTTCTGAAATTACCAGACACACCATAACAGTTAATGCAGCGAAATCTGGGAAATAGCAGGGGAAGATCATCACAAACGTGCAAAGGCGAGGGCAGAGCAGGCTCTGCTCAACACAGAGGCTGCATGGGGTGGAGGGGCAATAAGCTGAGGCTAGGAACAGCCATAAAAATCTGAACTGTGTCCTCAGAGATCAAGCTGTGCACTGCGAACAGGTTTTTTGGGTGCTCGAGGGGAATGGGAAAGGCGTGGATGTAAAATTGAGGCTTTTGGTTTCTGTGCAATACAGGGCGGGGGGGAAAGGAAGTCATCTTAAGGTTTATTGTCAGAATTGAAAGATTGCATACAACTGTCTCCAGCTAGAGGACAGTGAGGTCCAGGAGCTTTTATTTCTTCTTATCAGGCTCTTTTATGAATTGCAGATCACTGCTTGTATGCTTTCAGCACACAGCCAGTGTCTCGGTGCAAGAGGAAAACTGCACCACACTGCACCCTCCCTCCGCTGGGCAGGGATTTCCATGTCATCTATTATTCACATCACAGCTTGCTGCAGCTATTCCTGGAAGATCTCAAAAGAAAGAAATGTCCTACTGTCATGAAAAGGAAGGCAAGATGATTTCCCCATGCAAGGGGACAGGAAACCTGGAAGCCAGAAAGCCAGAGAGAGCCTCCTCCTCGTGCACACACCCTGTGTCTATCAGCAGCATAATCCAGGGGGCCGTGATACTCATATAAGTGACCCAGACTACAATAAGCATTTTAAAAACTCAGTATGGCATCAGATAGGAAGAATCATATAATTTCAAAGTATTAATCAAGTAGGACAAGAGACGAGATATTTTCTTTCCTTTTAGACAGGCGTTTAGGTACAAGAAGACTCCTGTAGACATCTCTCCATAGAGATGACACATTAGCAATAAAACCACTGCCAGCCTTGTTCAGAAAGAAAAGCAAGTGCTGATGGCACTCATCAATCGGTGCTGACAGCAGTTTGCTTTAATTGATGTGGCGATGCAGTGATGTGATCACGGCTGCCCCCTCACCTCCCACTGCTGGTTGCTTCTGACCCTTTCTTCCCAGCTATGGCATATATCATGTGGAATTTAAAAAAGAAAAAAGAAACACACATGAACACACACAGGCTGCATTTGTGTTTTGGATACACTTGAAAGCTCCCAAGGAATCCAGGCTCTGTGCTGCGAGGCACAGGCAAATTTAAAGAGGGGAAAAAAAAAAAAAAAAAAAAAAAGCAAAAAAAAAAAAGCACTCTCTTTGGCTTACTTAGCTATGGGCTTTGTAAACTGCTAACAGGGCTATGTTCAGGTTCAGTAATTTGCCTGGCTTGAAAAAGGAAATGGAGCAGGGGTAGAAACTAAATCCAGGTGAGTCCTGGAGTTCCAATTTCATTTTACCTTTCAAAGGTGATTTCACACTTTGCTCTCCCTAGCACTGCCTGCACTCACCTTTCTCTGCATTCCCATTCTGCGCTTGGATTGACTCCATTTCTACTGAAGCAAAATTCCCTTTGGCTTTGACCTGAAGCAGGCATGAGCCTCTGCTTCTGACTTCAGAAGGAGGATTGCTTTAAATGCTGCTTTTGCATTTAAAAAGGCAAACGTGCAAGTACACAGAGAAGAGACAAGAGCATCACAGCACCACTGTACAAAAGTACTGCTGTCCCTGGGTTAGGGCTCTACACTGATCTACTACACAAGCCCTACACTGATCACACTTTAAATAGAAAAGAGGTGAAAGAGCACTGGGGGGAGGGAAAAAATAAATAAAAGCAACACAGGGAAATAACAACTCAGCTCCAGTGCAGGGCTTCCCACACCTGAGCTGCCACCAGCTGGGAAGCTCAGCCCTGGGCCATGCAGCTTCCCAGGTGCGAGCTAAATATGATGCCTTAATTGCCACTGCCAGAATCTCCCTCCTGCCATTGATTTGCAAGGCACGATTGACTGGTTCAGCAAAATAGCACCAACCTGCCTCAGCTCCCGTGTGCTCAGCTCCAGATTTAAGGAAGTAAATACTAAGCAGGTTCCTGGGGCTCTCCCCTTTTCTCTAATAAAATTTTTATGAAGGTAGAAATTGCCTGAGCTCTCATCCGTGGGATCCAGGTGGACTGACATGGGGGTTTCAGTAGGACGGGGAGAGCAAAGTCCTCCGGAGGTCAGCCATAGCCTGGGCTGAAGATAGAAGCAAGCTTTGCCCCAGGCACCAAAATAGAGCCCCTTTCCAAAAAGTGGGATGGGGCCTCCTGAGACGTACTGTGAGGTTCTTGCACAATTAAAAATAACAATCCAAGGCATCTACAAAGCCTGATAGAGGACACAATACTTAGTCCCCCACAGAATAAATGCTTCCCCCCACATACAATATTTTCATTATCTCAGCAATCACTCACAGCACAGGATCTGATATTTGAAATCAGGAACACGACACAAGTTCACCGACTCATTCACACAATTACTACTCATTCAATCTTGATGACTGTAGTGGGGACTTGTGATTAAGCCAGCCTGCCCTGCAATTTCCATGGACTTTCTTCCGTGCTTTGAATATCAGAGGGCAAATATCCCAAACTCAATACTGCCACTTTTCTCAGTCCAGTTCCTTTGCTCGGTGTGCAGCAGCCTCAGCAATCCCAATTAGCCCATTACTGGAAGCAGCTTCATTTCATTCCCCATGAACTGCACGTTTATTAACATCCACCAGGTTAACTAGGTAAATCACATCTCTGGTCAGTCCGTAACCTACTGGATGCTTTCAATGTCTTTCTCCATGCATCTCACAACACACATGCGTTCAGTTTAATTAACAGGGAAGAACTGCATGTTTCAGTTAATTTTCACTTTTCTTGCCTGTTTCACCCCCTTCCAATCTCAGGAGAAAGTGGCTTAAGAAAGAAGTAAAAGGAAAGTCTTCCCTTTGAATACCACCAAACATCTCCTGGTTTGTAGCCCACACTACGCATATTTTCCACAGAATTAGGATAGAAAGAAAACAATCAATACTTTTATGCCAGACATCACACAGCTGGTAACAAATCACCCCTATTTCATATACTTCACAAGCAGCTATTTCACACCCAAGGCTTTACAGCAGAGTTCGCAATGCCTTCTGCTCCCTGAAAACTTAATACGGATCTATGCTCAACAATGCAGAAAACACTCAGAGCTGAAAAAGCTTAATGCTGAAATCCCAGACAAATGGGGGTGTGATGCTTCAAGAGAAATAAAAACTTGGTCTTGTGTTTTTCTCAGCTCCTTACTGTTTTTCCCCTCCCTACACCCATGCTCTGGGTGCAAGGCATCCTGCAGCCTCTGCACTTCAAACCAGAGCAGTTGAAGACAAGGACAGAGGAGACGTCTCCTGACAGTGCCCTGGAGCATCTCTAATGAGAAGAGCAGCATTAGCATGGGCAGGCTGTGCCGAGCAGGACACGGGACATTTGCTGATGTCCTTGAGCAGCCGATCTCGGCTGTGCTCAATCAAAAGGCTCCACAGGATTGTTACATGGTGCTTTAATGACATTTATTATGACAGCTGAGCAAAAGCTATGTTTTTATGAAGTAATTACTCATTGCCAGAGGAGTCAGCTTATTGAGCCTATCTGCAATTAAGTTCAGATGCATGTGACAAATGCTGTAGTTTCTTATCCCCAGCCTCTTCCCAAATGGGCCCTTGCTACCACCAAAGCTGTGCTTCAGCTGAAAGCCCAGAAAGCTTCAACAGGATAATCTCTTTAAAAGTATAAAGCAAACACATTATGAAATAACTAAATGAACTGAAAATTATCTTCCTGGCCACGTGTATTTGGTACTTAAACTAGTCATAACTTTCCTGCAGCAAATCCTGTAGTTATTGTTTTATTGTGACCCAGAGAAAAATTAAGCTTGAGTTTTACAACCGGAGATGTTCCCTCCTCACTACGTACAAGGTAGCTCTTCGGTTGGTCTTTTCAATTCCGTGCTCTGCATTTGTATCAGGTCAAACCCCACGGCTGGTCTCCCACCACTCTCCCTAAAATCACACCTGTGTTTGATTCCAAGGACTTCACAGGCCAGTCATTTCATTTAGCACCAGTTTGAAAGAACAAAATGCCCTCAGGTGGACCAGCTCCTATCACCAGCCATGGCACCAGGGCCATCTATGCCATTTCTATTTCAAAGAAAAAGCTTGCAGGATTATTTTCCCTATCAGCTTTCCCTTCTACCAGGTAAATCGTGTAGCCTATCAAAGCCATTTCTGTGATCTCTCTTAACAAAGCATTTGAAGGCGATATCAAAGAATTGCTGCTGGTGTTACACATATTACAGTAAGCCCCTGATAGCAGATGTTAATGCATTTTATGATTGGGAATGTTGTCTCAAGATAAAAACAGGCAGTCTGCAGGAATCAGCAAAAACCCACTTAATTTCACACATGTATAGCCACTGACGTGTGTGCAATGAGATTAGGCGATGCCCTTGTCGGCAAACTTATCATAACTTTCTCCAAATAGCAAATCCGTAATTAGTTTATACTGTGGCTTTGCAGAGGGTAAGCATGGCTGAGGAAGAGCAAACAGTAGCTGATTTCACAGGAACATGCTTGCTTAGCACAGGCTTAGCCATTATAAGAAAATAAATACTGCGTAAAAAAGCACTCAGATGGAAAGCCTTGTATGTTCTGTTTCAGCAAAGTTTGCAGATTTACCCAGAAACTTCTCAAAGCCACAGCATCTTAATGAACTGGGGATAAACTACAATGTTACAGGGGTCCTCTCTTAATCTAGATGCTATTCTGTTCACAAATCTGTTGAATTTACCGCTTGCTGGTCAGTTTACAACTCCAGTGGTGTGTTTCCTCAAGCAAGCTCACATTGCTCACAGCTGGATGAACAACAGAAAAATAGGTACAGCATCCTACATCTGAGGAAGCTATGTCAAGGGGCTGAGGAATAGTGCAGAAAAGAAAGGCTGAGCCTATTTCTGGAGACAGTAAAGCGTCCACATTAATGGGAAAAAAACATCTTCTGGTACCTTCTAGATGCCAACAAGCCTGGGGAGGGAACTTGAAGACAGATGGATGCTTACGATGCATTCAAGTGCTTTGATTGTGTTTTCCTCAAGGAGAACTCCCCGGAGAGAAGAGATGAAGGGGATGGGACTCTTCTGAGCCAACAAGGTCAGGGAGCTCTGCTGGCCATCATGGGACTGAGGGATCAGAGCAGGGCCAAGACCCCCAGTAACCAGAAGGCAAACGAAGGCAGTGGGGAGATCGTACATTTGTTTACACTGGTTAAGTCCTACATAACGCTCACGCCACTAGCTGTGTTAGGAGAAAAATATGTTTTGCTCTTGATGCAGAAAGAAAGGGATGAAACTCCAGTTATGCATATTCATTTAAATAGTGAATATCATTGTGAGTAATTTGCCACACATTTAAGTGTGGCAAATTTGTCCTTCAACATCAAAAAAAAAAAAAATCAGTTCAAAAAAGCCAGTCACCTTCATTCTGCCACTTTCAGTAGCTTTGGTTCATATAAATCAGATAAGTAGCTTATAAATTCCTTATCGATTCCCTGGATTTTCATCTTGAATCTCATTCCCTTTTGTCTTCCGCTGTTTAAAGGCACACAGGGCACTATTAATAACAGACAGAAAAGGGAACGTGGAAGCTGTAGCTGGGCCATTTACAATTTCACACAGAGTAGCAAGGAGAAGGTACATCAGGAGGGTTTGAAAAAATAAAAATAAAATAAATCTGAGATTCAATATCCCCTTCCAAATCCAGTGTTTTTTTTTTCCATAATGTGCTACAAAGAGCATGAGAAAGTGCACTAGCAGTACAGTACCCAGGATGAAGAATTAGGCCTAGATGGCAGCAAGTGGCAGTTTTTGTGAAGAATGATAAATTTTGAAAGTATACTCCTATGGATGTAGCCAGAAACAAACTGAAGGTGACTATACACAAACAGCGGGAAAGTACAGGATAATGCTGCCACAAACTCATTGGGTAAATCCCAGACTTATCCACCCAGGAGTTTATAGTAAATATAGTAAATTTGATTATTAAAAGAAAATTATCTTTTTTTGTTTGTTTGTTTGTTGGTTGTGGGAAAAAAAAAAAAAAAAAAGTGCACTATGTTTTTTCATAAAGGCTTTCTATCTTTTTTAGAACCAAACACTATTTGGGCCAAAACTGCTGCTCAAGATCATGAGCAAAACCTTCAGCTGATTCCAATAAGAAGTTTGTTTAAAAACCAGTCAGACTGGGATTCATGACATGTTTTTAGTAGTTCTGGAGATTACTTATGTGACAGTTTTAGCATAGTGTTTGAGAGGACTTTACATCTGTCATTTTTATCCTCTAAAAACAATGTTTTTTAAGAACAATAACGTGTTCCTGCACATCCACAGAATTTAAAAGACAGCAAGGCTAGTGAAAGAAAAAAAGTGGCATGCACGCTTACACTTTTGATTATATTTTAAGTACTATGGTAATAAACAGAGCTCAACTGCAAGATACTGACTAGGATAATCTTAACATATTGTCTATACACACATCTCTCAAGTAATGAATCTCTGGAGTAACTTAACTTTTTTATTATTACTATTGCAAGCTATACTGCTAAGCACCACGGGAAAAAATATGTAAATCAGAAGCAAATGTGCCAGTTAAAAGCTGCTAGGCTGAACTAATGAGTGTGATACAGCAACTGTACAGCTAAGTCTTGAGTTTTTCAAAGAGCTAATTAAGACTACCTAATTATCCCAATGAGTAAGAGTATTACCCCCTTGGATGGCTAGGAGTAATTAAGTTAAGGCAATTTTCAAAAGAAATATAAGCTTTGAATGGGGCATTTTGAGATATATTGAAGATTGTTTTGCCATTCAGATTTCAGGAGAGGTTAAAAAAAATGCAGCTGGTGACAGAAAAAGTCCCAAAGCATTTCTTTGAAAATACCTGACATGCAAAGAAGATGCTCCAGCTGGGGGAATTTCAGGAATAAAAGGACACAGAGAGATGGTGATGGAGGTTTCATAAATACCACCTCAGCAGGTATCCAAACACTGCAACTGGAGCGTTCAAAACAGTCATGAAGGAGCAGGAAATGCCATGGGGTGTTTGAATAAAGGTGTAGTCTAAAGGAACAGTTCTACTGTGGAAATTGAAGTCTGCGTTTGTACAGACCTCACTTAAAGCAACCGGGTCCCACCTCTATCATGGGCAGGGAAGAAAGCATCACAAATTCAAAGCATACAAGTTATCATAGGTTAAACATTCATAATTATAATACAGAGCCCATTCTCTCTCCTATGACATGTGCAGAGGGACTTTGAAGCCCTTCAGGAGTAGTAAAAGATTTGAAATATACGGAGAATATCTTAAAATAACAAGTTCTTACAAAAGCTGTAAAACCCACAAAAAGACTCACCCTAGGTCACACTGTAGCACAGAGCTGAGCAGGGAATCCAGCATGCCAAGCTGCCACTGTCACCAAGCAATCATCCTTCCTCACTGCCCTACAAACTCCTCTTCCTCACTCAGAGTTGCTCTTTTACTTCATTCCTCACCCTGCTGCTAGCCCAGTCCATTGCCATTT
The DNA here is from genome assembly GCF_964211825.1 of Aythya ferina. Lineage (NCBI taxonomy): Eukaryota > Metazoa > Chordata > Aves > Anseriformes > Anatidae > Aythya > Aythya ferina. Next base: position 6,154,090 of record NC_140307.1, read on the forward strand.
GTATGGCAGAGAGTAACACGAGCCAAAAAGTCTCATCACGCCAAAAGAGGCCTTTAGGAGAGGGGGTGCCTCCTTCCCTAAAGCAGAGAACTCCAAAGATGAATGTGGCAGAGGTAAATGGCAGCTCCTCCCCTTGACCCCATAAATAGCCTCTCAGTCTGTAACCCTCACCCCTGCCATGATCCCAGCTCTCCTGAGCCATCAGGCTGATTCTCCAGGTGCTCTGAGCTGCTCTAAGAGGAGGTTTTGCTTAGCCTTGGACATCACTGTGAATGCTTCAGAGAACCTTTTCCATACTTGCCAGCTCCCTCTGTGCCCAATCTGAGAGCTGGTGTAGGAGGTTGCCACGTTGCCATAACACAGATCGAGCATTTTCTAAAAGTGATTAGGTCAATGGTGGGGCCAGTAACTAATTATTGGATATTTCAGGCTTACTTGGTATAGGGAAAAGATATAGTAGGGCAATTCTCACAGGAGGAAAAGGGTTAAAATAGAAGATAGAGATTAGGAGACACTCTGAAAAAATAAAACAAAATAAAAAATAAAAATAAAACACAAACAGACCCTTCCCCTGATTTTAGCCACGGGCTGTGGGGAGCCCAGCACAGCTGCTGATGGCAGCATGAACACATGGACCTGCACAAACGACTTCTATTTGATCTGCTTACAGGCCGTACATGTTCCTTCCCAGGACCTTCTCGTTTTGGCGTGTTACCCCACAGCTCTGTTGAAATCTGACAGCAAGGGAAGTTCCATGCCACATATCCAGCTCTGTCACAAGCACTGGGTGCACACCCGTCCTTCATGCCGAAACCCAGAGCTGGCTGGGGCACACCAGCTTCGTACCCTGGTGCTAAGGCAGAGATTGTCACAGCAACCAACAGCATGAAAATCCTAGGTCCTGCCGTAGAAAGGAAAAACACACACATGCTTGCTGTGTAAGCTGGCTGAAGATCCACGGCCAGCAATTGCTTTTATTTTCGCATGCTGCAGCAGACTCCAGAAGGTCTGTTTTTAGGGCAAGCCCAGGATATTAAAAATAAAAGAATCAGCTGGCCAGAAGGAATGAAATCCAATGATACCCCCTTCTTATCACTTGCCTTTATCCACAACAAACAAATGAGTCTGTCTGAGAGGAAAGAAACTCAATCAGCAGCCCTGCACCAACAAGCATGGCTTGCATATTTTATTCTTCCAGTCATCTTATCAGCAAAGCCTGGGTGTCCAGCCAGTGCAATGCTCATAATTGTTTTCATCCCCTTGAAAACAAGCTAGAAGCAGAATTAAATTGATTTGTGAGCCATGTTTACCCTTTTTCTCTCCACCAAGCAGACAACCAATTAATGACATTAAAGATTAATTAACGTGGAGGCCTGCATGCTACCTGCCGGGCTGACGATTACATTTGGTGTTGTACGTTCTTTGCTTGGAAGGGCAAGTACCTGCAGTGTCACCTCAAGCTCCTGCTGTGAATGTCTAGAGTACAGCAAAACGCAAAACCACAGAATACAGCTTAAAAAAAAAAAAAAAAAAAAAAAAAAAAAAAAAAAAAAAAAAAAGAGAGAGAGAGAGAGAGAGAGAGAAAGAAAAAAAGTGGGGTTACTGGGATTTTTACAGCTATTTGTTAGCACCTCGTTTGCAGGGAACGGTGCAGGATGCTCCATTTGGCCTAAAATGGAGTGGAAACGTAGCCAGAAGAGTTGGGTGTGTTTGTGTAAGTTGGAAGGAGGGAGAAAGTATATATTAGGCATTTCTCACACACACATACCCCACACCTGCTCTTGACAGCTTGTTCCATGTTTTGTATCAAATGTATAAATAACATATATACATTTTACACATAAACGGAGCAACTCACGTCCTGCCAACTCTCCCCTCTCTCCTTAGACACAGACACAAAAGCACAGACAGAGCTGCAAATCCATGTGCACGTGGACATATAGGCACCTACTTAGCATTTAAATCCTTCCCAACCTACAAAACAAACCCTTCTTCTCCCCTGAGGTAATAAGTCTGTTAATTATATTTTTTGCCCTATTTTTTCATTTATTTTTATCCTTCCCCCCCCAGTACTCACAAAAAGTTTTTTTTTTTTTTTTTTTTATTGCCACTTTTTGCAATTGAGAGGCATTAAGGACATCTTGCTCAATTTCTTGTAAAGTATCAAAGGGACTGCAAACAAAATAGGATCACATCTTGTGCTCCAGATTTTGTACGCTGGCCTTATTCATTCTAATAGGTTGCAATGGGAATCTTCTTTCTCACTTCCTTCATGCTGTAACCCAGTCCACACTTGCCCAGAGCTGTTGCCCTGTGCAAACTAATCTCAAAATACTTCTTTTTAAGAGGGTGACCAGTCTTTGGCTCACAGTTGGGCCCACTGCAGCTGTTTGGCAGAGCCACCGCAGAGAGGGGAGCAGGAGCGATTAGGAAACAACGAGGAGGGGCACAGGAATTCGGGACAGGATATGAAAGGGCTGAGCAGCACAGCCAAGGGCCTGGTGACTCACTGCGAGTCAGCAGCAGGTGATTTGGAAGCTGGGAACCAAGAAAGCCAGCTCGATCTGCTGCTGCAGATGATCCTACTGCTGGGACTCACCATCCCCACAGCATCCTACGCAGCTCTGACCCTGGGCCCACATCTTCATTCCTGCTTTCTCTTTCCCCACTCTCCTGCTTGTCTTTTGCTTCCCCCTGAAGCCTGCCTTACCCCAGGTTCTGCCCGGAGATGTGCCACCCTTACAATTTCAGTCTCCCCTGCTACAGGGCACATCCCATTTCCTTCCCCTCTCTCCTTCAGCAAAGCCTGGAGATTGCAGCAAACTCCAGAGCACACTTTGTATGCCTCAAAAGTCAGGGTGAGGAATTAGCAATATATTGCTCTTCTGGAGCAGAAGCAGCTCTTGGAGGTGCTCACTCAGAGGGTTATGACCCACATACCCAGAGAAGCACCCTCACCCCAAAAAACCTCCAAGTCCTTGTGTTTCCCTCACTGCCCACAGGACATAGGCATTGGCACAGCTGCATGCCATCACCACCACCTCCCCCTGTTCCCTGGCTGTAACATGGAGGAGCCGTGCACGCTTCCTATCCTCTCTTTGCATTCATGAGACAGAGAATGATTGCTATTAATTATCACCAACTTTGTGTTCGTTTCTGAGGCCTCTTTCAGTTTTGATAAGAATCTCCCGCTGCCGAGCTGAATAGTGAGGGTCACCCAGGCCAGAGGAACCTTTATCGCTTTCTCTCCCTTCTCCAGGGAGATAATAACAGCCAAGATTCTAGTTTAAGCTTATTAAAGTGCCCAGTTATCTGTTTCAGCATGGATAATTTAATCAGACAAGTTAAATATTTATGAGGCTGCATTTTATTGTCGACAAAAGATAAAAACGTGCTTTAAGTGCTATTCAGAATAAGAATTATAATGATGATTAAAAAAGCCATTGGTAATGACATTCGATATTATTATTGTTAGCTCCTAGGATTACTGAACCATCACAGAGGGCTGCAAATAAGAGACCAGAAATTGGAACTGAACCATGCTTTCTACCTCTGTAGATCTAATGAAGATCCAAGGTTCAGCAGATCATCTAGGCTGCATCCAGCCCAAAATTATCTCATACACACACAGAGGATGGAGTCAGACCAACAGAGGGAGATTCATTTCAGTCCCTCTTACCATCTTTTACAGACAAAAAAAAAAAAAAAAAAGAGCATGTGGCTCTGTAAATAAAAAAGGAGCTGCACACAGGTGACCAGCATGCTTGCGGTTTGCAAGTCCCTGGTGCTGAAGTGCAAATCTGAAAGGAGGATTCAGCCACACTTGCAACACCTCATGCACCTTGCAAAGCAGCCAGCCAGCAAAAGGCCAGTTATGCATACTTCTGAACAAGGAATCAGTTCATTTTCCCCCTGGATCAGCACGAAGGTATATTTAGCACAAGGTTCTCTGTTACAGATGAAGCCTGTGCCTTTCCTAAAGCGAACAGCTTTGCTCCTGGAGGTGTGGGGACTTGGGAGTTTCTGCCAGAAGAGGCCTTGATTCAGCAAGGTGTTTACATACAGGGCTAACATTTAGCACATGGAGTATAATCCTGGATTTACAGTTAGGACAGTGCTAAAATACATTATTTATCCAAAGTCAGAATTTCTAAACTCAACATTCTTCTTAGAGCAGAGAAAAAAAAAGGGGGGGGGGGGGGGAAGAGGGGAGGGGAACCTGCTTTATACTTCACCAGATTTTAATTTTTCCTAATCTTTATGTGCATTAAAGCTCAAACAAAGGCATATAAACCATGCATGCAGCAACAGTAAGGCTGTAAGAATTACAGTAAGTAATACAGCATATCAATTACATTTGTTCTGCCTCAGGTAACTTAAACATTTTAAAAATATATTCATTTCCTTCCCCATGTTCAAATTCTACTGTGTCAGTATTTTATTTATGAGTGCCAGCTATATATGTAGGCAACAAAATACATATTTTATTTATTATATACAAATAGGCAGCAAATCTAAATTAACTGGTGGCAAAGCTTTTACTTTAGGAATTTTTGATATTTGAGCTCTTATTAATGTTACATTGATGCCATTTATCTTCTTAGCAGATACTTCATGTGTTTGGAAGTGAGACATAAGAGGAAAATGGATATTAATACTGCTACCATTATTTCTACCCTCCCTACCAAAACTGACAGCTACCGCTTCCACTACAGTAGAAAAGATGATAAAAACATCTGAAAACATCCTTTTGTTTATCCCCTTTTCATTGTTTTTTCATGAGATGGAACAATACATATTTTCAAAAAATTTTAGTAATTCTTCTAGCTGTTTTTTTGGCTTTGGTTAGGATTTGGGAGGGTGGGGATACTTGGCGTTAATTTGTTTGACAACATAATTTCATTAAACACTTAGCACAAAAGGCATTACACCTTCTTGCTCTCCTCTCTCTCTCTCTCCCTCTCAAAAACAACCCAGATACCTCATCCCGCCTGTCACACGCAGCACCAGGTGTCCCATGAATAATTACACAGCGTGTCTGAGGCTGAGCCTGGAGGAACTTTTAATTCTTCAGAGGTGGAAAGGAAAATTCTGCTGTCTTGGTGATCATGTGAGGAATCTACTTTCAAGAAGTGAAAATATATATATCATTTTTAAAGATTTAAAAGCTTTGACTCATTTTCTAATCAATCATCTTCATTAACAAGTGTCTTTAAAATGCTGCCACCACAGAAAAAATTTCAACCTGTCAAGGGCTTTCTTTCCTTCCTCCCTCCTGCACCCAATTAGGGTTTCTCCTGTGGTTATTCCACTATCTGCAGCAGGCTGAGCCTTTCTCAGAGATATCCCTCCCTGCAGAGAACTGCCATTTACCTGCAGCTCTAAGTCACTAACCCACAACAGCTCCTGTTGAGAGCTAGGAAAGCCTTTTTGGAGGCAGAAGCAGGAAGAACACAGCCCATCAACCCCATTCTGCTCTCACATTTACAGGGATAAAGTTGTACAAAAAAATATTGTCCAAAGAGCTTACTTGAAATAAACCAAACTGCACATGACTGATTGATCCAACTACCAATAAATAGAGGATAACACCTCCCATAAACAGAAAAATGAGTTAATGAATTGCATGCAGCTGGAATCAAGTCCCAACAAGTACTTTCGTAAGTATGAGCTAAGGCAAATCAGAGGAGCATTTTCAGTGTAAATTCATTTAAAGCTGTGTTCTGAGACTGCTGCTTTGCTTGCTTATTTTCAGTGTGGTTCTTGATCCCTTAGCAGACGCCACTGATGTGCTGGAAAAAAACAAGATAACTGGTAAAGCATTTCTGAGCAGTTAAAACTCACAGAAGTTTGTGAAACTCTGTTCCACCAGCTGTCCCTTCTCCCTCTCAGTCAGATTATTTGGTCAAAGTGTTGAATTAATTAAGAAGAATTCATCATCATTTCCACTTCAATATTCTCAATGAGTCTCTCAAACCTGGCAAAACAATGTAATTTGCTCCAAAGCCTCACGAGCATTCCCTTGAACCCAACGAGGCTCATGCAGCCTTTCCTCCAATGCCCTCCCAAAATTTTGCCCCAGCCTGATTGTTTGTGATCACCATCTCCATTTCATAAATAAGGAGAGAGATGCCAAAGGACAAATTATCCTTTTCCTGGCTATCCCCAACACAGATAGAGAGCAAAGCCAGCCCTTCCATTTATCCCAACTACACCAGAGTCACTGTCCATCCCAAGTCAGAACACTTCACGTGTTCTTGCACAACCAGTGTGATTTCCCCCACTAAGCAACTCTCTGCAAGAAGTGATGCTGATGCAATGCTGCTGGAAGGTCTGACCTAATATTTCCTCTACCATCACTGAGATACTTGCTTTTGGGTAGGGAAAAGAAGAGGAGAAGGCAAAGATAAAGTTGACTGACTGCTTTGTAGGCATGTTGCAAAACTATATATGTAGCGTGTGTTATAAGCAGCGAATGAATCCTTCCTCTCCCAGCTATCGTTTACGAGGTACAGAGCACTAAGACCACTGCCCTTATGCATAATGCAGATGAAGCATAAATAGGAAAGATCTGTTTTTGTCTTCTTTGTTACCCCCCCCCCCCCCCCCCAAAGACAAGATGTCAGCTAGATAATTTATTAGAAAATATCACTGTAGTGCAATATGGTACACGCTATCCTTTGGGGGTAGAAAATCAAATATTCGCTTGTCACTGGAAGGGCTGATTTAATTGGTACATACAGCATTTCACCCTATTGCTTAAAATAACTACGTGGGCTCAGATTTCCATTGTAAGAACAGGTAGGTTTTAATTCAGATAACTGGGAGCAAGCACCAGGCTGGCACATGACAGTTCACATGCTCCAGAGCCCAACCACCCCAAATACAGGCACTACAAAAACTCACACAGTCAATGAAACACCAGGACCAGCTCTCATGACCACCAGCACCTGTTTTTTGGGATCCCTCCCAAAATCAGTACTTCCAACCAGCTGGCAAGTGTAAAGCACTGAGAAATTCCTCCTTGGCCAAGGAAAGGGCAGCATTAGGCCATGCTCCTGAAACCTGAGCTGTGGGTTAAATCCAACGAGAGATTTTGAGACCTAGCAGGACCTCCCACAAGCACCATTTGCTCTAGCCCAGCAGGGAATTCTGGTCTTGGTGGGCAGACGTTGTCTTTTTTTATTTTTAAGGAGTTATTTATTAATTTCCCAGAGGGTTATATCATCCAGCAATACATACAGAAGGCAGAGAAATGCGACTGAAAGCAAAGATTATGTTTTAAAAAGTGACTGGACCTTGCAGAGCAGAGCTCTCCCCATAACTCAGCAGTACCCAGCCATAGGAAGCACCAAGAGGCAACAGGTTCAGCATTTATTCTTGCAAAGATTTCCTAACTCCCCTTGCCCAGGGGAAAGAGGGATGGAGGGAGGAAACTGCAGAAAGGATTTTTATGAGCAGGTGTCTCCCTACCAGAAGGATGGGACTGAAATGGAAAACCTCGTTCCCTTATCCAGCCTTTGGACAGACACGCAGTAACATAGGCTTCACCTGTGCTTGCTGGGATAGAGGGAGTGGAGGAACCAGTGCTCTGATTTGGCCTCAGACTCAGGGATTTGTTTCCTTACAGCCAAGCAGCAAGAGAACAGCTAGCCAAAGTAATGTCTGTAACACTTGCAAACGAGCATTTCAGTAATTGAAACTAATTCGCAAGTTTCTGACAAAATCAGTAAGTTGTTTTGATTGTGAAAATATAAGTATTAAAAAAGGACAAGTAGAAACCAGAAATATTTTGATTTTTTTAATTTTCAGATGGAAGTAACATTCATGTTATGCTTCGTGCTTAAAAAACATAAAGACCCCAAATATTTCATTTCCCATTTGCAAAACTTTAACATTTATTTAAAAACATTGTAAGGAGTTTTGACTTGAGGGAGAAAAACAAAAACAAATGCATCCCCTAGCAACTCACAATTAAATGTGCTGCCAGTTTGCAATTTAGCCAGCGACCTTGAAAATCATAACTCTAATCTAGGGTCTGTCCGTCTGTCTCTCCTCTAAGTGACAGCCAATGAATGTGATATGCATCCTGGCAGAGAGTTAGAACTGTGTCCTTCTGATACTACAGCTTTTACAGGCATTTCTTATGCAAACTCCCATTCTTAGGCTTCTCTGGGTTGTAATTTTTCTGACAATGTTGTTCCAAACTCATTCTGTAACAAAGCTCCAGTATCTCACCATTGCAGTGTGTTGGAGAGGGAAACCCAGCTGCATTTTTTTTTTTAGCAGTCACTTTCCAGGCCACATCTGTCCTGCTAATGAATAGTGACATCAAAAACACGTAAATTATACTGTAGGCTGAGGATAATTAAATTGAGCAGGTTGAAAAAAAAATAAACTATATCAACTAAATCCCAATTTGCAAACTATTATGTGCAGTCTTCGAGGTTTCGGCAGAACAATGGATACGGGGGGATTATAGCAAGGTTTAAATTTCGTAGGGATGATTTGATATTCTATCTGTGTTCTGAGCAAGTCATGTTGCATCAGATCAAATCCCAATTTCATTCTATTGTGTAAAAAAATCTATTGTTACCACTCTTTCCTCTACTTCTTCATTATGGGGATGTAATTTATCGAAGTGCCCCGGAGAGTTTGCAGCACAGAATGGCTGTAGCATTATATATTTCCAATAGCTCCTTTGTTGCAGAGCACTAGTGGTTAATAGGAAGATAATGAAAATATGGAAATTAAATTAGGTTGGTGCCAGGACTGAAAGAATACTTTCTTTAACTTGCAATACTACAAGGTTATGAGCAAAATAATAAATAAAATAAATAAATAAATAAATAAATATGATTGTTACATTGTTGAAGGGAAGCTGGTAGGGTGGGGATTTCTCCCTTTTTCTGGGCTTGGAAAGAAATCAAGTGTTTTTCATGTCACTTTCTGATGGTAGGAATCTAGATTTTGGAGAGCATGTGAAAAAAGGTTTAGTTAAACTGTATGATGGGAAAAGGAGAGATATTTATCAGTGACACTCCAGGGAGGGAAACCAAAGTTGGAGTGATTAAGAAAAAAATGTGTGGACAATTCTAAAATCCCAGCAAGATTTATTACTGCTGTGAAATAAAATTTCTAAATTAGGGCAAAGTCCTTTTTGGCTTTTTCAGACTCTGCCTAATTATCCCAGGGAATTCAAATCTCACCATCAGTGCAAGAAACTGAGAGAGCACAACTGAGAAGAAACTTTGCAACAACATACGGAGCCTTATTTCTGGGTGTGAGCAGCAGCGAAGGAGAGGGCAAATGCCCTCTCCTGGGGAAGGAACCAGATCACCAGTAATCCCTACTGCTCAATTCCACAGCTCTTGGGTGCAGTCCTACACTCAGTACAACCCTCTCCTCTGGGTCAGGGCAGAGCACCGTGCCAATGCACTGCCAGCAATTCCAGCAGATGCACTGACACCTGAACAAGTCTGCTTCACCTCATGGCAATGGCCTGACTTGTCCAGTCCATCACTAACCACTGAAAGTAGAAGCCAGCATGAGTCAAGGCAATTCAGACGCTGCATTGAAGCTTCGTGATGCAGATTAAAACAAGTAAAGAAAAAGAAAAAAAAAAAAAAAAAAAAAGGGGGGGGGGGCGGGCAGAAAAAACACACACTGCTGTGAGTATCTGCAGTTGCTGCCACAGGCTACCTGCAGGCAGCTTGCAGATCATGGCTGGAATAGCATTGCCCAGTGCTGTACTTATCTGTATTTATAGTAATCACACGTAGTCATAAATTTTATATAGCCAGACATTATAAATACACCCAGATTTCTAAAGCTGGAACAGAGACTATTCAAACAACCGCCTTGCAAACAGTTCTTTCTGTAGAGTTTCAAAAAAATAAGAAATGTACAATATTACACTTGACAGCTCTTTCTTTCTGTACAATTTCTCTATCTTGTCTTCCCTGAACTCCTCCAAGAGATAAAACAAACATGAATAATCAAGAAATCTCCAAATCATGCCAATAGGATAAAAGAAACATGAAGATTATAAACCATCAGGCTTCAGAAGGAAAGCAAAGGACTGCTGGCCAAGTGTTGAACAGGGCAACGAGCGGAGCAATTTGTTTCAGAGCTTCAAAGAGAACTTGAGCTTGTCTGAAAAAGCTGGTGCTCAGGTGAGAAACCACCTCTTATGGGCGCTTGATATCTTCTACTGGTGTACCTGGTACTTCCCAGGGCCAGAGCAGGATGAAGGTGGATCAAATGACCAGATCCACCTGACAAGGCAGCACAGTTCCTTCTGGTAACAGTGCAAAGCCAGGACAGCGCAGCACGTAGCAGAGCTGACTACTCTCATAGTAGAAGGACACACACCAGCCCCCAGCCAGCGGGGATCTGTCACCACCTTCAGGCACAGTCCCAGCCAGCACTCAGTGGAATGAGAAGCCGAAAAGTGAAATCAAAGCAATTTGAAATTATTCACTTTGCTAAACTTGACCGGGATTTACAGAGCCCGTTACTTCCTGAGATAAGCCACAGAAACAGCAGGACCTTCTGTGGTGAGAATCACTTTGTGGAAAGAGTACAAATAGCTATGAAAAAGCTGCAGCAGTCTTTTTTTTTTTTTTTTTTTTTCCTAGAGCTTTCACACTCCCCATTTCTGACAGTCTTCTTCAGAATAGTTTCAATATGAAATGAGCATTGGCAGGAGCTCCTCTGTATTTTTCATTCTCTTCATGTGGAAGGGCTGCTTGTACAAACTTTGTTTCATGCTGGAGGAACAATTCTGGTGTTTTTTGTTTTGTGGAACAGAGAAAACTTGGCTCCATCAAAACCAATTGCAAAACTCTTGTTGCCTAAATAGGTCCAGGATCTATCCCAAAAGTCAAAAAGAAAAAATTATGGCAGGAAACCTCAGGGCAGAAATCTAGTATCTGGGAATATCCCATACCAGGAGAAGACTGATGCAGGGATATTAGCATTAATGCTACCATCGCAATCAGTACAGTGGGAGAGCAACTCTCTGATATACTTAAATTAAGCAAAGATATGTATCTGTTTAGCATATTTGTGACTGCAGTACAATATATTTCATCACTGTGGTTGCAAAATAATCTTTATTTTTTTCCATGGGAGATTACTCAAACCGCAATAATGTGTTTTCCCAAATTAAATAGATAACTTTACAGACTGCTGGGTAATAAAATACGAATAAACACGGAAGACATACCTTATTAAAAAAATTAGCTTGTCATTTTTCAGACTCTTCTTTTGATTTGCAAGTTAATAAAAACCACAGCCAGTTGCCATAGGGAGGGTAATTAATTAGCCATCTATAAAATTAATGTTGGAGAGGGGAGGAGGCTTTCACTTGAAATATTCATTGCACATAGCAGAAACATATTCTAGCACTATAGTTAGAAGTCTGCCATATGCTCTGATGTCCTTAAAAAACAGTAATGGTTTGTTGGTTTTGTTCCTGAAGAACAGCTCTGGCGGTGATAAAAGCTGGTCAAGGGAATGACTCAATCTACCAACCCTCTGGTTAAATGAAGTCGCCTGTCTTCCTCCAGAGGGACGCAAAGAATTGCACTGCTGGATTCAGACAAAGAGCTGTGCGAACTGCGTTTCCTTTCCTTCAGCCCCTTTTAAAGGGAGCTAGAGCCAGCCCCAAGCCCCCCTGCAGAAACCACAGAGCACACCGAAAGCCATCGGAGCTCCCTCCTGCCACTCGCATGGGTGCGCCTGTCCCCAGAGCCTGCAAGTTCAGCTGCACCCGCTGAGCCCCCAGGAGCTGACTCCAAGCATGATCAGGCAAGCACAAGACTCCCGGAGATGCATCTGGGCATGAATTCAAGCAAATATCTCAAGCATGTCCCAAGGATCAGCTCAAGAGAGGTCAGTGAGAGAATGCAGTCCCCAGCCCGATATTAAGTTTCCTATCCAGGCAAACCAAGAAGCCAGAAAAAAATTAATAAGGGGAGATAGCTGTGTCCCCAAGAGCTGTGTGAATATTTTAAAGTTAAATATTTATTCCAAAGTCAATTAAGGCAATTTTAACTCTTCATGAAAGGTTCCACCCAGAAGGTTTGAATAATCCCCTAATTAAGAACTTGAATTAATTCACAGCATTTTGCGTCCCTTTGCAGAGACATTACCAGTCTTTAAATTTGTACTGATGTTGCTAGTGAGAAACTTCTCATAACTTAATACATACCCATCTACTACGCTTAAAAAAAGACACCTCTCTATCCCACAGGACAACAGAAATCTGCTAAATAAGTACCTAATTTGTGAAGTCTCATTTGGACCACATTTATTCTGAGTTAAGAGGATGAATGGAGGCCTTCCAAGTTATTTGGATATTAATGCTGCTAATTTGCATCACACTTACGCAACATACAACATACAACCAACCTGGCCCCAAAGAGGTTGCCACCCAAAGGCAAGAGGTGACAGGAATGTTCAGGCAGAAAAAAATGACAGGGAAACCTGATCAAAATGATCACACCATAACTCACTGCCTCCATAAACCTAATTATTGTTGCTAGGCAAGAGGGAAGGGTATGGACTTCAAGGATAACGGCAGGCTGGTGGTGGGTTTCCTCTAAGGGAGAAGAACTGCCTGGGAGAAGGGAACAGAAATGTGCAATTGAAAGTGTAATAAACAGATGATGAAGGACAGTGTTATGAGCCAATTGGAGGCAGGAGCTTTGATCTTGTTTGATACAGACCATAAGATGAGTCAAGTGAGAAAGAGTCTGCAAAAAAGTTCTGGAAAGAAAAAAAAAAAAAAATTTGATGGAATTGAGAAGTCACAGTTGATTTTCAGTTCCTATAACCAAGCCACATGGCATCTGTCAAAGCCAAGGGAAAACGATGTTGCAGAAATGAAGTAAAAACTAGCACCTGGACATGAGTTATTTAAACCAGGAGATAGAGAAGGCCATTGTCTCAAACATTATGCTTATACAACAAGACCTAGACAAATGTGGATACAAGGCTTGCAAAGCTACTAGAGTCTAAACATTGCCTGGATGAGAGACATCTGTGATAAGCAAAAGCATGGTGTTTTTTCAAAGCGAAGGCTGTCGGGATTGTAAATTAAGAAAAATTCAACAACAATCTTGAGCTGATGTCTAGACATTCACAAGAAGCTGTCAGGGCCCTTATTTTTATTTGGCAGGAAGGAGGTCTGCAGAAGGTATTAGAATGAGCTGTCACACAAAGAAGATAGCATCATTCTGTCCACTTTTTCACTTACACAATTTTATTGTACTGCTATAGAACTGGCCATGCCCAGGCAACATCAGCCAGAGATATTCTTCTCATCACATTCTAAGTTGTCAGGGCTCCGCAGTGACATATATTCCAGTGGGAATAGCATCACCGTGCCTCACAGCAAGAGCACCTGCAATCATCTATGAAGTGCCTTAAAGAAAACGTTCAAAGCTCTGCTCTCCTATTTATGATCTTTCTGGAGAAGACAGTTAATAATACTCTTACCAAAGTAAATAACTCTTTCATTAATGGCGGAACACTACACTGGATCATACGACTTTCTTTTCCTGGAGCCTAATAATTTCACACTATTTTAAAATGTTAATAAATGAGGTTGCCATTCCAAGAAAGAGCCACAGTTCATTACCATATGCAAGTCTTCATTTATCACAAAATTTTTCATTCACTATCCCTTCCCATTAAAATTGTTATAAATAAGAAGCTGAAGTAAAGGTCCAGATTCCTAATATCAGCTATTGGTGATTCTTTTTCGCTAAAGTATTTTTAGGTAAGGGTATATTTATTTTAACACACACTGAAATGATTTCTTGGTCTTCTATTCTTGATCTTTATTGAATTTTTCTTAATTTACAGGTTTCTGCAGTTGGAAGCAAAATATAGGGGTTGAGATTTGCAAACCAGCAGAGATGGCAAGAGCCCACAACAGCTTCCATGGGAGCCATCCTCTTACAGGAGGACTCCCCATCTCACTGACCTGCCCAACCAGCTTCTGAATAACAGAAAGCAGGGGAGAAAAACCATGCGTGTCCTGTCATTGACCACAAAGGTGACAGTATCCAAACTAGAACACCCATTGCCATGAGGAAATTTATTGTCACATTCTCTATTTTTGCCTCTTAGAGGACCTCCATTTATTTCCTAAAAATCCTTCAAGGGGTTACCTCTTCCTTGACTGTTAACGTGGCAATTACAGAATATTCAGTCCTGTAGGAAACATTTCTGCCTGTGAAACTGTCATCCTGAAATCTGCTTTTCTTACCCTTAGGATTCATATAATCTAGACAACAAGGATACCAAAATGACTAGGATTTGGAAGTTTAAGCATCTGATTTGCAAGCACAATTAGGTATTTACATTCCAGAATATCACTGCAGTTTGAGCCTGCAGGCAGAGATCATGTCAGAAAGGCCTTGTGAAGGCAGATAACAGGACCCCAAAATTTTTACCACTACCTGGCAGGACTGTCACAATTTTCTGCACGTTGCTTTGTGTTCATATTATCATTCACCTCTGCCACCCCAGAAATCCATGCTCATCTGCTTTTCTCAAGGCTGTTTTGACCTGATGGTTGTTCAGGCCAGCTCAGGAAGAAATTCATCCTTAACACGCAGCTTCCCTCCTGCTTGCAGCTAAGCCTGCCCTATGCAATAACTCTCCCCAGTGATGCGATTGGAGCTGTCCTGCCTGCAGGGACCAGGCACAATATGGACCTGCTCCCCTGAGAAATAAAAAGAGTAAAAACAAATGAGTTCATGGTCAAATTGGTCTGTCAGGAGGCAAGAGTTTCAGCAACCTGACATTCCCCTTGGCATCTTCACTTTCCATAGTGCAAGCCTGTTACTTATTCCTGCAAAAGTAATTGAAGGACCTTCAAGGAAGTAACACCAGTGCACCCCCATTTCAAGTAAGCAGAATTAAAAAAATAAATAAAATTAAACCAACACACCATGGACAACATCATAAACCAGATTACTCAGATACATCTGCTGTTTCTCTCACCACTATAAAGGACTCTTCAAAGACACAGTGAAGGTTCATTAGCAGACACTGCATGATTGGGGAAAAAACAGAAGCCTACAGATCATCAGCTTATAATATATCTACATTGGGGGCAAATAGAGGTCTTCAGATATCTGCCTCAACTACTCAACACAGAATTTACTTAGAGAAAAAAATAAGACTCATTCTCCAGCAAGTAAATGTTCTGTTATATTGGATTATAGGGTGCTGTCCTTGCTCAGTTACCCGTCTCTCATAGCATTAGTCTTCAACACAACAGCACGTTTACAGGCTTTCTTGGCAGTAACACAGTGAGACAGGCCCATATTGAACACTAGTTAGGGAAGACATGAAGAAATGGAAACATTACATTGTGTTTTCTAGATAAATTAAGATTTCACTACCGGATCTTCTAAAAGCCAGAGCACCACTTACTCCATTCATTCTGCTCTACAGCATGGTTAATGGATATAGATAGCTGAACTGGTGCCTGAGTAGCAAACCACAGTCCCCCTCAGATGGGATAAATGCTCAGCATTGCAGAGCTGGAGCAATTAATTTGTCACTGATAGGCAAGTGGTGTTAGAGAGTAGTGCTGCTTCTCCACCTTCACCTTGTGCTGAACTTGAACAACTTGACTGGAGAAACTTGGAGTGAACTGTGGCTCTGACTTCTAACAAATCCTCACAGGCATATGCAAAAAACTATATATATATTATTAAAGAAAAAAAAAAAAAAAAAAAGATAAGAAAAGGAAGATTCCTTCTGTTAGTTACATTGATGCGCTCTTCACTGGGTACAAAGAAAAAACCAGGCATCACCAGCTAGCTCTAGCTACAAGTTCCTTTTAATGGCTGAACTCTTAATTCAAATGGAATGATGTTTGCTCTATTCCCTTGTTTTCTCTGTCTCAACCATCAGGACCACAGGGTCTGCCAGAACAGGGCCATATGAAATATTTATTAACTCGTGTTCAAGAGAATACGATGAAAGATATGAGAGAAGTTGGAGCCAGAAGTTCCTCGAGCTACCTAATTGAGAGAAGACCTGACATTTACCTATCAGAAATCAAGTCAGGTAGGCAACAACCCAAAGCTGTCAGATTTATAACAGCAGATGTTATAAAAGGGAATGAGACCAGCTGAGGACAATAATGGTTTCGTTGGGGTGTAACTGCAAGCTAAGTCCATAATTTGACATTTAACCTGGCCAAGCAGCAGCTCAAAACTATTGCTTTTGTAACACCCAGAAATGTAAATGCTGTTAAATCTAAAAAAAAAAATGCACCTGTGTATCTTGTTTCATGCTTGTCAGATGCAGTTCATCCTTTAAATTCAAGAATACAGTCCCTTTTTTTATAATTTTTTCTAAAAGAAGGAAACAAATTTGCAGAATAAGATCTGTAGAGAAGTACAAGTTTGTCTTATATGGGTGAGACATTGCTGAGTTCATATAAATCCTGTCTTCATCTTTGATATTTCTGAATGATTGTTATTTAAAAATACCAAAGAGAAAGTTTTGAACCTTTTGCTTCCCTGTCATTAAAACAAATTGAAGATTGAAAGTCCCACTAAGTTAATTCACTCTTCAGTCAGATTTTAAATTCTGTAATTGGACAAATGACTAAACTATATATGTGTTTCAGCTTTGCACTCTGGGCCAATATTTCACCCACTTTAAGTAGAAGCTAATGAAGTTCTATATAGCCAGGAACTCATAATATACACGTATATATTAAAATAGATTATGGAGATAAACAAGATCTCTTCACAAGCATTGTTCTCTACTTCCCTTCCCCCCCCCCGACACACACACACACAAAGCACCACAATGCACAAAGAAAAATTGAAGGAAGTATCTTGGATAAGCAGATTTAAAAAAGAGAATCCTCAAAGGCTTTCAAGATTTGCAAAAGTCTCTAGACTTTCAGTGAAAAAATAAGTCAGTATCATTGCATGAAGGGCACTGACAAGCTTGATTTCCTCCTTCATGAGCATGATAAAACCCAGAGATACAAACTTCCAGTTTGGCTAATAGATGTCAATGTGCAGAGACAACCAGAGTAGTGTTTTCATGTAAAATTCATAATATAAATCCTTGAAGCCTTCTAATTAAGAACTGTATATATCTGCCTACTAATAAGTCAAATTACTTATCTTCCTCCTCACAGAGGAAAAATAAATAAATGTTGACTAAACACAACAGCTCTTAGTAATCAAATGCAAACACTCTTCTCAATAAAAAGATTGTTTCTGATAGGAAGTCGTGTACAAATCAGGCTCTTCCAGGCTACCCACTCCAATTCAACATGAAGAGTTATGCTCGTGTCAACTGTGGCATGGTATACTCATGCTAATTACACAGTCATTAACTCAACCACTGGGTCTGAAGTCATGCTTACTTTGAGGTCTATATCCACATGGACAAGTCACAGTCTCAGAGCATTAGTTCAGATCCAAGTTTTCACATAATGAAGAGCTAACATCACCCAAAAAGATGCATCAAGTCAGGTTTAAGTAACAACAAATATAACTGATACACCTCTGCAGCAGCTGAAGGGTGGAGCCAAAAAAGGACTAAAACCAACAGAATTAATCCCCACTGAAAAGCCAGGAGACTGAAGAATTTTAAAATGAAAGTTCTATTTGTGCAACTCCTGCTAATTGCTCTAATGAGAGTTAAACAAGTTGTTGGCCAAATTCTGACAATCCAGAACAGATGTTCTTAAGTCATTAACAAGACTTAAGCGGGGTCTACAACCAGCCATTCTTATAGCAAACATCTTGTGTATTCATGAATAACCAACTTAAACCCTGAAGCTAAATCCACTTGTTTTCATGGAGTTAAATCAAAGGACTCACCTCCAGCTCACTTACCACCTAGATGGCATGGCTTCAGGCAAAATTTAAAAATGTGAAAAGAAAATTATACACCTTCCAAAGAGGAAATAGAAACACCAGTAAAACAGACTTCAAGAGATAGATCCATTGAATGAAAACACACCAAGTCATTGCTTCTCCTTGAATATTCAGCTCAGTTTATAGGACGTCCTCAGCTCTTAAATACAAAGAAGCTAACTCAGGTGAAGAACACGCTCGTTGCCTTGATGCACAAGAACCAACTAAAGACTTTGCTTTAGGTTCTCTGACAGGTTCTTTACTCAGTATCTATTTATACTACAAACCAGAATTGCTCATGAGCATCTACTGGAGCTGGTTAGAGTACCAGGCGTTACTTTTCACGTAGCTCAGTTCTTCAACTTTCTAGTGCTTTTGGTGGGGATTTTAACAAGCTTGTTATCTAGGCTTTTTTTTTTTTTTTTTTTTTTTAAACATTATGCATTATAAGATGTGTGGTGTTGTGTAAGATTCCCTTCTACCATTAGTATGAATTGTAAAATGAAGTGACAGCAGATCTACATTACAGAGGTTTGAGCAAAAGCTGAGGGAATCAGGAAGTTGGATTTTCAGAGCTTTTGGGAAGGAGAAAATGGAGAAGGCATTATTTAAGTCTGTCTGAGGACTTTGACTTTCCGCTTTCCTGGGTTTTTACCTTCCTATATAGAAATTATGAATATTTGACAGATGTTTATGAATAATTTCAAGATAATACAGGTGAAAATTACAGCACAAGCACTATTTTATTATTTCTCCTAAGTAGAACAAAGGACTCCAAGTACTAATTCCTAGGATCTAAACACAGATGCTAATGACCTTGGGCAAACCACTAATATTTCTTGGCTTCCACAGATCCACCTAATATGATCTAGAATTTAAAGAGAGATACAAAGGAGAACAAGCAACAAACAGATCAGTAAAATCTTCCTTAAGGTAGACAAGACATAAGAAGAACTAAGCTGTTTGAGACCATGAAACATCTGTTTAAAATGTGAGATGATTCAAAAAACAGATGTATAAGCTAGATATAATTCCTGCCTGATACATAGTGTTTCATCACTGGAAAATTCCACAAGGAAAGAAAAGCCAGCACACATGAAGGAATGGGTACACCCTAGTTTGCTTCAGAATGCTGATGTGAAATAGTTCACAGATACATTAATAGAAACAAGTTCACATCAAGACATCTCTACGTATGATCTCACTGGCTAAAAAAGCACACTGCAATAGCACGAGGAGAACAGAGAAAGAACGACTGCAGATTCTGTCATGAGGATGCTCAGAAATACTAACAAGACTCAACTAAATCACCTACAACCCTTTTTTGCTCAAGAGCATTTCCTCAGCACGCTAGAAAAACATACACCAGACGGGAATCAAATCAAGAGAAATCTGATTATATCTAGAGCAAAGAGAGATAAATGACCTGTAAGACAGTGTCCAGCTACAAGTTAGTCTATAAGACACAACAAAGGAGACATTTTGCAGTAGAAAAGAGGCAAAGAGTAGAAAAGAGTAGAAAAGAGTTCTTCAAGATAGCTGGAGATAGGATCATGAAACCATCAGCAACCGTGTGCAGCTGCAGGATTATGAAACCATCAGCAATTGCACATAGCTGCAGGGGGAGGCTCTTTGTTTGTTAAATTACCTATGGTACCCATTATCTTTGGGATGAATCTGGCTAGAGGCCCAGGGAATTTAGAAGATGCCATCTCTGCTTTCATCAGCTAAACGAAGAGGTCCTGTCTGTTCTCCTGTAGCTTGTATATAAAACAACATATTACTATTCCATGGACAAGTTCCTCTCAAGACTTGGATCAACCCCTAAAGCATTTCTGGAAAGGAAAGACAAAAATTCAAAAAAAAAAAAAAAAAGAAAACATAAATAGTGCTAGTAAAACTATGCCATCACAACATTTACTTGCTAGGTGCCTGTACAGCTCATTACCTATCTGGTAGGCTGCAGCACTACTAAGCAGTTAAGTTTGGCTGACTGAAACACCCATGAGTACCTGGATGAGCACAGTGACTATTAAGGCAAAAAGATTAGAGGGATCTTAAACAGAGCTTAGCCTGAGTAGAAACTTGGATTTATCTTGCAATACCCCTTTAAAGTGTTGTTTCTAGTCTATTAAATGACTCAAAGGCCAATGGTGAAATTGGTATTGCAAGCGCAGAGCATGAATAAATTCTGCTTCCATTTTTTTGTTTGCCACCAACTGAACTTAAAACACTGTGACAGAAGCACCACAGACATACTAACAGGTTAATATAACTATTAGCACATACATAACCTCATTACAGCCTGACTCAATCTCAGCCCAATCAGATATTGCATAGTTTACAAGTAACGTTGAATCTTCTGTGGAGTCTTACAGTTGGCTATAGGACAAGCTTACAGGACAATTTTCAAAGCAATAACCCTAAAAGCTAGAGAGATTACTTCACACCCAAAACCCAGTGTGGAAAGCCACAAACTCCCTCCTTTATACTCCCTCAGCTCCACTTGTAATCTGAGCTGCAACCAACTCTCACTTGACTTCTGATCAAGCCCAGATAATCAAAAGTCCTGGTACTGTGCATCCTCTCATTTTCTCCCCATCACTTCAGTTTTTCTTCAGGGTTTCATCATGAGTTCCGCTACCCCCCAGTAATATATTTTATATTATCATTTCATTGTTTTCTTGATTTTGTGTCTGGAACATGTTGTCCTAAGTGGCAGCTTCACTTTTGCCTGAAAAGACCATCTGAGTATGCATTTCCCAAAGCTAACTCACTGTTTGTGGGTCACTCAGCCAGGGCTTCCTACAGGAAGCCCAAGTCCCTATGTGGTTATTTTCTCTTTTTCCACTCCTCTCTCAAAGCATTTCTCAGATGAGAAGAGCAGCTTATCTAGAAAATCTTTCCATGAGGTTTCTCCACCCAGCTCTTCCCTCCAGCTAGGGCATACTGCAGTCTGGTGCCAAATTTAGCAAGATGCAGCATGTTAAGAAGCACTGTTTATTTTCTAGAGAAATAGCCGCAATTTCTTTTCATTTCCACTCTTAAGAGTACAAATATCCTAAGCGCACACATGATTTTGAGTGTCAACTCAATTATAATGAGATCTGTTGATGGAGTCCACAAGTGTGTTCTGGGAATGGACACAGAAGAAGAGCTGTGGTAAACAGGCATATCTGCAGACCTCTAAAAAAAATCATTTTATTGATTTAAGAAATAATAATCAGGCATTCACCCCTGGCTACCTCAGAAGGCATCTGACCCACCCAAAGAGCTGTAGAATATTCACTCCATGAAAATTTTTACCATAAAGACTCGACTGTTTATTGTAGAGGTTAATGAAGCTGTGAAGAGAATGTGAAGAGAACATGATTTTGCTGAGATGGTTGTTTTTAGGCAATACCAATCTCAATACAAATGAATGGCATAATAGAGAGACCAATTACTAATGTTTCCAAACAAGCTTTGAGACACAGGGCAGCTGTAACATAACTTTTTTTTTTCTAAATATACTATTTCCTCTATTCTACGAACACCTAATTGCAGTCCCCAGTCTCTGAATCCAGTACTCTAAAAAAGACTGAGTGCATTGCTCAAGACACTTTCTTGAGCAAAGCTCCTAACGCAACCCAGCCCAGTCACAATGCTTAGGCTCATACAGAAGCCAAAAAATCCCCACCAGAGAAATTTTGCTGCATTTTTATTTATTTCTTGCCTCAGCAGTGAAAGGTTATTTCTGAATGCTGTCTGGGAAAAGCACAGCTGTTCAAAAAATGCTGCTATCCAGTCCCTTTAGTAACGTCAATTTTCTTAAGCAGTCACAAAAGCTTTTTATTCTGCAGAGAGAGTTCACACAGCATGCATGGCTGTGCACATCTGTACATATATTGCTTGGTTACCTCTCCCATAAATATTTTCTCTGCTTTGGTATAATATCACACAAGGATGTACTGAAGTTTGAGAGAAGTTCAAGTTCTTTTTCCCCCTTAAATACGTGATTGCTTTGATGTGTCAGCATGCACAGACAATGCAAAGTAGGAGGGGCCAGATACAACCTACACAACAACATCAGGGGGGTTTTAACAATCTTGGGTTAGTTACTAAATATGCAGAGAGAAAAAAAAAAAAGTTTTTATTTAGTTTTGTTTCCCCAGAATTCTTCAGTTCATGTTGCACCTACGTGTTTTATCTAGCAAAGTAGGACAGGTATCTATAGGCCTCAAGAGATTAAAGGCCTCTACTAAGTATACAAATAAGAGCAACGTCTGAATCTTCCCAATCATCCCAAAAATCACAGGCTAAACTTACTAAGCATGTATCAGTCAGTGAACTGCAGCAACCTACATACTTACTGTCACAGTGGATTCTACCTACTACTGAGGGACTGATAAGGATACAACAAATGTAAAAGCACAGCAAAATTATATCACTAAGAAAATTAAGCTCTTCCCATCTAAGTCTTCGCTAACCTAAAGAGTGTTCTTTTTCCCCATGTATTTTACAAGTTTGGCTGCTCCATATCTTACTAATAAAAATGTAACAGAGTTGAATGTTCCTACTTACAAACAGAAGTCCTGATAAGTGTCAACAAATATAAAAAGTGAAGTACAAAGAAGGAACAGACCAACTTAATGATTTCCTGATCCTGTATTATCAGATTTGAAAATCTTCAGGGAAGACTTGAGTCCAGTGGAAACAGTCTTCAAGGAACAAGCCTGTGCCTTGGAACTTGCCTCAGGCTCAGCCACTCCCTTTGAATCCACCAGTGCAAATCTTGGGACTGCTCCAATGACATGGTTCAGGATGTCACAGAGCCTCACAGTGGAATATGCTTGTGTTCATCACAGCTCCCCTACTACACTACTACATTTATCTTTGCTGCTATCAGTTTGTTAGATGTGATTTTTTTTTTCAGAATAAGGAATTCTGATGTTTGTGGTAATACATTTTCTTAAAAGATACTTTGCCTATTCTTATCTTCACCATTATCTCAGAGGTGGCCTTAAATAAGTGTTTCTCCCTATAGACTGGGAGACACTGTTAGAGGAACAAGAGATCCAGATTCATCCATGCAGTTCTACTTTTGGCCCCTCTGCTCTTCAGATATTGTCATCTGATTTTCATGCAGAATTCTGATATCAAAAAATGAACTTACTAGCCCAGTGCCAGCTCTCATCTCCAAAAAACAAGAGCCTGTCTTAAACCATACAACCTGTATGGTTCACTATTGCCTCTTTATTCATGGACCTGAAGCAATACCAAGAATCTTGAGTGAAATCATTTGTGATCCTCAAAAGTCTGGCCATAAATTTGACTTAAAAGATTCCTTTAGTGTCCAAAATCTTCCACAGATGAATCTCAGAAACATTCAGTTTGGAGTGACATGGTGAATGACAAGAAAATCTAGACCATATCTTCTTGTATGTACTGGCAGCAAGCTGAAGAGAAAGAAGAAAGACTCCCCTTCCCATCCATCAGAGCATATTTCTAAACACCCACTGCTCCACTGCACAAACTGAGCAGGAAAGGTCACCTGCATTACACTTGAGCCTTCAGGTTCATTTTCTTTCACAATTAAAATATTTATCTTGGAAAAGACAGTCCCTCTCCCCACTGCTTACTACATTTTTGATAGCTTCAAGTAGCAATGATGTAGCAAATAGACCTGCTTTGGATATGGATTCCTTTAGCATCCTATCTGGGGAGATTTCCTGCTCCGTAAGAGACACAATCATTCAGACAAGTGGACACCTGTTTCCTTATCAAGGATGTGGCTTCTAAACACCTGGTCCCCTCAATTCATGGATTAACCAGTAACAAAAACATCTGAGATCTGGGCTGTACATTGTTGTTGCTCTATGCTGTATTTAACCCAAACTCCCTAATCTAATATTCCATTAATAGAATAACCAAGCACACTGAGAGCTCTGGAGACAATAGCTTTATTGGCACTAACTGTTTTCTCAACAGCTAGAGAATCCTTTCAATGAGGAAAACTGAATAAATATGTAAAACATTGCATTGGTTTTACATGCAGATTTCTCAAAAAAAAAAAAAAAAAAAAAAAAAAAAAAGCTATTGCTGGACAGCATAGGACTTTTAGAGGTAGGTTTTTCCATGAACATCTCTTCCCTCCCTTCTTTCTGGCTCTTCTCCTTAGATTTTGTCGTTTTCTTTGCCCAAAGGTGTTGGCTTCTTTTCTCTGGCTTGGCCCTGCATGGATTTCAAGATTATTCCAAGTTATTTTTGCACAGCCTCCTGGATCATCTGTTAGAAAGTGGTTCTTTAAAAACACGTTAAAATGTTGTTTTAAATGCAATTCAGGACTGATGAAAGGCACTAGTTTGACTGAAACATCCAATTTGTTACCATTAGAAATACATTTCAGGTTAGCCAAAAAACATAGAAAGTATTTATTGACTTTCCCATGCAAAATTTGTCATTAGCTTTTTCTTAATATGCACGTACTCCAAAGCCTTTGCACCTCTTATTTCCATTCACTCAGTCATTTATTCTTCATCATGTATGTGCTTGGAGGAGCACAGAGGTAATAGTTGGGTAGGAGAGGCCTTGCAAAACAAGCAGGAGGCACAAGACCAGACAAGGCATTTGTCCTTCCTGCACCAGGGCTGGAAGCCAACTCTGGAGCCAAAGGCCCCAAGCACAGAAGCACCTGTACACATTTATCTGCACTTTGGCCAAACTCATTAGGTGAAGTCTCACTGTAGAAGTTTAATCAACTCAGGAGGTAACATATAGGACAAAATTCTGCCGTGCCATATCATCCTCAGGGGACACTTTCCTCTTTGTTTATCTCCCATAGTAAAGTCATAGTTGAGTCTTAACATGACATTCCCATACATCACTGTAAAGACCAGGAAGAAATCCGTACATAAGGAGGTGCAAAGGCAAACAAACAACCTCTCCCCCCAAAGCAATACTGCAATGTCAATAATATGATACCTACACCATCCTTGCACCCTCCCAAATGTGAACCTGGTTGCTTTGCACCCTGCTGCATTGTGCTGTGGGATGGTGTTACTTTGGTGCTCAGGACTGTGATGTTTTATTAGCTGCAATTTTGGCACTTTGCCTGGCCTTCAGAGATGGAAAAGGCCCACAAGAACTAGGACACATACACACGATACCTGCTGCAAGGCATTGCTCTTAGCCATCAACCCACTCCATCAGGGAAGAAAGAGAAAAAATCCCCTTCGTACACGTTGGTTTTGCAAGGGTATGTTGGTTTCTCCCTCCTCCCTCACCATGTTATATAAACTTGAATCTTTCTCCATGACTGTTTATTCAGCAAGTTGGTCTGATGAACTGCATTGTGCCTTTACTGCTATGAATCTTGTTTGCTAATTTTCTGGGAAGAGACTGCACTTTTCCCACCACTGGGATTACATAAAGGGGACAGAGCTTTGCAGTATTTGGTCATTCACTTCTCAGCAGGGAGCTCATTGATTTAATTGCAAATGTTTGCACTGTGCTGAGAGTTCTGCATTTCCCCATATTACAACTTCAAAGCATTAAAAGGTTAACTATCACTCTTACAATTAAAACTGTCTCCACTCAAAAAAAAAAAAAAAAAAAAAAAAAAAAAAAACCTACCTCAGCAGAACAAGCTTTGCTAGCCCCTGGATAAAAACTTGAGTCAAGTCCTTGCATTTCATGTGCCACATACTGCTAAAACAAGTATGCTTTGAAATAGAACTGCTTCTTTTCTTAGGGAAACAGCTTACAAACACATTACCACAAAGTATCAATTAAAAGCCACATGCCAAAATATTGAATTATCAGTGCTTCTTGAAGTCTCTTCCTAAACTCCACCCCAGGCTACAGTAACAGAAGACTATCTCCCTCAATCAGAAGCCATTGCCCAGGCCTAGCTCTAAAATTGAGCTTATACAATGTGGTGGGAGAAAAAAAAAAAAAAAAAGATTCTAAGTCCATATGGAGTACATTCAGAAATAGCATTTAAATCTGATTAAATATATATATATATATATATAACAAGTTTCAGTGAACTCTGCAAAAAGTGTTACTAACATAAAAATTTATTTGCATTATTTCAACAATTTAAGATTCAGTAATAAAAATTTGCTCTTATAAGAACACCCTCCAAATCAAAACATCTTGGGTCAGTTTTAACTGAAATACTTTTTGTTTGTCCAGTGAACTGAAAAACACCTATAGTTCACTTAAATATGAACCAAACCCTACAGCAAACACCATATGAGCTCTGGTTATTTCAGAGTATTGATTCCTGTTTGCATCTACCCCAAGTAATATAAAAACTGACATGCAGATCTCAACTCCACAGCTCCATTGAGCTCCTCTTCTTGTCTATGAAGTGCACAAGACCATGCTGTACACCCAATTCTTAGCCAGATAACAATCCCTGTTGGGCTCAAATACAGCTATTTTGCCAGAATCTCACAACACTTCGCAAAAAAAAAAAAATAAATTATTCCAGATAATCAGTGCATCTGACAAACAGGAAAGAGGTCACAGCCCTGAGAAATGGGTTCCCACTGAATTCCCTTCACACACACAACCTTGTTCTCCTTAAATGAACAGCTGGGAGCCAGCTGAAACATAAGAATCTCTCTCCTCCAGACTTTGCTCTGTATTCAGGGTTTAAGACAATTACACAGTTATTTTGTGTAAGAAAAGTCAGTCAGAGGGGAGAGACAAATGGTTTTATTTCTCACCCAGCTACATAACAGATTACTAGGAGCACTAACTCATCTGTCTTTCCACTATTTTACTTTCATTATAGGTTGGAAATGGGAAGTCATTTTTCACAGGACGGATCTTTAACTAGTTAGAAATTAAACTCCACAAAACTGTGCATCCTGCAAAAAGGAACATCCATTATCCAGGGCCCATGGCTTTGGTTGCACCTTATTTATCATCGTAGCAGGTCCTTCTTCAAACCTAACCTCACCAACTTCCCCTAATTAGAGTCAAGACACGGAGACAAGCAAAAATTGTGTCATACTGAGCCAGAAATGGCTGAACCCAAAGCCTAACTATAAGAAGGGAGTAGAATATCAAGCCATTGTGCTAGAAAGACAGCACCATCCATCTCACTGCAACCTTCTCCTCCCCAGCTGAGAGGCAGATCTTGCTTTCAGCTCTCCTCGGAACATCCTCTGCTCAATTGCTGCCACCAAACTCCTGTCTGTAGTAGTAAACAACACAGCCATCCCATGTGGTTGGTCCCAAGCAGTTATCACTGTAGTGTCTGGCCTGCTGCTCCAGTGTGATGTGACATTTTGGTGTGCAAACCGTCCCCACCTCTGGTCAATGCCCCAGGCCCTCAGAGGACTTGAGCTGGAGCATCTCTCCATGGAGAACAGGGCAGAGCTGATGTAAGAGCAAAAATCAGCCTGCCTTCACTGCTTCTCTCTGTGAGGCTGCTGGCAAGGAGCAGCATAACATTACACTTTTATTCCTGGAACATCAGGAGGATTTCTCTTCATCTTTTGAAGTTATCTTTATTTACCTTTTTTTCAACCTCTCGCTACATCACGTGGCCAAGCTCCACTTCATCCTCCCAGATTTTAAAAGCATGATGTGGCTATGAGGGGTGTTTTGCTGACTTCACATCTAACACATGCTATGTAACATTATTCAGATCTCTGCACTCAGCTCTTGGTTGAAACAGAAAAGTAGACTCTTAGAAACATTACTTATATCAAATGTGCTTTTCTATGAACATTAATTTCTATCATACTCAGAGGTAAATCATCCAAATAAACTTGCACCACTAGTGACCAACTGCAAAAATAAAAATACTTCGAGCTGTTGTATGTTAATATTCTCTCCCTTGTGAGATTATACGGTCAGTCATTTGCTATGTTGCTAAACATGCTTATGGATTACTGACCTGGTTTGGAAAGTTGATGTTTATTATCTCAAATTTCTTGCCAAAACCTGAACGTGTAAGTCCATTTCTATCACTTCCCTTTTCTTTTTTCCCCCCTATAACTTCTTTTTAAGAAGGGGACAACACCCAGACTTCATATTGCAGATGCAAAAAAAATATATATTCCTAGTACCTCTTTGCTTATGCATAACGCAAACAACAATCCCCTTAATCCCCATACCCACAACTTTTTTTTTTTTTTTTTTTTTTGTCTCAGCTGAACACCTGGAAAGCATCCAGAGATCTGGGGCTGCTTCACTCCCTGCTTAGCTGAGCCACTGGTACAGTAATTGCCATTTACAATTTATGAGACCAAAGCACTAAATTAATTTCTTTGAAACACTATCATTGATATCACCAAGAGCCTCTAGAAGTAATTACATGGATTTTATGACCAAATGAAAGAAAGAAAAAGAGAAGGTCAGACCTGCACTGAGAGTTTTGTTTGTTTTCATAGCCGAAAGGATTTCTAATAGAAACATGCTGAATTATAACGACCTTTCTTTCTCCCAACTTTTTAATTAGCAGAACTGCACAGCTACACCTTACTACACTGTCATACCAAGAATGAGGTGATTAGCTTTGAATTTACTGAACGTGATAGCTGTATTTATGGCATAAGTTGCAGGGCTGTGCGCTTCCACACTGCACTTGCATTCAGCTGAGCACCATACACCAGACTGCTTTAAAGGTTATTTAAGACTCACATTATGCCATCAAGCACACAGATGTTAGAAGTTGAAAACCTCCTCTGCTACAATTGTTTCAATTGCTCTTTTCACCCCTTATTTTATACCAGCAAGACCTGGAAATAACTCAGGAACAGAGCACAGGACTGTGAGAACAAAAAACAAACCTAAACAAAAATCAAGATGATAAAAACCAGAGTGTTTATTGCCAGGAAAAGCTATCTTAGAATAACAAGCAGAATTGTTTTCTCAGCCCAAAGGCTTGCTTGTGAGATCAAATCTCAAATCAAATGAATTCACTGGTTTATATAAAGTTTCACGCCTTACACTCCTGCACACATCACAGCTCCCCTTTCAAAAGATGCCTCAACTAAGAGCCAAACGTGTCATTCAGTAAAAACAAGAGGCAAAGCCTTGGTTATACTGCATCACAATCTCTTAAAAAGCCTTTCCACATGTTAGTGCTGTTCAGTTTTGGTTGCACCCAATATAGAGAAAGAAATATATTCAGCTCCATACTTGGGGCAATCAAGCTTCTTTGACATTTCTCCCCTTTCTTACTGTTACCTCTTGGCCATTAACAAAGCAATCTGAACAGAACCCAGATGTGTAAAAGGAAAATTTTATCCATCTTAAAGAAGTCTCTTACCATCTTCTGCTGTATGTTGGTGTGAAGCTAAGGCGCATTGCATTTATGGTTATAGCAAGACAAATTTCTTAGAGGTGCTGCCACTGTTGAGCAGTTGCTAAACAGCACTGCTTGTGTGCCACCAGTGAGCAAGGATAAGGGTTTTGGACTGCAAGTTTACAGCCTGTCTGAGGTCCATCCCATGCTGTACCTGTAGTCATGATCCATGCATTAAGCCCAAATAGATACTGAAAACAATGAAACAAAAGTCCTGAAGCGTTCTGCTTTAGGACACACTAGGAAAGGCCAAACTCCCTCCGTGCCCTACCCTGCTTGAATCAGGCAAGTGAATCACTGGAGACTGAGTGCTTCTATCACAAACATTGCTGCTGATAGCCCTGAAGAAGTGTTTGTTTGAAGTCCTGCACTAGCATTCAACTGCCCCCCCCCCTTTTTTTCTTTTTTTTTTTTTTATTTTTTAAATTAAGTCCCTTGCCTTCCCATAGCACACTATTCTCCTGCTACTGAGCCTCCATACAATGGATCTGAGCTCCCGGACATTATTTTTAATTATGTAACAGCCTTGAACAGGCATACAGGTCTTTTAGAGCCTTCTGGCACAATGCACTGCAGGTCAATGTCTGAGTGCTGCAAGCGTCTAGGTTGTAAAATAAATAAGCTAGAGTAGTTCAATTGGAAAGGACCTACAAAGACTGAGTCCAACTGCCTGACCTCTTCAGGTCTAACTAAAAGTTCAAGACATTATCCAAATGCCTTGAACACGACAGGCTTGGAGCATGAGCCACCTCACTAGGAAGCCTGTTCCAGTGCTTAAACAGCCTCACAGTAAAGAATTTTTTCCTAATGCCCAGTCTAAAATGAATATTCTTGATTGAACATTCTTCGAACTCTACCAGGTCAATTCTACCAGATCCTTTGAGACACTAAATGAACAGTCATTTCAGAATGACATTAGACAAATCCTTGAGAGATCATTTTGATAGACTTACTAAATAAAATGTACATATAATCTCTCGCGGGGTCACCAGTATTTCTAGTACTCAAACTAGCTTTCTTTGAGCTAGTTCCCACTTCTGCCAGTATAGAGGTATTGCCTTGGCTGAGGTAACTTGTAAAATCTACACACAAGACCAGAACCTCAATGTTTTATTAGAATTGCTTTTGTCAGGTCAACTAAGAGAAGTCTGTACGAGTTCCCACCAGTTCAGAAGTGCTGGGGGTGTCTGGGGCACTTGGCTGTATACTATCATAACAGAAACCCAGTATCTGATCTTCCTAAAGGAACTGAGTCATGGTTTCAAAAATCCCATCCAAGCTTTATTGCACACACCTGCACTAAACACTCAGAGGTGTGTTCTGCATATATACACCTTTGTCATCTTCTCAGCATCTTACCCAACACACACTTCCCGAAAATACCCAGCTGGCACAAGCACACGTGTTTGGAAGCCAGACCCTGGTGCAGGGTGGCATCACTCCAGGGAAGTCAATTTACACCGGCTGAGAACCTGACCTATATTTACCTGCTTAACTCAGGGCACCCTATAAACTCTGTGCTCACTTGCAAAAGCCTGAACTGCTGTCTGCTGTGCTACGAAAACTCATTTTTATTTCATTTACTTCATATTGAGTGCATAATCAAGCCTCTGCCTCTACTGTGCATGGAGGGGGTGGGGATCATGGAAGAAGGAAAGAAGGGATGTATTTTTTATATGTACTTTTTTTTTTTTTTTTAAAGAGGTGTGATGTGATTTTTATTGTATGACTATTCACCTGCTTGCTGTGACCTCCTAAGCATATTTAAGAGGGAATCTGACACTGGGACCAAACACAAAGCTGGAAGAGAAGTCAGCTAACAAAAACCACATGTGCTCAAGCATTTTGCTTTGCCTTTCTAATATTGAAGAGATTTGTTTTGCTCAGTAAAGCACATGCATTTCAGCTCATTCCTGCAGGGAAAAGCTAATCCTCAAGTTATGGCAATAGAGCCTGCTGATATGGGGAAGGAAGGAGGGGGCCAGAGAACCAAGTGAAGGGGGAGAAAGAAAAGGATTCAGCATTTTAGCCTGACCTGACTCCAGGTTCACACGAGAAGAGGTGAAGCTGCAGCTGTCATGCTGAAGGGAAATGCAGTCGTTCAAAAACCCAGGGAAACCTCCTGGGAAAGAGAAGAAAAAAGCATTCCTTAAGACTAGAGTTAAGGGCAGGTTTTTCCCACCACATGAGAGAGCCAGTGCATCCAGACCAAGCCAATGCTATTCACAGTGCAGCTCCATCCAGATTTGCTTCCTGCCCCTGCAGAGGGGGAAGCCACCATCATTTTCCATATATTCTCTCCGGTGTCCCAGTCCTCTGGGAGTGTTAATTCTACCACCAAAGCATATGAATTTATCCACTTGCAATACCCTTACTTCCAAAAGGTCTCATAGAAACAGCTACTGTCCAAGGCAGCTGAGCCCCAAGAAAACAATTACAGCTCGTGCTTCCTGCTCTCCCCCAGGTCTCAGCATCAGTTTCATTGGAGTTTTGACTTACCTTTCTGTTATTGGCAAGCATGTAAAAAAACTCTGTGCAGCCAACCGGGGAATAATTGCTGTGAATATATGATTTGGTACTGAGATCTTTCAACACATTTCAGAGGCAAGGGAGAGAAACAACACTGATTGCTCAGGAGGCTATCAACCATGGCAAACAGCAAATCACCTAGAGAAGCATTTGATCAACACAGACAGAAAAACTGAGTACCAAACTGGTCTGTGACCCACAGGGCAGAACAACTCAAATTGCAAGAGGGCTCACAGAGAAGGAAAATAGCAATATTCCTAGACTAAAATAAAAGCTACAGCTACCAGCTAGCTGGAGTATGTTGAATAACTTAAGCAGGTTTTCTGATAGTCTCAAGCTCATTTTACGAAAAAAAGTAATACAATTGGGAGAAAAATACAGGTACTTCCTTGCAGCAGCTACTTGGATTCATTGTTTCTGTGCCTTGCCAGTGAAGGAAGGTGATGGGTACACCCCTCCGCTGCTACGAGCCCGGGCAGCATGTGCTTAGCCTGGCAGGGGAGCCAGGGTTTCACCAAAGGGCATATTATATCCTGCTAATTGAACCAGAACCATTTTAGCATCTCCCCGTGAGCCTGTCAGGTTTGTGCATGGGCAACCGAGAAGATCTTAATGGACCTGTGAGGCTCAAGGAGCCAGAAGGAGCAGGCAAGAGCCAAGAAAATGGGCCACAGTGGGAGGGTATCAAATCCTTTTGGGTTAGTAATGCACCTTCCTGGATGCAAGGCAAAAGTCTAGGACTGTGTTAGATAATTACCGCATAAGAGAAACTCAGCAAGGCTCCCCCCAGCACACAAGGCTTTTACAGAAAGGAGGGAAAAAGAGTGCAATTAATACATTCACTGCAGCTTTCCATCACATTCCACCACTACCACTCATCTCCAGTTGTCAGCATGTGTCTGAAACAAACCGCCCTGCGAAGGCGGTATCCCCACTTGCACAGAGAGGCAAAGGATAAGATTTCAGGCAAGGCTGGAGCCCACTGTTAAGGGATTCAGCCCAGATAAATTGCCTGTCAGCTACAGCCAAAGTGCAACGTTGGCTGCCCTTCTCTTGATGAGTAATAGCTGGACTTCACCAAGTTCGAGGTACCTGGCTCCCATGGAAACCAAACATTGCTTCTCCAGTGATGGGTAAAATCCAGCTCACTTGTGAGGAAATACATATCATGAAATAGAAAATGGGATTCAAAGGCATAATGTTGATTTTACTTGTATATACACTCTGCTCTGCAGGGGCATGGGCTGAAATGCAGCAGCAATACCTATGTGTTGCATAGGCAAAAGTCCCTATAAAATCATGCCTGAGGATGTGCACAGAGGGGCAATTCCTGTTTCAAAATATGAGGAAATCAGAGTATACTGATAAAAAGGTGTGGGTTCGTCATCTTTTTTTTTTAATCACCCCAGATGTACTCAGTAGAAGATCTGAGGCCCCGAGAAGCTAAATGATTTGTCCAAGATGAAACAAAGGGATGGAAGTGGATCTAGCATTTATATCTGTGTTATTTGAGCCTATTCGGTACTCTGACACTGCCTTCCCTCTCATATGGTAACTCAAATAGCTTTGGGTGTGTACCTCATAATACCATTTATTACATACATACATCTTCTAGCATACGCAGCCAAGCTCCTTGTGGGATTTGACTTCTGTGTTTAATTGGCAGGCTTGCTTATGGAGCTAACAGGTGCGCTAGAAGCGAACAGAGAGCACATTCTAAGTTCACAAAATGTGCACTGCAAGCCATGCTATGAGACCTAATCCAAGGAAAAAAACAAAGCCATCCAACACCATCCAGTCCCTCTGCATCCCAGAGAGCCCACTGACCAGCACCATGCCTGCCCACCCAACACACTGTGATGCCCTCAGGCTGCCTTTATGGGCACTCAAGGAGAGTTTAAGTCATTTGCACTGTCTTTTACTTACTTCTCACACCTTTTATTTAGTGCTTGATCCCAGTGAATAAGCACAAACTTTGATACTGGATTCACTGTGATTCCAAGAAGCACCAGTTTTGGAAAGTTCCCCTGATGGTATTCAGGATTCCTTCTCACATAGTGATGGGAAGATTTAACACGTTACATTCTTCTCTTCACTGCACCATCGAACTACAATTCTGGGAGACCAACATGAAAGCCTTTTCCACCCTTAATGATTCTGTGATTCCATGTAAGAGAAATCATGCCACAAAGAAATACTACAAATGAAATCTGTTCATAAAGGTCCCAGACTAGTCATATCACTAAGACCATATCCAAACATGTAATTTGGTTGCCAAATTGTACAGCTAATCCCAGCTAGATTGCAAACTCTGAGGCTTGAATCAACATCTAAGTCTGTGCAGATTGCAGGAGGCTTTTCACATCCAAACTGTCCCCTTGGGTAGAAGCCTCAACATCACTCTACCCAGCACTGCAGTCTCCAGCATTGTTTCTTTTGGGGTGGGCACCATCATCTGTCTCCAGCGGTCATTCACATCGGTAGATACTTCCCCTGGGGCAAGGACTTGCAGGATCCAGTCCACCAGGCCTGTCTTTTCTGACACAGATTTTCACAATATGGCACTAAGACAAGGGTAACATATAGCTGGGCTTGCAAAAAGAACTACATCCAATTACTGCCAGTCTCCCAGGCATTCAAACCTTTATTCAAGAAAAGCATTTCTCAACCTTGTATTATTTTTTCCCCCTTGCCTCAATTAGAAAACTGCAATCATTTTTTCCCTGCCTTTAGCAACTCACTCTAACTTCTCCTTCCAAGGTAAGTTGCAGCATAAATTGGCAAGCCCTGTTAACAGGAACAAAAGCATATGCTGATCTGAGGGGGGCTGGGACTTGTGGTTTACTCTGAACACTGCTGTCAAGAAGGTCTCTCCAGGTGGGTTATGCAAGACCAATGCTATCTACATACAGAGAGAAGAAGGTATTTAAAAGCGCTTAAAGCCAAAAGAAGGCACAACCCATGGGTCAAACAGCCCCTGGGTAACCAAGGGGGAGTTTGTCAGAGGTGGAAGTCTCCTTTCTGAGTTTCAGGAACTCAGCTGCATGAATAGAGTTCCTCAAATGCCTCCCTCAGCACACAGAAGTCATTATTTGCTCTCTGGCTTTCGAAGAGGAATGCAGTTGGTTTTGGCTCTTCTGGCCCGTCTGCTGGGCAAGAAACCTGTGGAGAAGCACAACCCAGCCAGCCTGGAGCAGCAGCTGCCCCACAGCCAGGTGGGCCAGCCCCGGAGCTGCCTGTTGGCAAGGTGGGCTACATGATCGATGGAAAAAGGTCCTGCCAGGCTGCCCCAAAAATGACTTCCAAGGTCCATGTACACAGGGACTCATGGAAGGTACCCCAGTGTAGCCAGGCTGGTCTCCTCCATGCTTTTTATGTTCTCTATGAAGCTGAAAGCAGCTCTCTGCAAATACACATGCTTTCCCCTCCCTCAGGGCATTGGTAGCCCAAGGATTTCTGCAGCAAATGGGACCCTTTTATGGGAAAGTCTAGACTTCCTAATGACCTTGGAAAAGCAGCCAAGTCCTCCTCCAGCCAGCCAGAACCGCCTTCAGGCCGCTGTCTCTGTCCCATTGCCTGGGGAGCCCTTCTCCTCCCACTGCTTTCACCTTCTGCAGCTGCCTTTGGTCCTCAATGCAGCAAGCCACTTGCTTCGTAGACCCTTCCTCTTTTGCTATTCCTTATTGGCTAACATACTCCTTCCCCATCTTCATCACCAAACTTGCACACTTCAAAATATAATACCTCACTATGTTGACCAGATACCTTCTTTTTCTTTATAAAGAACTTAAACACAAATAATTTATTTCATGATTGGTTTCTACATGTAGAACTACCATTTAAACCATTCCTTTCTCCAGGGTTGGCTAACCAGCCAGCCTGGCTTTCACTACTGCTTTCCTCTCCACAGGGGAAAGGCTCCCTCCACTCCCTCCAGATACCCAAGCCCTCCAAATACCCAAACAGGTTTCATTGCCATTTCCCAAAACACCAAACAGCAGATGAAATGTAGTGCATGGTTGCTTTGAACACACAACATGTTAAACCCCTGTGCACAACATGGTCACAACACCCACATTTATGGAAGGAGCAAGCCCTACTCCCCCACATCAAGCTGTGAGACTGATCCCCTCCATCCCTACACCTGCTGACCAGGTCAGTCCAAGTCAGGAATCCAGCATTTGACTTTGGCATTATTTAATCAAAGAGGCACAATTTGCTTTGGCTCCTTGGGTGACACACAGCACTCACATGTTATGTTTCCTAACAAAGGCCACCTGAAGCACAAAGCCACGTCTAACACAAGTGCTCTCTTTTCATGATGGGCTAACAAAAAAATAATAATCTGAGTATTTCTTGCTCACAGATAAACTTGGCCATCATGCTAAGGAAACTGAAGCAAATAGAGCCAGTCTGTCAACTGGAACACTCAGCTTGTTGCCCGCTCTGGCTGTTACTTTACATAGGTCTTAAATTAAATGTCAAACAGTGCTTGGCACAGAAGCTTCATGACTGCCCTTAGAGAAAATCTGACACCTTCGCTGTTTCCCACTGCTCTCTACTGCTTGGCTAGTGGCAGGGGAAGTACAGGCTATCTCATAGCTCCCTGTTTTTCCTTTGGTCATCCCCACCCTCACAGGAATGCATGAAAGGGGAATTAGTGGTGTTTATTCAAAGGGACTACAAGGGGTGCAACACTTGGTAGCATTGGGCAAGATCTGGTGCAAGCTGCTGGTTTTAGCTTAAGGAAGATAGAAATGCCAGGAAGCTGATGTGATATACATTCAGCAATAGGCTCAGCTCTGTCAAATTCCAGAGCTTTTGATTCTGGCCTTTAGCACCTTTTAGAAAAAAAAAAAAAAGTATATAATGGCACTACTACACAAGCTCATCTTGCCACGCTACAGTGCCAGTACACCTGTGCCAAGCTGGTGAAGATGCTGTCACACCTTTACCATCCCCTGGCTACTCCTTTTTCACTGCTTCTCCAGAAGATACACCACCATGCACAACACACTAAAGCCCTCCACAGCAGCTGGAATTCCCTGCTGACACTGGGATGGGAACAAGACCATGAGGCACATCCCCATGGACTAGGCTTTAAGACTACGATCGGGTTACTGTAGCTAAACAGCAATGACAACTGAGCCACAGTAACTCTGTGAGCACACACTGAGCCAAGGGGAATGGAAATAGGATTTGTCTCGGCCAAGACCACCCAGGCTGCCTGCACCACGCGGGTCTTCCTGCAGGGATGCATCTGTGCCCATCTCCATCCTCAGCTCTTCCTGCTCTCCAGCATCAATCTGAGCAAACTGATCAATCTGTAAAGATGCAATACTTGCTTTCTCTCATCACAAATCAATGAGGAACAGACAGCATTTGGCAGGACTAAATATAAATACAGCCAGGGATGTCTTTAGGTACAAGCAGTTATCTAAGCAGGGACATTAAATGGTCCCCATGAAAGAGGTGCTTTACACCAGAAATGCATTTTCTCTTGCAGGTCTAAAAAGTCATCAGGCAGACAGCATAAAAATAGTTAATTCCTGATGGCCACAATTATTTATGCTTGTGAGTTTGTTTAAAAAAAAAAAAAAAAAAAAACTCAGCTGAGGACCCATGACACTGTTCTTCCTACACACCTTGAGTCCCACTTGGGTTCATGCACCATCTCCATCCTATCGCTATATTCCCTGCAAGAAGCTCCCACCAGCCTTAGTGAGGGGGCTCTGGGAAGCTCACGCCGAGCTCTGAGTGCTGTTAGGAGGGCTGTGAGAAGATGAGCCTTTCCCATGGACTTGTTGCTATTCCGTGTCTGCACCCAGCTGGAGCCCAGAGCTGGGGAGGAAAAACAGGAACCAATCTATTTATTGTTTTAACCCGTCACCTCCCAGGGAAAAAATACTGCCTGTGGTTTGAGGTGAAATTTGGGCAAAGGCTAAAGGGATGTAAAAGGGGAGGACAATGAGTGAAAAATAAGAGAGAACAAAAAAATATATTTCCAGAGTATTGCAATAAAACTATACTTTAATAACAGCAATAACTCAATTCAGTCCTATATTGATCACACTGCTGACAGGACTCCTACGCTGATGGTGTTACTGGATCTGGCCTGAATTTGTCCCTGTTCCTGTGGAAGTAGACAAAATTGTTAGAGATGAGGAGGACAAGGGGCTGCTCTTTATTCAGAGAAACTCATTCATTAGTTCTCTCTGATGTGCTCTGCCCACAGGTCTAGAGCAGAGGAAGAAAGACTCAGTACTTTCTATGCAAAAAGGAGACCTAGTGGGATAAAAGATGCTCAATTTCTCTCATTTACCTCTCCCACACTATTTTCTAACATATTACTACTTGTTCTGAACAAACTCCTGAACTGCTGCAAGCCTAATTAATTTCCTACAAGCCCCTGAGACCTCTCAGGGCTTCAAAGAAAAATGCCTTTCAAAAAATGATCAAAAATAGCAAGGGGTACTTCCCCCATATGCAGGGCACTTATTTACAAACTGCTGTGCAATTAGAGTGCTGCCTGAGCACAGCAGGATACAAAGCAAGCATGCCATGAGCTGCATAAACTAAAAGGTCTCAGTCAGGACTCAGACTGCAGGACTGCACCTCCGATGGCAGTGCCCACTTGCCTTGTTGGCTAACCTAGCTGCCTGAGCTCCAGCAGGATAAAGGGGGTGGCCACCTTAATTATGCATTTCTGGGAGAGAGCAGGATCATAAAGAATGGGATTAGAGAGACAGAGCCATGGGTGTGCTACACAGGTGGTGGGATATGTAACCTGTCCCTCTCTACTTTCTTAATTGTGGTCTTCTCTTACCAGAAAAAGAAAAGACTTGAATGTTAGCATTTTGCTGAACAATGATAGATTGATGCATTTGGTATTTTCTCCCTAAAATCAGTTAACACCAGAAATGCAACTCAAAGTAATGCTCCAACAGCATATCTCTTGCAACCCTGCAACTGCAGGGACCTGCCGAACAATGCAGTGATTTCTGTATTGAGTGAGTGCTGTTATGCAGATAAGGCTGTCATTGAAGTGACAGTGTGGGTAGAAGAAAGTTTGAGAAGAAAAAAAAAAAAAAATCTGTCTCTCCAGCTACCAACTCTATCTGATAGAAAAGAAAAACAGGAAGAAGGATGCCAGCTGTTTGGATAGCTGTTCTCAGTTTAGTGTTTCTTCCAAGGTAAATATACTCTCCCAAAGGAAAAAGATTATAATATGGTCTGTGAAAATTTGCCTCTCAAAGCACTACATCCTGCAGCCAGGAGAGGAAGGCAAGGACAGAAAATGCTGCTTGCGGGCTACAATATATTAGGACCTGACAAGAGCGGAGACATCCCACAAGCCAGGGAAGAGTCACTGCAAGAAGAGCCAACAACAATTACTGAGGTGATGTCTCAGTCTGTAAGACAGAGGCCCAGAGAACAGCTCAGAGAGCAAGATCACTTGTATTCTGTGAAAGAGTACTCACCCTTGACTTTGTTTTAGTGCACACCACGGGACAGCTGGCAACCCACAGCTGGGCCAGGCTGGTGAAAGTCTATCAGCATTTGTGCAGCCATGCCCCTTGGCACCAGCCAGCCAGGACCAAAGGCATTTATTGCTGTGTAAGGTCAGCCCTTTCATACCACTTCAACAGACAGGCAGAATCAAAATTCTCTCCTGGCATCTATGGGCAGCAAAGGATTTAACAGGAAAATGTTAAATCCTTTTAATAAGATGAACTTTTTGGTCTGTACTTTACTAGTTTTAATGAGCCCACCTGCAAGGGTTGATTGATTTACTTGCCTGGTGCCATTAGACTCAAATTTATTATAATTAAGTTGTTAGTTAGAGAAGCCCGCCTTGCTCTCCATCACTAAGGCCACAGCTCATTATTACTAGCCTCTCACACGCCTTTCTTTCCCCATCGTTTCGTATCTAGGAATTAACGAAGGACTGGCAACACCACTCCTCTCCTCTCTCCCCCCGCACACTGTGGTTACTTTGGCAGGGCAGGGGCATGAGCGAATGGAACAGCAGGACAGAGCAAGGTTCTGGGCGAAAGCGAAGGCTCAGGGCATGAGTCACCAAACAAACCGCTTGGACCGCGGCGAGCAGAGTGAAGGCAGCCTTCCAGAGCAGCACTGCCCACTCCTGCTCAGGGGCAGGGAGCCGAGGGGACGGTGACGATGCACAGAGCCCAGGCAGATGACTGCATGCTGGAGGAGGGAGGGAGAGGCGTGCTTTTATTTACTCAATTAGTAAAACAGCTGTTTCCCACCAGCCTCATCCTTAGAATAATGAGGCATTGTGCTCTCAGTGCAATAAAGGGACCGCTCTTGCTATTACATCATGTCAGCGTGCAGCCAGGGCTGAGGAATCATCTTGAGAAGAGCCAACAACAATTGCTGAGGTGATGTCTGTAAGGCACAGACCTGGAGAAGACATTGGACAGAGTTTGCCCAAGTTTCGCAAGTTTGACCAGAGAATGAAGGACAATGAATTCAAGCCTGCTTTTGCTTCATTGTGCTCCAGGAATGCAGTCCCAGAGCTGCTATCTTCTAGGAAGCACCTGGCGCAGGTCTCAGCCACAGCCCTATGTACAGCTATGGCTCAATTACCCACAAAACTGCAGAACCCCTCCGTTTCCCCCACAGGTACTGCATATCTTTTGAAGCCAGCAGGTGCATGAGCTTATTGCTGTGCTCAGCCTGGGGATACCTTGCTCTGAAGGATATGACATCCAGATTGTAACTCCCTTGGGCATGGCACTGTATTTTTGCTGGTCTGTTTGAGCTATTCCTACCTTAGTGCAATCTTCGTCTATGATTTGATTTCTTGGGCATTACAGCAACCGAATAATAAGACTTATTGCTGTAACAATAAAATCTTATCTGCACAGATTTAGGCACTTGCTCAACAGCTCTCAATGTGACTATGCACTTATTTTCTTTTTCTCTTCCCTCATCCCTTGGAGATAGGGACAAAGTATAAAATCTGTTCCAAACCGGGAAATAGAGCCAACCCCTGACATGCATACACACATTTCAATCCCACAACTAGATGTTCAGTAAGGCCTTACTACCACCAAAAACAAAAAGCTTTTTTCCCCCTGAAAGAAACATATTAAGGTAATATAGGCTTGTAACTGGATTTCACAGTGCCCTCCACAACCTAATAAACTTTTCTGAACTGCAAGCATGGCATTTGGTCAGGTCAGCTTGGAGGATGGGTCAAGCAAGCGCTTGCTTTGAGGAACTGCCTAGATAAGCCCTCTGAGCACACTTGGAAAGTGGATTAAGCCAAGACACAAAAGGGCATGGTTCATCCTGTGTGAGTCTGCTGGGGAAGGAGGACAGAATACATTTGAAGTAACTGTCACCAAGTCACCACAATGGATCCAGATCATACCATACAATACCTGAAGGAATCAGATCTGGCAGATCTCTGCCCACAGAGGTGAGAAGCTCAAGAAAATGAGTCCAAAACCCAGACTGAAGTCCTTCATCTGCCAGACTCCACAGTCTGACAGATGAAGTCTGGCAGACTCCACTCCTTTTTTGTTTGGGCATCCTCCTCCAAATGAATATCTTGATCCCCCATCTCCCACAATCTAGCCAGGGGGCTATACAATCATTTTTATGACCCTAATCAAGGTAATGTTTTAATAAGACACTCTTGTCCCTGATTAAGTCCACAGACATGTTTATGCACCCTTCATGAAAGGACAGAAACTATGGGAATGAGTCATGACAGGTGATGGAATGATTCAGCTATCCATATACTAGCTTTCCATGAACTCCATCACTTCTGACTATAATAAATCGCCCATATAAAAATAATGGGCTGTTAAATTCCAGGGCATCTCCCAAAGTCAGGGGGTATATTTCTAAGATGTTTTTAATCTGTTTATTGAAAATATTTAAAAATCAGAAAATGAAAAGTTCTTGCACATTTAAACCCTATACAAGGGCTAGCACTGCTATTTAATTAGATTTTAGCTTTATGGACTCTTAAGTCAGTTCCGCTCAGAGCAAGCAAAGAAATAGAGACCCACATGAAAGCATTGCCAGTGAATGTGGACAGGCAGAGTTCATAATCTGTGTGATAACTATCACACGTGTTAATGGCTGGAAAAGCTATAATTATGAGTTCATTTCTGTGCTTTATGAGATGTATTTACTTGTTAATGACTATGACAAGTACGGGAATAAGTCTGGAAATGAAAACGTTTCTGCAGAGGTAATGAGGTTGACACCTCACTAGGTGTCTAGAGACTGAGTAGGCTGACAAAGTGGTAAGGACAAAGACATCAGCAAGGAGGAAGAAACATTTTAGTCAATTATGTGATGAATATTCTGGATTTCAGTGGCTTTAATGTTTTCTGGTTCAAGAGAAGACTTTGTGAGCGTACTGTAAAATTAATAGTTATAAGTAATTAAAGTTACCCTAACTGGTGGTAGACTCAATAGTCCGGGGAGTGTACTGGCCAAACCCCTCTCAGAGGGAAGGAGTCATACATTTGCTGTGGAGCAGTAAAACCTCACTCATATTTATGAGCAGTAAAAGAAAATCCAGAAAGTAATCCCATGAGAATTGTGATGGGTGGTGGTTTGAAGTCCTCATATACCACACCTGACATTTTTGCAAGCTCATTACAGTAACATCCTAGCCAAATCATAACTTTGTTGCAATAGACTGCTTATAGACATTCACTTGGTTCCCCAGACTCTCTCCCCTGTCAGAAGCCATCAAATAGAGCCACTATTTCCTTTAACAACACATTCTACCCAAGAAAAAGCAGCAAAGATCCCGGTGCACCTGTGTCTCCTTCAACTGACTTCTATATGCTTCACTTATCAAGTACAAAGTTTCCCCTGGGATGTGTCTGACCAATGCTTCTCAAAGTCCCTTAAAAATCCTCCAGCTTATTACAGCGAAGAGCTTAGCCTTTGCCGTTATTGTTTTGGCAAAGTCTTCCAGCTCCAGTGGTGGTTTCTACTTGAAGACAATACATACTCCTCCTCACCTTC
Organism: Aythya ferina; assembly: GCF_964211825.1. Taxonomy (NCBI): domain Eukaryota; kingdom Metazoa; phylum Chordata; class Aves; order Anseriformes; family Anatidae; genus Aythya; species Aythya ferina. Next base: position 6,196,873 of record NC_140307.1, read on the forward strand.
CATTGCCATCACTACTTTTGGTCTGATTTGCAGCAGAGATTCTCTTGATTCCACTAGAAGCAGAGGCAAACATTATCTGCAGCAATGCTTTATTTCTGTTCTGTAGCACAGGCCTTGCTTCAAGCCCAAATCGTTCTCCCTTATATTTTCAAAGCACGCTTGAAATCCCTTTAATCTTACCCTGTTCAGAAATGAAGTCCACAATGTCATTCCATGTCTGAAAAGCAGCCTCACCAAAAGAGCTCACGTTATTCTCCCTCAGCACATGTTATTGAATTATGCTTTCAGAAAGTTGCTGTATTGATCTCTCCACTGATAAAAGAAGGCATTTTTAAAGACATTTTTTACTGCTGATGTGAGTGCACAATAAGCAGAATAGGATAAAAAACACTTTCTTCCCCACTAGCAGACAAAGGGAATCCCTTGACTACTCCCACAATGGAGAAAAGCAGATACTAATGTAAAACCAATGCATTAATCACATTTGATTAAGTAAACAGTGATTTTGGTACTGTGGTGGCCACATGCCATTTATAATATAGTCTATTTGTGCTGGTTAAATGAAAGCTAAGTTGTGCTAAAAAAGCAGCTCTAGCACCTAAATCAAATGCAACCCTTATCCACACCCAGGGGGTTTCTCTGCCCACAGACACGCTCATCCTTTCCTTCCTCCAGTCTTTCCACTCTCACCTCCACACCTGTGGCCCCAAGACACCCAGCAGAAAAACAACTTCCAGTTCACACTCAGCACCATGACTCAGAGCCACAACACATCCTATTTGTCTGTCCAGCTTCCCACACTGGTGTCCAGGCTGCTACGTGCAGCCTGCTTCCACGTGTTTCAGATCCAGAGCAATGCCAAGACTCCAGTCTGCTGAGGTCAGCACGAATTCTCTTGACTTGGGGTCTCCCAGCCCCAAGCAGTGGAGCTGAGAAAAGAAGCCAAGTTACAAGAACACTGACCAACACAGAACCTTCTCTTCTCCCATAGTCAGATATCAGTCTTTCAAATGACTCACCCACACCCAGCTTATTTCACCACTAACCCATCTTCTCCCTAGGTGGACAGTTGGACCAGATGGTCTTTTCCAACCTTAACGATTCTGTGATTCTGTTCTAATCTATATCGATACTATCAGTTCCATGCTATCACTTAAAAGATGGTAATCTTACTATTCAAAGCCTAAAGGAGTTGTAGCTAAAGATGCTTGCATTTTCCTATAAAAATTTGGGACCTGCAGAATAGACTTGTCTTACAGCAAGAAATGGAGTTATGAGTGCTCCAATGACAAATTCACTTCCTCTTGAAATAACCTCTCTGAATACCTAACACTCTAGTTTCATCTTCAGCAAAAGAGGTAAAGTACTACTGTTCTAAACCAAGAAGCAATTTGTGGTCACTGTACTCATGTAGGTCATTATAGAGTAAAGAACGATGAATCAGGAATCCATCTTTAATATACAGACAGCAGAAGTCACGAAAAGCTTACTTCCAGAACCTGGAGGACTGTGTTCAGATATGTTGGTCTTGATTACTTCCACAACAGAGAAGGAAGGCCACACTGACAAAGTAGCATGGTACCTTAGAGCTAACAAAACACTTGGACTTTGAAAAAGGTTGAGGAGAAAAACAATTATATAAATAACCCTACTGGGGAAAGAGAAAAAGCTAACCCTGTTTCAACATCTTTGATAGAAAATTTCAGCCTCCCTGATTTTCCACCCTAAATCACGGTTTTCAAGCAATTTTTCATGTACATTCACAGTTAAAAAGCTTTAAGATAAATGGCAAGACTTCTATCAAGCTTTTCTTCAGCTCCCCCCCCCAACTCCCCTCCTCCTGTTTTTACCCTGCTAGCATCGCCCTGGGAAAGAAGCTCTGATATCAGACTGAGAGAAAGTCAATAGCTGACAGCAAGGAAATAATCTGAGCCATTGATCATCACTTCAGGCTTCAAATTCAATACAAACCAAAGGGGAGATGCACGCTTATACACATACAAAGGAAGTGAATATATTAACTCCTGGTGTGCTACAAAGAATAGGAATTGCTAATGTGGTTAATAAGCACAAGAAACACTGAAAAAGATGCACCCAGAGAATGCAGAACTTACATGTTAAGTCGCTGAAAATATTTTTTAAAAGGCAGTCATAGAACAAGATATTCATCTATGAGGATGAGATTCTCAAAGGCATTTAAGCTCTTAATTTCTATTTAGGTATCTAAATTCCTGTGGCAATGAACAAGAATGATGCATCTAAATACTCAGAATTAGCTTATTTCATGCCCACCGAAGGGTAAAAGCAGCGTTCATTTCTGACTGGTGCTTGTCTCCTGAACTGAAGTTTCTCAAATTCCCTACCAATTAACATTTAAGAAAAATAAGAAAAGTTCCACTGTGCAAAAAAGATGTTAGTTGCACATTCAAGCTCATTAAGGAAGCCCTGACCCTTAGCAACAGATTTTTCCTGAAAAACAAGACAACGTGACTTGTTTGAAGATATTCTCCATTCTATCGGTCATCCTTTACAGGTCTATTTTGCATTTTCATATCTAATCCACTAACAATGAGGCCTTTATTTTACATGAATTACATTTTTCTGTTGATATTTATATAAAATATTAAGAGGCCATCAGAATCCACTGAGAATATTCATTATATGAAGTATTCTTTGTAATTAATTCACAGAGAATCCTAAAAATAAAATCTCAAAGATATATTATGATCAGGCAATATCCTCCAACAGTGAAGATGAGTAGCGTTTTTTCTGACAAGAGTAAACCAATGTTGACAACATAACACTCCACAAGTGCACTCATTTACTGAGCAATAATATATAATTACTAAAACAAAACAAAATATATAGAAATGACATCCAATATCCTAATACATACCAACCAGTTATCAGACACTAACCCATAAACCCATAACCCATATGTAAAGTATGGATTCTGTCCATTCTTTAAAAGTTTTTTTATATACATATATACAAAAATGTCAGTCCAAGCATTTTTAACAGCATACAGAAGAACAGATAATTATACCTTAATCTGGTGCTGAAGTTATTACTTGTATTTAATACGATAAAAAAAAAAAAGTCATGTTTTAATTGGCACACAGAATGGGTAATGACTCTTATCAACAATTAATACTAATGGCTTAATTTATAAAATACACCATGAAGATACTCCTGAAGCTAATTCTTCTATTAATTTGGACCATAACCAAGTGCACACCAAGTTAATCCCTGAGGAGCATATCTGGAAACACCCAGGGATTTAGGTAAACAGTTATGATACACATTAAGTCTTTGTCAGAGAAAAAGGCCTCTCCTGCAGGACTCCCTAGTTCTTCCTCTTTTAGACTACATAAAAAGCTCTAAGAAAAGCATGCCCTATTTCTGCAACAGTATTTACATAAGTAATCATCCACATTCTGACTGAAGTCAAATGAGAACTGCATGTCGGGTAAATATTTTGCCCTTGAAAGGGAGGCTGCTGGCAGCATTGAAGGAATTGTCCAGAGCAAGCAGCGAGCAACTCAAAATCCTTCAGAGCCCTTCCAAAGGCTCCGAGGATGCAGACATGCAAACCACACGCAGTCAAGTGAGGCTCTCGCATTTACTCAGCACCAAGTCAAAGTCATGGCAGGCCCCATCCCAGGGAGGAAGCCTGCAGCACTTGGGATCAAGTCCTTCACGGAGGTTGAGCACACAGATGTGCTGCTCTCTTCCCTCCTCAGCCCCAGATTCCTGCCTCCAGGACAGGCTCCAGGGTGTGCACGTTTCCAAATAAATCTGGATGCAGGCCTAGCCCTTTCTCTTGGAACAGACATTCAATTAAATCCCACTTTCCAAAATGATCTGTGCATGTGTCTGTGTAACTGCCTCACCTGTGCTGCAAATAACACCTGAAATTGAAAAAGATCATGAGTGATATTCTTGGCAGCATTAATCATACCACTTTATTGACATCAACTTGTATTATACTGATCTACACCATCTGGTCCCAAATCTAATTTGCTTTTCACTGTCTACTTGCCAGCAGTTTACTTTCAATATATTTCTGAGCTGGTGGAATGAGAAAAGGCTGCTCTGCTTCATTTTTAATTTGTACTCCGGCCGCCTCCTGTCAGCTTCACTTCTGCAAATCCTGCCTAGCATGAAGTTGTATTTCTGATGCAATCAAGACTTATTCCTCTCAGTTAAAAGAAACAACACTAAAAAGAAGTAACTCTATGTTTCCACAGACCAGACCTACTGTTACAAAGAAAGGGATAATGTAGGGATAATGTCCCAAAGGTCCAGCATGAGACGTAATTTCCATCCCCTGATCTTGGCAGCTATACATTGTGTTTAACTTTGACCCAGCACGCTGGCTTCCGTGTGCAAGACAGATGTTATCTGATGCAACCCCTGACACCAATGCTATCTGCCTGTCAAACCTTACAGAACAGTTTGGGTATCCAGGGATTCACTGAACATCCAATAAAGTCACCTCTGAAGTGGTCTCCAGCCTCAGGAGTCCATGCACACAAGTCCCTCTCCGATTATCTGGGCATTTCCCATTTCAAGCCTGAATCCAGCATTAGTTACTGGAGTCCCAAATTAATGCCTCTGTCAGTTAACCAGCTTGCCTGAAATTCTGTTATTTTCTGTTGAATGCAACAGTTTACGAAACTGTTTTTCTGAAATACTAATGTTCCTTACTTCTAAAGTACTGGGGTTAGGTCCTTTTATGCATACTTGAAGAGACTGCAGGGCAGCTAAAAATATATTCAGAAACTGAATTTGTCAACATTTCTTTATGTGAAAAAATGTAACACATCTAGACTTAGCAATTCTAAAATCCATAAATAGAAATAAACCTGTTTTTCAAGGCTAATTCAGCCACCTCCTTATGAATCCTCATCTTTTTGCTACGGTTGTGTGAGCTAAAAAATTTATGATCCTCAGCGCATTCCAGCTCTACTTCTGCAGGACTTTATTAGCTCCTTTGTCAGCTGAGTCCTTCCTGTCAAAAGGAGCTCATATTTCAAGAGTTTAAGCAAACTGGACCATTCTGATTAAAATAAGCTAAGGAACAAGCATGGGAGCAACATGCAAGGGGCTCTGCAGCAAGTAGCTGGGGACAGCAACCTCTAGCTCAGACTCCAAAAGAACAAATGTAGAAAATGGGTATTTTGGTGGGGTTACTTAAAGTATGATTCACCTCCTGGTTACATGAATCATCTCCCAGTTTCAGTCTTCTGCTTGCCTGGGACCATTTCCAGTTCACCACATCCAACCAAGCCAAACTCTGACCCTACCACTTCATCCTCCCTGCAAGAGCCTGCTTAAACAAGGAGCCAGCCTCATAACCCCAGATATGTTGTACAGTGATTTGTCTCTGCAATAGTTTTAACAATAGAAGGGCTTAACTGAGCATGTAAATGCTTTCCAAGGATTAAGACACCAGGATCAGTACTCTGGGTCCCCCATTCAGCTCTAAGCACCTCTGTACACTTTACTATAGCCTGGACATTGTTGCATGCAGAGACTGAAAGCATGGCTTGCACTTTTCCCAACACAGCAAATGGGTAGGGCTGACTGGGTAGTAGAGGGCATGCCCACACTACCCTTAAGACACATCCATTTTCAGGACCAGGAAGGTATGTTAAACATAGTCCAATAACCACAAGTCTCCTACCTACTGAGGTGGTGTTGTGCAGGGAAGACAAGCACAAAGCAGCCTCCTCTAAATGCAAATCCTGCTCTAAAAAAGCAGGAGGTGAAGTTGGTGGCTATGAAATCCTGTCTACAGGAGATCCTCTCCCTCCAAAAAGCACTTGAAGACTATCTAAGCTCAGGCATCCAGTCATAACAGCACAAATAGGCTCTTTGGCCTGTATGTCACCTGCCTAGCTACAAATATCACCTTTTTCTTTAACCCAGTTCCAGGGAAATAAAAAACCAACTGAATAAGCATATCCTACAGTGGTAGGACCTGATAAGTAGAATCTTTGCCTTTAGTTTCCTTTCAACCCAATTACTCATGTGCCAGCTAAATTAATTCCTAATCTTTGGACCATCCACTGAAAGAGCATTACCAAATAAACTCTGACCCTATTACACAGCCCCCCCAGGGAAGTTTCTGACAACTTTTTTAGAACCATTTTTGTATTGCTTTTAGCATAAGTTTAGAGACCAAAATGAAGCCCTTCCAGGAATGTGTGATATATACTGCTGTGATTTGGGGTGAAAACGAGCTTTTGAACTGCTTTTCTTCACAAGGCTTGTCAGAAAGAGAAAGGAAAAGAAAACATTCCCTTGGAAATCAAAAAACAACACTGAGTAGCAATGAAGTGAAATTGCCCTATCAATTTTTATTGGCCAAGTGGAATCAGGGGTGCTTTGAACAAGCATATAGCTACTATCACATAAAGCAAAGTTAAGTTAAAATTCAGTTCACCTGAATAATTACAGCCTGATTAATTCTGACCTCCATCCAGCAAGGTACTCAAACAGCTGAGCAATCTCATTACCCTCTCCAGCAGTACACGGAAAAATTGACTTTAGGTGAGCATGCGTTACTAGACCTTGTTGAAAAGTGAGGGCTTTACAAATAAGAAAAGCTTGTAGGTCATCCATCCATCTTCCCAGGCTCTCAGTCTAGTGAATATATGGGTATCCATGTATCTCTGTGCTCAACTATTGCCTTTCTAGTCAAGCAGAATAGACACCCCTATGCCTGCATGAGGGGGGGAAAAACAGAACGAATAAAGAACATGTGGCTGAAAAGGTCTCAACTACTCAAGGGGTTTCTCCAGCAGCAAGGAAGATCTATGGTCTTTATATTCCTCTCCTAGAGGCAAGATTTCATTTTTAGATTAAAAACTTCAACACCCACTTGCTCTATGTGAACAGCAAGTTCTCTCCTGTGGCTAGAATTGATAGGATGCCATATGCTATAAAAGGTTAACACCAGTGCTATTGTAATCCTTGGCCACAACTTTCATTTCCTTAATTTGCTGACACCGAGTAATGTAGGGCTGTGCTGTATGAGAGAATACTAAGCAATCTGAGTTACAAATTTTCTCTGAATGTCCAAGCTGACCTTTGAAGCATTCAATAAAAACACCATTTAAAGAGGGGGAAAATTGCTAACATGGAAATGGAATTACAGGAACAGGACCAAATTCATTCCTTTGACTTGGTATCTACTCGTGTTTGATGTCAGCTATATAATTATATATCACAGTTGACTGAAAAATATTTTGCTCTATGTTAAAAGCAGGCCACATAAATGGTTTATTAACTGGAAAGAAGTTGACAGTGTTCAAGTGTTTGGGGGTAGGTACAACCACAGCGCTTCATTATGATCTGAGCATCTTCCCTCTCAGAGGGCTGATTTCTCATTTAACGCTGTTTTACATTACTCTGGGAACTGTGAGGGCCATTTTTATTTACATCTACTCCAGGATGCCATTTGTTGCTAGGAGTGAAATGTAGCTTTCACATACGTGACAATCTGGCCTGTGCCATCTCAGAGGAAAATTTTCAAGAGGAGCTGCTAGCACAAATGAGAATTGCTCCCGTCAGCCTCACAGCCTGTCTTCACAAGAGTAGAGCAGCAGAGGCTTCCAAGCTATGGATTAAACACATCACATAAGAGGTAGGCATGGCTATTAATATTCTACCGAGGGTCCAGAGCAGACAACATTTGACATGGGTACGCTTCCTCTGAATTCCTGTCAATTAGTGGTGCTGCTTCAAGTACAAGGCAAGCATGAAAAAGGGAAGATAGAAAAGTCAGTTTGTGGTGGCCCCTGCAACAGTTGTAAAAATGAAGTGGAGCCTTCTTTGTCACATCAGGCAAGAAGGAGCAGGTGTAATCCCACTACAGATAACACAGGAAGGAGGCAAGTGATGTTAATTCTGGGGGGGAAAGTTGAGATCATGCCAGTTTCTGTGCAAGCAAAACAGGTTGCAGGCTCCCTCAGAATGAGCAGAAATTCAGGATGCTGTAGGATTAACCTTGTGATAGGGAAAGCCACCCACTGGGAGCAAACAGGTTGATAGCTCATACCCCAGTCACTTCAGTTGAGAAGGGAAAGGCTGAATTTAATCTGATTTTGCTGACAAACTGGTTCTCTATCAAAAAGAAAACTAGAAATGGAAAGCAACACTTTAGACACCAAATCAGAAACAGGACAGCAGATTCCCTGATCCAATGTAGCAGATAATAGTTGTGCTCAGTCCCCCGTGCAGAGAGGGTCAACTGCATAGCCAAAAGTATCTGTATTGGCAAAATCTGTTCTCTTGGCTAGTCAATCCTAGTGCTTGTCAATCAGGCATCCCTACTGGATCAGGGGTTATAACATACATCTAGTGTTTAGATATTTTCCCCACATCCAGCCTGCAGAAAATACAGAAAACTTCTGAGATGCTCACAGACATGTTTAGTACAACTCAAACCCCACACACTCGGATGAGATGCTGTGCACAGACAGCTCCCCCAAATCCTCACAACCCCACAGCGACATACAGCAAGACTGCTCTTAAAAGCGCTGCCATAATACTCAACTGCACCACAACTTGCTGTAGCAAGTCCGGGTTTTTATGGTCCAATGGTAGTTAATTTTCTAAAGGTCAAATTTTACATGTTTATTTTGACTGGTGTCCTGCCCAACACAAAGACACAGCTATATTAATAGCTTACAAATTAAATGCTCGTTCTAGGAAACCATACACAGTTTCACTCTACTTCACCCAAGGAGTGACATTTCATCCCAGAAAAGGCCAGGGCAGCGTCCCAGCACAGAACATCTGGTTGGCAGCACAATGGAGCACAGCACCTGTGAACACGCTCAGTGTTTGCTTTGCAACTATTTGTCCCCCATCCGCGTAAAATATATGTTTTCAGGCTGTTAAAGTTCATTCCTTGCCAGGGGAGTCTGGTGTGATAACGCAGCCTGTTTGTCTTGGAAAGCCCCTGTTTCTGGACCATGCGCACTTAAGCCAACATTTCTGGAAGGTGAAAATAGGAAGAGAAGGTTTTCTTCCCTCTTTATTTTTTTCTTTTCCTAGTCTTTACAGCTTTTTAGACATTCTGCAGAGAGTCTAATGGGATAAGACTGAGCCAAACAGCACAGTTTAAAAAAATAGCAGAGATGGATTGCAGCAGGGGCCGTGGTTTAAAATCTATCATCCAGAGGCTAAGGAAGTACAAACAAACTAATAAAACCAGAAAATTATGAAATCCTGGCCTAAACACCAAGCAAAACTTCTTAATTTAGGACTCTCCTAATGGCTAAAGCCGCCACCAAGTTGGCTCCCAGGGACAATCCCTTCTCCTGCCAGATCCTTCCTTTGGAAGAGAGAAACCTCAGGATCTCAGCCAGCCTAAGGTGTTAGTGGGGGAAGGAGGTTTCAGGAGGAATAAGGCTGGGGGAAAGCAAAAGTCCTGTAAAAAGTCCTGCCAGAAGGGAGGTGCAGGATTATAGCTGAAAGTTCAAGATACATTGGGTAGGCTTCAGCCTCTGCTGGCCAAGCTCTCCACCAGCACATACAGCCTGCAAAAAATACAACAGAACTGACCAGTGCAAAGTCTGCTCAGGGGTGTGAGCAGAGGGGCTTCCAGAGGTGCAGACTTGGCTAACACCAGTGTGTCACAGGCTGGAAGGCAGAGGATACACAAGGTGGGACACAGGGGACGGACTGGCAGACTCTGTCCCTGCTCCACTGCTGGCAG